>NW_017728918.1:70545720-70551119 GCF_001723895.1 Crocodylus porosus
TCCCAAGGTGGAGAACCTTGCATTTTTCAGTGTTAAACACCATCAGGTTCTCGTCTGCCCATTTCCTGAGCCTGTCCAGATCTGCCTGGATCACCCGCCTGTCCTCAGTTGTGGATGCTTTACCCCAGAGTTTGGTGTCATCAGCTAACTTGGCCAGCCTGCTTCTGACACCAATGTCTACATCATTGATGTTACATTATAGTGAAGAAAGCTAAGAATATACAGTCAAACCGGAATAAGGTAACTCTCTTTTTATCACACTGCATCACAACTTTCACCATCAGTGGCTGATTTCCATGCATAATGATATAAAACAACTCTTGCAAGTCTGGACATTGTCACAAACCACTTGGCCTCAACAACTTAAGCCATCTCTGCTGGGTAAATGTAGCACTTAATGTCACAATTGTTAAATGATGTTCCATGATCAAATCAGTTAGCAGATAGCTATTGGCGAAGTAATTTGCCTCTTGTCTAGGGCTTTGGTGTCATGCACACAATTTATCTTTTAGCTTAGGTCATTTGTCAACTTGTTTGTCCCCACGGTTTGAGCCTAGACCATGGAGTTTTTGCAGGCTGGATGACTTGCCTCCAGCAGCAGGAAAGCAGCTTTTTGGCATGGCTGCCAGAGCCTCTGCACTGAATGCAGTTCTGGAACCCAGGCTCTGAATACCACCGTTGCTCACAACCCCTTTTTTCCCTGCCATGGATTTTAGTTATCAATGGTGACTGAAAACCCTGAATTTGGCAGGGAGCAATGAGATGGAGGAAGCAGGCCAGCACTCTTCACCCCCTGGCTTCCAGAGCTGTTCCAACACAGGCTGCAATTTAACCACTAGTGAGCCACATGCAGGCCATAGGCCACCAATTGAACAACCCTATTAAATTATATAGGGTGCATGAATTGTTACTGTAGTGTAACTTGGGGGGGGCAGTGTTGAAACTCTTGTAAAAAGACATTTATTAAAAGGGGCAGAGGGCTGATGAAACCTAGGCCCAGTGTCACTGAGGGTCTTCGTAGCCTTCCTAGCTTTTTCATGCAGCTTCTTCTTCCTTCAGAAAATTAACATATAATTTACCATAGTACATTTTAATGTTTTTTTACTTCAATTCCTATATTAAATAAAGACTACAGATGGATATTATCAGGGCCATCCCTAGGGAGGGCGAATTGGGGCGACCACCCCAGGTCCCGCACTCCTTGGGGCCCCCCAGACAGTGCCATACAGGCCCCACCATGGCCACCATGCACTGCTGCTGCCGAGCGCCGCCAGCTCTGCCGTCACTGAGTGCTGCCAGCTCTGGTTTCTTGTTCCCCTACCCCAGGCCCCACACAGGCAGATATGCCCAGGCCCCACACACCCCTACGGACAGCTCTGGGTATTATAGAGGCTCACAAAAATATGCAAAAAGAGCAGGGTATCAGTTGTACCCCTCCACATTTTAAGCCATGGTGCTGCCCTTCATGAAGCAATTGAAACATGAGTAAACACATTTTGTCATCTTAAGTCTGCTTAGAGTAGACAAAATACCCAGAATGAAAATGGTCTTCTTCACTCAACATCATCCTATGAACCACTTCTCCACTGTGGTCACCACCTAGTGTGCAATTATTATTACCGCTACTTAATACCACAGGCTTTTGAGAGTTCCACGTGTGACACAATCAAGGTTTGACTCTATTAAAATCTTTTCCAAGAAAGTGATCATTTTAGTAGTTGCATGGATGTTACATGATAATGAATGAGAGAGGATGCAGCCCCAAAAATATAACTGAGAGTGGAGGTGTCTACTAGATAGATGTTGAGATGTGGCCCTCAGTGCACCTATGCTGAAAAAACCAGTGAGTGTTTTTCTGTGGCCCACTGTAGCTCCAGCAGTAAGAGCAAAAGTGAAAGCTGTCTTGCAGGTAGAACACAAATAATTTTCTACAACTGCATCCAGGGGCTGAGCTGCACTGCTGCTGAAAATGCTAATGAATTTTCCCAATGTAGAAAAAGACTTGAGGAAAAGATTTAAAAATGCTTGGTCTACTTGTTTAACTAGTGTGGGCAGTCTTCACCTCCTCCCCTCCTCAACTAGCAACACAAGGACCCAGATTAAATAAGCTGTTCATCCACTGCTGATCCAGCTGCAGAATTTGCCACCATATCAACTTACTATGGGTTGGGAAGGAATCTATTATAGGGAACAAACACATGGACAAACATGTGGCACAGTTCAACAACTTTAATTTCAGGTCTATTTTAACTATTCCCCTTTCTATCTTCCTCCTGTCATTTGTTCTCTGTCAGTTTTCTTCATGATCCCCATGGCACTGCTACCAATTTCTTTTAAGGCTGAGAGCAAATTTAACATTCCCCGCATACGATAGGAACAGATGTTCACCAGAAACAAGTTAGCTTAGTTGGCCATCTACTCATTTTACCCATGTTGCCACAGTAAAGAACAATCTCTGGTTTTGGTAACCTATAAAAAGTCTTAATTTTTAAGTGAAAGTATATTATAAATCAAAAAACTTAAGTGTAACATTTTGCTGTTTATTCATCCTCTTCAATGAAATAGTTGGAATCTACATAAAATAATCTGCCAGATCAGTTTGAATTTTACAATTTAATATGCTATCTTCCATTATGAAGTTGTTTATATTTAGATTATATTTTGATTAACTCCATATATTTTTATGATGATGCAAAAATATCAACTGAAGAGAACTAATTAAACAAGTTGCTATCAAAATGTCAGAATATTAAAGCAAATGATTTTTCATAACCGTATAAAGGAAAATGTTTCTGCTCAGTTAATTCTGGATTGCTGTAACAAGAAGAACTCTTAAGTAACTAACATAATCTTATGTCTGTTGATAACAAGATCATTCTTGGCATGCAGTAAAATTCCAAAGGTAACAATGCAGTTGTGCTTATAGCAATCATACTGTTACTATAAAATTATCCCTTCTCTACTCAAAAATGTCAGAAAGCTATAAAAGTTGACCAGGAGATAAATGAATAATAACAATTTTTACTGACTCCCTTGATATGCTTGGATGCACAACATGCGTTCAATACAGTGACACTTGCATAGGTGGCTTTGTGTTATATGTCACATTTAACAGAGGGTCTTTTAATTAATTTTCTTATATGCAGCTTTGTATTGTTCCTTATACAGCCACAATGACAGTTTATACCTAACACAGAAACAGGAAGGTCTAACACGATTATTTTAGATACTGTAGCAGAAGGATGGATTATGGGATATTAAACTGTTGGTGTCCATCCCTCAGCACTGCTTAATCCACAGAGGAGTGAAATGGCTTTAATTAAATCTCTCAAGGATCAAGCTATCTTATAAGCTTGCAATTGATTTTTTAATTATTTATTTGATTTGGTTACTCATCAATCCATCCTACTATGTATTCAAGTCTATGGTGGTGCTAAACTGCATTTCTTGTTAGGCTCATTTAGAAAAATTCTGGAGTCAGGACACTGAGAGCACATAGCCAGGCAGGCAATCCTCTCCCCATGCTCTCCCCCACACCAGGTGCACACAGTGGAACTCAAAGGCACCGTGTCATTAAGACTGTGTAAGGAAGAATACAAAGCTATGTATAAGAAAATGAATTAAAAGACTGCCACACAGAAGGGTGCAGAGCTACCTTCCCAATTCCTTTGGAATGTCTGGTGCCAACAGCAATACTTGGCTGTCCTCAGGGAAGAGACAACAACCTGGCTTTTACTGTCAAGCAATCATTGTTAGTATGTATGTATCGCCCACACACACACACACGGTTGTGTAGTGGTGTGTGTGTGTGTGTGTGTGTGTGCACGCGCGCGCGCGTGTGTGTGTTCATATGGGCAAGATGGCACCTATTGTTCTGGCCGTGTGCTGAGCACATGGCAAGCTGGGGCCTTTATTTAGGGAAAATAGTAAAACCCTCTGGCCCCATTGGCCAGAGGAAGCAGGAGATTATTCAGGCAGATTGGTGGGGAGAAAAACTAAAATGTCGCCCTCCCTAGTTGGACAAAGCTTGGGTGATGTCACACCAGGTACATAAGAACAACTCAGCAGGGCATTTGTTAACACCACCGTGTTTAATCCTTGTTAATTTAACATGCCTTAAAAATTTTAACCGAGGTTATTTTGGTGCGCCACATTTGTGCTTACATGCCACGGGCTTTCAAACAAAGTCCTGTGTTTAATTCCCTGCAAATTCCAGCAGGGGGAGCCAAATACCAATCTAACTTGGATCACCCTCCCCCTGATCTACCCACCAAGTAAAGCAAAATCCCTGACATTTGGTGGAGGCTGGGGCTGCTACAGGGCAGGAGGAGTGGCAGTTGCCTCAGAGGAAAACTTCATGGCCAGGGGCCTGTGCTCACAAGGGCTGAGGAGGAAGGAGATGCTGTGTCCGGGTGGGTTTTTTTAAATGCAAGCCGAATGTCTGGGATTTACTTCCCTGGTCCATTTTCAACATGGCCACCGCTACATAGAACTACAGTTCCCAGTGAGGGACCAGCAGGGGAGATTATGCTCAGGGGCAACCACCATGGGTTCCTTAGGGGCAGGTCCTGTCAGACCAACCTGGTTGCCTTTTACGATCACATCACAAAATCCTTGGACACAGGTGCCGCAGTGGATGTAGTCTTTTTGGACTTTAGGAAGACCTTTGACACTGTTTCTCACCTCATTCTCATTAAAAAACTAGGGGACTGTGGCACTGATGCCTACACAGTCAGATGGGTCACAAATTGGCTAGAGGGCCACACCTAGAGAGTGGTGGTGGATGGGTCATTTTTGACCTGGAAGGATGTGGGCAGTGGAGTCCCCGCAGGGCTCAGTCTTCAGGCTCACACTGTTCAACATCTTCATCAGCGACTTGGACGAGGAGGTGAAAAGCACCTTGTTCAAATTCACGGGCGACACTAAGATGTGGGGAGAGGTGGGCATGCTAGAAGGGAGAAATAGGTTGCAATCGGACCTAGACAGAGGCTACAAATAGATCTGGACTGGTTACAGGGGAGGGCGAATAAGAATAGGATGAGATCCAATTCTGAGATGTGCAGGGTACTGCACCTGGGTGGGGGAGAACCAGCAGCATACCTACAGGCTGGGGAACTCCCTTCTCATCAGCACAGAGGCAGAAAAGAATCTTGGAGTCATTATTGATGCCAAAATGAACATGGGCCGCCAATGTGAGGATGTGGTCGGAAGGCTAACCGCACCTTGTCATGCATCCACAGATACATCACAGGCAGGTCCAAGGAGGTGATCCTCTCCCTCTGTGCAACATTGGTCAGGATGTAGTTGAAGTATTGTGTCCAGTTCTAGGTGCTGCACTTTAGGAGGAATGTGGCCAGCATTGAGAGGGTCCAGAGGAGGGCCACTCGCATTGTCAGGGG
>NW_017728918.1:70551888-70562922 GCF_001723895.1 Crocodylus porosus
TTTCGCCAGGCATTTCGTTTCGACACGCTTTGACTCATTTCAAGCTCGAAACAGCAAAATCAAAACGAAGCAAAGGGCTTCAAAACAGCCTCAAAACAAAATGAGGCTAGTAGAAATGTTTCGAAAGTTTCGAAACATTTTGAGTTTTGCAGCAGCCAGCAGCCAGGTGGTGGGAGATAGGGGAGAACCAGAGCTGCACTCCCAGCAGCTCCAGGCTCAGCCAGGCAGGAAACGCAGTCCTGGCTCTCCCTGCCTTCCATGGGGGAAGCCAATCATAGCACAGGGGAAGAGAACTGAACCCCAGATCAGTTCCCTCCTCAGCACTGCAAATCAGGCTAGAGAAGGGAACTGAGCCAAATTGCTCAGTTTCCCTCCCCAGCCCTATGATTGGGCTGGGGAAGGCAACTCAGCCCAGCTGGGCTGAGTCAATTTCCCCCCAGTGATCATCAGGCTGGGGTGGGAACTCAGTCCAGCTGGGCTGACTTCACATCCCCAGCCCACTCATCGTATTGGGGAGGGGAACTGAGCAATCGGGCTCAGTTCCTTTCCCCAGTCCCTGGCAGCAGCACCAGCTTTCCTCCCTCATCTGGCAGGGAGATCTGGGGCCCTCAGCCCCAGGAGGACTGGCACAGCCCTGGCAGCCCTCCTGGGGTTGGGCCTTGATCTACCTGCCAGATAAGAGAGCTTGTTTCGAGCTTCCCCCATTATAGCCAATTGGTGAAATGGCAAAACAGTGTCGAAACAGCCTCACTGTTTCAATGAAGTAAAATGAAACAGCTGTTTTAATTCGAAATGAAATTCGAAACAAAACTCTGTTCTGTCCAAAATGTAAAATTCAAGTCAAAATAGAACAGTCCCGTTTTGCACAGGTCTAATATATAGATCTGTGTCATTAGGTGCTATGTTCAAAGTAATTTTACCTGGAAACTTAGAAGATTTCATTAAAAATATTTCCTCTTATCATGAACAGGTTGTGACATAAGCCAGTCTTTATCAAGGGCATATTCTCATTTACACAGTGCAACTAAACTAAAGTCATTGTTTTACCTGGTATTTATAGTTCAGAAGGCAAATGCATATGACTATTACATTTTAAAAACCCACTGGGACAGGGTTCATCTGATATTGTTTCTTACTTTAGGAGCAGACTGCATTTGATGGTCACACAGCCCCTTCTTGTCTGGGAGAAATAATTCTCCAGGGTACCCTTTACATTTCAAAGAGGGCAACTATCACCTTTCTCAGGCCCAGCTCCATCTCCATGCTTATCCTGAAGCTTGAGAAAGAGGCAGATAAAATGACTGTAAGTACTAGGTAAAACAAAGTTTTTTCTTATTTCTACTCATTTTTATTTTTATTTGTATGACTTCTTCTCACACTTTCTGAGTCCCTCTTTCCTGTTTTCCTGATCTCCTACTAATTCTTTTGTCAATGACAGCTTCTTTCTACTTGCATTCTATCACTGCTGTATCTTTTCTTCCCCTGCCTACTTCCCCCTCCCTTACCTATTCTGCCTTTTGTCTTTCTAATTTCTGCCTATTTACATTTTCACTCACACTGTACTATACTTCTAGCTTCTCTCATTTCTTGGAGTCTCAGACCAGCAGAGACTCCTTATGCCTGAAGAAGGGTGACTGTGCCTGAAAGCTTACCAAGAACTTTTTTCCAACTACTTTTTTCCAAAAACCTTGTTGGTCTAATAAAAGATATCACATCTACTCAAAAAAGCAGGCAAGCCTACTTAGGTAAAGCAATCAGAACTCATAGTAGAGATATCTTTGATTAGACAAACACAGCTTTTTTGCAAAAATCTGTTGGTCTAATCAAAGATATCATCTGTACTATGAGTCTGGATTGCTTTTTCCTCTAGACAAATACAGTTACAACCTGGATTCCCAACACAGATAAAACAATTACTTTAGTTGCACTGTGTAAATGAGAATGGGCTCTTGATAAAGACTTTGTGTTAGACTTCACAAATACCTGACTTATGTCACAACCTGTTCATGATAAGAGGAAACATTTTTTAATTAAATCTTCTAGGTCACCAGGTAAAATTACTTTGAACCTAACAGCCAATGACACAGATATAAAAATAAAAAATTAAAAAATCAGCTTTCGTATTGGGTCAAAAATCTTGCATCTCCCAATAGTTTAAAAATGTAAGAAGGAACAGTTTTTATTCTCTCCCCTCCCCCTAACTGAATGCAAGGCCTAGCCCTGGCTTTGTAGAAAGTTTTTACATTTCAAAGAGGGCAATTATCATCTTTCTCAGGCAGAAAGGTGATCACCTTTTTTGTTCTCCGACCCAGAGACAAAAATGCAACCTTATTGCACTGGAGAGATTTCTAGGAACACACACCCAACCCTGATATGCTTTGCTTCTCCCCCAGTCCTGCCAGTGCCCCTCACTCCCAACTTGCAGCCCTCTGCCTCCCGTAGCCCCACAGTGCCCCTCACTCCTGACCCCCAGCCCTGCCTTATGATTCTGATAGGAAGTCACCCCACTCCTGCCAGCAGAGCAAAGCAAAATCTCAAATTCAGCTCCCAATTGCCCACGTACCGCACTAGGTATTCTGGGAAATGTAGTTCCACCTAGCGGGAACCATATTGAAAATGGACGAAATCCCGGACATTTGGCTTACATTTAAAAAAAACCTGCCCATACACAGCGCAGGGATGGGGCAGCCCAACCACAGCTCCCCTTCCCCCTGGGCAGCATCCCCTGCCCACACAGCCCCTGTGAGCACAGGCACTAGCCTCTGTGCTGCCCAGCTGGCCATGGAGTTCCCCACTGCCCTCTGAAGCAACAGCCACCCCTCCTGCCCTGTAACAGCCCTAGCCTTTGCCCTCTGCGGGAGCAGGGGGAGGAAGGGAGGGATGATCAGAAGCCAAAAAAAAAAAAATCGTAACAGTAGCAAATGACAGCAGTGCCCGCTGGCCGAAGGCCTGAACTGCAGAAGTAGCTTAGCACCACCTGGTGGCAAAAGGCAGTAACTACAAGTCTTTGAGTCGCTTAGTGTTTGCACACCACAAATCCATAGATAGTGACGTAAGCGGCAGTGACGCAAACTATAACATGTCTGAGCAGTTTTAGTGTAATGCACCAAAAAGACTTTTAAAGCAATGCAAAATCCCACTCGTGCAAACACAAATGCAGTTGTGATGGTATAAACAGGAAGTCTTGTGGTGTACAAACACCCTACGGTTCTGGGGCTCTTTCTCCTGGGGCTGCTGAGAGCTGCACAGCTGCACTGGGAGCCAGAAAACCTGCATCCCATGGTGGGGGTCTAGCCTCTTCTTCATTGGAGAGGCAAGCAAATACTTTTTAAAGGGAAAGCTTCAGGTAGAAGGAGAGAAAGTCAGTTTTGGAGTTTGAGACACCTATTTCTTCCTTCTTTCTTTCTTTTTTCCAAGTGGGATTAATACCATGGGAGTGTTAACCACTGGAACAAACTGCCCAGGAATGGGTCCTGGCAGTTACTGGCTACAGGGGCCTGATCCCCTCTGTTTTGTAATTGTATAGTCTCAGCATGGGGTATAGCTGAGACTGGATGTCCAGGCCACAGCTATAGGCCTGGGCCTATTTTGTTGCTGTTTCTACTATGGTACGGTATTTCAGCCTATCTGTGTGGCTGATCCCCAGCTATACGTTCAGGCCTCAGTGCAATATAGGCCTGGTGGGCTTTTGCTGCCCAGTTCAGGCCCAGTGAGGTAGGCCTGATCTCTCCTTCAAATTTTCCTTCTTGCATTTTATACCCATCAGAGCTGGGATTGGGACTAGGAATTTAAGGGTGTGGCATGCTGTCTGGAGCCCCAGTTAACCTCTCAAGGCCACCACATGGAAGTGGGGATTGCTGTATAGCGTCACAGGGAGCAATAAGGGGCCCCTTGCAACACAGAAAGATCCACACTCTCTAGCAGCTTCCCGCAGCCCAGTGGTCCCAAAGAGGAGCTCAAAGGACTCTCCAGTGAAGCCCTGCTCCAGCCCATTGCTGAAAAGTAGGTATAAGGGTGCAAGCCTCTGCAACTACTTTTTGGGTGAGTGCCAAGTCCCAGATTGCCTGGGCATGGGTGAAACATCCCCAAGAGAGTGCAATTTATGAGCTATATCTTGTAGTTGGTAGCATTTTAAATTTTATTTAGTGTTTTCTTTGCCTTTGTTTTTGTAATAAATGTATCTTCCGTGTTTATATTGCTTACAAGGAGGGGGGTTTGTTTATGCAGGACACCCTAGTAATTTATTTAGTGTTTCCCAGGTGGTCTAGGTGGGGGTTTGAGCCAAGGTAAAATATATTTACACCCCAAAACTGAACTGGCCCTTGTTGCTGCCAACTGGTGCCCCACCAAAGGGTTATATGTGTAATCAACTATATAATCTGATAGTGCTCAAAGGTCCCTATCCCAGCTGAGAATTCCTTTGTGCCAGACAACACTAAGAGAAAAGAAACAATGCCTAACAGGTTTTATGCTGTGTTCTTCTGGCATTAAAACAAAAAGGAGCAGCTAGGCACAGAATTTCACACACGATCACATGTGCACTGGGAGCTTGACCTAGAATTCCCGTAAATACCGAGAAGTCTCCTCCTGGCAGATTCCAAACTGTATGGGACACTCTTTGGGCAAACACTGAATTCAAACTAGCACAATTTAAACCAGATCACATCCAGAGTCTGGATGCTGCTGCAGTTTTCCGTCTTGCCTGAACAATGAATAGGAATAAAAGAACACAGAACAGCTGGAAGGAAAAGGAAAAGACATTTACATTAATATCTTCCCTCCACACACACACCCCCACCCTGCCTCTCCTTTAAACTAAAATTCTAGTCCCAATTCTTAAAATTAATTTCTCTCCTTTTTACTCCCAGGCTTTAGGCTTTATCTGCTTTCAGATACCACTAAATGGCAGTTATCCAGTTGCAGGGGTAAACCCTAACAGCTCTATGTATAGGCTGCCTGATGCTTTACCAAACCCAGATAAAGAAAGGTGCATTCCTTGCTGATTGTTTTGTATGTAGATGGCCTTATTTTGAAGCCCTAAAGAGAGGAGGGCTTAGACTGGATTTGTTGCATTTATACACTAATGGCATGGCTTTCAACTCCCCCCGCCTCCCTCCTACCCCCCAAACTGGTTAATTCTGTCAGGTCCTGAGGGCTAGATAAAATAGTGAATGGAAATGTAGGGAGGTGGACAAGAAGAAAATAATGAAAACTACTGGCCTCAGTCTTGACGGTCTTAATTCAGACTTTACTGCTGGAAAGTTTGACTGAAATTGGTATTATTCAACTTTTATACTCTGCCTCTTTCAACCAGATTCCTACAAAGGTCCACAGAAGAATCATAAATGTTTTTTCCTTCATTTTCTACTCCATTTAGCATGTATGAAGAACTGAAATAATGGGATGAGATGTATAGGTATCATGGAGGGGCAACCAGGTGGTAGAGAATGGGGTAAAGGAGCCAATCACAAGAAGCTGGGAGTGAGGTTGAGAGGTGTTGAGGAACAGCAGGTCAAATACAGGTGGCACAGTTAATTTGGAGTTGGGTATTAATCTAATGAACTAAATGTCAATGAATTCTAACATAACTGGGAGTCTAGTTTATAAAATAGAATCAGGAACTATAAATAGCAATAGTGGTGGTGAGTAGCAGAAGTAATAGTAGGACTGTACCATCTAGGAGTCATGGTCATGGTCTAGAACTAGGTGCTATGCTAGGTGCTGTACGAACAATAGAGCAAAAGACGATCCTTGCCGCACACAGTTTACAGTATAATGATATGACGGAAGACTGTAGGTAGAGACAAGTAAGAGTATTGAGAGAGATGAAACAGTGGAGGTCAGCATGACAGACAATTGTATTAGCATAGCAGCATCCTGGCAGTTATCAAACTTTTGATTGGCACCATCACTAAGAAGAGCTTTATGAAGGAATTGAAGGAGGGTAATGAGTTATCTGTGTAGAAATTTAAAAGGCTACCCTCCCAAGGTTTAAAAGCCTGAGAGAATGCACAAATATTCTCACTGAAATATTTAATAAGTGGGTCATTGGTCAGGAGGACGGTATCACTGGCCTATCAGAAGCAAGAGTCAGTGTCTTGATACTAACTGAGAGATGATACATGGTTGAGGTTAGGCTGTGAAATGTCTTGAACATGAAGACAAACAAATTGTTTGAGGCAACAGACAAGGGGCAACCAATGGAAGGATCCACAGAAAAGGATAGCATAGATATACAGAGAAGGTCAAAATAATGGGCTAGAACCATAAACTCTGTAGGCAACATTCTGGGTGGATGTTACATGGCATTTGTCAAGGCCAGCAAAACAGATATTAGAGTAACAGAGACTAAAGATTATTTCAGGCACAGGGCCACTTACTGAGTTTTGGCAAGCTATTGAGGGCTGTATGACAGACAGCCAGGGGCAGATAAATATTCATTTTCTAAATTTTTTAGGGGTCCCACTGGCTGGATAAAATGGCCTGGTGGGCCGCATCCAGCGTGCGGGCTGAATTTTGCCCACCCCTGCTCAAGATGAAAGTTCTAGCTGTGTAAAGGATAACAAAGGCTGTATAGAAGAAAGTTATGCAGAAAAAAAGAATCTGTGGATGCATCTACACATGCTATTACGGTAATATGACAAACTCCAGCATAAACTGTGCTGGAAGTTATCACAACACCTTAATGGCCTACGTAGATGCTCAAATTGCTGTGATCTAAGGTGCACGTGCCAAGGGCTCTATGTGCTGGCATCAGGTGGTGGGGGAGTGCTGGCTGGGGTATGAGGGTGCCAAAGTGCAGGACTCGGTGGTAGGCAGGCCCTGCACTTTTGCACCCTTGTACCCTAGCCAGACCCAGTCACCATCTATACATGTGCTTCAGTGCAGTAAGCAACTGCACTGTAAGATAGTACTGTCTGGGATAGTACTATCTTACAGTGCAATTAATTAATATACTGCATCCTAATACCAGCGCGTGTGTAGATGGTGATGCTATACTGAGGAGCTAATTAGTCAACTCCTCAGTAAAGCGCACATGTACATGTGCCCAGTGAGGTTTAAATGTAGCCTTGAAACTCTAGCCATAAAAGAGGTTTGTATTAAAGGTGATGCACAGGAGAGAATGTCACCTAAGTGACAGGTAAAATGATGATGTTGTCTGTGCATTTACTGGTGTGACAGGCTGGCTGGCAGTGACCTGGCCCAGGGCTTTTGAAAGGGCAAAAGATGATTGGAAGGCTTGAGATTCCCTTTCCTCACCAATCTGGTAATGATTTGGCCCAGGGGTTTTGAAGGGGTAAAAGATGATTGGAGGACTTGGGATTTCCTTTCTGCACCAATCAGGCTCCAGAGACTCACCCTTGAGTGTCCCGATTGGCCTCTTGGGTCATCTGGAGGGGGATAAAAGGGGCAGCATGGGCTGACTCAGGGGAGAGACCAGCAAGGGACAATGAGGAAGGAGCTTCACAGAGCTGAGCCAGCAGGGCAGAAGCAGTGCCCTGGAAGAGCCTGAAAGAGCAGGACCTGCAGGCAGCAGTGGGACCCTCAGCAGCGTGGCGTGTGGCCGGCGGGAGAGGCTCCCCACTGGGCTCCAGGGTCCCCTATGAGGCTGCAGCCAGGAGAGGCTTCTCCTGCTCCAGGAAGGATCTGAGCAGCTACTTGAGAGGTTTCCAGCTCTGCTTCCAGCCCCTCCA
This sequence comes from Crocodylus porosus, assembly GCF_001723895.1. Taxonomy (NCBI): domain Eukaryota; kingdom Metazoa; phylum Chordata; order Crocodylia; family Crocodylidae; genus Crocodylus; species Crocodylus porosus. The sequence goes on from NW_017728918.1 coordinate 70,559,583, forward strand.
ATAGGAGGCCAGGCAGCTTGACATGAGGCTGGGGCTCCAGGAAGGTTATGATCCCTAGCAGGCAGGAGTAATGCCACCAGTGATGGCTGTGTGGCACTGTTCCTACCAACCACATGGGAGCTCTAAGTTCAAGTCCCAACTGAGGTGGCTTGGGGTAAGTGAGCTACCAAGAAGCAAGTCTTCTTGAAGTGGGAAGGGGCCATTGTGTTTTTCTCCCCCTCCAGGTACCAAGGCCCTATATTTCCTTGTCATTTGACATTTGACATTTTGTGCCTTTTTATATTTCATGAACCGGTATTGTTTGTTCTGCTGTTTGTGTCTTTTATATTTTGTTAACCCTGGTTTTTTGTCAATGATTGTAAGTGTCTAACCTTTGTTGAATCCTGCCCCCTTGGGGCATTGTAGTGTCCACTATACCCTCTGATTTATGCCTGTTATGTTCCCAGTATTAAAAGGTATATGGTTAAGTCCCCATTGGTGGCCTGGCTCTGCTCTATAGGGAGAGGAGAGTCCCTACACCTCCCACAGCATTTGTGCACCTGCTTTGATCCCTTCAACTGGAGAGGTGGTAGGTACCTCTTGGAGTACCGCCTGGGTTACACTGGTATTTTGGTTGTACTTCATAATTCTCATTTGAATTCCCTGCCATTCCATACCACTGCCTAATATTCTATGGTGGCTTCAGGAATAGACAAACTGTGTGTAATATTTGTGCTCTGTAACATGAAGCTGCAGTGGTACAACACTATGGAGCTTTAACGATAGCCTTATTTTTGTTGCAGGTAAATACACAAGGTCTGTATAGAAATTTCACTGGAATGCATATATTGTCCCTGCTTTTATAAATTGGGAAACTAAGCCACACAGAATTTGGGCAATTTGGCCAATGCAACAGAGTAGTCTGAAGCAGAACTGGAAAAAGACTTTCCATGTGCATTTCTTGATTTAAAGACTCTGTCTATGTAAACAGCTCTTGTTAACAATCATCCTGGAAAATGTACTATTTCCTTCAGCAGTCACTGAGGAAAAGCATCAGTTTCCTTATCAAATAGGAAGTGTTTACTTTTGCCAAATATTGTTGACACACAATTCAATCCTCTGGTCTCTACATTCTTAGCAGGCAGTTCAACTCTTCTCGTAATCAAAATGTTCCAGAGCATGACAACTGTGCAGCAATCCAGATCCACTCTTTCACTGAATCTTACTTCCTTTAAATTCCTGGTCAAAACTTAGTGTCTTTTTGTTATCATGGCAACCTCATCTGTTTACTTGCTCATTTCTTTGTCATTCTTTCTCTCTACTTCATGGCTTGACTCCCCCCCCCCTTAAATAGATAGGGAGGGGAATATACAGCAGAGAGAGCAGAAAGAGACTAAGCAAGTATATTACCTAGCAAAGTATGCCAGATCCCAGATAACTTGTAGAAACCAAACCTAGTTGTTACATGAATCCTTGAATCCCCACCTGAATTACTGCATGGAGACATGTAATTTAATAATCGATTCTCATTATGGAACTACTGTGAGATGACATTCTGTACCTAAAGCTAACTGAATTCCCCAGAGATTTAACCAGATTCCCAACACTCCTTACACTGGTTTGTGCACACCAAAAATTGAAGAGGTCTGCATGTGAAACCAAGGCAGGATTTTTGCCTACCCAAAGGCTCTTCACAGTTCTGATAAATATACATTTTTGCAGAAGTCCTTAGTGAGAACAGTATATTAACAGTATATTTCCATTTTATTTTAAATACTGTAAACTAGCAGCAAATGCCCTCTTCAAAACACAGCTTGAAATCCAAGGTATTCTTAAAGGTCATTTTGGCTATAGAACATTCCATTGAACTAAACAGCTGTTGATCAGTCACGGAAAGATGTCAAGAGATTTTTTTGGCCACTAATCCTTGAGATCAGTAGGAAGCTGCTACATTTTTAATCCCATGCCTCTGCAAGCTAAACTGTTCAACCACCACAGGTCCAGATGCTTCGTCAAATTCCCCACTGACTGCCACTAAAGATGAGCAAACAAAGAGCATGTCTGTGCAGGAAGAGGGGTTAGAGGCAATGAGGAGGTAAATAGGAAAAGATGTTTTGATGGGTCTAAAAGTAACTGATACACCGAGCAGGTAGGTAGACTAGTTGATCCATTAATAAGAATAAAAGGAAGCAACTAAATGTATTTATCTCTTGAAATGTTTTACAAAGCAAGACTTCATTTTCTTTTCAAGTAAAGAAAGTGTCCTGGCTGCTCACTCAAGTTTTGTGGACTTTTTCTACATGTAACAGAGGCCCTGTGCACTTATATAATTATAATCAAGAAATTTGTGCATTTGTAACTCAGAATACCTCAGAAATCAGACTCTTCTTTGGGATGTTCAGCCTCAGAAGGAAAAACGAAATGGATCCACTGAGTGCGTCTGGCTTAAGGGGGGGAAAAAAGTTGCATTTCTTCACCAAAAGATCCCAGCCTAACAAAACACTTAAGCATGCACTTACCTTTAGACACCTAAATAGTCCCATTGAATGGAATAGTCAGGAAAAATATTACTAAAATCAAATGGGGGCTTTAGTGTTTTGGGGTCAGGGTCTGTAGCTAAATTGTATTTCCCTGAATCGTAAGTCAGACAGGAACATTTTTACTGAGCACCAATGTTAATCTCAGTGGGGCTGATGCATGCATTAGAAATCACTCAACAATTCATAAATGCTGCAGACTTCTACCTATAAAACAAAGTAAACTCAGTTAACTAATCTTGTATTCCAAGCATTGTGCAGTTTTAACCGTCTGTCAAGACCGAAGGATGTGCCCAGCCATTAGCAATCTCACAAAACAAAGTTAAAATGTAAAAAAAAGGAGACGCTTTTCTTTTAAGGAAATTTTAAATATGTGTATTACAGGTAGATTACATTGGCTTGAAGTAGAAAGCAGGGAGAGATAAGACCTCTTTCCCATCTCTGCTTTTATACATAAGAAGTAGTAGTTGGTAGGGCTGTGCAAAGCTTTGGTCCCCAATTCGGTTCAGCAGAGATTCAACCCAATTCGGTGACCAAATCTCCAAATCCGAATCGAATCAAAGGACGCTTTAATCTCTCTGAATCAAATCAGAAGCCTTCAAATTGATTCAGAAAGATCTGGCGATTCAGACACAGACACAGCTTTAAATGTTTGTTCTACATACCTCTAGGTAGCAGGTGGCTCATGAGTGCTGGGCCGCATGGAGTGTCCCACAGCAGAACGGGGGGCTCCCCAGCATGCTCAGCAGCAGACCCAGAAGTACACCAGAAGCATTTGTGGTCCACTTCCACGTCCGCCCCTGAGCACACGAGGAACACCACCC
>NW_017728918.1:70562974-70564044 GCF_001723895.1 Crocodylus porosus
TGCTGGTACCTCAAGCTATGTAAAAAAAACTTTAAAGCTGTGTCTATGTCCGAATTGCTGATTCTCTGAATCAGCACTGAAGCTTCAAATTCAGCCGAATCAAATCAGGGACAGTGATCTGAATCAACTAATGGAATCACTGTATCTGATTCAAGTTGACTCCCAATCTGAATCGAATAGGGCCCACTTTGCACACCCCTAGTAGCTGGCCTTATTATAGTATGAAGTGATCTTCATATATAAAGACATGTGTAAGAGAACTACATTATTTTGTTGGCCTATAAACATACCAGCCTCCTTAGCTATTTTAGTATTTTAAATTCTTGATGTCTATTTCTGGACCTAATTTTCAAACTTGGACACATAAAATTGGTACCTAAATGTATAATACATTTAAGCACTTAACCCACGAGGGGCCATTCTGTATGTATCTTTGTGCAGCCCTTAGCATAACTAGGCACCGAGCACAGATGGAGCCTCTGGGGATTTACTATAATACACATAACAACAATAATGAAGTAGCCTGATATTCAGAGGTGTTGAGAACTTGCCATTCACACTGAGGTCAAAGGAAGCAATGATTTAAAAACCAGTGATTCACAACTAGAATACAGGGGCATACTGGGGTGCCCTGAGATCTTCTGAAGGTCAATGCAAGGTGTGAGGAGATTAAGTATAGGCTCAGGCTTCTCCCTGCCTGGCTGTGCCCTATCCCTACTGCAAGGATGGAAGCACTGCAATAACTACATTAGCTTTTGAAATGGGGTGCTGCTATATTCACAAATGTTATGGAGGGGTTGTCTCAAGTCAAATAAGGGGTACCTTGAGTCTAAAAAGGTTGAGAACTGCTGATTTAAACAGTAGTGCTCATATGAAGAAAGCTAGTCATGTGCCTAAATGCTTGCGGGGCTGGTGCTTGGGAATGGGACTGGCCCATAGAGTCTCGGTCTTTAGTGCAGTTGTTCTCACAAGACCTGCTGTGATGACACCAAACTTTGGGGCAAAGCATCCACGCCAGAAGATAGGCGGGTGATCCAGGCTGACCTGGACAAGCTCAGCAAATGGGCAGA
>NW_017728918.1:70564055-70595372 GCF_001723895.1 Crocodylus porosus
ACCCCAGCTGACTTCCTGCCCTTTGGGCAGGGGCCTGGACTCGATGATCTCCCGAGGTCCCTTCCAGCCCTAATGTCTATGAAATCGATGAAAATCTATGACCCTTGTGAGGTACAGAAATGCTGTTGTCCTTGTGGTGTAGATGAGGAGCTGAGGCCAGAGGTGCTAAAGGACAGATTTGTAAAACTAGAAGATGATTACTTGGTGGTACATATTTTTAAAGTATATTTGTGTCTAAAGATGCAGACAGATGCATAGTAAGATTTTCAAAAGTACCTAGACTGTAAACCCCAAGTTCAGGTGCCAATCTGATCTTCAGTCATCTGACTACCTTTCTAATAGCCAGTCCCCAGTAGTGTGCCTAGGGTCACTCAGGAAGTCTGTGAAAAGGAGAAGTTGAGCTAATCTCTTTTAAATCTTGACCTTCATATGTTCCCATGGGGTAATCTTCTACCCCAGATGCACATTTTGTGCAGTATTTTAAAGTTAACTAATTCTAAATAAAATTAATTTTAGGACATTGTCACTGGCACTGTAGTGCACAATATCCCCAAAGAACAGCCAGCTTACATGAATGGTTTGCTCTCTGCAGATGAAAAACTGCTCAGGGTAACATGTTACCCCAGGCATTAATGTGTTTTTCCATATGGGGTAACAACTTACCCCAAGCCCATGTTAACATATTGGGGTAACTTGTTACCCCAATGTAATTTCTGTATAAATGACAGGCCTAGACCTGTTTGGCCACTTTGGGTGGATGCATCTGAAAGGTCAGCATTCATTCACACCTCAGTCATGCCCACTTCAGGTATCCATGATAATTAATGGATGGCCATCCTCCACTCTGCTTTTGCAGAAGATGTAGTCATTTCCCTTTTGCTAACCACTTTGTTTGCAGGCTGCAAGGTCATCAAAACACCCTGCCCTTTGTCAAAAAGCCCCCAACAAAAAACCCTTTATCATACCCAAATCCACCTCTGCTCTCTTCTCATGACAAAATTCCATCTCACCTGCCGCTTTCATAACATACAAGCTAGTTTGCCCTGCCTTTGTTGAAAGTGAGGACAAGGAACAAAGGGACAGCGGATAAGAAATAGAACAACATCATGCTGCAATACAGCGTATGCTGTGGAGACCCTTCAACCGTAAGGGCTTGACATTGCCCATGCCCCTTTTACCTGCTCTCAATAAGCCCCTGCATGTGCGGTTTCCAAACAGCATCCACCCACATTTGACTTTCCTGCAAAGGGTGGATGCCGGTCTCTGATTTCCGTGCCCAGGAAGAGGGTGCTATCTGTGCTGCTATAGGGCAGGGCAGAATTGCTTCTGTGACAGCATAGGTGGACAGGCTTGTCTTTGATGGTTACTTATATGCATTCAGCAGTATCATTTTTTTCTTTTTTTTTTCCTGCAGTCCACGATCAGAAGGCAGCGCCTATTCAGTGCTGAAGCCTGTCTTGCACAGGTAACTGGGGATGACAGCTACACATCCACTGATGAAATCTTATCCCAAGGCAGTGTGGATGCTGACTTTGTTCCAGACATGGGAGATTGTTCAGAGCAAGAAGACCATGCATCTATGGAAGCTTCATCCAGCTCAGATGAGGAGGAGTTGGTGCCGCAAGCAGAAGTGATGCCAACACTTTCTGTGGGAAAGGAAAGAGGACCAGCTTGGGGCCACCATGGAAGACTGAGGAGAGCTACAGCAGGATGTGGAGCAGAACCATTACCACCACCCCCAGGAAACATTGCAGATGATGACACCTTTAGAGGAAGGAATGGCAGAGGGTGGGGAAAAAAGTCCACAGCTAATACATCATTGGAGAACAGCCAAGGGCATAGTCCATGAAAGTGCTGGGCCAACGAGAGAAAGTAATAAACAGACAATGGAGGAAATGTTCCACCTGTTTCTCTCACAAGATATCCCAACTGTTATCATAAGAGAAACAAACAGGGAGGCAGAAAGAAGATCCAGGTAGTGGAATGAAAGCCATCCTGAAAATAGAAAGGAGTGGAAAAAGCTGGATGAAACAGAGCTGAAAGCCTACAGTGGCCTCCTACTGCTGAGTGGTCTATACCGCAGTGGTCACAAGGCACTGGAGGAGTTGTGGGAGCAACACACTGGGTGTCCTTGCTTCCGTGCCACGAAGAGTTTAAAACAATTTTGTCAAATTACCAGCTACCTGAGATTTGACAACAAACTGGCACATGAGGAAAGGAGAGCTGCGGACAAGCTTGCTGCTTTCAGAGATATTTGGACACAATTTGTGGAGCAGCTCAGGAAATGGTATAGTCCAGGAATACACCTGACAGTGTAGTTGCTGAGCAGCCCATTGCGTTCAGAGGTCGCTGTCCCTTCAGACAGCATACACCCAGCAAGCCTGCCAAATATGGCTTGAAAATTTGGTGGTGCTGTGATGTAGGAACATCATTCCCCCTGTCTGAAAACATCTACCTGGGCAAGCAACCAGAAGCTCCACGCCAAAGTAATCTTGGTACCCAGGTCGTTGAAAAACTGGTTCATCCCTGGTACAAGATGGGAAGGAATATTGTGGGTGACAATTTCTTCGCAAGAACTAACCTGGCAGAAAGACTGCTACAGCCAGACTTGACCTAGTGGGTACAATTCAGAAAAACAAGGTTGATATCCCAAACAAAAGACAAGAAAATCGAAGAAGGGAAACTTTTTCATCCATTTTTGCTTTTGATAGGGAACTCACCCTAGTTTCCTATGTTCCAAAGAAGTCCAAAGTTGTGCTGTTGCTGTCAAGCATGCAGCATGACCTGTCAGTGGGCAAAGAGCAAAGAAAGCTAGACATCATCCAGGACTACAATAAAAACAAGGGTGAGGTGGATAACCTAGACCACTTAGTCCGTATAACCACCTGCCATTGCCAGCCTCATCATTTGGCTAGGCCACAACGCAAACTGAAAGCAAAGATTGCATTTAAGAAGACAGCACTTTTCTATGCAGGAGCTTGGAGAACAGTTGATCGACAGACAAATGAAACAAAGAATGATTGATACGCATAATCTAAGTCCATCAAGTCTGGTATGACTGCCCTAAATTACAAATTGCCACAACACACCCCAGTAGAACCTTCTGCAAGCATGAGTGGAAGCTGTGCTCTTTATCCAAAGAGAGATAATTGCAAAACCCGGAAATGATATGATGATTGTAAGAGATTTGCTTGTGTGCACCACAGTGCATCACTGCTGCTTTGTGAGGAATGCAATATTCAGTTAAAACAGCTAGGAAATGTTTTTGGAAGTAATTGTTCATTTGAAAACAGTGTGAACTGCAAACTTAGCAAATTGTTCATTAACATTTTGAAACTCTAAAAAAAAGTTTAAATGTTGTTCATTGTTCTAGTTAAATAATATTTTGGGTTCAAATCATCATAAATACTCTTTCAAATACTATGTTTAATAAATAGTTTTTGGTACATTTATACTGTTGTCACTGGTTCCATTTTGTTCATGCGGGTGGGGTAACAAGTTACCCCATGAGAACAACGACAGTTATGGTTTCATGAGAATGGATGAGGGTTAAATGAGCATTTTGATCATCCTTCCTCTCCTGGCTTCATCTGCAGAGCAGAGAAAGCAAGATGCCATCAAGAAGTAATTTAATGGATATTTTTCTAAAAATACCAAATAAACTCCCTCCTTTGAGTTAAGTTTCATAACAGTAGCCTAGCTTTAGGAAATGCTCACTACATTATGACAAATTTTGAGGAAACATAACAAAATTACAGTGACGATCAGCTTTTTCGTCAAGACATATGGCACCATGGAAAAGCACCCCTGCTTGCCGAGCAGCACCAAGGGGCACAACTCTGCGCCGCCACCCCCACTGCTGCCAGGCAGGCAGGGGGCACTTCTTCAGGACAGCGTGGAACCCACAGCAGCAGTGGCAGCACTGAGCTTCCCTGGCCTGCTCTGCCCTGTGCCAGGTCTTGCCTGCTGGGCCGTGGAGGCCTGGGGAGGGGGAGGGCAGCAAAGCAGGGGGTCCAAGCCTGCAGCAGTCATCCCTCCCCTGTCTTGCACACAAGTCTGCCCCCCCCCCCAAGGAGTGTGTGCAGCAGCAAGGAGCCAACACCCCCACCTGCCTCCTGAATGAACCGCCCACAGCTCCATCCCGCTCCTCACCCAGGCCCTGTGGTGACTCATTCCAGCACCAGGCTCCAAGCCCCACGCACCACCCCAGCCGAGCAGGAGCCCTAGCCCCAGCTCTGGCCAACTTCCTCCTTCCCTCACTATGAGAGCCTCTATTCCACGCTCCCCTCCCAACTTACCTCCAGAAAGCTGCTCTCTAGGCTGCCTGGTGGCTATGTGCTTGTGTACTTGTGCACATGCACAGAGTACCCCCTGCCTGATCACCCTCCTCCTACTCCCCCCAGCCTTTTGCAGGCTGGAACTTTGCCAGCCTGCAAAGGAAACCTACTGTTTCCTGCAATTTTCTCCTTAAAATGAGAAAACCTGGGTTTTTCACCTTAAAATGATAAAATACAGGTTTTTTGCCTTAAAATGAGGAAAATCTGGGTTTTACCACCTTTTTTCCATGGCTAACAGAAAACCCAGATCCTTGGTAATAACTAATGTTCACCAGTAAAAGACCAAGACCCAATTTGCATGTTATTACTTTTAGTTAAGAGGTCAGCAACCTCTGTCTCAGGTAATCTTTAGTGTTAAAAATAGTGTTCTCTGGCACCTGAATCATATTTAAACCACTAAATCACATCCATGTAACTTTTCTGATAATTCAAAATATAGGTCCTGATTCAGTGAAGTACTTAAGGATGCATCTGACTTTATTCTTAAGGACTGTAATAGAAGTATTCACATGCTTAAAGTTAAGCACATACTTAATTACTGCTTCAACTGGAGGCAGAATTTTAAGGTACCATCTTGAATGTAGCCATGGAGCAACCCGTGACATAACAGAATACCTCAGAAGACAGCATTTGTGTCAGAGTAGAAATAGGCCAGACAAGTTGTTGCAAAATTTAGGAGCATCTAACTTTGGGCTTTTGGTTGAGAAAGGATTGAACCACTGAATACTGATGTGAATGAAACTTTGTGGGTGCATCTTCATGCGCAATTAATGCAACACAATAAACTGTTTGAGCCAGAGAAGACTGTTCCTGGATGCAGTGTCTACACATGCACCCAGGAACAGCAGCAATTTCAGCCAGAACAGAGCAGGCCCCCAGCTGACTGGATCAGCATCTACAAATGGTTCAGCATAGTAAGCATCATATGGCAGAATTAATTAATTTACTGTGCCCCAATACCTGTGCACGTGTAGACAGTGATGCTTTATTGTGGCGCTAATTAGTCTGCTCTGCAGTAAAATGCATGTGTAGATACCCCCCTGTGCAGACTCGCTTATGTAGCATCCAAGCTGAAAAATGAAAAGAAGTTACTAAAGACTAGATTGTAAAAAAAATCAGAAGTGGCTTATTGTAGATGAAGCTGAAAGAAATAAAAGTTCAGGCTCAAGGCCTGGGGCTATACTCAAGCAAAGGCTTTCAGATCAGCAAAAAGAATACCGGTAGAATTCAAGGACAGAAAGACATTTTCAGAGTAGTTTTAAGACTCCTCCTTGGATATGCCCCACATACTGGTATGTCTTGTTGCCTAAAAACATGTACTCTAACATGCAGTTTAGGAGGCACAAGTTTCAGACCTGCTCCCTGGATATTAGAATTTTGTGCTGAATACTCAGGTAATATAAGAAACTGTGATTTTCTTTTTTTATCTTTGTAATTTTATTACATGTCTTAGCTGGAGAGGAGTGGATTGCAGTGAAATTGCCTGAAGTCAGCATTTGCTGCCAGATCCAGGATAACATGCTGCCATTTCTCTTTAATGTCAGACTCTACCATAGACTGCAAAGGCTAATTAATTTCATTCAATATCAGGCTCTGTTTCTGTCTCTTTATCAGCCTTTACTTATTATATGAACACATGGGACTTGAGCATACAAATTCTACATGAGAGTCAAATAAATCCAATACATCTTTGCTTCTAGACATTTTAAAAAATAAGTTGTTATTCTGAGTTTAACATTGTAGATATGCAGTTCAGATCAATCCCAGGGTCAGAGAGGAGTGGAAAGGAGCTGCAACATGTCATTATTAACTAGTTTTATTTATGTGGTGGTAGTGCTGAAGGATTCAATATGGGTAGGGGGCCTATTCTGCCAAGTGGTATATAAATATATAGAGAAAGTTTCTAGTCTATGGAGCCTGCAGCTAGAGAGACAAACCAAAAGAACTAAGGCAGTTTTTCAAATCATAATAGGAAAAGATTTGCAGCATACGGTGCTATGTATGATCTACAAACCAGTTTCTAGTGATTCTGTATACACCAAATCTTTTTCATCGGTTGCTCCCCTCCATTGTCCATGCTTCAAGAAATGTATAAAGTTGAGACGTACTGAAGGCAAACACAATAGCAGAAGATGAGCACCTTTTAGGATTAAGCCTTAAAATAGATAGAGTCAATGAAATTCAAATGCTGGATATTTTCAGTAGGTAGGACTCACTGCAATGGGTTTTTGCATATTCATCACAAGAAGCAAGTTTTACTCTAACCTTTGCCCCTAACCTTAAGTGAGTCATTCATACCTTCACTTACCAGCTGTCTATATGTGCTGGTAAAAATACTATCTGACAAGTGCAGCAACATCTAGTTGACATTTACATATGAAGAAGTATAATAAAAGTATATCATTAGGCTGTTCCTCAGCAAAAAAAGATACAGCTATTTTAAGGATAGACTAAAGCTGCTTATTCACAGTCTCCCTATAAAAAATGAAATGCCATTGATGAAATGCCTAGCGTGGGTGTTTAAGGAAGAGAACACAACTGAAACATTTACATAATCTTCAAATATTAATATTTGTAAATAATACCTGAACATCTGCTGGCTTGAGCAAGGTCACTAACATGGAGAAAGCTCCAAGGGGTCAAAACAAATGCAGGCTATTTTAGGGCAGGAATAAGCTGCATAGAACTTCAGGAAACACAAAATATCTTTGTTGTTATCACTTTATCTAATGGCCTGCCTATAATGGGTTGACATCAGGCAAGATCTAGTGGGCTGTTAATAACACAGCTTACATAACCTTTTCCCTAGCTCTTTATACAGATCTTTTCCTTGGATGCTCTTCCTTCCTGTAATGATTGCCCCCAATTTCTCTTCATATAACCCTTTCCCATTCTTTTTATACAAAGCTTGATTTCACTACTACATTAATACTATTCAAAGATTTCTTGTGAAATATTTAAATTTGGATTTCTCCTGAGAAAAGGCAGACGCTTTTACTTGGGCCATAGTGTTATAGGCTTGATTCAAAGGCATGCTTTACTCCAGTTATGTGAAGATGTGACTTGTAGGGTCAGATTCTTGTTTATACTGAGACCCCTTTAGCATACTTGAGCAGGAGAAAGGGCCTTACAGTAGGTAAAAAATACAGAGGCAGACTGGGGCAGGGGGAGGGGAGAATAGTGCACCCTCTTTGATTCCTGCTCCACCAAAACTTTAAAATACTGAAGTACAAGACAAAGTTTTCTCTCTAATCAGTATATTTCTCCTCATATATTTGCATAAAAGAAAACCTCATTAAATACATCGTCTATCATTCAACTGCTGCCAAAAGCATCGTGTGCTCAATGAAGGAAACCGATTATGAAGTTGATTAAATACAGCCAACACTGAGCGTGACTACAAAACACATGGCCCAAGAATAGGTTAGTGCATCCCATCTGAATAACATATATGGTAATGCCCTTTGTACACAGTTCCCCTCACCGCCAACTGTTTTTCAAGTCATGGTAAGCCACTATATTGAATACAATTACAACTCCTCTTCACTTCTACAGCTGAGCTGTGCCCTTTTTTCCTCCCATTGAGCAAATGTGGTAGCTCAGGTATAAAAATGACTGACAGTGAAGTATTGGAGGCACTATCAATATACTCAGAAAGATTAGATTTTTTATTACAGGACTAATGGCATAAGATACTTTGCCCATTTAAGTATTTTTGCCTAGTTTGTTGGGTTTTTTTAAACTAAATATAATCTAGCAAATTAGTGCACATTCTAACAGTTATACTGGTTTTTGCTTTGATCTTAAACAGAATACTATATCGCTAGGCCCCTAGCATATTAGTAAAGTTTCTAGTTTCTCTTTAACTAGAGAAGAATCTGTGGTTATGCACCACACCTGCACCTCTCTTTTCAAAATCCTAGATCTGCCCATGAAGAACTGCCCACGGTTATGCTGTCTTTAAGTTACCAGTGTAAAATTAAAGTAAAAAGAACAATGAATCAGGCCCCATGATTGTATCCATAAACAATATTATAAAATAAAAATATTCACTCTGAATTTTTTCCCTTTTGCTTTTCCATGGTCATCTTCAGTTACTACAATAGCACTACAAGATTTGTTTGGTTTCACAAGAACCTATAATAATATCCAGCTGCTGTCACCAATTGCTTTCATCCGAGTTGTCCTTTCACAGCCTGCAATCCAATTGAATTAAGTTGCCTCTAGGGTTTATTCCTGACAGAACACAGTTAAACCATGATCAGCACCAGTTCAGCTGCACCCAGTTCTGATACTGCTCATCAGCTAGGCATAAATCTGTTAGTTCTTTGTGAGGTGTGGGTATTTTCCATTAAATTGCAGGAACAGGTATTTTCCTCATAGCCTGGCCAAATCCGCACATAATATTCCCTACGTGCAACACACGTTCAGAAAATAGTATTCACCAAAATCTCCGAAGCTGAAAGTGTAATTGTCTGAAATTTCAAATTGCAGCTTCAAATATTCTACTCATAATGAACTTTGGGTTAAAGCAGCTAATTTTGTAAAAGCTATTTGACATTTTTAAGATCATGTGAGAACTTAAAACTTCCAGGTTTTTTGCTATTAAAATGAAAAAACAATCTAGTTTCATTAGAGTATGAGGAGCAATAGAGCAAACAAACATATTTGTTGATTTGTGTATGAACTGCACACAAAGACACCATTCCAGGCTTTGGTCACCCTGAGGAAATATTATATCTAACAGAAAAAAGTACAATAGAAAGCAGCAGCTACTATAAAACCTAAACCTTCAGCACAGAACAAAAAAAGATCCCAGTCCTTCAGCTTGCAGTAAAACCTTATCTACTCCACGCACCTCAGCCCTACAATATATACACCCAGAAAAAAGAATTGTGTAATATTTCATAGATATCAATTGATTTAGGCTATTTTAGGCTAGGTATAAAAAGAAGGTCAAAGCTCATCCCTAGCCAAAGTGGTCCATGCTGCTAGTTACTTTTTATAACTAGCAGCACCCAAGCACAAGTCCATAGTAAACTTACAACTCATGCTTCTAATTCTATAGCAAAACACCACAACCACCCAGTCCCCGCTATCACCTCCCTTTTCAGACCAATGAATTCGTAAGTTGAGGCTCTTTATTGACCTGGAGGGATCCATATCAAGCACTTCTGATGATCACAGTTGAGACTGTCACATGAAAACCAAGCCAGGGAGAAAATCCCAAGTGTTAAAAATAATCTTAACTAACAAGAGTCATGAGTCAGCTTCAAATTCATAAAGTTGTTTAAATAATAAATACTTAGCTCTTCTAGTTTAAAAGCCTCTTGGAAAGTCCTTGAATTAAGCTGTCAGGCTTTTGTTTGCAAACTTACTGCATTTTCTTTTTCTTCTACTTTTTTAAATGAAAAGGAACACATCTCAAAAATGTGACTTTATGAAAAAAAGCAAGAATCATTACATTTAAGATAAAATTACAAGAATTGGCAATCCTACAATCCATCAGATTGGCAGGTGTTGGCATGTGTAGGGCTGAATAATTAAGCCTTAGCTGATCAAAATCAAGGGGTTGAATTCCCTAGGGCAGTGGTTCTCAACCTTTTTTTTTATTTGTGGACTCCAAAAAAAAACCAAAAAAACAAAAAAACTTTGAACAGAGATGCAGCCCCCTTTGAATTGTAAGTATGGGCATTCACATACTTTTGATTGATTATAGTCATCTTTTGCAGACCCCTTAGACATAGTCTGCAGAGCCCCAGGAGTCCACAGACCACAGATTGGAAAACATTGCGCAAGGGAAACCCACAGGCAGCCAGTGCAGATCGTGAAGAAACTGTCACATGCTCTCAGTGAAACACTGCACTTATCAGGCATACTGCTGCATTCTGTACTCACTTCCACTTTTAAAAAGTTAGGATGTAACTAGATCTGCTTCTTGAGTATATTCTGCTTTATGGACAAAAATAATTTGTCACTGCTTTTTATTCCTGTTGGCACCATAGACCCAACAGAAATCCAATAGTTGCTATATTGTTAACAGAACTATTAGCTAACTTCCAGCTGTAGACAATGAGTGTCTGGATGAGCTGAACAGAACCTGTTTGTATGTCAGGTCTCAGTATGAGGGAATCCTGCTCCAATTTGGAAACAGTGGAATTGTCTGACTTGAGTGGTAGCTAGATCAGACATGGGGCTTGCAGGGTTAAATGTTAAGAACAACTAATTGTAAAAAGAGTAAAATGGATCTGATGTCACATGGGTCCCATAATGCCATTCTTCATTTCCTTTTCCGAGTAGAAGCAGACCTTAGGTGTTTTTATCTACTTTGTTTCTGAATTTTAATTAATTATCTGCCATGATATGAAACAATATGTTCAAGATTGCTAACATTTTCAGTCATAATGGGACAGCCTGGTGCTGTCTGTGATCTATATCCCTATCAGATTATTTGGTTTAATGACACTGTTTGGCAAATTCACCACAGTATTGGTGTTCTTTACTCTTCCTTCCTCGCATAATGCTGTGCTGTATTCAGTGAGGAATGCTTGGTCCCTTCTTCACAAATGATCAATAGCCTGGCTGCTGTCTGTATTTTAAAGGTAACTGTCCTCAGCCTGAAGTGTCTGAACCTGGCTCTTTAGGTGATAGAGTGGTTTTTTCAAATTTGGGAAGGATTTTGCTAGAACAAAGCTATACATATTTTCCAAATTAATTTTACTTCTCCACTTTTGCTTTCCAGATGTGCCTACTGAACCAACACACAGGACCTTTAGTCAATGGGGTCCTCCACGACTTCCAACATCACAACCACATTCTCAGTCTCCTACAATCTGAGCTAAGGGAGAACTATATAGAAATACTAAGCTTTTGTAGTCTCTGATATTGGGCACTGGCAGTAGATACATCATGACATGCACTAAGCCAGTATATGATATTAGCACTCCTCTTTGAAGTCAGGTGCAGAGTAGGTAAGTAGGAAGTTATTATTTGAGAAGCAGTCACAGGAGCATTCCTATAACTAGGAGACCTTTACTTCTTATCATCTGTCCTGTACGTGCCCAGCATAAGGAAGAAAAAGATGGGGTTTCAGCGACAGTTTTATAAGGATGGCAGAGTGGGTCTGAACTAAACAGCAGAGCAGGACACACTTATTATTATTGCGATTGATCAAATAAAAAAAAAGGATGGAAATAAGTTTATGCTCCTGTTTCTCCTTCTCCTCTTCCTCCGTTATTGTTTAAAAATATAAGGAATCAGGTTTGCAACTGGATGCATTTTGATTCCAGCAAAGTTATGTGGCTGATGTTATTTGTGAAGTAGATTATTTAATCAAGTCAGCTAGGAAGCATATCATGAGCCTTCTTCACAACTGCAAATAATCATTAATAGTCGCAGCTGTTTTGACCTTCACCATTACAATTTTCAGGCAGGGTGAAATATTTAACAAACGACTTGATTCCAAGTGACTGAAAGCACTAGCAAACTGAAGATGAACTTAGCTATAGCAAGGAATTGTTCACAACGGATGGTAGAGATTCCCACAGTGAGGCCAGGTCTGGTGTCAGTCACCTTGGAGAGTCTGCACTGGAGTCTTTCCAGTCTGCATGGGTGTGGGAGAGCACAGGCTGACTCAGAACAACAGACTTACCTCCAAAGGCTGGCCTCATGGTGAAGTCATGATCATCTACTCTGAGAAGCTGCTCAGGCTTTCCTTTCCACGTTTTGGTTACATCATGGTTCTTCTTGTAGATGTGACTGCAAAAGATGAACCACATGGCTGATCTGTATCACCATACCAAAATGAGATTCAAAAAGTGGCATCTTGGTGGGAAAGAGCTAGCTTGTCAGTGCCTCCAATACTGCTTTAAGGATTGCCAATACAATGGTAGTTTCCTGTAAGCAGTATGAATTATCATGAAAACAGCTGGGGTCCTGTCCTGGAAGAGAGAAGTATCATGGGGAATTCAAGGCACCTCAGGTGTTCTCATGATCAGAGCTATTAGCACATACTTCTCCACATCTGACAAGGTCTTTCCCACTGCCAGCCCTGCTAGCTCAGCACAGTCTCCGAAGATCAGATTATGCTTTTTCTGGTTCAGACATCAGTGGCATTCTAGGAGTGTAGTAGTAGCAAGTGTACTGAGGACACTCAAAAGTAAAACGATGCACACTTCTTTTCTGTCTCTTCTAGGTGAGCAGGTTTTTGTATGTAAGCTAAACCAGTGCAATTTGAATCTAAATAGAGATGCCTAATACTAAGGTGATATTATTATAGATATGCACTTTACGCACCTTTCTGACCATAATCATTCAATGTCATATGCTGCTTTAAGTGCACATGTCATTCCCATTGATACTAAGAGAACTGTTTATTGAGAGCAATATGTTGCTCTTTAATTTAAGACTCTAAGTAGCAATAAATTCACCCCATTCCCTTCATGCTATTAGTATACCATAGTTCTCTCTACCTAAAGTCTACATTTATCCTTAATCCTCCAATGACCTGAATAGCAAGCAATACAATAAATTAACTTTTTATTCAGATATTATGGAAGATATCATAAACTACAACTGCAGTCAGGGGATGGATGCAATGTCCTGAATAAAGTGCTATGACTAGCATAAATAGGGAATTAAATTACAACCCCAATGGCTAACTTGCCCTGGGCACCTATTTAACCAAATCTAGTTTTGCAATCGGATCCATTTAGGAGGGGGATTACAATCAGTAAGATTACTGAACTTTTGTCCTGAAAGTGACATTTGTCGAGTCTTAAATACTGATGCAACAAATGGTCTGACAGACAGAGAGTTACTGACAGCCAAGTGACACAGAAAAAGTGATACTCTTCAAGCCATTGTTTGGGGAGAGGTTGCTGGCTGGTAGAGGCAGAACTTTAGTAGATGAATTGTCCTGCAATAGTGAAAGTAAGAACAGAACAACACTAAACGTTGCTGAAATATCTCCATCAAAAACTGAGCGCTAGCATAACCACCAAGCTATTAAATTGTTTTTCTGGGCTGAATCAAATGCACCCATGCTCTTGAATGGTGATAACTGAAAACTTATTTACAGTCTGACCCTGTAGCTCTTACATGAGTAGTCTCATTGAAATCAATAAATCAGGCCTGTGGGCACAAGTGTTTCTCAGCATAGCATCAACAGCATTAAATATTGGTGTTGTCTATTTGCATGTACAGTTAATTAGGGCATGACACTGGACATCTGGAAAACACTGAGCAACTTTCTCTACTCTTTTACACAGCTCCATGGAGGTTGGTTGAAGTTGTGTGTTTCACTGAGGGAAGACATTTCCTGAGAAAAGAATATTTCCAGCTGGCCAGCCTTGTGTCCTTGTTAACTTCAGGCATAAGTATGAAGCACAGTGCAACAGTATGTCAACGTGGGTAAGAGAACCTATAGTACAGGGAGCAAATCCAGAAATAGCATGATTGATTCAGTTGGAATGGATATTGGGCCTCCAGTTACATAACCAAATTGACTGCATGAAAACTTGGCTGGAATTCAGCTACCACTGCTAGAGGCTTCCTCTTTTGATCAAATCGCTCAATCACTTTTGTCATTATGAGGGCCACTGAAGCTCCTTCTTGACCCGTAGGGACCCCTCTCAAGTGGGACCTAGCATAATTCTTTCACTATCCAAAAGTCCTCCAGGAACACAGCAGGATAATGCACGTGGGTTTTGCTAGCTCCCCCACTATTATAAAGAAACTCAATCTCAAAACTACAGCAGATATAAATCTAATAAGGAAATAAATAATAATAAGTTGCAAAAAATAGGAAATGCAGAGTATTTAGGGTAGTCAGTAGTATACAAAATGAGGGGCAGATCCAGGTAGGGTTTTTGGAGGTACAGTTGCACCACCCCTTGTGTCCCTGCTTCATTCAAAGTTTAAAACAAACTACTGGACAAGGACAGCTGCATTTCTATTTAGGTGGAGCTGAGAGTGTCAATAATGCCAGGACTTATTATTATCTACTTGATTTCTTCTAATCTGTTCACTCCGTAAGTGTTAACAAACCTTGATCTTCCTGTAATCAAACTAGCCTTTCCTCTACAATTATCCTGTTTTATCTACCCCTAGTAATGTTTCTCTGCATACCTCCCTGCACATCCTATACAGGTATGCTGTTACCTAGGAACCTGTACTGGATACGTTTATTCCTAGGGGATTCTGACCCACAACAAATCAGAGGTAGGGAGGGGAAGGGCAGGGCTAAAAGTAGGCTGAGTCACACAATCATCAGAGGCAGGAGGGAGTTGCAAAAACAAGGCAAAGAGGTAAGGTACTGCAGTGACCTCTTCCTAGGTTATTCATTGCAACAAATAATGGAGATAAACCAGCTATGCAAACCAGGGTGGCATAAAGCTGAGCATGGGCAGGTCCAGAAGGGTTGGCCTCCATGGGTAGGGGCACATCCAGCAGCTGAAACAAGTCCTTCCCTCAGCATAACTGCTTGTTTCTTTATGTGGAGGGCAGCAGAGGCCAGCTATGGGTATGCTGTGAGAAGGCAGGGCAGTTACAGCTATGCCTCAACCCACTCCATGGTCAGGGGGCTGGGAGGGGCAGAGGGAACTGTCTTGGAGGATTTCTGAGTCAAAGTGGCTCCTGGGGACCATGAAGAGTTGAATGGCGCGGGGGGGTCATAGACAACAATGGGCTTTGTGGGGGGCTGTAGGGTGGAAGGGTTTAGGGTGAGGAGGGGCCGGGACATTTTGGGAGTGTGAAGGGCAGAGGGGTTTGAAGGGTATGGTGGAGCCACAGGGATGAAGTGAAGGGTAAGAGGAGTTTTATGGGTAAGGGAGGACCAGGGAGCATAAGGGACTGCAATGAATTTGGGTGCCCAGAGGGGTAGGGTAAGGCCGAGTCAGATGTGAAGAGGATGGTGAGGTTCGGGGGGTGGGGGGTTGTGGTATGGTAGAGATAAGTCAGTGCAGGGTGTTTGTGGGGCCAGGGTAGGACTCAATGGGCATGTGGGGTATGGTAGGGTCTGAGGGTGCTTGGGACCTGTGGGATAACGGGGAACAGTATGGAGCCCAGGGGATATTTGAGGTGGCAGAGGCAATGCATAAAGGGCAGTGAGGAGCACTTTGGGACTGTGGTGGAGTTTGAGTGACGCAGGGTCGATGCCTAGGGCGTGTATGTGGCAGCGCATCTCCTGCAAAAAGGTGCTGCCAACAGTGTCAACAGCTCCTGTGGGAGTTCCCTACTCACCATCGCCGAGCTCCAGCCGCCACCGCCATGCTCCCACCACCACCGGCACAGCCATGCCCCCACAGCCGCCAGGGGCACATGCTGTTCATGGAGTGACTCGTGTTGTGGTGCAGGGAACAGTTCTGCCCATGGCCAGGCTGGGGAGTAACAGCTTTACTCCCCTGACAACAAGTACCTGCCCCACTCTGAAGCTGGCAGTCAGCACCTGGCTGAGCTCAGTTATAGTTGTTTTCACTTGGATTTTTAGGAAGGAAATGTTTGAGCAAAAGAAATGTAAACTAACAGAAAATATTTCCTACTAAAAGCTCCAGTTCAGGAAAGCAACAAGAAAACTAAAGGACATGTAAAAACTCTTAAACTGAGAGAGACTGGAAAGACTAGAATTAGTTGCCTCCTTTCTAAGGTTAACAAAAGAAACTTGAGAAAAAACACACAAAAAATTAATTGACCTAAGAGAAGATGGGTTGGGAACATCCCATCTCCTTCATGTGAGGACATGCTATCATTGAGGCCAAGTGCTAGGCAAGATTCAAAATGGATTAGACCTTTATATGAATAACAAGAATATTCAGACACTAACACAGATGTTTAAAAATGGATGTAATCCTCATGCTTCAGGACAGCATCTGAGCACTTGTTGAAAGGGTTAAGTCATAATGCAGACTATAGGATTTCACCAAACAGTTCGTGCATCAAGCCCCTCACTCCTGGTTGAGCTACGTCAATGGTGGACTAGAAATACATCTAGTGTTTGCTGAAGTGATAGAATCCACCATATTCCTGATGGACTTGTTCCGAGGGAATTTTACATGAGGGTAATTAACCTATCTGAATTTTTCTCATATCTTTTCTCACAACTTTCCTCCTACTACTTAACTCCTTATGCTCTCATTGGAGTCTAACCTCCCCGCAAAAACAATGAACATTAGAGGAGTCAATAAAATTCATAAGGGCTCTGTGGGTATAATGCAAAGTGCAAGCAACAAAGCTCATGATTAGGAAATAACTTTCCTTCTCTTCACTCTACCACATATTATGGCTTGTGAATATTACAAGTGCTTTATCATGATGGCAATATCAAAAGGGAGCTATATCCAGAAAGGAAAGGGCACAACTGAGCCAGGACATTCAAGTGTAAGGAGAGATCACAGTGACAGCACTGTCACAGTAAGAAAGACCTTTTAGCACTGGTCCATGATGACAAAGTGTTTAGTAAGGGACTGGAAACCAGGCAGCACCATTTTTTGTACAGAACTGATGTGCCCCAAAAGGCTCGCAGGCTCACATGGACAAAAAAATCCCTGCCCCTAAAGAGCTCACCTTCTCAACAGGCAATTATTCAGACAAAAGAAGGTAGGAAAGGATAGGCCATAAACCTGGATTTTGTAACTGATGCGGCCACAAGTCATTCCACCTCTCAGTTGGGACCCAAATGGAGAAAACATAATAGCTATAATTAAAAAACTAATTTCTTTTAATGCCACCGCCACTCAATATACTAATCTATATATTTACACTTATTTGTATTCAGAAAAGTGCTCAGCGCTACATGGATGAAAAGCCATTTGGAAATGTTAAATTCTATTGTTGCATTCTCAACAACCACTGCCATCTTCACCCAAATCATTACCATGTTAGTAAAACTAGCAGTATTCTTCTTGTCTGTGATCCACTGCAAGAGTCAGCAACCTTCTCAGAGAAGTGGGATGAAACAACACAGCTCAGTCCAAGGTGGGCCAGCACTTTCAACCTGGTTCCAGCCTCCACTATATGTGATCAGGCCACTGCTGCATCCCCCCTGTAGCCGCCACTTTTCCCTGGCTTTAAATTGCTGCTGACAAGCATATGACCCAGCCACCACCAAACATTGCAGAATGCCCCTGCCACTGAAATGTCACCAATATCCAGACTTCATGGACCAGATGAATTCACTTGGAAGGCCAGATCCAGCCTGTAGGTTGTAGGCTGCCAACCTGCAGCCTGGAGCACTCCTATTTTCAACAGTGCTTACTGCACAGTACTTAGTTCTCTACCTAATACACATTACCATTCTGCAAGACTCAATCCTTTCCTAACATTATGTCCCGAGACAGTAATTTTACATGGATATTACAAAAATAAAGTGAAAATGTAAGTAAAGTATACAGCACTTTAACTTTTAAATACTTTAAGTGCTTTAACTTTTTTAATTAATCATTTCCTCAATTACATAGTCTCCTCTCCACACAGCTGAACTTTATAAATCTTAAGTACAATTCACTTTAAATGAGAATCCAAAATGTAAGCTACAGCAGAAAAAATGTTACATCTCAAACGCCCTGATCTTTTAATTTGTTTCTATCTTTACTCTTCAAGCTGAGTACCTCAATTTAGAAAGGCCTCATAGTAATGTATATAAATGCACAAAGAATTTTTTTTTTTTTAAGGTAACTGGTGATTTGGGTGCCTCAATATGAAATTGCCCACCAGAGCACTTGTACTAAGCACTTTCTGAAAATTAAGCTTTATAAAGTATTTAAGAGGAATAGCCAAAAAATCATGTCACTTCTGAAAATTCTGGCTGGTACTTAAAGTATTTTTGAAATGGAGTTTGAATTTTAAGTCAATTAATGGAAGAATTGTCACATAACCAGTGGCTGCTTATGCAAAATATCTTTAAAGGAACAATGTTCTGAGTCCTAGCAGGGGTGGCTCCAAGGGGGGTGCAGTTGCACCTCCCTTTGATTTCTGGTCCACCCAAAATTTAAAACCAGCTTCCTGACAGTAGCAGCAGCATTTCTGCTCAGGCACCACTAAGGAAGTCAAATAATTTTTTGGTTCATTATTATCTACCTGATTCCTTCTAAACTGCCAGAGAGTTTATGGGACACAAAGCAATACAGCTTTTTATCTACACAAGACACGGACTTAGTATTTGTTTATACAAGTACTAAATGACTGCGCAGTAGCCAGAGTTACTGTGCAGTAGCATTGCCAAACAGCTTTTACATGATGCTGACTGCGCAGTAGCATTGCATCATGTTTCCTGCTATGCAATACTATGAGCTGCTGCACAGTCAGCACCTTGGGTAGATGACGTCACGTTGAACTAAACTGTACACAGGTAGTCAAAAGGCCAGACCCAGACTGGTCAGCTCAGCATATGCACTTAGAGGCTGCAACACCCAACAAGTAGGTGCCTGGCCCTGCAAAAAAGATGGAATTGGGTTGCGCACATAGCAAATCTGCAAGTGACACTGAGAGGGTGGGGTTGCAGACACTATGGAAGGTAGGATTAGGACTCAAAATGACCTTGATAAACTACAGAACTGGTCTGAAAGCAATCAAATGAAATTTGGGAAGAACTAATGAGAAGACTTCCACTTAAGACAGAACAACAGAACAACCACATGCACAAATACAGATGGGGAATGATTGGCTAAACTAAAGTACTGCAGAAAAGGATCTGGGGGTTATTGTTTACCATAAACTGAATATAAGTTAATAGTGTGTGCTCCTCTGCAACAAAGACTAACACCACACTGGGCTATATTTACCTGAGTGTCACTTGTAAGCCAAGAGAACTGATTCTTTCACTCTGTTCGGTACTGATGAGGTCTCACCTGGCACACTGTGCCCAATTTTAGGCCCTTCACATCAAGAAAGGCATAGACAAATTAGAGTCCAGAGCGAAGGAACAAAATTAATTAGAAGCCAGGGAAACATGACTTATGAGAAAAGACTTAAAGAACTGGGATTATTCTGGAGAAGTGAAGATTGAACAGGGATTTGATAAGTCTTCAGATACCCGAGGAGTAGTTATGAAGAGGATGGAGATGGACTATACTCTCTGGCTGCAGGGGCAGGATTGGGAACAACAATCTTCAATTTCAACAAGGGAAATCTAGGTTGGATATTACAAGGAATCATCTTACTATGGGGGTAGTCAAGTATTAGAATGAGCTACCCAGACCCTCCTTGGATTGTCTTTTAAGAACAGGTTAGACAAATACTTGACTAAGATGGTTTAGCCAGGAATGATCCTGCCTTGACCAGGGGGTTCAAACAGATGTCTTCCTCAGATCCCTGCCAGTCCTCCTTTTCTATGATTTATGAAAAGAGCAATCCAAGGGCTTAGGTGCATAGGATCCCCATACAGTCAATGAGGACAATTTAGAGTATGAGATTGATAAATTATACCAAGTTATAAGTGGTGGAGAGCATCTGACATCATGCATAAGTTAAGTGCTCTGTGATAAATGTTTCTGCTCTTATCCCAGATAAGTGGAAGCTAATTGTAGTTATTTAGCCTTGTTTAATTCAGGAGTAAACTGGCCCAGCTTAGCTTTCACTTACTGCATGGACAGATGAAATGGCTACACAGAGCAGATGGCATGCAGAAAGCTCTGTTTTAACACATTATAATTTGTTCACTTGTTCATATTCTCAGGTGCTTTGAAGAGCTATTCCAGAGCTAGATGCCCATTCAGGGACTGTTTAGGACAGGGGTTCTCAAGCTTTATCATAGTGAGCCTCACTGAACTATGAAAAAAAAAAAAGTCTGTGCCTCCCCATAGCTTCATCGTATTTTGGACTGTTGCATTTTGCTAGAACCTCTGCTGCTGCTCTCTCTTCAGCTTGGGTTGTACACTTTTCCCCTTTGTCACAAAACTATCCACTTCTCATTTAAGCTGTTTCTCACCAAGTATACTGCATGTTTTTAGAATATTTGTAATTTAATTTAAAAAAAATATCGTCTCAATTTACATGTGTTTACATAGTATATATAGAGGTGATTGCATAATAGAGCAAAATAAAGTCTTACTCTTATATATTGTATGGGGAGGTAGGCCTGGTTGGGAGGGTTTCATAGATTTCATAGACATTAGGGCTGGAAGGGACCTCGGGAGATCATCGAGTCCAGCCCCCTGCCCAAAGGGCAGGTGAAGGGACCCGGAAGATCATCGAGTCCAGCCCCCCGCCCAAAGGGCAGGAAGTCAGCTGGGTCATAGGATCCAGGGGATCCCCAGTTTGTGTGGGGAGATTGTGGGTGTGGGATTTGTGGAGTGTGTGGGGGGGTGTACATGTGCCCCCCCCATGGCACAGTCCCCACTGTGGCGGCAGCAGCAGGGGACAGGCCCTTGGGGCACTCATGGCCCATGCAGGTAGAGCCCTTCAATGGCACATCTCTGGTCAGCTCCAGAAGCTGCACATGGTGGCAGGGAGTGGGGCCAGGCCAGCCCAGTTCCATTGCGGAGGGCTCCCAGCGGCTCACGTGCAGCTCTTGGGACTCCCACACCACCAGGAGGAAGCCCCACACAATGGAGCTAGAGACCTGGCCCACTCTCTGCCATCACGTGCAGCTGTTGGGATCCCATCAGGAAGCAGGGTGCAGGGCCAAGCAAGTCTGGCTCCATCATGCAGGGCTCCCTGCAACTTCCAGTAGAGTCCTGGTTGGATTCTGCACTTTTGCCACCCCACTGGGCATAAGCCCCATACTTTGAGCTCCACACTCCCGCCAGCCCCAGTCTTACACTCCACAATTTGCACCCCAGCCAGCTGCAGCTTTTCCCCCCACTCGCTCCCCCTTCCTTATCTGCTGCCCAGGGCACTGCCCTCTCTACAAAAAAAGACTCACAGCTCACACCTCCCTTGACATACTGCCATGCCTCCCCAGGAAGGTCCACCTCAGTCTGAGAGCCACTGATTTAGAATAGTGAGCCAATCTGAATCTCTGTCCCCAAGTTGCTGTTCCCAGATACCTAACATGAGGGCCTGGGGTGTGATTTGTGGAGGTGCTGAGTACCCACAGCAGTAATTAAAGTTAATAGGGGTAGTGCTTAAATATATAGAGCAGGGACAGTCAGCAATTTATGGCCAGTGGGCTGGATGCAGGCCACCATGTGGGACTTCAGCAGTGGGTGCTCATCTCATGCTGCTGTGCAGGCAAGCAGTAGTGGTGGCTGGGTCTTAGCACCCATCCATCCCACTGCCTCCAACCCAAGGTGGGTCATTCCAGCCCACAGCAGGAGAAGGTTGGCTACTCCCAATGTAGAAAATTATATTCCAAGTGCCATGAAAAGTTAGACCCAGTCATTTCAAATTGGGCACCCACATTTATTCTATGTTTGTATCTTAATCTCTCTGTCCCTCAAATCCCCGTCTATAACATGAAGATAATGTCACCCCCTCACTTCACAAAAATATATGAATGCTTGTCCCATGCTTAGATACTACAGTGATGGGCAGCATAGAAAAGTGTGAGGAAATTAATAATTCTGTCTTCAGAGCAGGATCCAAAGCATGTAGTAAATAAGACAGATGCCGCTCAGTAATGGGGAACACAAACTCTTGCCTATGTATCCTCAGTAAACCCCCATTCTATGCACTGAATGAGACCTTGTAGGGGAAAAAAGCATGTGATCAGGCCTTTGAAGAATGTAGTATCGTAATGCATACAGAGAAGGTGTAGCTGAACAGTTACACTATTCTGGCATTTCCTAACTGTTGGATCCTCCTCTTTGCCTGCTAATCATGTGGTTTCAGGAGAGGTGTGCACCTGTAAATGTTTTTAATTACAAAACAATGGAATCAACCATGAGCTAACACCTAAAATACAGAACCAAGAATCTCTGGGTCTCAGCTTATCCATTTTTAATATTCATTCACCTCACCAGTTTTTGAAAATCAATTCAAATTAATAAAAACAATTTAAGATTCTTAAATAAAATATATAAAATAATCAAACAGAAAATTAGAGCAAAAAAGATTTTTTGTATAGCTCACTGAAGTCAACAGAAAGATTACTATTAATTTAAATGGACTTTGCATCTGGGCCTTTATACCACCTTAAATATTTAAGAGAAAGCAAGAGTTAAATTTATTTTTCCAACAAAGACTCTAATAGATGAAAATATTTTCTCTTAGCTAATGTAGTTAGAAAAAATATAAAGCCAAATCTGTGATGCGGTTAGAAAAATATGAAATAAAGATACTTCTTATAGGAGTGTGGATCTGACATAGAAACTGAGTTTCATTGACTTTTTGTTTCATTTGACATTCCCTTTGCCTGAAGCAAAATTGTCTTGCATTATCCAGTTCTCATATGTTTGGAGACAACAAGGTTTTTAAAATAAAAAGAAATAATCAGGAATGTTTAAGATAGAGTTATTGTTTTATTCTGCATTGAACAATTGTTCAACAACTGTTTCAATATGGGGGACTATACATATAGAAAGGTTTAGAGATAAAAATAAATATGGATTCCCATGTCAGGTTTCTACAAAAAAAACAACGAACAAAACAAAACCTGCCTTTTATCTTTTTAAAAATAAATAGATTAATATTGCTGGAGTGGAAAAAGTAAGATGACAGAGATAATGGTCTATGCTAACAAATTTAATTACTGGTGCTTCTCTATTATTTGGAGAGATAGACAAAGTAGTAGCACATTACACTTCTGCCATACAATTACTTTTCACTGTGGGATGCCTTGTTATACATTACTAATTCATAAACTGAAAAATACCAATTGCTTTCTATAATGCAGTATAGCTATATATTTATCAAACAAAATGTTTAACAATGCCTTGAATTCTCCATTATCACCACTTTGCAAAAGGCAGTAAGGATTATAGAAAATGTTTATTCTAATATATATAAAAATAATTGAAGAGAAATGTAATGATCATGACTTATAAACCCTTAAAGTAGCAGTGTCCTTGGAAAGAGAAATCTTCCAAACAAAAGAATGTATGCTGGAGACTTATGCTACTCCAAGTTCAAGGTAAGAGTATTCAATCATGTAAAAGAAAGGACTGCTTGGAAACTGATTATTATATTTCACAAGAACTTTGAAAAGAAAGCCTATTTATAAATACTTCTCACAATAAGGAACAGATCCTGCTGCTTTACAAGACAGTGGGCAAAACTACTTTTGGATAAAATGTTTCAGGATCAGGCTCCAAATTACAGAAGATTTCTGTTGCTAAAATATTTTCTTTTATATTTTGCATTGAAAGACCATACTAGCCCCTACCTGGTGTTGGTTCTTTTGCAGGACATTTTAAATGCAAAATGTTAACTGAATCACAGAACTTTTTGTAAATAAAAATAAGATTCATATTAAGTGCTTTATTAAACAAAACATTACGAAAGTTTAGAGTGAAAGTGATTCCATTTAATAAGATGGATAGGCTCAAATTTGTTTCCAGCTTTTAGCCTAACAAAACAATCGAGAGATATAATTATTACTGAATGATATAAAACTCCGTCCAAAAAAGAATAGAGCACTTCAGGCTACTTGGCAAGTTTGGATAATTAACTTTTCTAATATTAATATACCGCCACATCTCAGTACTATTAAATACAATAAGCTTGACTTGGACCTTTAGCTTCTTGGTGCACATTTGCCTTTATTAATATAATACAGTTATTTTAGTTTCCAAATAATTTTCCAAAATTTACCTATACAACATCAATCAAGTCCTATGCATGATAATAGAAAGAAACATAAATTATCAGAAAATTATATGCATTTCGCAGGTGAATTTGCATAGCAGAGACATTTAAACAGCAGCATTTGAACTAGAATGTTTTATTGCTGGGAAGATATTGAAATGTGAGTTTGCTCATCCTGTTCAGTATCTTCCTTCAGTTCTTTCTGTAGCTACAGTATTTGTGCACATGTCTAAGACTATATTGAACAAGGAACAACCAATGGGGTATGTTACCCATGACAGCTACTAGAAACATGATTCATTACAGTTAAAGCTGAAAATAGCAGCAGAGATAGCTTACGGTTATTGAGAAAAATCATAAAAGCATTTTCCATATGCAACTACAATAGATGTATTTTAAACGCGCGCGTGCGCGCACACGCACACACAGCATGTTCTCTGCTCTGTACCTAGTTCACCAAAGCAGCGCTTCTCAAAAGTGGGTTGCAAGAATATATGACAGGGTCATGAACAAACTTTAAAAATGGATCAACAAACTTTAAAAATGGATTCTCTTTTAAAAAGGAGATTAATGTGGGAAACCGTGGCTTTTCCCTTGCAAGCTGGCTGAGTTCCAGCTGGCAAGGGGCTGCTTGGGGCCCCTTCTGCCCCATTCACCCACCCCTTGGCTCTCACACCCAGGGGCTGGGGGCAGCAGGTTGGGAGTGAGGGGCACTGGATCAATATTTACAAATGGGTCCCAATACAAAAAAGGCTGAAAACCACTGCACTAGAGCATCTGAAGTACGGAAAAAAAAAAGAAGTGTCTCATAGATTTTTAAGGCTCCTTACCTTACTCTTTGAGACTCCAGCTGACCTGCCCATCGTCGCCTCCGATGTTTTCTGCTCTCCACAAGAAGGACCAAGCAAAAGATGAATAAAATGAGTTTTCCAAAATAAGGCATTTTATGGGAAAGTGTGATGAGACACTCTGCACTCCAATAACCTCCTGCAGTACAAGTCCACTTAGGTTTCAACATTGAATCAGCTATAATTCCAGGATCCTGTGTTTGTCAGAGTGATCATTGTTAGAAACACCGCTTTACTGATCTAATGTTTTAGACCGGCTTTCCAGGGCTTCTTACTCCAAGCGCTTCCTTCATTGCTGCTTCGTGATTGGCCATTACTCATCAAGTCTGCCCTGTCAAATGACATTCCCACTGGGTCCTAAAGGAGATGCTTGTCAAAATCCATTATATAAAAAGACTGCAATTCCACATGCCAGCTTTTTGCTCAAGCCACTAATCTCAGAGCCGCACTACCCTTCTGCCAGGCTGTTTTTGTTGCTTCTCTTCATTAAGGATCCCAGGGATGTTTATTATAGCATGCCTTTTTCAAACAGGGAGCTGTCTGGATACTGTGCATTTATTAGGATAGAATAAACATATTGTAAGCCGCTGAACTTTTCTGGATAGAGCAAGATATAAAACTAGACGACAACAACAACGAGCCATTACTTGCGCAAGTAAACATTTGCAGGATTGGACCTTTCACCTGTTACAATATTTTGAAATAAATATGAAAAGTTACAACAGCTTTTTTAAATATAATAATGAGGTGGTTTCAGATGCCTGTTTGAAGTTGATTATTTACTAACTGTAAATAACATCTTGCCCTTACCTTTGTGCTGAGGGTTTGTTCAGCAGCAGCAGCAAGGATGTTCTGCCACACAAGGGTTGGAGTAAGGTTTGGTTAGCACCCTTTGTCTCCCTGGCAACATACTGGACTATTATGCACAGTGCACATCTCCCAAGGGAACAATCCGCAAAACCGTCCTTAGGAACCTTTCTTCCTCATAGCCCTCCTCTCTTTGACCAGGTTTGCAGCAGGTACATTCAAACAATGTTACCAACCAGGACAAAAAAACAACAACCCACTTTCTTTAAAATCTATAGACCTCATGTCAAAAAACAAACAAAAAAGCGAGCACATTCTGATCAGGTATCCAGGCAGAAATGAAAGTTCACATTTCATAGGATTTCACAGAGGGGTCAATAGATGGAAAACCCTGGGCAGGCAGTTCTTAGGTGGTAAGGAGTTTTTGCAGGCTACGAATTGTTTGCGATTCTAATTTTTTTTTTTTTTAGGAGAATTTTTTTTGTTTGTTTTTTTTTGCAAAAATCTTGTTGGGCTAATAAAAGATATCACTTTTAAAAGAAACATACTTTTACTTGTTTTACTAAGGGGCAGGGGCATCAAAGATCCAACCTGTGGCCCACAGAGCTTTTTCATCTGGGCCTCAGCTGCCCATGGGGCTTGGAGTGGACCTGCTCTGTGCCAATCCTGCTGCCTGCTCCACCCAGTCTGGGATGCACTTCACACATGGTGTTCTCTCAGCCAGTCTGTGGTCCCAACAATCACAGCTCATTCATCTGGCCCACCTGACCTGATGAGTTGGACACCCTGCTACAGAGGACCAGAGTATGACCTCCTTCCAGACTTGAAAACTGTAGTATAGGAGTCAGCAACCTATGGGTTTTGGTGGCATTTGGCAGCAGTCATTTTCCCCTACTGCCACAGCAAATCGTGCTGGCTGTGGATACTCTCTCCAAGCTCCTCAGGGGAAAAGTGGTAGTAGTGTATGCTTTCACTGTGCCACCATGGGGAAAGGCAGTAGGTGTCAGGAGTGGCAGCAACAAGGCCCTAGCACCTGCCCTCCTGGTTCTGACCCAAACTCCATCACTCCAGCCTACCAACGGCTGTAGTAGAAGATTTAAATAAGCAAGTGCTGAGTGATCTGGATGTTCTACATACTTTTAAATGTTTAATTAAAACAAGAATGCTTCAATGTATGTACAGTAAGACAGCAATAAGTCACAATAATCATCAAGCGACCCATTTCCAAATTTTGCAAGTTTTAAAATCACATCACATAATGAAATACATGTTCGTTAATTTTCAAAAATGGAAGTTTTACTTATTTGTATACATCAGCATATACTACATTTTGTAAAATGAGAGTTGATTACAGCACAGAATATATTTTTCCTGAGAAACAGAGTAAAATTCAGGCTTTAATGAGCACTAGCAGATATGCAAATTTGCAAGTCTCTCTCATGTCTTAAATGAAGTTTTAGACTGTATCAATTACACCTGTACACTCAAAGTGATCACCCCATTGCTTCTATTTGTAAAAAACAAACAAACAAAAACACACCCCACTGAAAAGGAAGCATCATAAATGCTTTGATCTTTATATTAGTAGGATACTTAGAGTTACTGATTTTTAAAGCTCTCTCTTACAGTTCTGCACCAAGATAAAAGAAACTAAATGGTGTGCCAGTCAATGAGGTTTGGTTTACAATAACACATACTCAAGGAACTCATGAATACTTCTCAAGCTTGCCCGAGTATTGCAAAGTTTCAGCATGAAAAATTTTAAATTCTTTTCAGTAAATAAAACTGCATATGAAACAATGCAATTTGTATAGCTATGAAATAATTAAAAGACAATAGCTCTGGGTAAATAATTATATTACATATTTATAACTATTGCAATAATAATAGTTATATATAACATCTTCAAATTTAAAAAAGTAAGATATACAGTTGAAAGTATGAGAAGAAGACATTCAAATCTTGTATAAGATTATCCAATCTAACTTTCAAAGAAATTAAAAACAAAAAATGAAGCAAACACTTTTCTGGCCCCTTCTTGCCACAGAAAGTACAATTTCCTACACTTTTCCTATCCCACCTCCCCCCCCAAAAATGATTTTTGATAAATAAAAGTGGTTACAAGACATCTCCCTACTCAATTAAGGGTTCACTCAAAGCAAACAGACCACATTTCATCTTAAAAGCCCTTCTCCAAGGTAAGTTTATGTT
Organism: Crocodylus porosus; assembly: GCF_001723895.1. Taxonomy (NCBI): domain Eukaryota; kingdom Metazoa; phylum Chordata; order Crocodylia; family Crocodylidae; genus Crocodylus; species Crocodylus porosus. The sequence continues at coordinate 70,591,939 of NW_017728918.1, forward strand.
AGCTTAGATAGGGTGACTATCTATCTGTACTTCTTTTTCACAAAGAAAAAATATAAAGTCTCATTTTTAACTGTCTCCTTTAGCCAGTAAATGTTAGCCTTACATATTCTCTTAATATTCAACCAATTCTTTCTCCATGTGTAAAGGGGTTGTTCACAGATCATTAACAGTTGTTAGTATTCATACAAATGTCAAGGTTTGCCCTTCTTATAAAGTAATGTACCCTAAAAGGCATATTAACATTCATCAGGATTTAAGAGTAAATACGAAAAGTAATCTTTTGTAAACAGTTCTCATGTCATGCCCAGTACAGAATGTTTAATGAAGCATTCAAGTCACTTCTCTTAAGACAAAAAAACCCCCCTTATAACTCAAATATGCGCTCATTGGCCAGATATATCCGTCGGAATATAAGTGCTGCCAATGCTAAAGTCAGAAGAACGATCAAAACAGTTGAACCAGTGTGGCTTGTGTTAACTCTTGGTTGCTGGACCCGATTAAAGTCAGTTGAAGATGGTGCCCTTCTTTGACTCTGTTGGTGGGCCCGGCGCTGGCGAGGGCTCATGGAGGTATTACTGGATACAGGTTGGGCATGCTCATGATTGGCTGTTGCAGAGTTGTTCTGATTTTCAGACTAAAGAGGTGGAAAGATGAATATTAGGGTTTTTTTAATGCAAGAATGCATGTAAAACTAGCAAGCTACTATATTTAAAAACAAAGCCTATTGTCAAACAATTTGGAGATCCAAAGACAGCTACTAGGGGTGTGCGAAGTGGACCCTATTTGATTCGGATTTGGCCTGAATCAGAGACAGTGATTAGATTCATTGATTCGGATCACTGTCCCTGATTCGATTTGGCTGAATCTCAAGATTCAATGCTGATCTACTTTTGTCAGAGTTAAAAATGCAATTTAAGTGACAGAGAATATTTCTCCAAAACTGAAAAGAGTATCAAACAATTGTTGAGTTATCTATTATTTAGAGTTACCTTGATTTGAAATGTTGTGTTATCTAATGTTTGCTTGGGTCACCATACCGCAAAAATAGCCCTAGTAACTCTCAAGATTTTCCAGTGGTTAATGCCCCTTGAGAATTCAGGTGTCAGCTGTATTTGAAGAAAACCAGTTGTAACCGTTACAATGAAACCAAATTATTACTGATTTGGCCCGATTCCATCTCTTGTTAATGCCAACAAAGTGCGGGTTTTGTTTTGCTTTGTTTTTTGCCACTGAATTCAGCAGAAAGAAGGACAAAGCACTGGGTATCCGCATACCCATACCCATTGCCCTCTACTGGTTAGATGTAGTTCAAAAAGAATCAGGCTATTTCCATAAGCAACAGCTAACAATTTTCTTCAGTTGAAGCCATAATGGCCTTTAATTTTGACACTGAAGGACCAGTTTCTTTCTTAGCTTAGCAAGAAGGTTTTACTGGGTGGAAGTGATCATGTGTCCACATTTAAGGTTACAACCACAGTCCCAATTTGATTTGATCTTTTTACAACTTTGAAGATACCTCAAGCTTTCAAATCTGTGAAGTTACGTCTCTGACAACCAGTAAAACTTGATTTTTAAAAAGACGATTCAGCATTCCTAAAATGTAAAACACTTTAAACATTTTTTTTTGCAGTATTTGATGTTTTAGTGCCCCGCAGTCTGTTCAATAAACTCATCTGACACCAAATATAATGAGTAGGCATTTAACTTTAACATTAATTACAGATAATTTTCAGGTGCAGGATTTTTTTTTTCTTTAAAGGGATGCAATTCTTTGTCAATAAAGCAGGCAGAAATTAAAGCCATTAGGCAGGATAAAAGTATTTCTCAATTCCCAAACTGACCAGGGGCTATTTTGAAAAAGTGAAAGAAAAACACAGAACCAGAATAAATTACTCCTTCCCTCCCCCACCACAATGCTCCCTAGCAAGTTTCAGCAAACCCTTTTTCTAAGCTGAAACAAGTGTTAGGTGACTTCCAAAAGTGTCATAGGAAAATTGTTGCGGAACTAAAAATAAACTTGATGGGGGATTAATCTGTTGCTTGGCTCTCTGACCACAGCATCTCTTGGCAGGGGACTTGCTGGGGTGGGATGGGCTTCATCTCTCTCCTGAAGGCAAGCATGTCTTCTCTTCCAGGTTGGCTGACCTCATACAGCGAGCTTTAAACTAGCCTCGCCAGGGGAGGGGGCCGCAGGAAGACAAGGAGACGCCATCTGAGCAAGACAAGTGACAAAGGCAACGAGTGCTAAGATAAGGAATGGGGGCCCAGACAGTCTCCCTAATCGGGGGGTGGCACAGTCTTGCAAGGCCTTAAATGCCTATATACCAATGCTCGCAGTATGGGGAATAAACAGGAGGAACTCGCTCTCAGAACAGCTACTTCAAACCCAGATGTCATAGGGCTAACAGAAACATGGTGGGATTCATCCCACAACGGGGCAGTTAGCATTAGGGGCTATAGGCTTTACCGGCGGGCTAGAGAAGGAAGGAAAGGTGGGGGTGTGGCGCTCTGTCAAGGAGCACTACGCATCCTCCGTCAGCAGAATGGGGTCAGAGGAAGGGCAGACTGAAGTGCTCTGGGTCAAGATTCAAAGGGGCCATAGGGAGAGCGATTTGACGGTGGGGGTCTACTACAGACCCCCCAACCAAGGGGAGGAGCTGGACCAGGAATTTTCGGGCCAGCTTGCAGATGCACTTAAGGCAAGGGATGTAGTTGCCATGGGTGATTTTAATTACCCGGACATCTGCCAGGAGGAACAGTCAGCCAGGTCGGACCATTCCAGGAGGTTTCTGGCTGAGATACAGGACCTCCACTTAATTCAGGAGGTGCACAGCCCCACCAGAAGAAATGCCCTGTTGGATCTGGTCCTGGTCAGGGGCCTCCAGGTTCTTGACCACCTGGGCAATAGCAATCATCGCTTGCTGGAATTCACCGTCCACCGCAGGGTGTCAAGGACCTAAAGCAAGACGGTAGCCCTAGACTTCAAGAGGGCCAACTTCAATGAGTTGAGGAGATTAGTGGGAGAGGTACTGGGGTTCTTGAGAGCAGGGGAACTCAGTGCCCAAGATGAGCAGTCATTCCTTAAGAAGGATGTACTCAGGGCCCAAGGGGTGTCCATCCCAATAAGAAGCAAGGGGGGCAAGAGTGCCCGAAAGCCCCCCTGGCTCACTAAGGGCATCCAGGAATACCCAATTACCAAAAAGGCGGCAGCACCTCCCTTCCACTGGGTTTACATCTTCAAAGAGGAGTATACCTCTTCTGCTCGGGCCTGTAGGGGTCTGTCAGGAAAACTAAGGCAGACATAGAGCTAGGACTAGCGTCCAAGATCAAGGATAATAAAAAGTCCTTTTTCAAATATATAGGGAGGATGAAGAAGGCACCGGGTAATGTGGGGCCCCTGCAAAATACGCTGGGCAATCTGGTGGTTGTGCCAG
>NW_017728918.1:70595472-70607861 GCF_001723895.1 Crocodylus porosus
ACACTGGTCAGGCCACAGCTGGAGTACTGTGTCCAGTTCCGTTTGCCCCACTTCAGGAGGGATGTGGACAACACTGAGAGGGTCCAGAGGAGAGCCATGCGCATGATCCGAAGGCAACAGGGCAGACCCTACAATGAGAGAATGCGGGACCTGAACCTGTTCAGCCTTCACAAGAAAAGGCTGAGGGGGGACCTGGTGACTGTCTATAAACTCACTAGGGGGGACCAGGAGGGTTTGGGAGAGACAGCACCCCCTGGCATAACAAGGAATAATAGACACAAGTTACTGGACAGTAGGTTTAGATTAGACATCCGCAAGAACTACTTCACAGTTTGGGCGGCTAGGAGCTGGAACCAACTTCCAAGGGAAGCGGTGCTGGCTCCTACCCTGGAGGTCTTTAAGAAGACGCTTGATGCCTACCTGGCTGGACTAATTTGAGTCCAGTTTTTCTCCCGCCCAGGCCGGGGGTCAGACTTGAAGATCTACAAGGTCCCTTCCGACCCTACTTCTATGATTCTATGAAAAACCAAGAAGTTCTACAATATGCCTGGTTACTTTGGAGAACTGTAGTAGTGGGCTATTAACACATCTCTGTTTTCGATATTTAAAGACTGCAAGACAGCAGATAAGTGTGCAAAGCATCATATTAATAACTGATTGTTTAAAAAAAAAATATCAATGGAAGAGTGTGGGAGAAGCCTGTTGCTTTAAATCTCTTCCTCATTCTAACCAGTTGTTTAGGAGGGGATTTTCCTACAGGTCTGCAAATATGGTTTTTGCTAGCCCTACTTATTACTCAAATGTGTTTAGAGAAAGGAAATCCAAAAGTCAGGCCACAGGATGGCAAACACTTTTAATTGATATGTCCACATGTCTAAGCACAGCCTTGGTACTTCAACCACTGCAACTATTCAAAGTGTATAGAAATGGAGAGGAGTGTCAACCATATTTATGCTTCACACATGTCCTCTGCTCCAACCCACGGAAGGACCTAAACTGAATATTGTGTGTATGAAAATCCAAAAGATTCCCTGTTCCAAGTCCTGGGGTCCTCCTACCGAGTACTCTGAGTAGACATCCTCCTACCTAACTCTCCCAGCCTGTCACTGGCATCATAACTGGCTGAGGTGCAGGCACTCACAACCCTTACCTGCCATGCTGCCACCGTTTGCCTGCCTCTGGATTGCAACAAAGAACCAGTAATGTAATTATTTGCATTTATTCAACAATTTGCCTGTCAGCTTTGGACACTTGCTTAAGCAAGTCTGCTGGATAAGAGCTGCAGATACCTGCAACACAACCACATTTTTTCCTGTGTTGCATCATAAACTGTTATGAAATGGAATTTCTGACCTTTTGCTTCTTTCTTGTTGTCAAGAGGAAAATTGATTTTCCAGCGACAGAATTTTCCATCAGAAAATCATGCTCCCTTGGAAAATTATTCACTACCTGAAGTAGTATAAAATCAGGCTTATGTAGCCACATAGCAGGTGTTTGCATTTTTACAGAAATGTAAGGTTCCCGACAAAGCCCAGCAATCAAAGTGAGTACTGGGTGCATAAAGGGAAGAGGAAGGAGTCAATTATTACCAGGGATCATGGTTTTCTCTGTTGGAAAAAAAATATAAATAAATAAATAAATCACAAATTCTCTGATAAACACCCCAAAATCCGTGATTAAAATAAAAACAGGCCTATACAATGTTTTATTGATATATTTACAATTTTAAAGCAATTTGAAAGCCTACCAGTGCCTCAACCACTATAATAAAATAAATTCTAAATACCTATACAATTTTAACATTTGATTTGGGGTTGGGTTTTTTTTTTAAAATCATGGAAAAAATCAGAGTTCCTCTTGCCCCCTTCGCTCACCAGGACACAGGTCCAGGCCCCTCACTCCCAAGACAAAGCCCCCCAACCCTGTTAGTGTCCCTCACTCCCTAACCACAGCCCTCCCCGCCCCCCAGTCCTGCCAGAGGGGTCCCCAGCTGCCAGAGCTACAGCCCCCTGCCTCCTACAGCAGCGCCCAAGCCCCAGTTGTCACCCATGGGAGGTGGCAGGTGCTGCAGCCTGAGTGGGGAGAAAAGCGCAGAGCCCAGCTCCCCCTGCCCTGTGGGCAGGGCAGGCTGAGCAGAGCCCATCAGGGCGGGTAGGCTGTCCACTGTGAGTTAGGATTCCCTGCCCTGCTGCCTGCCCCCAGGGCCTCCACAGCAAAGCAGGTGGGACCTGGTGCAGCAGGGCAGAATGGGACCAGACAGGGAAGCTCATTGCCGCTGTAAGCCATGCACTGCCTTGGCAAAGTGTCCCCGGCCCACCCAGTAGCAGTGAAGACACAAACCTGCACCGCGGCTCCCACTGCTGCCAGGTGGACAGGGGGGTGCTTCTCCAGGATAGCACAGAGCTTGCAGTGGCAACGAGTCTCCTTGTTTGGCCCCACTCTGCCCTGCCACACCGGGTCCCGACCATGCTTCATGCATTTGCTCAGATAGATGCCAATGCAGTTGGCTTTTCCCACTTCTTCCTACTCAACATTGCCACTCCACAGTCCCAGGTAATGTCTGACTGACACTGAAGTCACCAAGGAGAATGATCTTGTCCTCCCAGACAGCATTAGTCAAAGTTTGAGTAGAAATGCTCTTTGACATCATAGTCAGCATCAAGCATTGGGGCATATACACTGTTGATGTTGGCATACTGGTTGTTGCTGAGCTTAAGGACAGAGGATCAGAAGACGTTCATTAATCCCCATAGGGAGCTCTGTAAATTGTCTGGTGGGCTGATTCTTGATAGCAAAACTGATGCATAAATGCATCTGTCCTAGGCCAGTTTCCACTTCTAGAAGGTCCTAAGCCATCTGTCCTAGGCCAGTTTCCACTTCTAGAAGCTTCCACCCTCTTCCCTCAGCTGATCCTCATCCAGTCATCTCATCTCACTTGGAGCTACCACACTGATGTTGCATCTTGCTAGTTCCCTGGAGATGATGGCAGTTCTTTCTAGTCATTCGCTGTTTTGGTTATCCATCAAAGTGCAAATGTTCCAGGTTGCAAAAATCATTGTCTTCTGATGATGTTTCAACCCCAGAGAAAGCGATCCCATGGGACACAGTTATCCAGCTGGGAGCAGGTAAGACAGCCTAGTTTAGGGCACCTTTTTTAGCCCATTCCCCATAAAGGAGGGAGCAGAGGGGATCCTGAACAGGACTTCTCAGTCATGGTAGCAGCTGCCAAATTTTACCCCTGCCTCAACCCAGGTGTAAGACAACTGTCAGGTTACTGCTGCCTGTAAACAGATTCACAGCTAGAGACTTCTAGATTCACTAATCCTGTCTCCATCACCACTCAGGCATTGCCACAGGGCTTTTGGAAGGTGGTACAGGAGAACGTGTTGTTTCCTGTGGTAGAAGCCTACATGTGACTTTGTTTAACATTACATGAGGAAGCTGATGCATAAAAATAGCAACCACACAGTCTTGACAAAGGTAGAGATCTGAGCCCAGTGGAAAGGGAGAACCCTAGATCAGCATTTCTCAGACTGTGGGTCATGACCAAAAGTGGGTTGTAAGAATATCTGAAAGGGTTGCAAGGAACTCTCCAGAAATCTGCCAAAGCACAGGTTTCCCCTTGCAAGCTGGCAATGTTCCTGCCTACAAGCCCTGCTTGGGACAATTGGAGGCAGCAGGCACACATGCATCTGTATTTACAGATGCACATAACCAGCATACAGCAAGGCCGGGTCATGGGAGCAGCCCCAGCCGCTGGATGCAGGTAAGGGCATGGGAGTGGGGGATGGAAGTCCAGGGGACTGCCCAGAGGATGGGCGTAGGGTGCTGTGGGGTAGGGTGCGTGCATGTCTGTGTGCACATGCATGCATGCACGCACACAGGAGACAGTGGCCAGATGCGGGGCTGCAGCAGGGTATGGGGAGTAGCAAGGAGAATGCAACTGGCCCTTCAGTGGAGGAAGGAGGCGAGGGCAGTCTTTTGCAGCAGGGAGCTGTGTGCCTGGGCGGGCAGCATGGGGCCAGTGTCCATACATGCAGGGGCCCACACTCACTACATGTGCTCCAACCCAAGTAGGATGGGGGCAGCTGGAGGAGCAAGGGGCTGTGGCTTTGGGGTGGGGGTCAAGACAAGCCAATCTTGGCAAATGGGTCCCAGAATGAAAAAGGTTGAGAACCACTGGCCCTTAATGACCTCTATCTTGATGCAAACTTCTTCTATCTTAACAATCACTGAGATCCTAACTTCTTCCATCTGATCCACCGTTGAGGACTGGGGGTTTGGACCGTGGTTTGTCTGGAACCTCCCCTCAGGTCTGTTCGCCATGGGTGACCCTGCCAGGAGTGAGAGACTCCAGACGACATAGGTCTGAGGATCATTGGGACACACAAGCCTCTCCACCACTACAAGGTCTCGGTCCAAGGAGAGGTTCAAAGTTTGCACTGTACATAAATAGGTACAAAAGTGTGATTAAAAGTGTGTTTATGGAGTACCTGTGCTAAAATCTGCCCCAGTTTCAAAACAGGAGGTAAAATGAATTAAGTCAATAGTATCCATTGTAATTTGCCTATATGCAAATTACTATAGTCATGTTTATTTCAAAGTTATTGTTTTCAAATTTGCCCCTCACTTCCATGTGCTCAGGGAAAGCAGGGTTTAACCATAAGGTGTGGGGGGGGGGGGAACTACAGAGGGAAGAACTTGGGGCAGCAGTGGCTAAGGAGGCCGCCAGAACCCCCTCCCCCAGCCCCAAATTCATTTTCCCTCCTGTAGCAGTGGGAGATGCACAAATTCAAGGTAAGCCTCCAATAAATTAGATTCTTTGCCTGGAATATTATAACAAATTTACAAGTTTTCCATACATAGAATCTAATTATTGGGTAAGTCATCTTATATTTAAGTAAATATGGTAATTATGTCTGACATTACATATATCCATTTCAGAAGACAGATTCAAAGAGCTAACACTATTTACAAGTAAAATTCACTCATACTTTCTGAAGATGAGGCTTCCAACTTTGGGCATTTACACACATACCTTTTTGTCCCACGACATAACAGAGATCCAGCAGGCACATGAGCCGACACATACTGCATTGCAATGCATGCAGTTATAAGTGCATCAATCTGCAGAAAACGGTGGTAGTGCACTTTTGAACTAAACCACCTTTGAGGTGTTTTAGTTCAAAAGCACACCACTGCCATCTTCTGAGCACTGATGCACATTTCACCACTTAACCAACTGCATGCACTGCAGCGCTAGGTACTTTTAAAAGCGCCCAGTGCTGCAGCGCAAACGTGTACAAATGCCTTTTAAGTCTTGGCACCAAAAATATTCAAGATTTAAGGCCAGCTGCGTGATATTTACATATATTAAGGCCTCCTATGTGTTGGCTCTTTCCCAGCCCCTGCCTTACCCCCTCCAGTCCAGGTATGTCTTTGCAGGGCAGAACTTTAAGGCAGCATTTGTTGTGGCTTTTAGGGTTAGTAAAGTCTCTTCTGGGGTATCAAGTTCCAGAAACTTCTTGGAAGTAGTAGAGGTGAAGGTTAAGGAAGTATCAAAACTCATAAAGGCGGGTGTTTGTACACATGTGACAGCACACAAGAAAACTAGAGAAACTGCCCAGGTAAACCAGTATGATTTCCTAATATGTCAGAAACATTTTTCATCTTACAGAGAGCAGAGAGGCCTTTAAAGATACACAGGTATAGGAGCAACCTGACTAGATACCTTTTTAATGTAGTACTGAGAAATACAGCATGGGGAATAATCAACCAAAATTTAACATGCACTCTTTCAGGATTGGTTCAGCAACATCTGCAATTTTTGGGACATCCAATCTGCAGGTAGGAGGTTGGGGTGCGGAAGAGTTGGTGACTGGGCTCTGGATATTGAATTTCATAGATTTCATAGACATTAGGGCTGGAAGGAACCTCAGATGATCATCAAGTCCAGCCCCCCGCCTGAAGGTCAGCATTAAATTGCTATGCCCTCCTAGCAAGTCACAATGTTGACTCGCTGGGAAAGTGCTTATTACACTTTTTTTGCCTGCAGCCCTCAGGAGACATCTGCAGTGATGTAAATATGGATAGCTGATAATGCACTGAGCTCTAACCCTTATGAAAGATTATTCCACACCTATCAGCTCCAGGATTAGGTATTTATTTTAGATTTATATCCTATCCTATCCAAAGGTCCGGAGCAAACAAACAGCCCACAGATGGGATTCCCCAAACAACACTCCAGAACTGAGAATTCAGCTCCCTACCCTGTGCCAACTAGTAGAAACCGAGGACCTAGAAAAGAGCCAGCTAAACCTGCTACACTTAGATAAACTGCAAAAACTTTACAAGGACTTGGTGTCAGGTCAGATTTGCTCTTTTTATCCTCAAACTGCTGCACGAACTGGCATGGTTAAGTGTCAAACTGAGAACAACTTGGAAAAAAAAAAGAAAACCTGCACACAGTCGTGGCTTAAATCACTGCAGGGGGGGACCTTTTTGGTAGACATGCCACAGATCTGCCCTGCACCCTCCTTGAGTGGCACTCTGATCCCCTTCTCCTGCCCTATCTGGTGCTCTGCTTTCTGTTCCCAGACCTGTACTCCCCAACATATTTACTGCTATGCTTTCCTGCCCTGCCACTGTGCTGCCTATCCCCTTCCTGATCTGCTGCATGCCACACAGAGGATGCTAATGGCACTTGTGGCACCTATGCTGCAGGTCACCCACCCTTAACTTAAATTATGACTGCTTTAGCCAACAAGGGGGGACCTTCCCATCACCCCCACATATGTAGTCATGATCCTTGAAAAGAGAGGGCAAAATTAAGTCTCTAAAAATTAAGACCCTGGTCCTGCAAGCTCTTCAATTTGTGAAGAGCTTTCCCTCTATATATAGACCAACTGAGCAGGAGCCAAGTTTCATGAGGTTACTCATACATTCATTAGACCAGGGCTCCAGGTGCTCCCCACCTTCCCATAGCTGACAGGGGGATATTTCTATTAGCTTTAACATGATTTTTTTTAAGTGAGGGTAGCAAGAGCAAGTCCTGAAATGCAGACTTTCACAACTCATTCTCCTTCTACTTAGCTTCTAGCCACCAATTCCTATTCCCCAAAAGACTGTGGCTCAGAAATACGGGCAGGTTTTCAAGCATATGTTCAATGAAGTAATACCAGCAAAGAGATGGACAATCTGATCCCTTAAAATATTAATCTACTTTTCACAGTTAGCAGTCCAGCATGCACAGAAATGGAAATGTTTACATAAGTGGAAAGCTTTATCACTTCGTGTTTTGACTGCTCTGAAAACTCAACTACCATTGTCGCATAAGCACTAGTCTGTTGAATAAAAGTGATACTAAAAATGGGAATTACTGAAGTAATCTTTAATTTCTTTTCTTTTCCAATGAAAAATACTAACACTATGATGATTATTTCTATGGGTTCTAGGGTATTGATTTTAACTCAATACACTTAGGAGCTATTATCTGTGATGAAAACAATCAAACCAAATGGCTCATTATAAACCTAATCAACCTGCCAAAACTCCTTTTTGTGAAAAAAAAAAGCATGCTATTAGCATATTTGCATTTCCACATAACTTGGAAGTGCCCTACAAGATGCAACAGATGGTCTGATGCTTTTATTTTTTTAACCAATCTGAAACACCAGCATGGCTGAAAAAAACAGCTTATCTGGGATTTGTCTACAATTTATCAGTGCATATAGAATACATTTGCAGCAGTCAGGGGCAGTTGCCTAGTCCAACACCAGGCCTCAATCTACTTCCAAAATGGATGGGTTATATAAGCATTATACCTTGTGGCATTATAAACTGCACAATTTAAAAAATATTAAGAATTAATATTTTCATGTCTTTAGTCAAATTTATTGCAGAAGTCATAAAAACAGAAAGATATACCTGTTAGTTAACTAACTGAAAAGCTGCAAATCTAAGAAAATTTTTTGACTCTGCACAAGAGCTCTGTGGTAAGAGACTGATACAATATGCAAAAGGACAAGAGTGGTATTCAGGTATGACATTTTTATTTCTCTCTAAGACTCGGGACAGAAGATATACACAAGCCAGTTTAAGTGATCAGAAACTGGTTTAAATCTGTAGCAGAACATAAGTTCAGTGCATATAAACTAGTTTCAAAATGGCCAAAACAAGTTTAAGATAAACCTGGTTGAATGTAGTATCCAACTCAACTGATTCGGGTCAAACCAGTTTATGGAACTTGTCGCACACCACTTCCTGGTTTAAGTTAAATCAGAGTCCGCCAGCATCCCAGTATGTTTTACAGCCCTGGGTTGAGCTGTCTGCTCTAGAGAGTGAGGCTGGCTCAGCCCCTCTCCACCCTAGCAAGAGCTCTGGCTAACTGAGGAGGTGGGGACTGTAGCATCTGCCTGGCTTCCCCCCTGCCCCACCCTCCTTTGCTGCTCAAGCAGGGATCCCCGCCCTCTCCCACAGCAGAGACACCAGCCAGCATCTGGTAACAATCACACCACCCCGAATTCTAGCTAATGCTTGCCTCTCCCTCTCCAGCACAGGCAGACAGAATAGCTTAGGGCTTTTTGAAGATAATCAACAGGTCAGCAGGTAAATGTCCCTCCATTCTTCACAAAAAGCCCTTTAAGAAGAGCTCGAACTAATGAGAGGCTTTGTTTTCTTGATGGGCTGATAAGCGTTGTGTTCTAGTAAGCTCCCTGCTGGCTTGCACTCAGTGTTCAACAAGGGGCAGAGAGAGGTGTGAGAAATGACCTGGAATGCAGTGCCTGTCAGTTTGCAGTGGACAATATTAAGAAGCAAGGAGAGGAAGACTGAAAAGCTCAGTATCATCAACAGATCCATACAGTTCACACAAGTAGGGGCCCCACACCCTTTGCCTCAGAGCGGTAGCCAGGGGTCTAGCAATACTCCCTGCCCCTTGAGCAGCAAGCAGGGGGCTGGGGGAAGCCTGGCAAGGGCTGCTTCCTCTTCCCCTTCCAGGCACACCCTGACTAGGGACTGTGCAGGCCAGGTTGGGGGTTTAAGCCAATCATAATCATAGCATCCTGCCGGGGCCTGGCCAAACCCTCCCCCCCAGCTTAGCACTCTGGAAGGGAAGGGAGGTCTTGCTCTAGTGCCTCCCAGCTTCTAGCCTGAGCCACTGCAAGCATGTGCCTGTATTTTCTGAATCAAAAGTGAATGTTTATCCATTTGCAAATCAGTTCAATCTCTCTAGGTTAGAGTAACCTGCAAAGACTAAATCAATTCCAGCTTTGTATTTTTTAATGTCTGTCCCTAGCCCTTCACACAAATTATTGAAATTAATGATTGTTGCAATTCTGAAAGAAAATGTATAGCAAGTTAGTAAAGATGGAATGGAAAAGGAGAGAAAGGAAGGTTTTATATTTAAAGGCATGGGAATGGGAGTCAGAGAATACAACTCCTAAATTGCTCAGCTTGCCAGACACATCTGGACAAACCGCTTATGTCTATATTTTAAAAAATGGCTTCTAAGATATCTGGCACACTTTGCTTTTTGTTTCATGGTATTCCCTTACCTTGCTTCATCTATATCAAATCTTAGCCCTTCCTCCCTTAAATTTCCAGTTAAGAGAGAGACATTCATATCAGTTACACTATGAAAAAATTTGTAAGGGACATCCTGTGGTACCTTCACATTAAACAGACAACTAAGATCCAAATCTTTTCCTCAATATCCAACTGAAATAAACAAGTTACTTCTTGGGAAGCAGAATCTCTCTTACCAGATTGTGCTCCACAATGACTACTCTTGCCTGAGGGACGCAGCAATCTCTCTGGCATTGGCATGTGTGCCTGTGTTCAGATAGTGGATTGATGGATCTGTAGAGTCATGGATTCATTAAGACCAGAGCTCACCACTCTGCAAAATCAAGTTGGGAACCCCATGCAACTCATCCCCTTCCCACCCATCAAGAATCATATTGGTTTTACTGTATTTAGAGTCTTGCAAGCAATTGCTGAATTGACAAATACAAAAAAAGGCACTGATGACTATATTTTTAATTAAATAATAGGCATGTGTTTTTGATTGTGAGCTCAGTACCTGCGAGTCAGGAAGAAATACCACTTGAGCAAGAGCGTGGGTTATTGGGATGGTCAATGGAAAAGTAGATTTCTATAAACATTATAAAAATACCAGGGTTTCCCACACCCTGTAGATAGAGAGTGGGGAGAAAAGAGCAGAGTTGCAGATCTCTAGGTTCTGGGCCCCAGTTACAGGTAGGGAAATGATGTTGGTGTCTTCTACAAAGAAATTCCTGCCCTTTGGGCAGGGGGCTGGACCCAATGATCTTACAAAGTCCCTTCCAGCCCTAATGTCTATAAACTGAAAAGAATTTGTAGAGGGAAGTAAACAGCATTTTTTTTAAATTCTATTTTGGCCATGTTGTTTTTGAGATCACGCCAAAGACTTTGCTCAGGTAGATTGTGCAAAACAAACCAACAAAAAAAACCTAAGCTACAGAAAACATTCCCTGCCCCAAAACATTTATGCAACCTAAGATATCACTCAGACAGGCAGGGATACAAAACAGAAAAAGGAGAAGAGACATCCAAGCTGCAGAGCATCATTTAGCAATTATCAGTATAGAACTGATCATTAAAAACATACACACCTGGACCAAGTTGTCCAAGGTTAAGGCCAATAAGTAAGACAGGCAACGCAAGAATAGAGCCCAGAGGGACTGGAAGAGAGGAACAGGAGAAGCTGCCAAGCTAGTAGAGTGAAGACCTATAAATGTCACAGAAGCTGATAAAAAGTGGGTATTGAGGAGAAAGTGACAACTGCCTTTTGAAGGCAGCAAAAGGCTGAAGAGGATGGAATACAGGCATTAAGGCTTATATGCTAGAAAAGACTTGAACAGAGTCACTCAAGCCAAATCAGAATAAGTACAAGCAGCATCAGCAAATCACACAGCTATTGTGGAAAGTTTTTTAAAATTGCCTTGTAGAGACTGGAATTCAAGGTTAGCTAACAAACAGTACATAACAAGTTTTCAAGATTCCCAATTGCCAAGTTCAGGTCTCCCCACCAGCAGATTCTAAATATCACAACTTGAGTTCTAACCTAGACAAGGCAAGTTATATTGGACATTACAGAGAAGGAGAAAGGATAGTGATTGGAAGCAGGCATGTTAAGACCAAGGAAAAGAGATGGAGTATAAACACAGGGAGGTAAAAGTTGGAAAGAGGTAGATGGACAGGGGAAAGACAGAAGAACTGGAGAAGAATGACAGTGTCAGTGACAAAGAACTACTAATTTTTAGTAAAATAATTAAAATTATTTAGGACTAAGTATTTTTGTTTTTAAAAACTGCAGCATGCAACTACCCAGAACTCTTTCCTAATACCTCTTTTGCTGACTATTGTTTGGTCAAATTTTAAGAATTTACTAACCAAACTTCATTTATTTGTGCATCTCTGTGGAATACATAGCTTATATAAAATTACATAATCTCAAACAAAGTCTCTTGTCAGCTAAAGTACTACCTAGGTATGTCTAAAAAAAATTTTAAAAAAAAGAGGCTTCATTTTCAGAGACTGTGGTTTCCACTTACATATGCATTCACATCTAACAATAATAACTGAACACAAACCATACCATAGCACTGGTGGCGAGATCCTGGAAAGCTCTATCTATATTGTCCTGTGTGGGTTCAGGTAGTGTGGCAGAATGGTTCAAACCTGATGTGTTTGAAGATTCAGCAATAGACTTTTTGGATGAACTGACTTCCGCCTAAAGAAATACAAATGTACATTTCAAATGAGTGATCAAAATAGTTAAAAAAGACAATACTATTTTAGAACATCTGTTTAAACATCTGCAGTGTGTGACTTTGACAATAGAGAGTCATGCAAATTGTGTTTAAACTATGTACAGTATTTTTCAAAACTTGTTGATGAGTTGTAACTCTCAAATTTATACAAGGGGAAAGCCCACTGATAAACAAAACCTAACATTTTAAAGATGGGTCTAATTTTTCTTTATACTGTTTTTTGCATAATGTTGCGTGTTATCATCCATAAAAGGAAAAAGAGTGGAAGGGCAGGGGGGAGACCCTCAAAAACCTGAAGATGTTATTGCAAATAAATACTAACTTTTTTAAACATCATATTCCTTACTGGGTCTTACTGATTCTGACAGGTTAGATGAGCACTAGCTGCTCTTGTATAGATTTATTGATGCATTACACACATATAGGCTTTCTATTAAATTTAGGCTCCCATATTTTTTATTTCTCACTTCTCGGGAAGAGCAGTTTCCATGCCAGATTTCAATCTTCCCATGTACAGTCTTCTCAAGCTGTTCAAAAAAAGCTTGCAATATTTTGGGATGGAAAAAAGTATATGCT
>NW_017728918.1:70608776-70629382 GCF_001723895.1 Crocodylus porosus
ACCCAACCCCAAGACCAGCCCCTGCCAAGAGGAACCCCAGCTCCAGCCTACTTGTCTGACCCCACACAGATCTGGGGGCACAGCACCACCCCCCCATGTCCTCCTGGGGTGTGCACTCAGCAGAAGCCACCTCCCCTCCTCCCACAAGCCATGTCTTTGTCCCATGCCCCACCCACCCACTCCCTCCCTCACCGCAGGGGCTGTTGATCTGCCCCCACTCCTCCATGCCCCTCCCCTTCCACTACAACAGCTGGATGCACCTGTATTGGAAATCAGATTGGTATTGGCAGATATGCCCCCTTAAAATCAGCTATCAGTATCAGCCCACAAAATGTCTATCAGTGCACCCCTAGCACTATCTGTGGTAGTTGCTCCCTCTTCTACAAATAGATCTTTACAGAAATACAAGACAATGTATTGCTACATGAAAACATGAGCCTGCTTTTCATGTTTTTGTTTCCTCATAGCAATACATCACACTAAAATTAAAGCAATAACAAAAATACCAATAGCTATTCTACCTTGAAGCTAATTTGTCTGGCAAGTTCCTTAGCCTCTTTGTCAGCTTGGCTTGAAGAGCTTTCTGATGTTAATGGTAGCAAGGCTTCCTTCATGGATATACCACATGCCTCACAGCAGAAATCTTGTGACCTGGTGATAAGTAAAATTAGTCTTTAATTGACATTTTCTTACCTGCTATGCCCCACTTTCATAGACATTAGGGCTGGAAGGGACCTGGGAAGATCATCGATCCAGCCCCCCCACCCAAAAGGGCAGAAAGTCAGCTGGGGTCATAGGATCCCAGCAAGATAAGCACCCAATTGGCTCTTGAAGGTGTTCAATGTAGGTGCTTGAACCACCTCCTATGGCAGGGTATTCCAGACCTTGGGGCCTCGGACAGTAAAGAAATTCTTCCTTATGTCCAGCCTGAAATGGTCTTGTAGTAGTTTACAACCTCATCATCCCTTGGGGCACTCTGGTGAACAAACGTTTCCACAGATCCTGGTGGTCACCCCTGATAAACTTATAGGTGGCCATCAGGTCACCCCTGAGCCTGCCCTTTTCCAGGCTAAAGAGCCCCATGGCTTTCAGCCTGTCATCGTAAGGTCTGTTTCCCTGACCTCTGATTATGCACGTGGCTCTCCTCTGGACTCTCTCAAGCTTCTCCACATCCTTTTTGAATTGTGGAGCCCAAAACTGGATGCAGTACTCCAGCTGGAGCCTCACCAAGGCCAAGTACAAGGGGAGAATGACGTCCCGGGATTTGCTTGATGACGTCCCAGGATTTGTATCTGGCAGTCCATACTTTAGAATTTTCCATGCTCAATCATTTTGCATTTAATGACATACCTTCTTGGAACCAAAGAAGAGTTTTCTACTCTACCTTCATACTGAAACACTTATGAATTGATCCACCTCACTCTTTCATTACGTTCCACTCCCAAAGGGGCTCTGAGAGCTATTAGCGATAGGGCTGTGCGAAACGGCACCGTTCCGTTTCACCTTGAGTTTCAAGGTTTTGATGGAACTGTATTTTGAATTTAATTTCGATTCGAAACAGCTGTTCTATTTTGCTTTGTCGAAACAGTAAGGCTGTTTTGATGTTTCACTAGATCAGCCGAGGATGGGGAAGTCAGTCCCAGTCCAGACTAGCCTCATTTTGTTTCGAGGTTGTTTTGACACCCTTTGTTTCATTTTGATTTTGCTGTTTCAACCTCAAAAATGAGTCAAAATAGTGTCAAAAAGAAATGGCCGGTAAAATTTCACACAGCCCTACTACTGAACACCATCTGCTATGGCCCCTGTGCATGACAAAACTTTTAAGGAAATAAACCTCTAAACCGTGCGCTTTTGTAAGCTGTTCAGTGATACCTTAGATAATATGGTCTTACTTCAAAACTTGCTCTATTGAAATCAACTCTTTAAAGCATCAGAAAGAGGTGGTATAATAGGGCAACACACACAAAGACTAACCAAGAGGCTGCAACAGATAAAAGATGAAACTCCATTTTCTTTTTAAAATTTCATTATGTTAATTTCTAATCATAAATACTAATCTATGCATCTTGTTGATCTATCCAAAAAGCTGCAAAAAGGTAACATACCAACCATTTCATATAAGCCAGTTTTAGGCACTTAAGCATAACATAGGGGCATTTTCATTTTTGTCAGTAAGATGTAGGTCTTTCAGAAGAAAGGGTTGCCAGAATCTGGAATGGGTTTCCAAGGGAGGTGGTGCTCTCCTCTACCTGGGGGTCTTCAAGAGGAGTCTGGACAAGCACCTAGCTGGGGTCATCTGACCCCAGCGCTCTTTTCTGTCCAGGGCAGGGGGGCAGACGCGATGACCTACTGAGGTCCCTTCCAACCCTAATATCTATGAATCTATAAAAGAAAATTTCCTGGAGAGCAGGAAACGGTGCCAATCCAGACAGCATACATTTCACCGCAACTTTCTGAAACACTAGCTGAAACATACTCCATAATGCCACAAAAAATAGGCTTCATTCCTCTTCACCTTTTCTAAAAACAGAGATTCAAATAACCTCTTCAACTCTTGACAGGTTAGGACTTTTGGCTTGACACACCTAACTCAAAGTCCTCCTTGATGGCAAAACTTGGAAGAACTCGAGGCTTATTACCCTCAGAAGAAATTCCTGCTCGAGGAGAATGTGCAACACTAACAGATTTCTCTTGCTACCTGCTTGCAAGTACCCTATTTCTTATTCAAGCCCAATTATGATATGTAAAATCCAGAAGTCCTACAGAACCATTTCACCTTCCAGTAATATGGTAACAGAGCAGGGGTGGCCAGAGTTACTCACCTTGGGAGCCACATCTGATCCTCCAAAGTTCAAGAGCCAGAGAGCAGGGGAGAAAGGGGGATGCTGAGAAACCTAGAGTGGAGGTGACCACCCCCACCCCCACACACACCGCTGAGCCACCCCAACTTTCCCTGTGGGGGGCATGTCTTGGGGTAGAGTGGTGTGGCTGCAGTCCCTGCCCCTGTGCTTGATCCAGCAGTCCCAGAGGGAAAGAAGGAGAGCAGGCTCAGGGCATGCTCCCCACAGGGAAAGCTGAAGTAGTGGGAGGTGCCGGGCTGTGCTATCCCCCAGTGTTGCCTAGGAGAGAATTGGGCAGGTCTTTGACCAATTTCCAGAGAGCCGCAAGTCCCATGCCGGCATGCCACATGTGGCTCATGACCAGCAGTCTGGCCACCATGGCAATAGAGTTTTCCCTCACTGGGAGCTGAATTTGGAAGAAGTTTAGTTAAGAAACTAAGACAGACTTTGCTTTGATATTCATGGTGAAGTGGTGAAAAGCTACTGATTCACTTCTCTAATTGTGGGATTAGACACCCAAGACCAGATGCTGCTAGCACTGAAAGCTTAAGACTTCCATTCTGCTGCCTACTTTCTCAGAAACAAGCCTGTTGCACAAAGCACTTTAATCTCAGTAACAAATATACACGTTGGAGATGCCATATATACTATTTTCTCTTAGATATTATATGACAGGTTATTAAGATACAAGCACAAAAAGGTACAGAAAGAAATTGTTCAATAAACTCAAAAAAGAAAACTGAAGAAAACTGATGTTCCAGAATAAAACATTTGGGGAATGAAACCCAGAAAAGTAGCAATGATACAGGCATGCTATCAGCACTAAAACAAAATAACAGTAGTAACAGTAAGTAATGTGGCTGACTGCTTCCAACTGACTAACAATCATAAAATGATTATTCAGAACAGTAAAGAAAGGAAATGCTCCCCTCCTTCAGCTTCTGTTTTTATAAACAAGTTGTTACACATCTTAACAAATATAAGGCTTACTTCTTGGCAAGTGCTCTTCTTTCCTCTGGTGTATAATCTAAGGATCCTATGGCTCCTTCTCCTTTTGTTGGCATAAACCCAATAATGGCTAGTAAAGCTGTTCTTACTAAAATTGAAAATAAAAATAAAATTGAAAGTTTTAGCCACTACAACCATTGTTATTTAATCTAGACTTTAAAATCATGCAGTGAGTTTTGCCTACAACGTTCCATTTTGTCTGAAGAAAATTTCTCATATTTCACATCAGTAATGTTCTTGGGACACACAAAAGTTCTTTATAAACACAACAGTGAAAGAGTTATGGGAGAGTGGAAGATGAAACAACTGATAGATGGGTGGGTGAGGACAGGACAATGCAAACAAGGAAGGCTAAGTCATCACAGAAATGCTAGATCAAAATGAATCGAGTTTGGAATGTGTGAGAAAGGATCTTAAGCACTAATGGCAGGAAAGGACTGACATAAAAGATGCAGAAGGATGCTGTATGAAACGCTTTAATCACCTTCCTGTTATCTGTTTAGGCTCAGCCCCTACAAGTGATACACACAAGCTCGGGGATTTACCTGCTTACAGACAATAACAGAATTAGGACCTTGGACTATTCACTTTTGGACAGGCAGGGACAAATTTTCCTTCCAGAAAAGCACTTAAAATACTTGTAAATATGAAGAATAAACATTTACAAGTGCACGTTGTTTACCTACATGGGAGTGTCAAAACATATGGCCTGTGAACCAGATCCAGCTCACAGAGCTTCTTGTCACAGCTGCCAGATCCACTATGTTGGTCTAGCCCAGGGGTTGTCAAATGCAGGGGGGAGGGAGGGGGGGAGGTGACAGACTGACATGTGTAGCTGGCCAGTGTCTCCCAACTGTACGCGAGGTCCCTTCCAGTCCCAGAGCTCAGGGGGGAGGGGACGGACCTAAAAAGTTTTAAAACAGCATATAAACCTGCGAGTACTTAAACTGTCAGCCTGTCTCTCGTCAGAGAACAGCATCTGAAAGGCACCGACTCCGACTGCTTCCTAGCTGCTACTGTCTAGCTAGGGAGCGTCGTCTACTTGCAAAGGACTGGATAGGATACAATACTAGTTTTGTTCTCCTAGATCATTTCTTTTTTTTCCCCTATATCCATTCCTTTTGAATTTTTTTTTAAACCTGAAGGAAAAAAAATCTGTGTTTTGCCAGACAATGATTGCTGGCACTGTTCAGGAAAGCACAGCATATAGATCAGATAGATTACACACAGATACCTACATACACACACTACACAGTCAGGCACCTTTCTCCATCACAGGAAAACATGAAGTGTGCTGGAAAGGCTGGTGCTGCCAAGTCTAGGAGGGGAGCAAAAGGGGGAAGAGGGAGAGGTGTCAGTTCTCATCCGCCCAAGCTGAGACAGCCTTTTTTCAACCAGCCATGAGGCTTCTGCTGGTACTGGGAGCAAGGAGGTTGCAGCAGTGCCTGCAGCTGCACTCACTCCAACACCAGCTGTAAACCCCAGCATCAGCAGCATGACAACAAGCAGCACCAGCAGCATAGTCTCCTCCACCCCAACTGCAGGTCCCAGCATGAGCCTTCCACTCCCAGTCTTATAGGAGCTCATTCTTTAAGTAGGGGACCTCAGCTTGATAGCACAAGAAATTCTGGGGCACAAGGGGGAAGCAGAGCTTGTGCTCCACACCCCTCAGAGTTCCCCTAGAGCCAGGTCCCTTTCCCCAGAAGAGACTGTGGAGAAGGCTGTGGGGGCAGCTGGCTCAGCTCCTCCTGTTGTTGTGCCTCTGCCTGCTAAGGAGAGGGATAATGCAGGATCCACACCTGTACCCCAGATGCAAGGGGGTAGTGTGCTCTGGAATCATTTTGAGGTAGCAGATGATCCCACATATGCTACCTGCCTGCACTGGTGAGCCAGAACCAGGCAAAGAAGTAAAATGCATGAGCACCACAGGGATGCTGGTGCATCTCTCACAGGCACCACCCTTTTGCCCTTGCTCCTCCTCAGCCTAGCACCAGTGGGAGCATGCCCAACCTCCTACGTACAGAAATTCACAGACTCAATATAGACAGTGGAATTCTGACACACTACAACCTGCCACATCTGACTCCCCAGGTACCTCTCCACATTTACGTGCGCTGCTACATCCCCTTTCCTCCCACACCCCAGCCTGTCCCTCACCTCATGATGCCTCTATTTCCATTTTCAGTGACTGGCTTTCTTGCCTGCACTGCATGCCAGCCTCTGTCTGGCTTCTTTACTATTCCTTCCATCCAGGAAGAGCAAACACCAACTACAGATATTTCCCCAGCCTGACAAAGGGTATTTATACATGAAAGCTTGCTAGAAAGAATTTTTCCAACTATCTGAGTTGGTCTATGAAAAGATATCAGATTTACCCAAAAGAACTTTGTCTGCTAAAGACATACAGCAACACACAAACTAAGGGTGAAATCCTGATTCCACTGAAATCAAATGACAAACTCACTGGTCTCAACACCACCAGCATTTCCACCTGAACAACTTGTTCAGCATATTCATTAGTTTCTTCGGTCTCCTCTTTGCCCCCCTAGGCCTGGTCCCAGAGCTGTCCCTAGGAGTGTGCAGGGCCCAGTGCATATCAGCCTGAGGGGGGCCTGGGCAGGGTGGCAAGTGACTGGAGCCAGCAGAGTGAGTGGGGGTGGCAGGCACCTGAAGCTGGCAGCGCATGGTGGCAACGGCAGGGCCGATGCGGCACTGACTGCAAGGCCCAGAGCGGACACCCCGATTCACTCCCCCACCAGGGATGGCCCTGCCTGGTTCCCTTCAGATATACAACATGTCTCTCTCTTTCCACATACAGTTCCTAAATTAAAATTCATTCTACAGATAAGCAGGCCGAATCATTACACAGCTGTAAACTGATTCACAGAACTAACTTTTTTAACAAGACTCAGAGCCATTTGAACACGTCTTTCCTAAAAAAAAAATGAAAAACTTGAAATGTTATACCAAAAGTTCTCCTCCATGATTTGGTACTCAGGAATACAAGCAACCCCTGCTTAGTGCTCTTAATTGGTTCCCGAAAAAATGAGCGTTAAGCAAAACCTGCTGCCAGCTGTACAATGCCTGTGAGCATTATAATGAAATTCACTGAGCACTAAGTGGAATCGGGTATCAATGTAAAGCGAGCATTATAGTGAAATAGCACGAAGCAAAACAGTGTTAAGCGGGCATTGCCTGTATTTATCTTATTATTTAGCATTGTTTAGTCTATTGTAGTAACATCTAAAGTCCTTGACTACATTGGGCCCTCATTGTACTAGGTCCTGTACAACTGTAAGATATCAAAGCTAATTTCATCTGCAGTCCCTCTTGGGTTTCCTGCTTGCATCAAGTAGGAGGCAAACAAAGTACTATTAATAGGGACAAAGTTATTTAATAGATACTGACAGCCCGGAAACAGCTCTTTCAAACTGCAGCACCATACCAAGGAAAAAGATAGAGGCAACCTCTTGACAATGAAACTCAGATGAACATAACATGTGTGATAGTTCATGCTGTGTTGGCGATACTATTTACAAATCCAACTTTTCTTCATTTTAGTAAGTGCATAAAGCAAAGAAAACTGTATTTACCAACTGAATGTGCTTCCCTTCCTGATGAAGGTTTTCAACACAAAAGCTTGTTAAGATATACTTCTACAACTATTCTATTGGTCTACTAAAAGATACCAAATTGACCCAAAGAACCTTGTCTGCCAGTGCCATGTCCTTAGATCAAACACCCCTAGCACCTGAGCCTGGTCAGCTGACCAGAAGGAGGCAGGGTCCTGGGCACATCTAAGCCCCAGGGCTGAGGCTGGCAGGGAGAGTTCTCTGGCAGCTACTGGAGAAGCTCCTGCAGGAAAGGAAAGAAAGGCTCTGTGACAGTTTGGCTGCCTGAGATGCTAGTGCTACTGTAGTGCTTACCAACTGTTATTTAAAGTGGTGGACCAGACTGAGGCTGTAGGGGAGGAGACCTCGTTGGGGCACACTACCATGTCATGGAGAGGCCCCAGCACCAGTGAGGGCATAGCAACAATAGAAGGTAGAGTGAGACTGAGACCTCATTACAGGGATGATATTGATATACTATCTGCAAGGCATGGGGCATGGTAAGGGATGGTTGGAGCCATGAATCTAGCCCACAAGGCTTAGGGCGTCCCCGAGTCCCAGCAAAGGGTCCAAGAACCTACAAGGTTTAGTGGGACAGTGACTGAGCTGAAGCTCAAGGGCAGCCTCCCGATCTATTATCTTTTCCAACAAGACATGGCAGCAGGTGAGAATAGAAGGCACCCACACAGCAGAGCTGGCACTCTCACTCACAGGGCCCTAGGGGTATCATAGCCATTTCTACGAACCCCACTCTGTGACAAAGTGCAGTTTCCCAGAAACCCCTGCTCCTTGAAACTTGGCAGGCTTCCTGGCCTCAGAAGGGGCTACTATTCCTGCAATTTTCATCAGAATCAGGCAAGAAATGACAATGGTATAGGCCTTTGGCATTTTAGTCATTCCCCATTATAGCCTATGGCCAAGACACTGAAAGTGTCGAAACTGGAAAACATTTTCCGCCTAAACAAAATGAAACAGCAATTCGAAACACTGAAATGAATCACTGTCCCATCAAAATGCCAAATCCAAAACCAAAACAAAACAAAGGTGTTTCTCACATCCCTACTAGCCAGTACCCAATGGGTAACGTCTCTGCCCTAGGAGGTCGATGCTCTCTCCCTCTGTCCCTGTCCCCTCATCAGGTTTACCAGTTTTAAATCACAGTTCCCAACAAAAATTGGAAACAATTGGCAACAGCAGTTGATTCCAACCCTATGGGTACTGTTAGGGAATAAGGCCTACCAACTGACTTGAGTTTGACACCCTAACCTATTTAGGGTGTCAAACTCACAGCAACTTAATAGCAAGGAAATATGCAATCAAAACAAACACATCCATATATATCCATTCTCTGCCACCCCAATATCAAATGCATTGAACAGAATGAAAATGTGGTCCACCAGCAACAACTCTGGATTTCTGCAGCTGCATTCATTTTTGTAGCTTTAGCAGGACTTGCTGATTGATGCAAAACCCCAGGGGGAGCTCAGTGTTTCCCACAATACTCTGGTCATGAAATGTAATGTTTCAACACAGCTACATAACTTCTACCTGACAAAGAGTTACATCTTAACTGTAATAACAAGAAGTGATACACTGGGGGAAAAAACACAAAAGAAATAAAAGGTCATGGGAAACTCATCCTGCTGATTCTCTATTTCAGGGCAAAGTTTAAGAAGCATGCTGCTCTGACACCTACAAAGGGCAAAAATAATTCAGTTAAACACAGGCTCTGTGGTCATCCTCCCTTTTTCTCAGCATTCATTCAATATGGGTTACGTCATTCAGCTGATCACACTCTACTAGATCATAATTCAAATTAATTTAGAAGGAAAATAAGTAACTAAAAAGGAGTTAGATAGTAAAGTAAAACAACAGGATTTAAAGTGACTTATACAAGTAAAAAAGTAACTAAAATATTGTATACAAATTAGTTTTGTAAAACTGTCCTTTATGGGAGCAAGTAAATATCAATCGTTCAACATGTTCTCTGAATCTCATACCTCACTTATTCTTGCCTGTATACCACGGGGTCTCAAGTCCTCCCCAAACCTCCCTTTTCTATCACATGACACCAGTCACAGAAAACTACCACTTACTTTTCCCTACCATTTACACATCATCCCTTTTCCTTTTCTTGGCAACATGCTCCACAGCAGGATGTATTCATTTGTTTCCTCTTTTCCACTATGCTCCAGAAAGGATCATAGGAAACTAGCTCTGGAAGGAAATTCATGAGGTTATCTAGTATAAATACTCCTGATCAAGGCTGAATCATCCTTGACTAAACCATCCCAGGCATGTGCCTTTCTATCCTCCATCCTTGCAACTTTTCAAGAGCAGATTTTGTCCATTTCAACAATTTCTCCATGTAATCTGTTCCAATGTTTGAACACCCTCACAGTCCTAATATCCTACCTAAGTTTCCCTTGCTGAAACTTGAGACTATAGCTCTTAGTTCTGTCCCTTACAGCCACAAGGAAAAGTCTGTCTCCACCCTCTCTGTAATTGCCCTTCAGGTATTTGAAGACTTATCAAATCCTCATTCAGTCTTCTCTTCTCCAGACCTAAAAGGAAAGTCTGCAAGAACTAGGGTTATTAAATCATGTTTCCCAGGCCTCTAATCATTTTGGTTGCTCTGTGCAAGTCTCTTTTCAAACTGTCCACATTCTTCTTGAAGTAAGGGGCCCAAAACTGGATGCAGTACTCCAGGTGAGGCCTCACCAACGCTAGAAAGAGCAGAAGAATCCCTTGCCTTGAGTTGCAAGTGATGCCGTTGTTGATACAATACAGTGTATTGTTGGGTTTTTTTTGCAAAAAGAGCACACTGTTAGCTTCTATTCAGCTTATGGTCTACCATACCCCA
This sequence comes from Crocodylus porosus, assembly GCF_001723895.1. Classification (NCBI taxonomy): domain Eukaryota; kingdom Metazoa; phylum Chordata; order Crocodylia; family Crocodylidae; genus Crocodylus; species Crocodylus porosus. Next base: position 70,619,099 of record NW_017728918.1, read on the forward strand.
CAGGTCCTTCTCTGCAGAATTGTCCCAAGTGCAGAACTTTACACTTGTCCTTGTTGAATCTTATCTGGCCAATTGTAGACCATTTCTCCAGTGGTTTTCAGGTCATTCTGGATCCTACCTCTACCCTCCTTCTCATCTGATGCCAAGGCTTCATACCAATTCTCAAGTTGGACAATTGTAGATCCAGAAACACAGCTGTCTCTTGCCAGAGTTGACAAGTTGCCAGCTTCCCCCTTCCAGACTAAATGCATCTTCTGTGCCTTCCAAAGCCTTCTTTGGTTGTCTTCTACAATCCTGGAGGTCTCTTTGTGCATAAAGCTGATGACAGCCTCATGCTTACAGACACTTCTATGCTGGAGTGCCTCTCACAATAAAAGCACTCCCCCACCTGGTTGTCCTGGGCAGGGACATGCCAGCTGAAGTCCCTGCAAAGCCAGACCAGAACCTGGGTGGAAGGCTCAGTGGTCAGTGGCTGTGTCTGGACAGAGCCTGCACAGGTACAGGCAGCAAAAGTGCTGGTAGTAGCAGGGGCTTTGGCATTGTGATGTTTCCAGCCACTCTACTGACTCTCCTGCTAGCTCCTTCTTCCTCTTCTGATGCTACATTCTGGAAAAAGAAAAATCCCTCTTCATTCCTCACTTCCTTGATTGTAAGCTTGCTGAGTGGAAGTAAGGGTAAGAAAGAGTGCCTGGGAAAACTCCCCAGAGGACTCCCCACTCAAACTCCTGTTTGCTGGCCTGTTCACTGGTCCTGTACCACTGCTCCTGCATCACTAATCTGGCAAGCCTAGCCTTTCTGCTTAGATAAACACCATCTCTTTGTTCACACTAAAATCAGCCCACTCCTCCAAACAAGCCTACAAACTGGCACCCAAACTAAAGCTACAACACCAAGCCCAAACCAGACAGGCCCTCCTACTAAGCAACACTCAAAAACCCACTTCTACACAGCCATGGCTTCTAGCTCCTGTCCCAAGTAGGACTCCCACTCAAATTCCCATCCGTTGGTCCTCTGCTGATGTGATCTCTGGTGCTGCTTCTGAGGAAGGGTAAGAGGGTATATCTTGTCTTTTAGGGTACTGCAGCTTCTGCTTTGGAGCAGACAGACAGCTTACTTATCTCTTCCTTCTCCTGGTCTCCAAATAACTTAGGTTTTTTGCGGGGAAAACACAGTGGTGAATTTTTAATCTTAATGATTAATATATGATGCCAATGTAATCTCCACAAGCTATTTGATTTCAAGTGGAAATTAGTCCATACTAATATCTATGTAGTCCCCAGAACTGGGGTTGAGGGTACCTAAAGCCTAGACCTACTAACCTTAATTGAGAGCACTCACACTAGTGGTTAAATTAGATTGACATGGAGCAGTCACGAGACCAGCTGAGGAGCTGTACTCCCCCTTCCTACTTCACTTTATCTTAACCTGCAGTGACATACTAATAGCTGTTATGCAGCTATGCCATACTGTCTTGGAATTTATTTTTTAGGAGACCCCATAACAGGTTTTTCCACTGACATTTGAATTAAGTTATTTTTACAAATGAAATTTATTCATCAGTTTATCCAAGACAAATAACCATACCAAAAACATTTTTAATTTTTCCTTCCTTTTATATATTTCTCTAGAAAAGCAATTTTGCTTCTTCTACAAGTCAGGCGAATAAGTCAGAGACATTCTGCTGAACGGATGTGTATCAAGCAATAGACATCATGAATATAATACAGTTATGACTAGAATATAAAGACAAGACAGAACCTAGATAATCTATTAAAGAACTGTACACATCTCAAAACCAGTTTGGCTGGAGTCCATCAATGTTTTTCTGAAGTACACTGAAAATAAGTTGATACTCACTGCTCCACGAAGGCTGCCATGTTTCAGGATGATGTCCTGAGATGCTTAAACAAATTTTCTTCCCCACTTCAAACCTTCCATTGGCCTTTGTGGAAGACAGGATCGGGGAGGAAGGAGGAAAAAAAAGAAGAAAAACATACACACTTCATTCTAAAAGGCTTCTTGTTAAAACTAAACTTCTACCAAAAACGAAAGGTCATAAAAGGTCTTTTCCAATAGAACAGTTTGCATACAAACTCAGAAACTGTACTGGGGCCAACCACAAAAAGCTGGATCAGTTACCAAGCCACTCTTGATGGTACTTGCACAAAGCACAGCTGGCAGTTTCTTTTAGACATCAATAAAAGAAAGCAAGTTGTGAATTCAGCTCTACAGGGTACAATACTTCAAACTGCAAGAAGAATTTCAATACTTTATAAGCTAAGAATACTATGGAAAAATATTGTAACCAAATAATCAATTGTGTAAAAAAAAAATCTTAAGAGTTAAATCCTTTACAACTGCATTTTGTTTTACCAAAACTTATTCTTAATATTTAGTTACTCCTCCTAGCTCCTGGAAGTTGCGGTGGTACCAGGTAGAGGACTAAGCACTAAGACTGTCTTTTGTGTGTTTTCAAGGCCCCAGGCAGCTGGGTGTACCAAGTAGAAAAAAAAAAGCAGCTGTACCTTAAAATTATTTCCCCTTCTCCTTCAGTGATAGGAGTATTAAAGTATGCTTTACAGTGCCTTTTCAGTAATATAAATAATCTTACCTAAAGATTAACCTTCAGATCTCATTTAACCTCATTCACATATATAAACTGGATACATCAAGCTACAGATGAGCCACTTGTCAAAAAATAATGGTTCAAGGATTTTACGTTTAAATTATAACTGAAACAACTATGTGGAAAGAATGATAGCAAAATACTCACTGTTAAGAGAATAATGCTTGGTGGTTTCATTGGATATTCTGGTGGTAGCACTATTCGTCCATGATATATTCCTCCATCAAAATCTGAATCTGGAGGGCCTCTAACAGTGAAATGCCATTCAAAAAGATTATCCTAAAATCAACCCCCCAAAAAATCTGTAAGTCATAGAGCACAGGTTTAATTACAGACAATCACTTTCTTAAAACAAGCACAAACTGTGGACATACTGAATAGCAAAAATTTAAACAAATCAGAACCACACTAAAGGAGGATAACAACCATAACAAAGCAATATTACATCAGTTCTACTTAATGGACAAGTGCTGGAAATATTTCAAAAAAATGCTGCCATTTTTCATAAGAATGTACCAGTTCTTAAAAAAGAAAAAAAAAACTTGACTGGTAAAGGTTTATGAGGATGCAATTTCCTATTAAAACCACATGCATATAAACTAAAAGAGCAGGCAGCCAGTGGTCATTATTTATGCAGATTGGAATAACATCCACAGGAGACACAGGGTGTGCCACCCCAGAAATGCTACTACCCTTTGGCAAGGATTCTTCCCTGAATAGAAAAGCTGAGGTTTGAGCCCCTAACCTGAGTCAGATAACATTGGGATGCAAACATGGGGCTTCTGCAGTGGGTAAATGAATGCTTTAAAGGCTGTTCTGCTGTTGCTGTGGGCTCCAGCTGGTGCTGCGCAGGGCTTGCCTCAGAGCAAGCGCCAGCAGCCCTGGCAGGAGGCCTGCAGCCATCCCAAATTTCACTGCAGCTCCACTCCCAGCACTACAGCTGCCAGCCACTCGGCACAGCCCCACCTCAACGCCCTGCCTCCACCCATGCACCGGGAATTCCGGGACTGCGCCAGGCAGCTGGCGGCCACAGCAGTGGGAGCGTAGTGGAGTTTCAGCAAAATCTTAGATAGCTGCAGCCCCCTCCGAGCCCTCCCCCCGCTGAGAAGAGCCCTGTGCAGCACTGGCTTGAGCCCGCAGCTACAGCCTGCCTCCCCTGTCCTGTGCAAATAGTGACAGAAGCTGCCTCCCACCGCTGCCCCCTGCAAGCTACGGCTTTGTCCCATGTGCCCCCTGCCCTGGCTAGGCAGTGTCTGCCCCTGCCCCCTCCTTCCCTCACTGTGGGAAGCACTGATCTGCCCCCCACCATGTCCCTTCTCTCCCCTCTCTCACTTACCAGCTGCAGGCAGCTCTCCAAGCTGCTGGCTCTGCTCCTCGCTACCTGCATGCTGCTCTGCAGGACAGGCATTTATCAGCCAAATTATTGGCCCTATTGGGCCAATATCCGATACAGCTAATTTTCTTTATATTGGTACCGATCTGATACTGGACCGATGTATCATTGCACCTCTAACTCCTATGAATACACACAGAAACTAACCTCCAAAGGCTGAGCATGGTAATGATCTGTAGGATCCTTCAGTTCTGCAGCTTCTTTCATTAAACGCTTGACAGCTTAAAAAAAAAAAAAAAAAAAGGAAACATGAAATGTTAAGGTAAATTACAAGCAGAGGACTTTGTATGCATTCTCTACAGGGACTCATTCTGCTTACAATGTACTTCAGATCATATGGCACTTACTAACATTACTTCATTCTCCTCCAAGACACTCACTCTAAATTGCTCAGTTTGGTCACAGGACGACAAAGCTTTTAGAAAAAGAATATGCTTCGTTGCTTCACATTTCCCAAATAAAGTACCTAAACATTAGATTTCTACAGGTAACCGATGGTAATTTATGAATTAGGCCTTTATCTTAAGACTATGAAAAAACAAACACAAATATAAAAATTCACAAGGTTTCACAATTGCTTTCAATGAACGAATAACATCAGCAACACTCTCCAACTGGCTCAGGAATCACAAGAGCAGTCAAATGTTAACTGAAGAGCCACAACAGCATACACAGCCCTGAGTGAATTATTACAAACACACTCCAGTTCAAAAGAAACAACCACTGTATGTTGCTGCCTTTTTCATTATTCCGGTGGAACCCCGCCTCCCTTGTGCTCAGTAAAAAAAAAAAAAAAAGAAAAAGAAATATACCACCAGACAAACAAAACATTTTAATAATATTTTTTGTGAAGAACTGCGAATGAGTTGACTTGTGACTCTACAGTCGTGGTTGTGCATCACCATTAAATCAGTGGTTTTCAACCTCTTTCAGACTCCAAGCACCTCTTAGAGGACAACAAGGCATCCTTTGCAAAATGCCAACTTGTAGCTTCCACTTGTGTTGTTTGGGGGGGGTGGGGGGGGAGTGTTGAGTCTGGAAAAATACCTTTTTCTCTCTCACATACCACACACTCCCAAATAAGATGGGCACCTTGGTTTTGGGGTGGTAGAATAAAGGCAGGGGGTGGGGAAAGATTTCTCCAGAGTTATGGTCTCAATAGTGCAAGAATAGACCCTAATCTTCAGCTTGCTCATCCTCCCTTTCCTGCTTAAGCAAAAGCTCCTGTTTTATCTATTTCACAGCTGAATTGTCAGTATATATGGTTGTTCAGGTAAAAGCTGAAGCTGTAGCTGCTGCTGAAGGGTGGACCTAGGATTTTGAAGAGTTCAAAAGAGTCTGCTTCTGCTTTCACAGCTGTGCAAGACCAAGAGGATCTATCAGACAGCAAAACTGCCAAACAAAGGATAGCTTGATTAGTGGACCATCAAGACCATTAAAAAAAAAAAAAAGAGAGAGAATGTTATTAACACCTGTGGTCTGAAGAGCAATTAGCAGAAGTGAGGTGAATTATAATGAGCCACAGAGTCGACTGACTCCATCAACACTGCCTGAATAAAAATACCACTGCTGCTGCAGGGTGGTTGATTTCAAACTCTGGGTGGAACAGGAATCAAAACAGGATCTGACTGCACCACATCTTCTATGGGTCTGTCCCTCCCCCCATTGAGCTGCTGGAGGGAAGAGAAGGAAAAGAAGCAGCAGTCATCTTACAGCATCTCTACACTTCATTTCCGGGTAGAAAGTCAGCTTCTCTGCTTAAAAGACACCCCAATTTGGGGAAAGTAACTGTGGTATTCAAGTATATACGGTAGCACCTCTCACTTGTCATACCAGATATAGCAGATGGCAATATAATTCTTACCACAAGAATAAAAGATAAAGACAGGCATGTTCAAAATGAAACTGAACTGATGGAACTATTTTAAATGAGATTTTCATACTGTTCATGCTAATATAATGGATATATCTTTTGGCTAGGTAAGGCAGACTAGTCGTATACATTTCAACATTGTTTTTAAAATCTAGGTCTTCTAGTAATTATCAGCAACATCCAGAAATGGACAAAGAATCCTGACATAAAAGCCATGCTTCATACACAGTGAAAGATACAGAAGATAGATCCCACAAAGCATCTGCAAAATACAGACGCTAGAGAGCTAAGTTTTGTAAATAACAGATATTAGGCAACTGGATTAAAATAGAGCCCATAGGGCATTTATACACATACCTTTTCGTCCTGTGATGCGCCCAACATCCATCAGGTTGGAGCACACACATTTAATCGAGTCTGCTCTGCATGCGAGCGGATGAGCACTGCGCTGTGGCACATGCAGTTGTATAAGCGGCAAAATGCTTGTCAGTGTGCAGAAAATGGTGGCAGTGTGCTTTTGAACTAAAACACCTTCAAGTGTTTAAAGTGCGTCGCTGCCATTTTCTCAGCATTGACAAGCATTTTAAAAGTACCCGGTGCTGCGGCGCAAGCGTATGTACAAATGCCCATATTGACTATTCTATACTATGCTTATAAACCAGAGGTAGGCAAAATACAGTGGAGTAATTATGCCCAGCCTGCAACAGGTCCCTCAGCCCCACCAGGCAGTGCTGGGGCACTCCTCTCCTAGGCCAGCTTGCTCACCCTAGGATGCCTATACAGTAGTGGCAGCCCCTAGCCCCACCAGCTCAGCATCGGGCAGAGCAGCATGGGGGCAATGGCAGCTCCAGTGAAGGAGCTATATCTGGGGCCAGGGCTGAGTCTCCATGAAGACTGCACGCAGCCAGATGGGGAGCTGCATCACGGGCCAGCCCCAGTCCTGGTCCTGGCCCCAAGCCTCACTGGTGCTCCTGCCGCTGATGCTGCCCCCACACCGCACCACTGCACCCCACACCAAGGTAAAATCCTCCCCCCCCCAATTTGGAACTCCAAGGCAACAAAAGATCCTTCTTTTTTCTGTAGCTGAACACTTGTAAGTTTGGGAGATACTGATTAAAGACCTATTAATAATTCAGAAAAAAGTGACTGAGTTGTGGGCTGTGTTTGACACCCCTGCTTTAGGAGAGTTAGCTTTAACTGTGGGGAATAGAACAGTATAACAGAGTAATATATGTTGATACCACCCACAAAAAATCTTTGTTTATGATGATGCTAAATGTATTTAGCTTAACTTAATACCCTCATATCTAGCACATTTAACTAATAAGTACAGATTTTAATACTGTTTCATGTATTTTGAATTATGTTTTCCAGCCAAAGGTGTGTTAATCAGCTACCAAAAATGAAATGTGTTCTAACAAGAGAGAAAAAACCCTAAGAAGTTGAATAACTGCTATGCTATTCAACTGCTTAAACACCTGGAATATGTTCCCATTAGCAAAACGTGCCAAATTTAGCATAAAGGCTACATTTAGCTGCCAATCACCATGTTTTAATGGGTACTAACCAACAAAAATCTTCAAAGAAAAAAAACCAAGCAGCACCAATGCAAAAAGTTTAAAATCAATTATTTAAATCAAGAATGATTGCTTGATTTAAATCACTGATAAAATTAGAGACTGAAAACATTTCATGTTTTTGTAATAAACTTTGTAACTCAGCTCTTTATTTAACATGATATCTTTTAAAGCACTCTTTTAAACTCAAAAGTTTTAAAAGTGTGGGGAAATCACAAGCCTATTAAATTTAGAATTCATTTTTCTTACACTGACCACTAGTTTTGTTTTGTTGACCACTAGTTCCATTTTGAACCATCTTTTGTTAAACACTATTAGGATCTTGTAATAACAGTGGGGGGAAAAAATTTCCAGATTAACCACAGGCACTTGCTCTCTCCACCCAGTTACCTAGGTTGCATTATTCAGTGCAATGCCATTATTTCCAGTGACGTGGCAAGCCATAACAAATGAGTGTGCTTGCATGCCTCTTCAGTTGACACATGCAATAAACCAGACCTAAATATACTTAAGTGTCTGACTTCCTGAGCTGATTATTTTAAAAAGTTATCATCTTGTACTTTTGTCTGTGTGACCCTTCTACTCCTACAGCTGTATAAGTTTTTTTTTTTGAGAAGTCACAGCTCTAATGTATTTGTTGCTATATGAAAATATATGATATCAATGAAGATGATTAGGGGCCTGAGAGGCATGACTTACAAGTAAACACTGAAAGAACCAGTGTTGGGTTATTTAGTCGGGAGAGGAAAAAATTGAGGGGGATTTGATAACTCTTTTCAAATACCTGTAGAATGATGATAATAGAGCTCTGTATACATTCAAAGGAAGTGGGAGAGCACTCCCAGGTTTGTTCTCCTGGTAGAGAAACTTACCTAAAGCCACATGTCCAGACCTCATACAAACATTCAGCTTCTCCTGGGAGAGTCACTGCTCTCTCAGGAGAAACCACAAGCGTACAGATGGTCAGGCTTTTCACCAAAAATAAAAATGGCCACTTGTGGAGAAAAATAACCTGGGAACAGCCAGGATTAAATCACTCCCAAATGTCTCTACCTGGCAGGGCTTCTTTCAAAAGAGAACAGTCTCCTCAAGTTTCAGCAAGGGAAATTTAGGTTGGAGATTAAGAGGAACTTCCTGACTGAGACTCATCAAGAAATTGTGGAATCTCCATCCTCAGAGGTTTTCCAAGAGCAGGTTAGACAGAAACTTAGCTAGGATGGCTTAGTCAGGGATTATCCTACCTTGAGCAGAGGGCTGTACTAGATAACACTGTGAAGTCCCCTCCAGCCCTCCTCTCCTTTGATCAGGCATGTCTAATGTGTTTCCTATAACTATAAACTATTTCTGTGTATTACTTTGAAGCTTATGCATTTGGTGAAATAAGCTTTTTTGACATAGATACATTTTGTTAATTTGCTCTTTAAGTATATTTCAGTGCAAGCATGGTACATGGAAAAGAACACATAAAAGGAAACTACTCTGGTCTTATACAATATGTTTTTGACAAAAGTCAAATTATGGGCAGAAGACCATGTAGTGTTAATAAATTAACAGGGAAAATAGCCTGGAAATTCGAAGCTGAGATAAAAACTTAAAAAAAAAGATGAAACAACCTTTCATTTTCATACATTTCAGTACTGTAAATTAAATTACTCCAAACAACTGACTGCTTCCTAGTGCAGCCTTGGGTCACATGATGAGGAACATCTATAACGTGTTCTTAGTTGATGAAGTGCAAATTGGACCACCCAGCTAGCAGCTTCTTGAGACCTGTGGGTCTTTTTTTTTTTTTTAAACAGATGCAGTGCCTCCTAACTTCAGATTCCCATGACCAACTACCTCTCTCTTCTCTACGACATAACATAGTTCCTTTTACCGCATGCCAGGGGGAGAGCACACCCCGCAACAAAGGTCCAGTGTTTACAGACATGAGGTTTGCTCTCTTCTTCTGTGTAAGAGTCACTGCTCATGCGGAAGGCCAGGTATGTCAACCAATAGGTCATGCCCAACTCCACTTGCACTGACAATACCACTGGGGCTTCAGGCAGAAACTGGAGGAGACTGGCAACGTACAAGGAACAGTGGGAGTTAGCTGCAGGTCGCCAAACAGATTACACATTGCAGCCAAACATACAATGCCTTGTTTTTTAAGTCATACACAATGGCTGGCAGCAGCCACAAGTGCTAGGCTCATTTCAGGGCTTTTAATGAGAACAACTGTCCTCTCCAACCATTTTATGCCTTCACTGATGGTGGCCTGGTTTTCTGATGGTTGCGTCCCAAAAAAATTTAGCGCTCTCCCCACCCACACTCCACATTTCCCATCTTCATTTCACCTCACATTTATCAACAACCGTGATCCTCCCAGAGGCACCCTTGAGCCTTTCACAGTGCCACAGGTGGTGGCCCTCGTGCAACATTAGCACCATACACACTCAAGTGCAACTCAGCCGAGAAACCCAAAGACGTAGCATTGGATGTGAGGACACCCTCTGCCCGGGGCTCCCACAGCTGGAGGGGAGCAGCTCCCATGCATCCCGGCAGCCAGAAAAGGAAAACCAAAAAGAAATGAAGTGCTGGCGTTTCCCCCCAGCCGGTGGGGGGCCCTCATTCTGACAGGGGCTGCCTGGGGCCTGGCCAGCTGGAGCCTCAGGGGCTTGAAGGGAGACGCTGATGGTTGCCCCTGGCTCCAGGGCAGGGCAGGCCCTTCTCTGCCCCCCCACTCCGCGGCAGGTGTGAACTTGGCCGCCCCCGAGAAAGCAGCTGCCCCTGAGGGGCAATGCCCTGCTCTACCCTGCCCTGCCCTGCCCTGCCT
>NW_017728918.1:70630985-70637213 GCF_001723895.1 Crocodylus porosus
AAGGAGACGTGTGTGTAGCGTGCAGGGTGGATATTGTCACGGGTCCTGGTGGCCTGCAGGCCTTTGCACAGGCTGCACAGGTGCGGTTTTGGTAACGGGTTATGGTTTTCTTTGTGGAGTAATACTTGGAGTGTAGATATATACGTAACATCATATAGATAGATAGATATTTTCAAAAAAACTTTATCCCTAGCTTGCTCCTGTGGCCATATGGCTGAGGGCAAGGGAAACCTTGGGGGTGTCGGAACCCCAGGCCTCCCGGCTTGGGCCTGCATGTAGGACACCTGCCAAAGGATTTGGAAACATCTGAAGCCCCAGTGGGGGTGGGGGGTGTTTGCCAGTAATAGGGTTACATATGGTTCTTGAATGAGTCGTGGATTTGGAAATGATTTGGCTGATTTGACTTGGGACATGAAAATTTTTCCTTAAAAAAAAAAAAAAAAGCCTGAGTTTCCCTTAACGAAGCTGCAGGCCACTGTTCCCTGTCCTGTCCCCTTCAGCCACAGAAAAAAGCCCATCTCCTCTGTAATTGCCCTTCAGGTATTTGAAGACTTATCAAATCCCTCCTCCCCTGGTTGCCTATCTGCCTTATTGTGGGTACAGGGGGAGCTTGGGATCACTATCCCACATTGCCCCTGACCTGGCAAATAACAAGCTCCTGTAGCTGTGACAGGACTCTTGGTCCCCACAGGATGTGGGGTGCAGCGGGGCCTGAGAGTCCTGCCCTGTGTGAGACTTGCAGCCCCAGGGTGCCCTGGCAGCTGGGAGATCACAGCAGCTTCAGTCTCCCAGCTGTGGGGGCACAGGCTATACATGCAAATTAAAGCTGGCTAGAAACCAGCTATGAAGTTATTATACACTTTCCAACAATAATTTGATAGCTGGTTGGCCCTTCTTAAGGTGCCAGAGTTCATTCACACATGTAGCTAATCTAAATTAGTAGGGGGGGCCTTGGAAGTTGACACCATCTTCTTTCCAAGGACAGCAACAAGGGGGAAAGCTTCACCCATAGGTTATGATGAGGTGGTACAGACTTGAATTTACCAGCTGTCCATACTCTTACTAAATAGCTTGGCTGAACAACCCAGGGTTTGCCAACCTTCTCAAAGAGCCTGATAAATATAAAACTGTCTAGGTTTTTTCAACATTTTCAACATCTTTGCCAGCTGTCTAACAAGGTAAACTTGAGTTTTTTTCCATGAAATTGAAAGCCACAGCTCACTCAGGACATTTTTTTGTTTTGTTTTAACTTTAAATGTAGACACCAAAGGTTGCACACATAGGAGCAGCCTAGTTTGCAGAGGCACCAAGTTCCCATTGACTTCACTGGGTACTGTGGACAAATGGGGTGTTCTTAAGTGTATATGTTTTATCACCCAAACTTGAAAATGTTAGTCCTGAATCCCGGTTTACCATTGATCTGATTTCTAGCTCAGAAGTTTAAAAAACTATTCTTTGCTTTCTACTCCTGAAGTGGATGCTGGTGCAGATAGTCATTTCAGTCCACCTTCTGAGTGGAATAGTGTGCAAGCAATCTTTGTGCATACAAGGCAAAATTCTAGTTCGAGTTCCAGCAGTTGAAGGCACGGGAAACCTTACCTTACCTTAAGGCAGGATGCATTTAACAGGGCAAGGTTATAAAAATATTCAGGAAGGGAGTAGTTGAGAAATTAGCCATTACATCAGCTGGTGCACAAAAGCCATCCCTACTGCTCCTCCATTGTAACATTTATATGCCCAAGGAAATGGTCACAATTTGGGGATACAGAAAAGCTTCAGTACCTTAATAAGCAGGATTTTGACATTTTGGGATTGTGTGTTGCAGATGTGGGGCAAAGCATATGAAATAATCTTGTTCAGGATCAGTAAGGAGCATTCCTTACAGTGTTCCCCTCTCCCCTCATGCGGATTCCCTAAGTGGGAGAACTACGCTGGGATTCACTGCAACTTTTTTCTGTTATCATAAGAGTATTATCTGTGCCCACAAATCCTCCCCCATGGAAAGTATTTTGAGTGCAAATACTATGTGAATAAATGCATAATTCAAGGACAGCAATATTTCTTGTGTAGTTGCAAGAATCATGTGAACTTCCCTTATCACTTCATGGGTGTTGAGAGTTGCGCTAGACAGTGGTTATGGCATAAACTTTTTATAGCCAAAGGAAGCACCTGCACTGAATAAGAAACTGCAGGTTTTAGCAGAAAGAATTGCACAGTCATCATAACTGCAGCAAACTAAATATTACTGCTTAAAAAAGATTTCACAAACCTGCAATCTACAAATAAACGTTTCCATTTACTTAAAACCTATTTTTGATAGTTTTAGATCAAGGGTTACCACTATGTGCAATACAGGAATATTGATAGGAGATTGATATTTATTTGCTAGTCCCAGTCAACAGCCAGAAATCTGATATCACACAGCCCTTTAATGCCCAACTAGATTTAGTTTAGCCTCTTGATTACTTCAGGGTACACATAAGAAGTTAAGACTTTCTTCAAACAGCTAGCGGAAGTTTCCCAATCACAGGCCCTGGTTTTCATGGGGGACTTCAGTCACTTTGACATCTGCTGGGAGGGCAATACAGCAGTGAGCAGACAATCCAGGAAGTTTCTGGAGAGTGTTGGGGACAACTTCTTGGTGCAAGTGCTGGAGTATTTAACTAGGAACCGTGCTCTTCTTGACTTGCTGCTCACAAATGGGAAAATTGGTGGGGAGTATAGTAGCAGATGGCATTGGGCAGCAGCAACCATGAGATGACTGAGTTCAGGATCCTGAGGAAAGGAAGGATGGAGAGCAGCAGAGTAAGGACCCTGGACTTCAGAAAAGCAGACTTCAACTAACTCAGGGTTGGGAAGCCAGTCTGAAATGGGGAGGAGTCCAGGAGAGCTGACTGTACTTTAAAGAAGCCTTACTGAGAGTGCATGAACAACCCATCCCGATGTGCAGGAAGATTAGCAAATATGGCAGAAGATGCTTGGCTTAGCAGGGAACTCTTCAGTAAACTAAATGACAAAAGGGAAGCATATAAGAAATGGAAACTTGGACAAACAACTAGGGAGGAGTATAAGAGTATTGCTGGGTCATGCAGGGATGAAGTTAGGAAGGCCAGAGCAATTGGTGTCGCAGCTAGTAAGGGACATGGTGGGTAACAAGAAGGGTTTCTACAAATGTCAATAACAAGATGAAGACCAAGGGAAGTGCGGTTCCTTTACTGAATGGGGGAGACAACCTTGTGACAGAGAATGCAGAAAAGGCTGAAGCACTCAATGCCTTTTTCACCTCAGTCTTCACAAGCAAGTTCAGCTCCCACACTACTGCACATGCCAGTACAGTTTGGGGAGGAGGCGAGTAGCCAACAGTGACAAAATAAGAGGTTAGGGATTATTTAGAAAAACTGGGCATATACAAGTCCATGAGGCCAGATGGGATGCACCCAAGGGTGCTGAGGGAGTTGGCTGATGTAATTGCAGACACACTGGCGATCATCTTTGAAAACTCATGGCTATCAGGAGAAGTCCTGGGTGACTGGAAAAGGGCAAGAATAGTGTCTATATTTAAGAAAAGGAAAAAGGAGGATCCAGGGAACTACAGACCAGTCAGCTTCACCTCAGTCCCTGAAAAAAATCGAGGCAGTCATCAAAGAATCCATTTCTAAGCATTTGGAGGAGGAGAAGGTGATTAGGAACAGTCAGCATGGATTCACCAAGAGCAAGCCATGCCTGACCAATCTGATTGCTTTCTATGATGAGATGACTGGCTCTGTGGATGCAGGGAAACCAGCGCATGTGGTATACCTTGATTTTAGCAAGGCTTTTGATACAGTCTCCCACAGTGTTCTCGCAGGCAAGCTAAGGAAGTACAGGCTGGATGAATGGACTGTTAAGGTGGGTAGAAAACTGACTGCAGCATCCGACTTAGAGGGTAGTAATCAATGACTTAATACAGGGGTAGGCAACATTTTTTGGCCAGAGTGCCAAAAAACCCACAATGTCTACCTTGTAAGGTGCCAGTACCAGCACACCACAGAAACAAAACTGGGGCAGAGGAGGTACATGGCAGGATGCACTGTATGTTTAATACTATTAATAATCATGAATGTTGCTTTTTAAAAAAAATTTTTTACAGTAAATTGAGAGCTGGTGTCAGTAAATTGGGAGTGAGGGCTGCCCCCAGGCTCTGCTACTCACGGCCTTTTTCTAGTCTCCTGGCACCTCGTCAGAGCACCACGAGTGCTCTTAAGCCGTGCCAGGGGTCCTGCAATGACCTGCCAATTCCCTCTGCACTCTGGGGTGGAGATCATCAGGACCTGCTGATCTGAACACGTCTAAACCCACCATAAGTTTCCTGACTAGCTCCTCCAAATTTCCTAGTGTATCCTGCAGAGGCTCCACATTACCCGGTACCTTCTTTTTACCCCCTATTTATTTAAAAAAGGATTTCTTGTTTTCCTTGATCCAGGTCACTAGTCCCAGTTCCATCTCCGCCTTAGCCTTCCTAACAGCCCCTCTACATCCTTGGTGATGGCCCCTCCCATCCATTGGGCATACACCTGCTTTTTAGCTTTGAGACATTCGTGGATTCTTCTTGGTGAGCCATGGGGGCTTTTGAGCGCTCCTGCCCCCTTTGATCTGCATGGGGATTGTCATCCAGTATTTATTGTCAATCTCAAAATCAGGCTATTGACACAAAATAATTAAGTTATGGATTTCCATCTGTCTCCACACACCTATGCACTTGGTTGAGGGCTTTTTTTGAGCCATCAAGAGTGCAGCTTTCCAAATACATTTCTGCAACCTTGAAACCATTTTTTTTCTTTTAAATAAAAGCAGACATTCCTATATAATTGTTTGATTCTAGAAACTTGGTTTTTAGTAAAAACATTAATTTAACAAGACTTGTAATTTAAAAAGATGGGCAACATTGTATATGGCTTGCCTACCTTGTTGCATAATTTAAGTCAGAAGTGTTCAGTCCCTGGCACCAAGTGATCCAGCCTATGGGCCTCCCCATTGGTCTGAAAATTTGACCATGGAGGAGGGTGGTACCACTGCTACCCTGCTGCCAAATATCTGGGCCCATTGGAAGCCCTTGGCCCTGCACACAAGAGCTGGTGTACAAGGGCATGCAGGGTTGAGGAGAGGCAGCACAGGGCCCATCCTGGCATACAGGGTTTGATTCAGCCTGAAGACTAGCCCTGGGCCACTCATCTGATATGCAGGGCCAAAAGCTTAAGTACCACTGATCTAAGTAAACTAATGTATACTTACTGAAAAACTAGAAGTGCTCAGCTGAAACTGAAATATACTGTATACCAGTGGTTTTCAACCTTGGTACCTTACGTACCCCCTGCTGATCAACGCAGCAAAAGCAAACCCAGAAACCCACAGTGGCACTTCTGATTTTGCTGCAACAAGCCGAGTCCCACTTTTTCCACAGCAGCCTGAGGCAAAGCAATGTGTGTGGGGCCTCCCTCCCTATTCCCTGGCACACTGATGCTAGGGAGTGAAAGACCTGGTGCACCAGACACAGCAGGAGGGGTGGCGGCCAGAACTTCCAGCCCGAGCAGGCAAAGACCAAAACTCAGCACCCGCATACCCCTGGCCCGTGTCTCACATACCCCTAGAGGTATGTGTACCACAGGTTGAGAAACACTGCTGTATACAGTATTACAGACAAGGACTCACTAAGACGTAGTACAATGGAAGTAATGCACTTATCTCTACTAGAAATAGATACAGACCAGGGGCAAGGAGGGGGAAGACTCTGGAGTAAAGCATCCACACCTGAGGACAGGAGGATGATCCAGGCAGATCTTGACAGGCTTATGAAATGGACAAATGAGAACCTGATGGTTGCAAGGTTCTCCACCTTGGCAGAAAAAACCTGCAGCATGCTTATAGGCTCGGCAGTGCTACACTGGTTAGCACTACAGATGAAAGAGAATCGGGGGTCATGATTGACCACAAGATGAACACAAGCCTCCAATGTGATGCTGCGGCTAGTAAAGCGAGCAAAACGCTGGCTTTCATCCATAGCTGCTTCTCAAGCAAATCCTGGGACGTCATTCTCCCCTTGTACTCCGCCTTGGTGAGGCCGCAGCTGGAGTGCTGTGTCCAGTTTTGGGCTCCACAATTCAAAAAGGATGTGGAGAAGCTTGAGAGAGTCCAGAGGAGAGCCATGCGCATGATCAGAGGTCAGGAAAACAGACCTTACGATGACAGGCT
>NW_017728918.1:70637676-70653158 GCF_001723895.1 Crocodylus porosus
AATTAAATCCTATGAAGCATAAAGGTATTTGCTTTTTTCAGAAATGCATCACATTAGCAATTCATAGTCATTCTCTGATCAGCTGGTACACCCAGGTCCTTATCCACCCCATTACTTCTAACTGATGAACTCCTAACCTAATAGAAATTCTTGCTAATAATCTCAAAGCGCATATCCCCACTTTTAGTACTGCTGAATTTTCATCTAATTTTATCCAATTTCTATTACTCTTGTTAAACAAGTCATCTAGTTCTTTTTGTAGGGCAATCCAAACCTCCTATTAATCTTCCCTAGTTTGTGTCATGAGAAACTCATTAGTGCACTCCTACTTCTTGTGCTATGGCTAGCAACAAAACTGATACAAGATGAGGGACAAGCCTATCTACTGGAAAATCTCTCATTAGCCTGCTACTTCCCCTTTCGATATTACCTGTTGCTGTTCTTCTTTTGAGTCATCTTCTCACTTCCTCCTGAAGTCCAGCTAGTTTAGACCAGTGATTCACAACTGAATTGCCAAGGCCCCCCAGCACCTATGGCATTGGGAAGGGCCACAGCGTACTGCAGCAAAGCAGCATGCACGGCTGCCCCTTCCAGCAGCCTTTGCCCTAGCTGCTGGTTGCTGTGCTTCCAGAAGTGCACTCTGCAGTGCGCACATACAGACAGGTTGACACAGGATTGGCAGGAGGGATTGTGGGTGTATGTGGTTCTAGTTGCCAGAGTAGCCATCGCAATGGCAGGGCTGTGCTTGCCCATTCAGATACAGAAGGGGAAGACTATGGAAAAAGCAGGCACATAAGTATGAGGTCCTGCCCCTGCCACCATCACCTGGCACAAGCTACATTTTTAGCTCAGTGTTTCTCAGTGAGGTGTCTCTAAATTCCAAAAAGTATGGAGGGTGCCCTGAGGCTAAAAAGGTTGAGAACCCCTGGTTTAGACTTAACACATTTCCTTTGCCTAGAAGGGGGAAAAAAGTTCTGTCACAAAGAGCCATCGACTAAGTCTGACACATTCTTTCCTTGATAAACCAAATGTTCTGCATTACCCAGTTTTCCCTTGATGTCAGACAATCTATTTCTTCAAAATCGCCACTAAAGCTTTACATGTGTATGAAGCCATCCAAACGGTCATAATTTATTATCATGGTTTTAACTTATTATGACTATTAAATTATCCTATAAATTCTAATCCTATCCAAGAAATCCCTAGAAGCAAACAACTAATACTCTCTCTATATAGTTATTTTCTTAGTATTGTTTACTGACCCTCCAGTTTATTGATTTAATTTTATGGTGTTTAAAAATGGATAAGGTTTATGAGAGTCATTTTTCAAATACTATACAAAAATGTAATATGACAAAAATATTACAAATACTTCTCCCATTCCTGCTTTCCAACTATTCCATTTTTCATAGACCACGTGTTTTTCACCTTGTATTTAACTTCTGTTGTCTCCTTCTGACTTTTTCTTTCCCCCACTCTCTTCCCCCTCCCTTCCCTGGCTTTTCCTTTTGTCTTATCTCCACTTATTTACATTTTCACTGACATCCCTCCACACTTTTAGCTTTTCTCATTCCTTGAAGTCTCAGACCAGCAGAAACTCCCTACACCTGAAGAACTTTTTTCCAACTACTTAGTTGGTCTAATACAAGATATCACATCTACCCAAAAAACCTTGCCTGTCATATTACAAAAAGAATTTTAGCTGTTTGAAATTTTTCAAAGTTTAACATTTTTTAAAAGATCTCCATAAAACCTTCTCAAATTCAGCAGGAAATATTTGCAAAAAAAATTCCTTAACATAAAACTAATGTAAGATTCCTAGAAAACAGAATCTCCCTCTCCCTCCTGCTTTTTAAACACAATATTGAGACCAACCATAATATTTAAAAGAAGAATCAAGACTAGAAACAGTAGGTTTAAAAAAACAAAAAAAACCCCCACCCTGGCATTTTACCACTCAACTTCTTCATACTTATTATAGCTTATGAGAACCTTCCCAATTCAAAAATGGAACAAAGTCATCTTCATCCAAGCGACAATGCAAAAACAAGAATAATTTTATTTTCAACATTCTCTCAAGCTTTAGTAATCCAACATAAGTAAACACATCCGAAAATGCTACTTTTACCCTGATATCCAATTAATAGTTTGTATGATAGCAAGTCATCCCGGTGTCATAATTTGTAACCTTACATGATTTTGTAGAGGGCACTATAATATTCAACTCAGTCTTAAGTATAAGGCTTAAAAGTGACAGCATCTCCAAATACAAAAAAGTGTATCTATGTGTACAATGATTGTGAGTATATATATTTAGTGGGGGAAAAAAGCATGAAGGGCATACATAAGACAGATATCTTAACACTAACCTCTTTTAGGCTGGTTCCTTTGGTAGCCTCTCTATGGCAGGTAAAAAAAAACCCAAAACACCTAAACCCCCCCAAAACTAACAAACAAACAAACAAAAAAGCATTCTTTGAAGAATCTGGTCCAACACATGGAGCACTGGAGGTGATATTGCCCTGTCATATATCTCTTACAGCAAGTCATGAATCCCAGTACTATGCCACAAGGGTGTCTCACAGTCATCTCAAGACTAATATACACACACTATGGCCTGAGTTATGGCCATATCTCAGATGGAAGCACTGAAGAGTGGAGCGTGAATGAGGCAGCCATTAAATAATTGCTAATGCTTCAAGTACAAGGGGCTTTCATTGGATATTGCTATAAAAACTCTCCAGGGAAGGCTTTACTATATAGGCTGGGAAAGATAGCCTAAGCAGCTTTCCTCCCCAGCCTCTGCAGGACAAAAACAATACTTATTGTCAAAGGGCAGAATTGGCAAGAGCATCCACTTACAGGTATTTTCTAGAGTGCTTTCCCTTTAGCACAACTCTATTCGTCACATTGGCATAATGCCTCCACTATTTTTAGGTGCAACAGACAGCAACAGGGGCTTGGAGAGCTGAAAAGCATCATTTGGAATTGTATTTTTCACAATATTATTTAGCAGACTAGAACGGCTCCATCTATTGGATAACCCCAGTATTTTAAAAAGTCCACTTCTATTTAACAGACAAATCAAAGGAACCAAAATGTATCTAAACAATAAATAAAAAATTGTGCATGTTAGGCAGCAGTGAAGGGCTGAAAGCAGATGCTCTCTCTTTACACTTTCTATCTTCCCCCTTGCCTGGCACTCTGCATACATGATCATGGGCACAATAGAAGAATCTGAAAAACTGCATACCACGTTCCAAGTTAACTTCATAAAGAAGTATAGCATCTGCATTTTCAACAAAACTTACACTGATTTTGATCTGTGCACTAAACAGTTTTAGGCTACTGCTTGATTAATTCACAACGTGAGGTACAGCAGCATAACTTACTTCAATGAAAAATATGCATCTTAACTTTCAAGTGCACTACTCGATCCAACAGCATATTCCAGAGCAACTGCAAGACCATGATCATAAACAGGTGTAACTGAAAGGCACAAGAGTTGCCCTTCCTAGTATGAAGGAGCTGGCATCTTAAACTAACAACTATAAAATGAACATAGGATTGAGAATGTAAATTTTACTTTCCCCGATCACTCCCATTTAAGGTGGAGATTAACTCCATATAAGAACTACTCCATAACCAAATGCTAAAATACTAGTTTCATCTATGCATTTTACTACAGAAGTCTATTCCCCTTCAGTCCTTATTCAAAACAACCATCATTGATTTCAATGGGAGGTACAGGTCAAGTGTAGAAAGCAGGATCAAAATCTAATGTGAGCAACTTAACAACTCTGCCATTCTAAAATACAATTCTAGATATACTGAAATAGTGACACAGAGAAACTGTACAAACTTTTCCCTTCTACTGATTGCAAAAGCTCACCACCTTAAAGTAGTTTAGCATCTACAGTAAACCCTTTACATACTATAGGCTGTTCTTGAAATCTTATAAAATACCAATGTGGCATAAAGAAATTTTACAGAATAATAATCTTTATATAAAAAATAGTTTAGTGATGTATATTAAAGTAAACAATAAACAGTACCCAACAGAGAGGACATTACCAGTGGTATGCAGAAGTCTGGGTAATATTTAGTCAAAGGTCTGGTTTTACAAAACTAGTGTTTATTTACCAATTATGATCATTGATAACATTTTTATTGCTATCATACATTTGAAAAAAACAACACTTCAGTTTAGAAATTGTAAAATATATGAAGTTAAATTTGTATGAATGCCATCAAATCTTTTAAAAGTCACTGTATCACATTTTCTTGATTGTTTACTAATAAATTTGATTGCAGCATGTAAATAAACTACAGCATACATTTTACCTGACACCATGCATGAAAATCAGCATAAAAAGTTTATCAAAATTCATCTCCATGAAGAAAAAAGTGCAAATTATGTACCCAATACAAAGTCCACCATAGCTGATTATGCTTAATATGGCATGGAAAAAGTTTACAGCATTAAGAAAATTACTACAACATGTGTTCATCTCAGTGTTTATATACAATATTTTGCTCAAAGTGCTCACTGTAAATATGAAAAACAGATTGGATAAAAATGTTCAAAACAGTGCTTTGGGGGTTGGGAGGAATTAGGGAAGAATCCATGTGTTGTATCAGTCCCACTTCTCTTCCACTTCAATCAGTGCAACAAGATGCAGAAATGTTTTGTTGTCAACAATACTAGCAGGACTTTAGTTACAGTGGCACTCTTGGTGTTCCATTAGGTGTGGCTCTTTTGATTTTTTGCATCTGATTCTGGTGTTTTCGCGATTTTACTACTTTCATTCTCACTTCAAATACTTCATGTATGGCCTTGCGAAAACAGTGGAAATTGTAGTCTATTAATCCTAAACCAGAGGGGAAAAACAATTATTCCAATAGTAAGAATACAGCTTAAATATATCAATACCAAAATAGTGTACTGCACAGTATCTGAAATGGGACACGATTGAGGAATCTTTCAGACAACAGTCTTTCATGTAGTACAAAAAGCACATTTAATGGAATTATTAGCTGTTTATTGATGAGCAGGGATCCTGGTTTTCTCTGATTAAAAACTGCAAATTCTCTGATTAAAAACCCAAAATCCGTGATAAAAATTAAATGCCCCCCCACAGCCCCTCCCAGTGCTGCTGGTGCCCCGCACTTCCCCCCCCACAGAATCAACAGCCCTCCTGATGCCCCTCGTAACAGCCCCCCATACCCACAGACATGGAGACACAGACATTGACACCCACCCCAGCAGGTAATTGTGTGCGAGGGAAGGGACAGGGCAAGGGGCAGGGCAGTGCAGGAGAAAGGGAAGGTGCTAGGGGAGTAAATCAAGAAGTGGGGGGGAGTGTATTCCTGTGCCCACTCCCAGGAGCAGGGTGAAGGGGTGAGAGCAGGGATTCCACTCTGTGGGCCTGTAACAGGGGGCCTGCTCCGAGTCAATCTCACTGTGGCTAGCCCACCTGTTCTGGACTAACCGCCTGCCTTCTTGCCTGCCATGCCTTGTTGTTAATTATTTAATTAATGTTAATTAAGCGGGAGGCTACCCATTTCTTGCCCCGATGCCAGGGGGCGCTATCTGTGGCTCCGTTCTTCCCCTACACCGCACCCCAAGCCTCAGAGATGGCATCCAGCTGTTATATCACCGGCCCCACACTGGGCCCCAGAATGCTACTAGCTGAACCCCACTTAGATCCCTCCATTCAGGCAGCCTATTCTGCCTTCATTCCCAGCTGCATAGCTCCTTAAGCTGCTTCCCCCTTATGGGTGTGGTCCCCCCGGGACCTTCAGCTCTACTGGCCCTGGTCCACCTCCAGGCCAGTTGGACTCCCAGGCCCTCAGCTCTGGGCATCCCTCGCCGTGCACCCCGGCCCTTCGACCCTTCCAGTCCTGGCCCCAGGTTGGACCAGTCAGGGGATGTCAAGATAGGCTGAGTCTATGGCCCAATTCTCTCTCTCTGGGGTCCACCTTCTAGACCCTACAAAGGGGGTAACACATCCGGTTGTGGGGGCTAGGAGTTAAGGCACCCCGACCCGCCTTTCAAAAGGGTGGTAACTGGCCTGGTATTTCCTGGGGGCTCCCGCGCCACTGAGAGCCCCACCAGGCCACCCACCCCCAGCAGGGTGCAGTTTTAGGTTATGCCCAGGACCAGGAGACTCGTAACCACCCCCTACAGCTCCTCCCTTACCTCCAGATGATACCAGCAGCCCTGCAGCCAGGCAATGTTGTTGCCTGGCCTCCCAGCAGCAAAATGCCCTGTTTATATGGACAGCCCTGAATCTAAAATGGCTGCCCACATCAGGCACCTTCCAGCTGCTGTCTTCTGGCCCTTAGAGTAGCAGGCACAAACAGTGCCCTGCCACAGGGCCACATACATGCTGACCAAAGGTTTTCACACAAAGGCTGACACCGCAACTCTGCCACTGCGCCCTGCGCTACCATCCCACAGCCACCTGAATGGCTTTGTGGGCAAGTGGTGCAGGGTGAGGCAGCAGCATGTGGGCAAGTGGTACAGGTCGAGGGAGCAGCGGTGCAGTGGCAACCACTGTGTGCAAGCCACATATGTGCCGCCTGGCCAGGGGGTGAAACAGGGCTTGCATTCAACACCGTGCCCTGAAACCAGCTGCACAGCTCCGCAGTGGCATCTGCACGCAGGGTGGGGGGGCTTTGCAGGCAAGTACTGCCACCGTGGAGCCATGCCCTTCGCCCCTAGATCCTAGAGGTAAGTGGGGCTTGGGAGCTGTGGGGCAGGGCTGGGGAAGATGATTGGGGGCTGAGGGAGTGGGGAGTGCTTCCGGCTCCAGGTGGCACATCACAGCTGGGAACAGGGCCAGGGGGTGAGGGCAGGGGTGCCCCTCTTTGGGGGGCTTTGCAGGGAAGTGATGCAGGGCACAGTGTCATGGTGTCTGCCATGTGCAAGCCGCACACGTGCCGCCCAGCCGGCTGCCCAGGGGAAGGGGAGAGGGATACTGGCATGAGGCTGGAGTACAGCTCCGTGGCCAGCTCTGCAGCCATGGCAAGGGATGGGGGCAGGGGCTTGCACGTGGCAGTGCTACTTACCTGGAGGTCCATTATGGCGGTGACGGCCGCTGCCTCCAAAACGTTCTGGTGGCACCGCAGAGCTGTTCCTGTAGCTCTGAGGCTGCCCACAGGGTGGCAGCAGGAGCATGGTGGTGGCCAGGCAGCATGCAGCCATCCCCACCAAGCATGGCTCCACGGCAGCAGCGGGAGGTTTTGGAGGCAGAGCCAGTCACTGCTGGCACAGGCGGCTGCTGCCGCTTGCCTGTAGGACTGCCCTTGCCAGCGCTGACTGCCTCTGCCTCCAAAACCTCCCATTGTCGCAGCGGAGCCGTACTCGGAGCTGTGCGGCCAGAGGCAGTGGCGCAGAGTGGTGGTGTGGATGGCTGCATGCTGCCCATGCACCACCACCATGTTGCCACTGCCACCTGGCAACCGGCCACACAGCTCCAGGCAGAGCTCCACGGTGGCAGCGGGAGGTTTTGGAGGCAGTGGCCATGACTGCCATACTGAGCCTCCAGGTAAACAGCAGCACCATGTGCAAGCCCAAGCCCCCATCCCCCATCTCTCGCCATGGCTGCAGAGCCAGTCACTGAGCTGTGCTCCAGCTGCATGCCAGCCTCCCTCTCCTCCTTCCCCAGGCAGCCAGCTGGGCGGCATGTGCGTGGCCCGCACGTGGTTGGCACCACCACGCTGCGCCCCACATCACTTGCCTGCAAAGCCCCCACAGAGGGGTACCCCTGCCCTCACCCCCTGGCCCTGCTCCCACCTGCTCCTACCTGGGGCCAGCAGCACCCCCGCTCTCTCAGCCCCCAACTATCTTCCCCAGCCCTGCCCCATAGCCCCACTTCCTTCAATGCTCCAGGGGCGAAGGGTGAGTCTGAACCTGAGCCCGGCCTTGGCTGCCTCAGAGACTCCGGCTCTACCCTCCCCCCTCTCCCTCCCCGTCTGGCCAGGGCTGGGGGTTTCCTGCCCTTTTTGCAATTGGCTCCTACAGGCTGGAGCTGTGCCAGCCTGCAAGAACTCATTGCAAAAGTGTAGAATCCGCAGATTTCTCTGCTAAAAAGAGAAATCCACGTTTTCTCCGATAAAAACAGGGAATCCATGCTTTTCTCCATTTTTCCATGGGAAATGGAAAACCCATATCCCTGTTGATGAGTGACTAAAAATTCCATTCTATTCCTCTGAGGGCCAAAGCTAATATATTTAATAACTGATCTGGAAAGAGATAAAAAGAGAGGTTTGCAGATGATGTTAAGACCAGAAGAGAACTTCAGAGAAGTGGTAGGTTTTCAACAGAGCCCCCAGATAGAGGAACTTTTCATAAAGTACAGTTTAACTTCAAGTTAGTCTGTTAAAATAAAAAACATGTTCATTAAAAAGGATGTAAAATAGAAATAGAAAGTTTTTACTGATTAGTTCAAAACCAACAACAAACCAACAAAGAACTGGCTAAATTACCTTTTAGCCAAACGGAAAAATCTTATTCTGAAACTCTGGTGGCACACTTTAATCACATGAGTGGGTTGAAAGGACATCTCACTATTATAAACACAGAAAAACTGTAAAAGCCTACTGGTGTTCAATATGAAGACTAGAGTGACACAGTTTGTAACACTGCGCTACAATTTTAGAATTTAGCACAGAGCTCATGACCTCACCCAAGGTTAATGCCATAAGCTCTCTTAGCTCAGTACTGTAGTGTCAGGAAAATTAAAGTGGAAAACAGGAAATGATACATTATTTTAAGTAGTTTAAATCTGCAGGTGTTTTTTTATTTTTATTTTTCCAGGAATTGTTTTCCCCTCACAAAAGTTCAAACAAAGATGTTACACATAAGACGGAAGGTGCCAAACATTAATCTACATTTTAGTAGAATCTTTTGTTTTTAGAGAAAGGAAACTGTTTAAAACATGAAATATAAATAATGAAGACAAGACCACATGCCTGTGGACAAAGCCTATCAAGTGCTATTGCTTAGTATGTTTTCTCTTTGAAAATTTGTCTTTCATACTTTACATTAACATGTTTTATGTTAATCATAACCTTTCAGTTTTAAAATAGGCCACAATAAAAAGGATAAATGCAGAGGGTATAAAACACTGGCATGCTAATACAACAAAAAATGGACTGAGGATGGGAGGGATTTTACATTTTTGTGGCTACTATTTTTTGCATAAGTTGCAATATTAAGTTAAAAACCAATATAGAATTAATATAGACACCAACCCCAGCTCAAGTGGTAAGGAGGTATTCTGAGTTGACCACACCAGAGACACTATATCCATATAACATCATTTACGCTTCTATGGTTAAGACATTTAGTGTGACTGGAATTCTATAAAGAGTGCTAAGTCCTCAGTGAATCCAAAATAGCATATATGTAAGTTATTCATTAGCAGGAGTGGAGATGACAATTTATTTTCTGCAGTCCAAGTGTCAAGCGTTGATGTTTGGTGCCAACAGCAATGGATTGTATCCAAGAAATATGATTAAGATCAACAACACATATCAGGTAAGTAAACAACTCGATAGTGAACTAGAGTTGCCGGCACTGACCTTGAAAAGGATCACAGTAGTTATCTAAAAACTTTGTACTTACAAAGATCAAAAAGCTGCCCCTTCCCAAAATACAATTTAATAATGCAATTACAGAGGCAGGGAAAAGAGAATTGCTCATCCTGCTAAGAAGTCAAGGACACCAACAATTTTCTCTTGTATTCTGTGCATAGCATGTTGCAAATGCATGTGATACTGCCAATAAAGTACAGTGAAAAGCAAGCCAAGCCAAGCTAGAAACAAAAACATTCTTGTATTAGTACAAATGGAAATTCCAATGCATAAGACATTAACTAGATGACTCAAAAAATATGAAGTAAAAGTAAGTGTTATAGTATAAAACGTAAAATACCTTTTCTCTCAAAGCTTTCTTCTCTAACAAAGCAAACAAGAGCAAGGAATTTTGTCACTTCCTTTAAATAAAGAACAGTTGTATTATTTAATTTTATGATTGCTGTTGACTCTTTGTCATAAGGCGTTCCTGCACCGTCATCTTTGAGCCTAAAAATGCAACATAAAAAACCCACACATGATATCTTGTAATCATTGCATGAAATAATTTCTACTGACACAGGACTTTCTAGTGGAAAATCTTACAGTGTATTTATGAAATTCATTTTCAGTATCTGACAACATCTGAGAGGGAAAAATAGAATCCAGATCTCCTGGCCATTCTGTATCTGAACTAAAACCATTCATTTTCTCTAATCTCATTTACTACAAACTCATTTGCTTTATTAACTGCACCACACTCTGAACTTAGTTCAAATAAATACTGAGACTGGACCAAAGCAATTATCTCATAATTCTTAGTTCAATAACCTGCACAGGCCAGTAGCAGCTACATTGCTGGTCAGTGCAGTTACTTGTTCATGAGGTACCAATTAGTACAACTACATACACTGAGGAGAGATTTCTTCCACACTGAATGTATTAGGATGTAACAGCATGGCACATACAGATGTTATTCATCTAAATGGATATTAGGGGACCATTACCCAGGAATTTGAATCAATAATATGTTGTGACAGCAAGTTTCACTGATTCAATCTTTTGTGGCCTCCAGGTCTTGTTTCCAGAGAGAAGTTATTATTAAGGATCTCTAGAATTCACACCAAAAGTACATGGCACAGATGCTTCTTTAAGATGAGCAGTTTAATCATCTTTAAGATGTTCCACCCCTCCACCCCCTGCCACTGATTGACGGAGAAGCCCAGTTGCTCACTACCTGCACCTGATACCGCAGCTGCAGTTTTTACCTCCCAGGCATCAGGTGCAGACAGAGAACAATAGGGCTCCTTCACCAATCAGCAGCCTAGGGCGGGGGGGAGAGGAAGGGGCAACACGGGGGAAACTCCAAGATTAAAGCTGCTACGCGCTTTCAGCATGAATTCCGGAGATCCCTAGTTGTTATACATCAGACCAGTCTTCTTTGTAGCATTTTAATATATCTCTATCACTTACTCATCTCTTCCCACTTACCACAAATTAACATACTCAGAATTATTTACACAAACAAACAAACAAAAACACATTATATTTCTGCTGTGATTAAAGTGTTAAACATGCTATAATACCATGCCAGATGTTCATTGCATTTATGGCGCTATAAAAAGACAAACCCACCGCTAAGAGATTCCACAAAGAAAAGCGTAACATTTTTGTGGTTGGTGCCATAAACTGAACATGTGGAATGCTCATCATCCCAATGCTGACAATCAGATGACTGTCAGCACAGGAACCTGGACAGCTCCTGGTCTGGAATTTGGTTAGCAGAGGTGCACCGATACATTGGTCCAATATTGGATTGGCACCTATATAAAGAAAATTGACTACATCAGAAATTGGCCTGATATGGCCAATATTCTGGCAGATAAATGCCCATGCATGCACACAGCCGCAGCACAGCACATAGGCAGAGAGGAGCACAGCCTGGCACCTTGAAGAACTACATGCAGCTGGTAAGTCTGTTGTAGGGGAAGGGGGAGGGAAGGGGCGTGGGGGACAAATTAATGCCCTGTGATGAGGGAGGGAGTAGGGCTGGGGCAAGCACTGCCCAGGCGGGGAGGGGTGCTGGACAGAGCCACGGCTTGTCTGGGGGGGTGCAGGGAGGGGAGGGGTTCCTGCTGCTGCGCGTAACCTGGGAGAGCATGGGATGGGGAGCATGTGCCCCCGGATCTGCGATCTACGTGGAGTGTGGGCAAGGTAGGCTGCAGCTGTGAGCTGGCTCTTACCGGTGCAGCAGGGGGTCATGGGATGGGTCAGGGCTGCACTTGGGGTGGTTGGTGGCGGCACTGGGAGGAGGGGCCAGGGGGGCTACAGCAAAATCTGGGGTGACTGCAGCCCCCCCATAACCCCTCTCCCAGCACCACCGCCAACCAGTCAGCACCTGCCCCAGCCCCAGCCCCAGTCCCTCCCTCACTATGGGGGATGTTGATCTGCCCCCACGCCCCTTCCCTTCCACTATTACAGACTTACCAGCTGGACGCAGCTGTATCAGAAATCGGATCAGTATCAGCCGATATGGCTCCTTAAAAATCGGCTATCAGTATCGGTCCCCAAAATCTCTACTGGTGCACCCCTACTGGTTAGGGAATGTCACGGTCCTGATACGGATACGAACAACTGCTGATTGTTGGCACTGGGATGCAGGTTTGCAGAAAAACAACACCCTAAAGAGTCCTGTCCTGTAGCCCGTTCTTCAAGCATTTTTGAAGTGCTGGGTCCTGGCAAACCTCAGTGCACCATGAGCTCTCTCTGATGTTGGGCATACGGTATGCCCAGGGAATTTAAAAGAGGCATTCTTTTTAAAGGTCCAGGTACCTTGAGCCTGACATCAGAGAAAGGCTCTCAGGGGTTTGGTTCACTGAATTTTATGCCTCAATCCCAGAATTAGGCAGCCTGCCATGCATGTCTGACATGGCAGGTCATGCAGTTTGGGCAATGGGGCACAAACTTAAAATTCCTCATCCCCCAACTGCACAACTGTCTTAACTTGGGCCGGCTGCCTTAATTCACAAATTTTATTCTGTGCCTCTAAACCAAGGATGACTGACATGGCCTGTGGGCTCCTCTGAGGTCTGGATATCTTGTGGCAGGGGAGCGCTGACAGCAGCATTGCTACCACTGCTTATCCTACCACCAGATTTCCAGACCCAGGGGGAGCCCCAAGGACCAGATGACACAGCTCAAGAGGCCAGATCTGGCCTGCAGGCTGACCCCACACACCAGATCCGGCCTGCAAGGCCAATTAAATTGAACACCTAAACTTTGCTGTATCTCAATAAGATGACAAGTACAGGGGCTCAACTGTTTAACATTTGTCTCCACTTTTTTAAACAGGCCTGTAACAGTGAGACAGCTTTTATCTATATTTAAAGGTCTATTTTCATTAATGATGGTGTATAAATATCATCATCGTTTCTACAGCAACTAGAGATGCACTGAAAAATTAATGTTATGGGTGATGGGCTTTTTTGGCTGATGTCACTGATAGATGCCACATGCATGCACACAGGAACAGCATGCACATGGCCAGGAATGCAGCCGGGCAGTTTGGAGAGCAGCGCCTTGCCAGTAAGTCTGTTGGAGGGGAAGGGGCACAGGGGAGAGAAAAAGCATGGGAGTGGAGATTGAGGCTCCCACGGTGAGGGGAGGAGTGGGGCAGGGCCAGGCACTGCCCAGCCACGGTAGTGAATGTGACCCCAAGGCAGACCATGGGGCAGAACCATGGGTGGCTCATCCAGGGGGCATGGGGAGGTGGAGCGGTATGCAGGGGCACATACCCCCAGATTTGTGAATGGGGCAAGGGCAGGCTGCCCATTGCAGCCTCAGGGCCAGGGGCTGTGCTGGCTTCTTCCTAGCAGGAGGCCTGGGCTGGGGCTGTTCTCAGGGCAGATGGTGGTGGCAGTGGTGCTGGGATGGGTGGCTATGGGGGGGCTACAGGGAATTTTGGGGTAGCCAGTCCCCCCCAAGTTCCCCCCAGTGCCGCCACCACCTGCTGTGCAGGTGAGCCTGCCCCGTACCCCCCCTCTCCCAGTGCTGCCCCCTGCCCCACACAGCTGCGCCTACCCCCCATCAGAAAGAGGCCAGTGCAGCTCCTGGCTCTGAGCCTGCAGCAGGGAAAACACTCTCAACCCCACACAAATCCTCCCCTGAGGGTGCATGCAGTGGTGGGGAGCTGCCCTTCCTTCCCATTGCTTGTGCCCCTTGGGAGAACTACCCAAAGTCCACCCCGCTCCCCATTCTGGGGTCACATTCACCACCCTGGCTGGGCAGCACCTGACCCTGGCCCATGTCCTCCTTCATTGTGGGGGCCTCGATCTTCCTCTCCCATGCCCCTTCCCCACCCTCCCCCCTTCCCTCTCCCAGACTTACCAGCAGGGCACTGCTCTCCAAGCTGCCTGGCTGCATTCCTGTAAATTGGCTATTGGATCGGTATCGGCCAACATGGCTGGTTAATAATCAGCCATCGATGTCAGCCAAGAAAATCTTTAACAATGCATCCCTAACAGCAATATAATATACTGTATTTACTTGAATATAAGATGAGGTCTGTCCTCCTCAATCAACATGGGGGAAATAATCCCCTTGTATTACATTTGCATTACAAGGAAACTGCATTAAATTGCCTATCTCTGAACTGCTGCTAAAAGCAGCATGTGCTCTGTGATGGAAATTAACTATGAAGCTGATTAAATGCAGCCAACACTGAGCATGACTACAAGACTATCGCCCATATGAGACAAACATGTTGATGGGTTTTTTTTGTTTGGCCCTTAAAATAAATGGGTGGGTGTTCCGTCCACAGGGAACTGGCATCAGGCCTGAAGCTACTCCAATACCAGGCTCGCATCAAAAAGGCTGCAACCAGCCATGACACATTCTTGGTGCCAAAAATGTTTGATCTTAGGCAAAAGGCAGAGATGCTGATGACAACCTATCACAAAGAACAGGTAAGTACACCCTATCTGAATAAGACGTATGGTATTGTCCATTGAACGTAGTCCCCCTCAGCGCTGACAATTTTTCAAGTCATGGTGCACCACTATATTAAATACATTTCTACTTCCTCTTCACTCTCACCGCTGAGCTGCACCTTTCTTTCCCATTTCCAATTATTTCTGTTTCTTCACAAGCCTTAAATGTCTCACAAACATCCCTAAATGGGGCCCTAAGCAGTTCACTTAGAATCTCTTGTCACGCCGTCTGCAGCCTGTTGTACATGATTAGTGTGGCCCTACCCTCCATAAGGTGAAAGTTAGACCAGGTTCCCTTATGCCTTATCTGCATATAAATTATTGTTGGATCCCAGAACTTATGACAAAAGCCTCCAGCTTCAGTCATGGGGAGTGGGGTGCTAATTAGCACATGGATGGTTTGTGAGGGGTACCTGGAGCATGCACACGGAGCAAGCAGTGCTGAGCTGTGGGGTTACCATGGCTTGAAACGCTGTTGACTCTGCTGAGCCTCAGCCCAATTAACTATATGGTAAATCATGAACCTTTTGGCTTTGTACTAATATCAGGCATAGTTTGTACTCACTTTAAGTAGGAGCTAAAGTATAACTTAAAAGTGCATTTGTAGAGAACCTGTGCTAAAACTTGCAGCATTTTAAAAAATGGTAAATGCATCATTTCTGGATGAAATAAGTCGATGAGTACTATATTGAAAAAATTATCAAGGGCCACATTTGTGACAGCCCTGCAGGGGAAGTGATGTTGAGGGGTAACCAGCATGGGTTTGTGCAAGGCCGATCCTGCCTGACTAACCTGGTCTCCTTCTATGACCAGGTAACAAAGAGCTTAGATGGGAAGAAGGAAGTCGATGTCATCTTCTTGGACTTCCAGAAGGCCTTCGATACAGTGTCCCACCCAATTCTGGTAGGCAAG
>NW_017728918.1:70654173-70657952 GCF_001723895.1 Crocodylus porosus
TTCAAGAGGAGACCGGATAGGCACCTGGCTGGGGTCTTATGACCCCTGCCACCCCCCAGTGCTCCTTCCTGCCCATGGCAGGGGGTCGGACTAGATGATCTGTCTAGGTCCCTTCCGACTCTATGATTCTATGTTAAATTAATTAGACAAATTAGATTCTATACCTGGAAAATTATATCCAATTTGTAAATTTTCCTTATATAGAATCTAATTATTGGGGGTTTGTCTTGAATTTGTTAACCTGCCACTATCACAGCACGGAAAAATCAACCCGCAGGTTCAGGTATCCCCTTTGTCCTCTCCCAACTTCTTCCCCCTACAACCTCTTTCCCCACCTCTTTACTGTCAGACCATGCTCTTCCTGAGCACATGGAAGTGAGGAAAATATTTGAAAAAAACTGACCTTGAAATAAACATAGCAATTGCAATTCACTATGTTTTATAATCAGGGTTGTCAATATTCAAGTAAATATGATATCATACTTTACAGAAGCAGGTTTTCCCTTACAAAGTAATGTCACAAAAATAACCCCTTTGTTGTCTGAAACTTGCAAGGCACTAGTTTTTATAACATTATGAAACTTCAAGTATGAAGGTATAGAAAAGACTTCTAAAGAACAAAACAATTTTATAAGATTATTCTACTCCAATTCAGGTTACTGTATCAAAAACTACCATGTATATTGACATTATCTGAGTTGACCTTAAGAAGCCGGTTCCTAAATGTATTGTTTCTGTTACATGATGGTCTTGCTTTAGTTGGGAATAATGAATATTCCACATCTCTCAGACTCACCCTATATGAAAAGGAATTTGAAAGAAAAAATACCTTGTAGTCCTTTTCTTTCTGCCCCCAGCCTCAAATTTAGCTAAGCCTGCTAATGAAAAGGGATGAGAATATGACAACTTAAGGCAGCTGTAAAATTCATGAAGGAACGCGTGTTCAGGGTTGCCATGTATGTATGACTGGGCTGTATTCAGAGAGGACTACAGGCTGAACAGAATGGATCGGGTAGGAAAGAAGGGAAGAGGTGTAGCTCTCTATGTAAAGGAGCAGTATGTCTCCTCAGAGACCCAAACTGGTTCGAGTGACTCTGTGGGTCAAGATACTGGGGGGGTGGGGGAGAGAAGGGGGAGACAAGGAGAAGGAAACTTGATTATCAGCGTCTACTACAGACTGCTACACCAGGAGGAGCAGCTGGATCTGGAATGTTTTAGAGAACTGACGGAGGCTCCACATTCAAAGGACATGTTTGTCATGGGTGACCTCTGTAGCAGGGCACTAAGCTGTGCCTGCTTCTTTAACAGTAGAAGCTGCCTGGCCAGAGAGCACTGCAGGGTAGGCAGAGTTCCACAGCTACAGATTGCCTAAACAACAGCCTAATGGAATAGCTGGCCAGCACCTGCAGGCGGTCAGATGACTGGAAGGAGGCAGGGCTCTGGGGATATATAAGCTCAGGGCTGGAGCTAGCAGTTTCACACTGTGACAAGGGACCATCCTGAGGCCACACTCCGCATCGGCCTACCCACCTGTCTTGGACAGTCCGTCTGCCTATCTCGCCTGTCATGCCTTGTAAGTAAGTAATTAAGTTGTTTATTAGGCAGGAGGCTGCTCTTCATGCACTCAGCTATGCCGAGCAGTACATACACACTCCAATCTTCCCTACGCATGTTCCGTGCCTCGCAGGTATTACTACCGTCATCAGCTCTATACATCCCTGGCATGGAATTCTCTGGCTCCTGCCTCTCAGCAACAAGTAGTCACTGGGTTCTCTGGTGACTGGCTTTCTGTGCCTTTCTCACAGATGTGTGCCTCAGTGACTCTCTCCTGGGCACCTGGCTCTGCACCCCCTTAGCTGCATCCCTCTGGTGCTATAACCCTCTGGCACTATGGGTGCTGCAACCCTCTGGCTGTACCCCTCTGGCACTATGGACTAGCCCCGACCCTGCTGTATTTGCGCCCCTCTGGCAGTGCCCCTCTGGGCTCACTGAGCCTCTGTGGCTGCACCCCCCTCCCAGCACTCTGGAATCACTGTGCCTGACGCTGGGCTCTATCAAATCATATGCCCTCTCTCTCCAGGCACTAATGAGGCTTCCAAACCTCCCTTTCTAGTCTCATCCTGATCCTCCAGGCTAAACATGAACACAAACACAAGCCCCTAGGCTATACGACAAACTTCTACTCAGAGTAACATGCCCCTATTCTAGGTACCTGGGAGACTCCCTGTAGTCATGTAACACCTAGATAGCAGAGCAGGCCATACTGGGAGAGCTAGGCAGGTCTCAAGTAGCTTCAGCAGGCAGGAGTTCCTTCCCTATCAATTGCTAGAGAGAGAGAGAGAGTGTGTGTCTGCTAGCTACAGCCTAGGCTTAAATGTCCCAGAACCCTGACTCCTGCCAGTCAGGTGATGTCAGCAGATGTGGCCCTTAGGCTGTTACCCCAGCAACCTACAGCTGCGGAGCTCTATTTAGCCTGCGGAGCTCCCTGGCCAGGCTTCTTCAGCCTTAAGGAGCAGGCACATTCTAGTGCCCTGCTACATTCGCTCTGGAGACTGCCAAGGGAAGGAGCATGGCCTCAGAGAGCTACCCAGAGACCTTTGGTCACTTGCTTTGCTGCTTATAAGGACTAAGGCTCTAGGCACCTACAAGGTACCCAGGACTAGGAGACACACTATCCTAGGGTGGGAGTTTTACCTTCTTAAAGGGGCAAAACACAGTCTTCATTGTTAGTGTTATGTTACAGCTCAGGGGCTTATGTCTGTGTTGTTATTTGAACCAGTAGTTTGTGGACAAGGTTATAGGGGAGGTGGAGACCTCATTAGTGCCAAAAGTAGCACAGCTATATGGGCCAGAGAGTGCCAGAAGAGTGCGGCAACACTAGGCCAGAGGGCCTGGCACCAGAGGTGCACAGAAACTGGGGGCCAGTAAGCCCAGCGCCAGAAGGGCATAGCCAGTACAGATCTATATAATAGTGGTGTTTCATTTAAGTCACAGAAAAATGTGGATTTGGGGTTACTTTTTTTAAATGAAAATAGGGGAATTTTAAATCAGAGAAAACCAGGATCCCTACTAATGAGGGAGCACTTAGAGCAGCTGAATGCCTTCAAGTCAGCAGGACCCGATAGACTATACCAGAGAGTGCTGGGGGAACTGGCTAGAGTCACTGGAGAACTATTGGCGAAGATATTTGAAGACTGGTGGTTCTTGGGAGAGATCCCTGAAGACTGGAAAAGGGCCAATGTGGTGCTAATCTTTAAGAAGGGAGGAAGGAGGATCTGGAAAACTGTAAGTCAGTCAATTTGACCTCAATACTGGGTAAAATTTTGGAAAAAATTATCAAGAAGTCCATGTATGAGAGACTGGCAGAAGGCATGCTGCTGAGGGATGGCCAACATAGTTTTGTTGCGAGCAGGTCATGTCTTGTCTCCTCCTATGATGGGATGAGACATCCTTCTTGGATGTGGGAGACATGGTTAATGTCAAACACTTGGATTTTAAAAAGGCCTTCGATATGGTCTCTCATGATGCTCTTATAAAAAAAAACTGGGAGATTGTGGGCTGGCAGAGTCCATGGTCAGGTGAGTTGGGAACTGGCTAAGGGGTCAAATTCAGAAAGTGTTAGTGGACTGCTCTGTACTGTCTTGGAGGGAGGTGGCCAATGGTGTCCCGTAGGGTTCAGTTCTTGGCCCCATGCTGTTCAACATCATCAACAATTTAGATGAGGATGTGGAAAGGAATCTGAGTCTTGTAGAGGATACTAAGTTATGGGGACTAAGCTA
>NW_017728918.1:70658052-70676514 GCF_001723895.1 Crocodylus porosus
GTCATCAGCTCTATACATCCCTGGCATGGAATTCTCTGGCTCCTGCCTCTCAGCAACAAGTAGTCACTGGGTTCTCTGGTGACTGGCTTTCTGTGCCTTTCTCACAGATGTGTGCCTCAGTGACTCTCTCCTGGGCACCTGGCTCTGCACCCCCTTAGCTGCATCCCTCTGGTGCTATAACCCTCTGGCACTATGGGTGCTGCAACCCTCTGGCTGTACCCCTCTGGCACTATGGACTAGCCCCGACCCTGCTGTATT
Organism: Crocodylus porosus; assembly: GCF_001723895.1. Classification (NCBI taxonomy): domain Eukaryota; kingdom Metazoa; phylum Chordata; order Crocodylia; family Crocodylidae; genus Crocodylus; species Crocodylus porosus. Next base: position 70,658,311 of record NW_017728918.1, read on the forward strand.
TGCGCCCCTCTGGCAGTGCCCCTCTGGGCTCACTGAGCCTCTGTGGCTGCACCCCCCTCCCAGCACTCTGGAATCACTGTGCCTGACGCTGGGCTCTATCAAATCATATGCCCTCTCTCTCCAGGCACTAATGAGGCTTCCAAACCTCCCTTTCTAGTCTCATCCTGATCCTCCAGGCTAAACATGAACACTAACACAAGCCCCTAGGCTATACGACAAACTTCTACTCAGAGTAACATGCCCCTATTCTAGGTACCTGGGAGACTCCCTGTAGTCATGTAACACCTAGATAGCAGAGCAGGCCATACTGGGAGAGCTAGGCAGGTCTCAAGTAGCTTCAGCAGGCAGGAGTTCCTTCCCTATCAATTGCTAGAGAGAGAGAGAGAGTGTGTGTCTGCTAGCTACAGCCTAGGCTTAAATGTCCCAGAACCCTGACTCCTGCCAGTCAGGTGATGTCAGCAGATGTGGCCCTTAGGCTGTTACCCCAGCAACCTACAGCTGCGGAGCTCTATTTAGCCTGCGGAGCTCCCTGGCCAGGCTTCTTCAGCCTTAAGGAGCAGGCACATTCTAGTGCCCTGCTACATTCGCTCTGGAGACTGCCAAGGGAAGGAGCATGGCCTCAGAGAGCTACCCAGAGACCTTTGGTCACTTGCTTTGCTGCTTATAAGGACTAAGGCTCTAGGCACCTACAAGGTACCCAGGACTAGGAGACACACTATCCTAGGGTGGGAGTTTTACCTTCTTAAAGGGGCAAAACACAGTCTTCATTGTTAGTGTTATGTTACAGCTCAGGGGCTTATGTCTGTGTTGTTATTTGAACCAGTAGTTTGTGGACAAGGTTATAGGGGAGGTGGAGACCTCATTAGTGCCAAAAGTAGCACAGCTATATGGGCCAGAGAGTGCCAGAAGAGTGCGGCAACACTAGGCCAGAGGGCCTGGCACCAGAGGTGCACAGAAACTGGGGGCCAGTAAGCCCAGCGCCAGAAGGGCATAGCCAGTACAGATCTATATAATAGTGGTGTTTCATTTAAGTCACAGAAAAATGTGGATTTGGGGTTACTTTTTTTAAATGAAAATAGGGGAATTTTAAATCAGAGAAAACCAGGATCCCTACTAATGAGGGAGCACTTAGAGCAGCTGAATGCCTTCAAGTCAGCAGGACCCGATAGACTATACCAGAGAGTGCTGGGGGAACTGGCTAGAGTCACTGGAGAACTATTGGCGAAGATATTTGAAGACTGGTGGTTCTTGGGAGAGATCCCTGAAGACTGGAAAAGGGCCAATGTGGTGCTAATCTTTAAGAAGGGAGGAAGGAGGATCTGGAAAACTGTAAGTCAGTCAATTTGACCTCAATACTGGGTAAAATTTTGGAAAAAATTATCAAGAAGTCCATGTATGAGAGACTGGCAGAAGGCATGCTGCTGAGGGATGGCCAACATAGTTTTGTTGCGAGCAGGTCATGTCTTGTCTCCTCCTATGATGGGATGAGACATCCTTCTTGGATGTGGGAGACATGGTTAATGTCAAATACTTGGATTTTAAAAAGGCCTTCGATATGGTCTCTCATGATGCTCTTATAAAAAAAAACTGGGAGATTGTGGGCTGGCAGAGTCCATGGTCAGGTGAGTTGGGAACTGGCTAAGGGGTCAAATTCAGAAAGTGTTAGTGGACTGCTCTGTACTGTCTTGGAGGGAGGTGGCCAATGGTGTCCCGTAGGGTTCAGTTCTTGGCCCCATGCTGTTCAACATCATCAACAATTTAGATGAGGATGTGGAAAGGAATCTGAGTCTTGTAGAGGATACTAAGTTATGGGGACTAAGCTATGGGTATCCAAGTGTACCTGGACAAGCTGGAAAGGTAGGTAGAGCGGAACTGGATGCAGTTCAATAAGGATAAATTCAGAGTGGGGGGAAGTAACCAGTGACACGAATATAGGTTAGGAGGAGATGTCCTGGCCAGCACAATGGCTAAAAGGGAACTCGAGGTTATGGATGATCACAGAATGAACGTAAGCCACAAGTGTGACACTGTAGTCAACAGAGCTACCGCGTATTGGGATGCATTAGCCAATGCATCCCAAACAGGGCTAAGGAAATGATACGTCCTCTTTACTCAGCGTTGGTAAGATACCAGCTAGAGTACTGTGTCCAGCTTTGGGCACCGCACTTCAAAAAAGATGTGTAGAATCTTGAAAGGGTCCAGAGAAGGGCCACAAGAAGGATTAAGAGCCTGGAAGACAAACCTTATGAGCAGGGATCCTGGTTTTCTCTAATTTAAAAAAATTCCCAATTTTCGGTTTAAAAAAAGTAACCCCAAATCCACATTTTTCCACGATTAAAATGAAAATATATAGTGGTGTTTCATTTAAATCATGGAAAAATGTGGCTTTGGGGTTACTTTTATTTAAACTGCAAATTGGGGATTTTTTTTTAATCAGAGAAAACCGGAATCCCTGCTTATGAGGAAAGATGAAGGGATCTGGGACTGTGCAGCCTGGGGAAGAGAAGACTGAGGGGGGACTTGGTGGTCTATACGTATGTAAGAGGTGAATATCAGGAGCTTGGAGAAAAATTGTTCACTAGGGCGCCCCAGGAGATGACAAAGAGCAATGGCCATAAACTGTTAGAGGATGGTTCAGATTGGATGTGAGGAAGGGTCACTTTAGAGTAAGGGTGACCAGAATCTGGGATAGACTTTCCAAGGAGGCAGTGCAGTCCCCAACCTCGGAAGTCTTCAAAAGGAAACTGGACAGACACCTTGCTGGGATAATTTGATCTCAGCAGTATTCCTGCCCAGAGCAGGGGGGTTCTTTCAAGATCCCTGCCAGCCCTTAATTTCTATGATTCATTTGGTAGCAAAAACAAACAAAAATAGTAATCTGTTGCTGGACTTCTTAAAAAGACAGAGAGAGAGAGAGAAAGATGTGTTCCAAGCTCTACACTGGAATTGAAAGAATGTAATTTTAAAAACTACGACTTCTTCCCATTTGTATGTTATAATAGCTACTAACTTGTTTAAAGTCTCCATAGGATAGCATGCCTATTTGGGATATTCTAGGAGACCATCCTTTTACAAATGTTTATGAAGCAAATCATTCTATTCTTTAGGTCTTCAGTTTGATTGCTATACAATACTCTTATCTAAAAAGGTGTCTAAAAAAGTTTAATAAACACAGTTTACAATCTACTTACCCATAGATACAAGAAATATCAATAACAACATCTATCATGTCGCAACACAGCTCGTAAGTTTGCATATCCACTGGAGTACTGTCTGTCGCAATGTAAATTTTACTGACTACATCAAATAAAAAGGCTTTCTCAATCCCAGAATTCTGAAACACAAAAGAAAATAATCTTTATTAGAAGGGACCATTCTCTACAGCTAAAATGATAATTGTTAACCTCTCCTCCCCTTTATACATACAAAGACCTAGTACAAGTTAAGTGAAAGTTAATTTTCTAATCGCAATAGATAATTTATAATATGGTAATGACTAGACATGCTCTCATATGGATCAAGAGGTCTGTAGAGACATACATTCTTACAAAAAATTGTAATAAAATCTATGAATAATCTGAATAAATGCACGCTAGGTATTTTCCACAAAGCGGATAGGGTTTCCTGCTCCAGAAACTTTTTCTAAGCAGCAACTCTTGAAATTGTTATTCTAAACAGAAAAGGGAACAATGGATAACCACCAGTGCAGGAGGAACGGTCTTCTGATCTACATTTTGCAAGCTGTTTCTTCTATCCAAGAGTAAAATTAATTTCCAACTCCCCACCCATGCCCTGCAACTTGCTCCAAGACAGAAGAAAATAGAGGTCTATGCCATCCCACCTATATTACTGCCACAAATTCTTCAAGTGGGTCTATATACAGGTTTTCTGGGACAACCATATCAGCTACAAATATAGTAAAAACAGCCCTACATAACTGTGTGGACACAGCTATGTTAACAGAATAGCAATTCTGTCACCTGAACCTGCTGCGCTCAGGAAAGGTGAATAAGTATGGTGACAGGAACTCCTCCAGAAACTGCACATGCCAACACTAGGGGATTCTGCCAACATCGCTAAAGAGACAGAGGCTCTGTAGTGCCAACTAACCATTCCACTTCAGAAACAGGTGCACAGGGTAGGAGGTAGGCAGTTGTAAATCACTGACATACCAATTACACTCACTCTGTTTAGGAGTAAGGTATGTATACATGTAACTGTGCAACAGGATACAGCATTTAGGGACACTGTTTCCAACCCCTATAGTCCCTCAGTGACCTAAGGAATTGCTCTTCACTACCAACTGATTCCTACATTCTAGGCATGAGTATAATACCTACACAGAAACTCAGACAGACCAGCAACATCTCAGTCACTGAAACAAACGGCTCATGAATCCAACTCAAGGAGTTACGAGTGGTTCAGCATAAACTCTGCTAATTCTAAACTGGCCAGTAGATCCTTAATATAAAGCTCAAATCCTAGTGACTGGCCTGGTGCTGACATAAGAAAGGCTATAATACAAGCAAGAAAAAAATATGATTCTGTATAGCACTACAGTATCCAAATGCTGTAGTAAAAGTTCCCCTCCATAATTAAGCCTAGTTTTTTTAAGTGGAGATTGAGGCCAAGTGATCATTAATAAGCAGTTCAGTATCTTTAAATGCACCTTCAGCTAATATCATTATTTGAAGGTAAGCACAATCAGGTGCTTTATAATTATAGAACAGGCTTAAAGCCTAGCACTGTGTGTGACTTCTAATCCTCGTTATGTGCTTTGGCAACTAACTGAACTTCCCTGTTTTCTCACCCCATAGTGCAAAACTGTGAAGTCTTACCCACCTAGCTAATCATTCCAACAGAAAAGTAAAGTAATGTTAATAGATTACTTTGAAAAAAAGGGCAAAGACAACAAGATCCAATGGCTGCAAATCAGAGCTAGACAAATGTAGATTAGATGTAAGATACCATTTGTTGGCAACAAGGGCTATTGACCATTGGAATAAATCTGTTACTGGTAATCTTTAAATTAAAAGGCATGGCTTTTAAAAAGATATGTTCCAGTTTGAACAGGACTTCATTCAGGGAAGTCCTACAGACCAATATACAGAAGGTCAGACTAGAGGATCACAGGTCTTCTTAGCACAATGATCTATGAAAATTTAAGTGCATTTGAAAACATTGAAAAGAAGCTGTATTACACAGATCTTGGTCACATTCAAAGTAATGTCCAAACAGAATATGGATTACTAACAACCCACTCAGTGCACTAACATTTCATAGATTAATAGATTGTAAGGCTGGAAGGGGCCTCAGAAGATCATCAGTTCCAGCCCCCTGCACCAAGCAGGAAAGATAAAGGGGGGTCAGGTGACCCCAGCAAGGTGACTGTCTAGTCTCCTCTTGAAGATTTCCAGGGTAGGTGACTACACCACCTCTGGAGGGAGCTTATTCCACAGTCTGACTGTGAAAGTCACACCCTGACAATGAATAAGTTTTGTTTAATGTTGAGCCTGAATTGATCCTCCAGGAGTCTGTGGCCATTACTTTGGGTTTTCCCCTCAGGAGCCCTGGTGGACAGTTGCTCACCGAGCCCTTGATGTACTCCCTAGTATAACAGCATGGTGCTACCAGGTCCCCCCTCAGCCTTCTTTTCCTCAGCCTGAAGAGTCCCAGATCCCTCAGCCTTTCCTCGTACGGCTTGTCTTTTAAGACTCTGATCATACGGGTGGTTCTTCTTTGGACTCTCTCAAGCTTGTCCATGTCCTTGTTAAAGTGTGGTGCCCAGAACTGGATGCAGTACTCCAGCTGCAGTTTCACCACTGCTGAGTACAGCGGAAGAATCACTGCTCTGGTTTTCCTCATGATATGTCCATTGATGCATGCCAGAGTATTATTTCCCCTACTGGCTACAGCATCTCACTTCCAGCTCATATTCATACTGTGGTCTATTATTATCCCCAGGTCCCTTTCATTCGTGGTGCTAGTCAGTTTGGTGCCACCAAGCCAATAGATGTTTTGGGGGTTGCTTGTCCCAAGGTGGGACTTTACATTTCTTGACATTGAACTTCATCAGGTTCTGATCTGCCCAGCTTGCTAGCCTGTCTAGGTCTGGCTGTATCTGTAGCCTATCTTCAAGCATGACCATGCTCCCCCATAACTTGGTGTCGTCTGCAAATTTGGCCAGTGAGCTCTTCACTCCCACATCCAAATAGTTAACAATAGTTGAAAAGTACTGGACCGGGCACTGACCCCTGCAGGACACCACTGCCCACTTCTCACCAGGATGACACAGATCCGTTCACTATGACTCCCTGGGTTCTGTCCTGCAGCCGGTTTCTCACCCACCTGACTGTCTTGGAGTTAAGCCCACATTCCTCCAATTTTCTCACAAGGATATTGTGGGATACTAGATCAAAGGCCTTTTGGAAGTCAAGATATACAATGTCAACCTGCTCTCTCATGTCCAGGTGGCAAATTACCTGGTCATAGAAGGAGATGAGGTTGGTAAGGCAAGACCTGCCTGTGACGAAGCCATGCTGGCTGTCATTCAGAATCTTACCTTCTACAAGCTTATCACAGATAGATTCCTTGATGAACTTTTCTAGGATTTTCCCTAGGATGGAAGTAGAGGCTGATTGGCCTATAGTTACCCAGGTCCTCCCTCCCGCCCTTCTTGTGGATGGGCACAACATTGGCTCTCATCCAGTCCTCAGGGACTTCTCCAGAGCGCCATGAGTTGTGGAAGAGTTTCACCAGGGGTTTCGCAAAGACTTTAGCCAGCTCCTTCAGCACTCTTGGATGAAGATCATCCGGTCCTGATAACTTATATATGTCTAATTTTATTAACTGCTCATATACCAATTCTACATCGATAGTAGGAAGGCAGTTATTCCTACCGTACTCATCCTCTACTCTGGCATGGTTTTCCTGTTGGTCTGGTGAAAGACCAAGGCAAAGTAGTCATTCAGGAGTTCAGCTTTCTCCTGGGTGCCAGTAACCAGCTCTCCTGAGTTGTCGTGCAATGGCTCCATACTCCCATTTGTTTTCCTCCTGTTCCCTATGTACCTAAAGAAGGACTTCTTGTTGTCCTTGATTCCTGTTGCTAAGTTCAGTCACCATTTCAGACCGTATTATCTGTTCCCTGTAAATGCAGGCCATCCTCCTTGGGGCCCACCCTTAGCTTCCATTGTTTATAAACCTCTTTCTTCTTTCTTAAGAGGATCATATGGGGTCAGCCCAGCCCTTCTGTTACCTTTTCTCTGCATGGGAATGGACTTCCTTTGTGCTTCAATGATCGTGTCCTTAAGGAACAACCACTCTTCGTGCACAACTTTCCCCTTCCCTCTTTGGTCCCGCAGCACTTGCACTACTAATGACCTAACCTCAGTGAAATTTATATTTTTGAAATCCAGAACTCCAACCCTGCTATCTGATTTGTCTGCCTTACATCGGACTGTGAACATGATGTTTTTATGGTCGCTGTCACCAAGACTTCCTTCTATATTTAAGTTGGTCACCAGGTCGACTCCTATGGCCAGGACCAAGTCTAGCAGAGCGTCACCTCTGGTTGGCCCATGCACCTCCAGAGTCAGGAAGGATTGTGACCAATCCAACTGGGCCAAGAGTTCCTCCCAGGAGATGTCTGGATAATTATAATCGCCCACGACGACCACGTCACATGCACGTGTAGCCTCAGGCAATTCTCAGGTGAACTCCAGATTGAGTTCCTCCCCATTTTTGGAGCTGATGTCAGCCTCCAAGGAGGTGTACTGCTCCTTTACATGAAGATCAATGTCTCTACCTTTTCCCCACCCGGTCCCTTCTATGCAGGGTGTAGCCTTCTATAGCTACACTCCAGTCATGTGAGGAGTCCCACCAGGTCTCAGTAATTCCTACTAGATCATAATGCACACTGGAGAGCAGGAGGGCTATCTCCTCCTGCTTGTTCTCCATGCTCCTGGTGTTAGTATACAGGCACCTGAGTCCCTCATCTTCCTGTCCTGCTGATGGAGAACAATTCCATCAGCTCCCACAAAAGTGGCTCTCCCAGTGTTCCTATCTATAGGGTTTACTTGTATGTTCGTCCCTGGACATGTTTGAAATTGTGTATCCCTGTCCCCCAGCAATCTTAATTTAAAGCCCTGTCCAGAATATTGGCCTTCTTGGTCATGAACAGGGACTAAACTTTCCTCATGAGATGGATTACCTTAACAAATAAAGTTGAAGATCCCATATTTTCTATTTAGAAAACTGCTGCTAAACTGTTTATTAGGTCTTAGTAGGGACAATGGCTATCCTCACAAGTCAGAACACCACTGACTCACCTGAAAGTTGGCATACTCTGTACTCAGGATCCTACGCAATCAAATGCTTACGGAAGGGAATCATAAGCACGTTTATAAATAAAATGTATCTACATAAATCTAGAAAGGACATACATACTTACTGAGATAAAGATGTTAAGTAGGTTTTCCAGTGTTGGGAGTTGTGGAATCAGTTTCTGCACCACTTTGCTGAAGGCTTCAAATATAGAATGATCATATATACTTGTCAGATAAAAGCTAAGGAGGAAAAAGGCACATTTACCTTTCAGCCGTATAATGTGAACATCCTAAGCCTTTCATGTTATGGTGTTATAATTTTTTTCCACAAAGTTTGTAGAATATTGCATTTTTCCTGGCAATTAAAGAAAAAATGCATAACTCCAAGAATTTAGTGTTTGCAAAGTAAGTTATGCTTCAAATGGAAACTAATAAATATATATTCATAGGTCCCTAACATGGAACATTCTCAATACTTCAATCATAACTACAGCAGTAGTTCCCTGCATGTGGAGTTCAATGATGTAATTTGCATAACATCTTCTAGAAATTATTTTCTATGTGCTAAAAGAACAACTCTCATACCTTAAAAATCTAGTGGACCAAATGAACAATACAATGGTGTCACCATAACTGTGAAAGCCTCTATGAACTGGCATTCACAAGACATTAATTTTTATGACTGTAGCTTCTAGTCAGGAAAAATACCACACACACATTAAAACCTGAAATCTACACTCTCCCAGTTTGCTTGAGTATGTTATTTGCCAAAATAATCTGCTCTTTCTACAGATATAATAGTCTAATACATATGGCCTGAAGCTAGCTTTTTCTCTTCATAGTTACATCAAACTCCTGTTGTCTGCTGTTTCAGTACAACAGGAAGTGACAAACTCTTTACTAGCTAGCCTGATCTTCTTCTTGGCTTTTAAACAGAAGCCATGTTTCAGGCTTTTCCTGCAGACTTTGCATGGCTGGTCCTCACCTGAGGTGAATTTTCTCCAATCCAGCATCTGCAAGGTCATCATTTGTCCTCTGGTGAATATCTCTTTGGGTTTCGATCTTGTGATCATCAGACAGACCATCTACTTTATGAATAAATATCTCAAAGTTGATATCTGGATTCACTTTATATGCTCTGGTCACAGTGAGATGCAGCCTAGCCAGTGCTTCCATATAATCATCCTAGCAAGGGAAAAATAAAGGCCTCAGCCGTGTGACAAGAATGGTAAGACAAAAAATAAATGTTATGACATATTTCTAAAGATTCATAAGAGTTCACAAATAGCTTTTTCTATGTTAGCCAGCATGTACCTCAGACTCCCTGGCTCCTCATTGGGAAGTCCATGCAACAACCAGAGACTGCCACGCAACAAGGCAGATTACTGTAATGTTCTGATTAAAAGTTGACCTTCTGCCTCCCAAAGACCCACATACCAGAGTCACCTATTTACATGCAGGGGCAACTTAAAATTGGGCCTCTAACAATCTTGATTTTTGTACTTGCAGTATTTTTGTGCATACAATAAAATACCAGGTCAGAATTATTTTCAATATGGTTTTTATTTCAATATTCTTAGTGCATTTAACTCCTTAGGCCCTTTTCTTGGTTGCTTGATTCTCCTTCTAAGGGAAATAGGGAAATAGCAGTTGAGGCCTTTAACTATGGTTACCAACTTGTATTCAGGGCAAAAGCTGTTTTTCCTTAAAACTGAATCTGAAAACATGGGGTCAACTTATGAACTGGTTATTTGTGCATTTCAACTGAAAATTAAAATTTAAATTGATCAGTTCTGCCAATTTTAATTACTGTGTTATAACTGGCAGTTACGTTTGCAAGAACACCCACTGACTTTTAGTGGGACTGAGGAGCATAAGTTACTTGGGGATTTCTGGGAAAACAAAAGAATTATGCTATTTATTCCATTTCCCTAATGCTGGAAGACAAGGAAACAAAGAAGTGGCCTGAAAACAACCTTTATAACTTTTTCTTTACCTGAGAATCAATAACAAATATCAATGCTCCGGTGCCTCTGAAAATCATCTCATAGTCAAATGTAGGGTCAAAAAAGTCAATTTGCCCAGGAAAGTCCCATATCTGAAAGTTAACAAAGGAGCTGTTGGAAACTTCTTCTCTGCAGATCTTATTAGTGCTCTCCAAGAAAAGGGTTTCATTTGGTGACATTTTGTGAAAAACAACTTTCTGAATTGACGATTTCCCACTTCTTCTCAGTCCCATGAGTAGGATTCTTGGCTTAACTTCGGTACTGAAGGGGTCATTGAAATCCAGAACTGAATAAAACATACAATAAAGAGAATGATACACATATTGGAAGAAGTTAACTTGCATTTTATATTTGTTTTCAGAGCATTGGTTTACCTGGATTTATACTATCAAACATCAACAAAAAGAAGAAAGGGACATTTTAAGTTAGACTACTCCCTCCCAAATAATTATTAGAGAAGCTGAACTGTTTTTCATCAGATGAAGACAGAGAGCATGCACGTCAGGGTATCTGTACAGAGCTGCTATGTGGTAAATCTTCACATAAAACCAAAGTAAGCTTCATGTTTCCCACAAGCTAAAATAGCTAGGTCTCATCTGTTACACTGGGACATATTTTATAGGTGTATATTCTATAAACTAATAGAAATAACTCAGAGATAGGGAATATTTTTTCGTGTTTAATTAAACGGTTATTACTCTTTTATGTCTCCATGTTACTTCTCTTACATGTTACATATGGGCAGCAGCTGTATGATAGTTATAAGTTACTACTATACTGTAACTGGCACCAGAACAGAATTAATGGGGACAAACTACCAGGACTTCAAGTCATTGTGGGCTGAATTTCTATTAAGAAATGTGCTCTATATGCTGCAAATTTACAGGGTGAGCCCTAAATGAGAATTTTCAAATGATTCAAAGTAGTGTTTGTCAGAGGAGAAGAGCTGAGTTGCAAGACCCCAGCAGAGTCTTTCTCCCCTGGTATAATGCTTTGTAGTGACTGGAAGGACAAGAAGGGGTTGCAAAAAAGTACTTATTTCTTGCCAGTACAGAGGAATAGTCTTTCCCTGCAAGCCCCAGCAAGACCATCAACTAAATTCACAGTCACAATATAAGCATTTCTACTATAAAAGGAGTTTTACATTATTTTGCAACCCAGCAGACTTTCAAACTCATGTAACCTATATCCGCTGCTTTGGAGGAATATAGGATATTAGGAATAAACACATTTTGCCCTTGTGGCTGGCAATGAAGAAAGATACAACAAAGCTCAAAATGGTGTTGCTAAGATAGTCTACCTAGGCCATCATTCCAAGTAGGTTATTCTCCTCTTCTATTCCTGCTGTTGGTGCACCCACCTCCATAATATGGAGGTAAAGGAATAAACCATCACACTTAAGGCCTGCCTAATTAACTGTTCTATCAAAAGGTAAACGCCTGCCTTTGTCAAGCGTGATAGGCATTACCATCTACTTATGTGCTTCACACTCTCTCATATATCCATGTCCACTGGGAACAATTCCTGGTTAAAGCCCAGTGCCACCCCTTTGTCCTACTTTAGATCCTTCACACAATCACCTCTGACATCCTGCCTACAAACCAATGCCATCTGAATAGAGTTCAGTGGTAATCTGCTATTACTGCTGACTTTCTGGAAATACACACATGTTCACACATACACACACACACCATAATGTAAACATGCTTTGGTTACTGTTATCTCTCATCTTCTTGCCCTACTTTATCTCTTCTAAACAACTGTTTTGTCCTGGCTTTAGATGATAAACTCTTGGAAGCAGGTACCTGTTTTCACTGACATCTATTATGCATTTGATCTATAAACCATAGCCACACGCACATGAAAAAAGTCAGAAACCTTCCACAAAATTATAAGAAAACAGAGGTAATAAAGTGATCGTGTGATTTTTGGTGTGTACAAGTTATTGTTGATAACTCTAGGCTAAAAACCTTCATTTTGATAAGGAGATGGCTATGCCAGCTGATGCCAAAAGATACAAAGCCAAAATACTATCTGTTTCTATTGAACTCATATAATGAAACTGTCCTTCCATTCACCTTTAATGCACAGCAACTAACAAAACAAAACAAAACAAAACAAAACAAAACCCCAGTAGCTTTCTATAACAATTAAGAATCAACCTGAAGAGAACTGACTTTTTAAAATTGGGTTTATATTACAAAACAAAGTTACTAGCATTTCTCTCCCCCCCCCACAACTAATTTTTGAAAACTAGAACATGCATGAATGTATTCGTATGTTACCTGTTAATAAGCAGCTACATTAAAAAATAGCAGGAGAGACATATTGTAATAGCACTGATATGGGTGGGGAAAGATTATCCCATTAGCAAGGGGAAGAGAAAGGTGTTATCAAGCAACAGTTTAGGCTTCACTTATGTTCAGTTTATGAGACAGAATTTTGTGAATCCTGATACAGGCTTCGAAGCTCACAGAGTACTTGCCTAGCGATCTACATCACGCTTCCATGTGAAACAACAGCACCAAATTTGATGCAAATATCACTGTCCTTTTATATTCTCAGCTTCAACAAATTTGAATTCTTAAGTTAACTGCAAACTTTTAAACCTATTGCCAAGATTACTGTTTATGATTACAGGTTCTATTTAACTGGCAAAGGAAGAGGAGCTGTGAGTTATGGGATACTGGAGTCCTACTGTATACCTCTTAACGGCTCTCTCATTCTCCCTCTCAACACTTTTTCATCTAAGCCAGCCCTGAAGGATACCCTCGGCAAAGCACAGGAGCTAACTGGGCTGTTGGAAGATTCCAGTTTAAAAAGTGAGATTTTACTTTACAATACTAAACAGCTTGCACTGCATAGCAAGGGTGACTGCTTCTCACAACAGTGACAAGGTCATTAGATACCCCTTACCTACTTCGCAGAGGCATTCATGGGGTTATGTACACCATTACTGCTCTATATTAACTAGACTGTTTTGAGACAAATATAGTTACAGTAGTAAAACTCCTAGCACCAATAATATCAAAGGCATAAAAAGTAGGGCTGTGCGAAGCTTCGGTCACTGATTCGATTTGGCGGAGATTCGGCCTGTAACAGAAGTTCAGCACAAAAAAAACTGTCTATACCCATTAACAGAATAAAAGTTTGGCAAAACCAGTCTACACCCATAATAGAACAGAAGTTCAGCATATGACACCAGTCTGTATCCATTATAGAACGGAAGTTTGGCACACACAGACTGGTTTAAAACTGGTAAAACCTGGTCTGCCCCCACCACCAAAGGACAAATGTGAGTTCTGTTTGCTATCGATCTAAACTATGCTGCTTACAAAAAATTGTGTAACTTAGATCGATTCTGCCTTGGACTTTTTGAATGTCTGTACCTATCCTCTGCGTATCTACACCAGAGGAGGAACCAATTTCAGGAAATTTCACTCAGCCATTCTCCCAGGTTTGGAGGATGCATACTAGCAACCAAAGTGCTGTAGCTGAGGTCCATCTCTAGATGTAATATGTCATACTGAAAGATTCTGCAGAGCAGCCTGATATATTTCTTATTAGTACACAACTGCATTTATCAAAAGTAGTTGATATAGACAAGGATACCTCTTGAAAAATGAGTATTATACAAATTAACATTTCACTGATGTCCATGTGCGTGTGTGGGTCTGTACACACATACAACAGAAATAACAACTCACAGGAGTGTAGAGGAACCAATATGAAGAAATACCAGTTTATTTCATAAACTAATAGGTGAGAAATACCATGGAACACTCTCCATAAATTGGCTTCAAGGTAGTGAATTTCACCTAACAAAGATGTAAGGTCTGTTTCTCCCAACAATCAAATCTGTACTGCTTGAAGAATGTGAATGAGGTGTTATTCAACTGTAGTGCCAGGAGGACTAATATACAGACTGGTACAAAATACAGCATTACTGCCACCTACTGGCTCAAAAGTGGTTAGGTTAGCCAGCCACTGATTGTGGTATGATGTTATTAAGATGTAAGAGGCTCGCATGAAGATGGTTCAGTTCCTGGATCCCACAAGCCTAAACAACCTACATCCATATCACCTTGTAGTATGATCTTGTTAGGTATCCTAAGTTTGTCAGTATAGACCAGTTCAGGATTGAAAGTTGTCCAAGAAAAAAATTGATGCTGTAGAATGTGATATTGGTATTTCCATAACAGTAACACATCCTTCTTCAGGAATGGGCTCCTGTCCCAAATCAGTAATTCCACTGTTGAAAGTAATGTGTTACAAATAAAACAAACCACAGTTCAAACCATGTCACAGTTTGATGATACCATGTATATTCTAAAGCTTTAGTAATCTTCAATTTTTACACATAAATTTTAAAAGTTAGAAAAGCCTGAAAATAGCATATATTAGATAGATGTTGTTTCTTCAATGTACATGTGATTGTATGTAGCAAAATTTCCAAGCTGTCTCCTTTTAGTAACTGAAATATATATTCGATAATTTTTTATAGAATGCATTGATCAAAGTATTAGTTAAATACTTTCCTTCAAATCTGTACTTTTTTGCATGCGTCGACGCACACACACTCTTTAATTAATCAGATTTGTTAGTGAATGCCAAACTTTTCCAAATTGTTACTGTTTCCCACGATTCTTAACTGCTTGCTAGGAAAGAGTGTTCTGTGTTAAGAAACATGTTGAAAAAAATGTAGGTGCAAGCCAGAATAACTGATGAGTATGATGGTGAAGAATTCTCCCTTGCTAGTAGAGCCACTATCATTTCTTTAGTTTTGCCAATACAGAAATGAAGACGTGCAAATTAAACTTTCAGATCCAAGACCAGACAAAACTGCTTGACCTCCTTCCTTTGAGGGAGTTAGAGATTTCCTTATTTGTAAAGGAAGAGGAGGATAGGCTGTCTGTCCACATTCCTTTTTCAAGGGCACTGCCTCAGCCGCTTCCAGCATAAATGCCAACAGATGCATCACTTCAACTTCCCAGGCTAGATTATCAAGTCGTGTTTATATTATATACGTGTTTAGAGGAGAAACACAAACTACCTCACTTCTAATAGTGCACGGGAGGGCAGGGGGGGAAGAGAGAATCAGTTCTCCTTCGTATGTGATAAAATTGATATTTCTTATTTAATGGCCAAAGTTTTATAACGTCATTGAATATAAAGCCAAGTTCACAAAAGTTAACATTAGATGTTAACACACTATTTAATATTAATGTCCAGCTGCAACCATAAAAGTCAGTACTTCTACTACTTAGAAGTCAGGCAGGCTGTAGGCTTAGCTCTCTGAAGTTTTTACAAATGGAAATGTTATGTGAATCAACCTATCCAAAAGCACTTTTCTTTTACTAAGGAAAAGCCCTGAGGACATGACAGAATTCCAGTAGTAGTTGCACTCTTGCCTACCAATGTGCCCATGGTGCATATCACTATCTAGTCTTCACAAGCTTTACTAATAGAACAGTGTATGCAGGCCACACCATATCAGCTCTCTCACATTACTTGAGATCCTGAAATGATCTTTACAACTATGTTACATGACTTACAAGTCTCTTTCAGAAAGACCATTTTAAGTCCCTGTCCGAAGTCCTATTGCCGCAGCAGCTGCTTTTCAGCAAGGTAACACAATCGCCACCTATTTCACAGGTTTGTTACAAGACTTAAAGCAAAAAAATACATGTAGGATAACATGCATATTTACTCATAGATCCTCTTTAAGTATCAGGGCTATCAGTTTGCAAGTACATTTAAGCACAGGATCTTATCTGCCAAGCCGAATACCAACTACCTTAATAAACAATATTGAACCAAAAGCAGAAAATGACTATTTACTCTGAACATAATGTCCCTGATAAATTCACAATGGTCCCAATTTCCTAGCTTAAATAAGAACCTAAAATATCTGATGTTTTACCCCTCTAATGTAATTAATTAGATCAGTTTTTCACTCTGATTTTAATCTTATTATCTTGGAAGAAGTCATTCTCCTTTGACCCTTCCCATGTGTATTCAAGCACATTTCACTGTGCTCCCACTGTTCTTAATGGGACTTTAAGATATACTGTAGGGTGCTACCATTAGCCATCTCCTCACAAAACACCAGCACTAAGGATGTTCAATGCAAAAAGACAGACTTAACCAGGGGTGCTCAAACCCCAGCCTGTAGGCCAGATCTGGCCCATAAAGCTATATCATCCAGCCCACTGGTCTGAAAATTTGGTGGCAGAAAAGTGGTGGCAGCATTATTAACTGCCACTCCCCTGCTGCCAAATTTCCTGATCTGTCAGGAGGCTGGTGGGCCAGACAGCATGGCTCTAGACATTAGATCAGCAGCACAGGGCTGGGGCAGATTGGGGCCAGATCCCAATAAGACTTCAGAAGGGCCAACTTCAATGAGCTTTGGAGTTTAGTGGGGGAGGTACTGAGGGCCCAGAAGGTAGAGGAGATGGGAGTCCATGAGGGATGGTCGTACCTTAAGGGGATGATCCTCCAGGCCCAAAGGGTAACAGTCATTGTGAGAAGTAAGGGGGGTAAGAGTGCTCAGAAACCCCACTTGTCTCAGCAAGGGCATCCAGGAATACCTGAGGACTAAAAGGTTGGCATACAACCAGTGGAAGGGAGGAGCTATCACCAAGGAGGAGTACTCCTCCACTGCCCCAGAGTGTAGGAGGGCTATTAGGAAGGCCAAGGCAGAGATGGAACTCAGGCTAGCATCCAGGATTAAGGACAATAAAAAGTCCTTTTTCAAGTACACTGGGAGCAAGAAAAGGGCACCAGGCAATGTAGGGCTCCTGCAAGACTCAAATAGTAATCTTGTGACTACGCCAGATGAGAAAGCTGATATTTTTAACAGTTTCTTTGCCTCCGTTTTCTTGAGCAGGGACCGAGACATCCCACCTACCAGAGCTGGGGACTATCTCGGGGATAGCTCTGTCAGGCCTTGGGTCAGCACAGATGTAGTTAGAGATCTTTTGGAAGGGTTGGACATTTTTAAATCTGCAGGACCAGATGTCCTCCACCCAAGAGTGTTGAGGGAGCTGGCAGGGGTCATCGCAGGGTCCTTGGCCTGGCTGTATGAGCATTCGTGGTCATCTGGCCAGGTGCCAAAGGATTGGAAACTAGCTAATGCGGTCCCAATTTTTAAGAAAGGGAGGAAGGAGGACCCAAGTAACTATAAGCCCATAAGCCTCACCTCAGTGCTTGGGAAGATCTTAGACAGAAACATCAAGGAGCATATCTGTAGGGGGCCAGCAGGGGAGATTATGCTCAGGGGCAATCAGCATGGGTTCATCAAAGGCAGGTCCTGCCTGACCAACCTCATTGCCTTTTATGACCAAGTAACTAAATCCTTGGATGATGGGCTCGCCGTGGACATAGCCTTTCTAGACTTTAAGAAAGCCTTTGACACTGTCTCTCACCCCATTCTCATCAATAAATTAGGCGACTGTGGCATTAATGCCTACACAGTTGGATGGGTAAAAAATTGGCTGATGGGGCACACCTAGAGAGTAGTGGTGGATGGATCGTACTTAACCTGGCGAGATGTGAGCAGTGGGGTTCCCCAGGGCTTGGTCCTCGGGCCTGCACTGTTTAACATCTTCATCAGTGACTTGGACAAGAGGGTTGAAAGCACGCTGTCCAAGTTTGCTAATGACACAAAGATGTGGGGTGAGGTAGGCACACTTGAAGGGAGAGAGAGGCTGCAACTAGATTCAGACAGATTACAAAAGTGGGCAGATGAGAATAGGATGGGGTTCAACGTACACAAATGCAGGGTGCTGCACACTGGGAGAAGGAATCCACAGCATACATACAGGCTGGGGAGTTCCCCTCTTGAAAGCACAGAGGCGGAAAGGGATCTTGGA
>NW_017728918.1:70677244-70679091 GCF_001723895.1 Crocodylus porosus
GGCAGGGGTCAGGCTAGATGATCTGTTCAGGTCCCTCCTGACCCTAGCTACTATGAAACTATGAGATGCCTGGCAAAGGGGGTGCATTGCCGTATCTGGGCATGTGGGGCCAAACTGTTGCAGCACAGGGCCCAATCCAGGCACCAGTCCCATGAAGGATCCAGCCCACGGACATACCCTGTGCCACTCATCCGGCCCATGGGGTCAAAAGTTTGAGCATCACTGGACTTAACTCAAAGAGGTAAATGAAATCAGAAGTTTGGAAATGTGTTGGTCCAAAAAATCCCAAGTGCTCTGGTGAGAAACAATTAATTGGATGCATCATGAGTATGGTCTGGATCTCCCAGTACACCATACATTTGCAAGATAACCCCTCCTCCAACCCATGTTCTTCATGAACCACATTTAACTTCCTCGTACATGGAAAGGTAAAAAGACTTTGCAGAGAGTGCTCCACTGGTCCAGACTGTGCTGTGGGGAGCAGATTATTCTGGCCAAGACAATGGGAAGAGAAGCACATCCTTTCTCTCCCGCCCTTAGACTCAGACTTCTTTTGCAGACCCCATCCCCCAAGGGTGCCAAAAGCAATTTGCAAACCGTAGATGTGCTGTCAGAGTTCCTGGGAACCAGGGCCTCCATGGAGGAATGGGGGATCACCCTGCCTTCCAGGTCACACCTGGTCAAGGGTGGGTCTTATTGCTCATTAAGAGTAAAGTGAGGATTAGCCCCTGAAGGTACAAGGGAAGATAATCTCTAGGGAAGGGAAATGCACATCTGTGTTGCTTCCTCCAAGTGTTTTTCAGGTGTTAAATACAATCTTCCAGGAGGAAGCTGAACTCTGCATGGGGGTTTTTTTTGGTTGCTGTAGTGTAGTGTAGACAGCAAGGCTTTATTAAGAAATAACCCCTGTCCAGATTCTTTTGGATGATGCATCTATGGCAAATCTTCAAACCAGCGAACTCCCCTCCAGCACAAGCACAGCATTATTTTTTAAGACAAGAAGCACAAGGACAGAGGCTCTTGCTGCTTCAGATGAAGAGAACTTGTTGGCTGGCTGAAGAACGCCCCCCAGCACACATGCAAACATGCACCCCCAGGCCAGTCAACACCTGTTACCCTGGAATGTTTGACCCCCTGCCCTCCTGCCAACCAAGCCAGTGGCCCAGATCCAGTCCCTAGCACTGTGTCCAGTCAAGCTTCCCAAGTGTCTGCAGGCAGCCCTGCAGGCCATGACCCTGTGCACTAAGGTGTGATTCCCGTGTGTGGGCCTGGGGTGGGGAGACAGGTGGTGCACAGTCCCGATCCAGGCAGGTGGGATTGACCTGGCCTTGGACCAGCCCAGCACCCCTTATCTGCAGGGTGGGGCCCACAGGCCCAGCCCCTGGATTCCCGCAGCCTAAAGGGTGTAGCACAGCCGTGGCAGCTCCAGGGCTTCATCTTTCACAGCTGGTAGGCAAGGGACTTGGTGGGTCTGTCCCAAGTGTGTGTGTCACATAACCCCTGTGTGTGGATCACATAAATGTGTGTCAAGGGATCATATAACCCGTGTATATATGTGCATCTACTAGGGAACCATATAATCTGTGTGTTTGTGTCTGTCAGGGGATCATATAATCCGTGTGCGTGTGTCACGGGATCATATAATCTCTGTGCATGCGTGTCAAGGGATCATATAGCCCATGTGCGTCTGTCAGGGAATCATCTAATCCGTGTGCTTGTGTGTCTGTCTGTCAGAGGATCATTTTGTGTGTGTGCGTGCGCGTGTGTGTGATATAACCCCCTGCCCCCCAGCTCCAGCAGCCCTGCCCCGGGCAGGAGCAACCAGGGGGAGGGGGAGGCGGCCCGGG
>NW_017728918.1:70679838-70691491 GCF_001723895.1 Crocodylus porosus
CAGGTGGGGTGGGAATGCCCCAGCTTGGATGGACACACACACACACACACACACACACAAACATGCTTGGCAGAAGGGGTGGGAATACCCTGACATGCACACACATTTGGTGCGCGCACACACACACACACACACACAATTGTCAGGTGGGGTGGGAATGTACACACATTTGGTGTATACACATATAGGGCACAAGAGGTGGAAATGCCCTAGCACTCATGCGCACACACACAATTGGCAATTGGGGTGGGAATGCCCCAGTGTGCATGCACACACACACTTGGCAAAAGGAGTGGGAGTGACCCAGCACACACACATGCACACCCCTCATACCCAGCCAATCAGCAGGTGGGGTGGAAATGCCCCAGCACACATATATATACACACACACACACACGCCCTTACACACGTGCCCCCTCACACCCAGCCAACTGGCAGGCAGGGTGGGAATGCCCCAACATCCTGCCCCGCCTTGCTGTGCCCATGTGTATGGACCTCGCTGTCTTTAGATCTGGTTCTCAACCTTTTTTAGACTCCATGCACCCCTTGTAGTCCTGATGGCACAGGCACAGGGCCCGCCCATCCTATCCTGCAAAACCTGCAGCTGCAGGGCACCCTGCAGCCTAGGGCCCCCCTGCGTCTTGCCGCTCAACACTCCCCCCACCAGCTTCTTCAGCCACTTGCAAC
Source organism: Crocodylus porosus (assembly GCF_001723895.1). NCBI lineage: Eukaryota > Metazoa > Chordata > Crocodylia > Crocodylidae > Crocodylus > Crocodylus porosus. The sequence goes on from NW_017728918.1 coordinate 70,680,526, forward strand.
CCCCCCACCACCACTGGCAGCTTCTTTGGGGCAGGGGGCCCCAAAACTTTCCAGCAGGGGGCCCCAAAAATTGTAGGCCAGCACAGCACAGTCATATCTCAGATGCTGAAAAGCTGGGGTGAGGGAAGTGAGGATGCTGAGGTGCAGCCTAGCCTGTTTTTCTCCAGTTAAAAATGAACTAGAAGCTTCACCCATAAGTGAGGGGCCCAGGACTGGATTATGTGGTTTGAGATGGAAGTCAAAACTAAGGCAGCTTCAGTGAAAAGAGTTAAAAACAATCCACAGGGCTGTGAAATAGGAGCTTTGTTACCAGGAGGAAGGAACTGACAGCAGGACAAGGGCTGGCCTGACTGACATCAAGACCATTAAGAAGAAGAGAGAGTTGTTAACACCTGGGGAATGAAGAATTTAGAAGGGATCAGGTAGATTATAATGAGCCATGAATGAAGTCAACGGACTCCCCCAGTGCTGCCTGACTAGAAATGCTGCTGCCACTGCCAGGCAATTGGTTTTAAACTTAAATAGACCAGGAATCAAAGGAGTGTGCAAGCACACCGGTACCCCGCTTCTCCCCCCCAGATCCACCCTTACCAGTGCACTTCCTCTGGATCCACCCTGACCAATATACCCCTTCTGGATCTGCCTCTGACCAGTGCACCTCACTGGATTCACTACTTACCAGTGCACCGTCTCCAGATCCACCCCTGTCCAGAAGCGTCCCTGGACAGATTCATATCAACCCTTGGAAAATGCCTGCTCTTGGTTATCCCTTGGTTTTTGGGTGGGTGGGGTTTCACTACTGAGAAATACTAAAAAGACTGAAAGACCCCAACTGGTGAGAATGCTTTTAATATTATGGGTTCCCAATATGAATCTCTAGGTTTGTCATGTGAATCCTGTTTGCACACCTAACAGGGCTAACACTGTGTGCAGGACCCTTGAAAGGATCTCAAGATCCCCCAGGATGCCATGGCACCCTGGCTGAGAAATCACTGTTGTATAACCTCATGGTTATAGACTGCACAGGTACAGACAGAGGTGCTGTCACACAGACACAACACAAGCAACATAACTAAGGTCCAGTTTCATCCATGTATAGGCATAAATGCATATTATATATGCATATATGTGAATAATTATTTCCTTACCTGCATAAAACAACACAGACTCAATTTGTTGCCTACTGCTGATATTATTAAAATTCTTCCCTATTTTCATATCTGTTTGTTATGTCCTGTAGCATCTTCCAGGTCCACTGTCTACTTTGTAATATAGTAGTACTTACATTTTTAACAGCGTAGTAGTGCAAGAAGCTACCAAAGAACTGCAGTTAGATCTTGGAATTTGGCCAGAGGTAGTCATTTCAGGGTCGAGTTAGACATGAAAATAAGGGGAGCTAGTCAGTGTCCGGCTACTATCATTTTCAAGGTTTCTATTTGCAGGCCCAGAATTGACTTTTACAAGCCTTGAAAATGATAGGAGATTTTTAGTTTTGAGGCTGCTAATACTACACCAGTGATAGTGCTGTGTACTGAATTAGACTGCATATACTAAATTAAGTGTATATTCCAAACAAGCACCTGGACTTTTTCCAGTGCACACTAGAATATACATATATTAAAAAAAATCCACCTGTAAATATAAATATGCAGACAGATATCATTCAAAGGCATGCTCGTTCAGATGTCATACATTAAAGATGCCCATATGCTAGTTAGAGAAACCACAGTTAATAATAGTCTTTCTATCGTAAATACCAGTTCCAGAGGGTGTCAAAATACATGCAGCTGAGCACTGGGTGTAGGAGTCTGTGGATTCTTGGAGATTTATTATACATTACTGCATATAATAGTGGGAGAGGTATAGAACTCTCCTACCCACAACCATTCCTCTATTATTCCTGTATTTGCAGAAACTATTCACACCTGCATCTCTGATTCTCTCGGAGTCTTTTAGGATGTGCTGTGGCAACTCCTGCTCCATTGAGTTACTTTTCTTGCATGCTAAGTCCTTCTTTCCTTACAGCTGCTTGTAATCCCCCTAATTTCATAAACTACTATGGTTGTCATAGTCAGTTCTTTGCTTTTTCCTTTTCTCACCCTGATCCGGGCTGTTGCTAAATCCTAGCAGTTCTTCTTTCATAATATTTCTGAGTTCCGTTCTCCATCCCTGGTCTTTACTATTACAGTTTCCTCCTCCAAATGTCATCACCCTCTTATCAGCCTTATTATAGTGCTATGTGTCATTCATTCTTCTTTTCCATGCCAACATGCTGAACAGGACAGAAACTAGTCTCTTCTGCTCCTCTTGTCATTTGCTGCTTCTTTCACCTGCTCTGTGGTGTAACTATTTTGCCCTCCTTGTTACGGGTTCTTCTTATGGTTTCTCTGGGATGCCCTCATTTTCTCACACCAGTTACTTTCCATGGTATAGGTTGACATGTCCCATTACCCACCCATCCTCCAGAATGTCCAGGATTGGCACTGACTGCAAGTGAAGGTAGCATACAGGATGTTGGGTCTGGGATGAGGTTGATGTCTGCAGCCTCTGTGCAACCAAATGGCTCCTTTTCATTTCAACACATTAACCTGTGCAGAAGCTTCTGCATAATAGGACAGCAGCCCACAGAAATACCATGAGAAGAATTTCAGGTGTAAACCTGTTTAAAAATGAAGAAACTTTTTTTAGGGTGGGTGTAGGGGAGAAGGGGCACTGTGGTGAAGGCTTACAGGAAATCAGACCAGAAGCCTGATACAAATATTTTAACACTACCTTGGGTAGGGATGGCCTTGTAAGATTGTGGGAGATCTCTTATTAGAAGAAGGAACTTTCTCAGGCTTCTGGTAAAAGACCATCTATTTTATCAGTTGACTGATCAGTAAATCAATGAGTAGAGAGGGCTAGTGGGCTATGATAATAACAGTGGGAGGCAGTCCAAGGATCAAACTGACTGTCTCAAGTTGCTTCTAGATGAAAAATTATCAAACATCAATAAGACAGGAGTGAGATGTATATCAAGTGTACATAAGCAGTATACTGAGCTAGAATGCAAAAACTTACTAGAGAAGTATCTTTTCCTCTTCAAGCCCCACCCTCCAGGCCAATGTGTTATAAATGATCAATACCAGAAGTCCAAATACTGTCATCATCATGGGACTTTTCCACTTATTACAGCCACTGTATCTTTCAAGGAAGGCTATCTGGGACAAAGCTGTAATTCTAGTAACCAAAATAACCTTATAGTGGTATTAGGTGATTCTTTCTCTGGTGTTAGTGAAAATAATGACAACCCATTGTGCAAAGATTGGGTGAATGACAGCTGTGCAAGCTGGAGCAGTAAGTGCATCATACAGCCTGGTGGTCTGATAACAACTATGGGGAAAGCTTTGTGCCTGTGAAGCAGTAGACACACCACAGGGGTACTGAGGAAGCATAACCCTGTGGGGGAAAAGTACCTAAGTATAGATAGGGTGATGTTACAGGTTACCTTTACAGGGGTGACGTGTAGGGGGTGCACATGGGTGCAAGTGCACCCCCTGAGCGAGGCAGTACACCCCCTACAAAAAGGCATCGCCAACACTGGCAGCAGTGCCAGTGGGCAGTCGCCACTTGCCACCCTGATGACGACACTGCCAGCAGCATCTGCAGGCAGTCCACAATCGCCGCTGGCCACCGCCAACACTGCTGGTGGCATCTGCAGGTGGTCAATAACCCCTGGTCGGCACTTGCCACCCACCCTCCCCCTGCCAACAGTGTCAGTGGCATCTGTGGGAGCTCCTGCTTATTGCTGCCGCACTCCCACCATCACCACCATGCCCTCCCAGCATGCCTCATTTATGCCTTTAAACCATCATAAAGGTACTTAAAATAGGAGCATTCACCTGTTAAAGGGTGTTAACCTGTGCTAAGTGTCCTCTAAATATTTTAAAGCTGTGCCAGTTCAAGTAAAGGTTATCTTTGATCCATTTTACCCAGGTTGTTCCAGGGTACTGTTAGTCTGCTCCAGGGAGATAAAATGCTCTATTTTCATTCCTACAACATCCCCAGCTCTTCCTACTCCTTTGCTCCATGGGCAAATTTTCAGACTTCCTGAACTCTACTGCCCAGGGGTTGGTGCTGGCCCCAAGTTAACACCCCCATGTGTCTCCATGGGGTACGACCCCAACACATCCTGCTAAAAGTCATGGGCAATTGGCTTTTAGTGCTGAGCAACCATCTCCCTTCCTTCCTTCCCTCGCTCCCTCCCTCCCCCCTCCATCACTGAGGGCCACTACACCATGTCTGAGCTTCCCCTTCCTGATGGTATTTATCTGAACTGAACTGTCATTCATTTGAAATGACTCTGTCAGTAACCTCCTTACCCAGCCCATGCAGTGAGCCTGCTGGGTCTCAGCTCTGCCCTACTGTGGCATGCAAGCAGCAAGCCCTCTGGGTCTCAGCTCTGCTGTGGTATGACTACTCACTCAACTCTGCCCTGATGCAATCCCAACTCAGTGAATCACATACAACGTTTTGCTACTTTTTATTATTATTGTCCTTTTTTCACTCCAGTCTCTTTATTTCTCTTTACTTTTTACTTCCCCCCCCACTGCCTCTTTACTTCCAAGTTTTTTTTTCCCTTCAAGATTCCCGCCCCAACCTGTGGCTCTGGTTGGATCCTGCTGGCTGAAGAATGACAAAAGCCATATCATGGTTTCTTCCAAGCTGCATGCCACCCTCTCCCCCCCACTCCCATCCCAGGGGAGGAAGAGTCCTAACTCCTGTCAACTCCCTTGCTCACCAGGCCCTCTAGTGGCAAGTCACACTTGTAGAGGTATGAGATACCATTAAACCCTAACCTGTGACTGCTCTGCAACTGTTTTAACTTTATGATGGCAAAACATTCCACAGATTTAAAATGTTTTAAACATAACCTGTAAGAGCTCCCATAATTTTAGGACCAAGTGCTGACTGAAAAGAGATTTAACTATGGGAACAAAGAAACTGTCTTCCTCCAAGTTCAGACAAACAACATGTTATGAACATGAGGCAAGGTTTTTTCCTGTGATATCTTCCAGTGGACTAACCCTTGGATGAGTTTTCAGGCATCAGTTACCCTTCCAAAGGTTTTCAAAGAATCACAGACAATTAGGGTTGGAAGGGACCTCAGGAGATCTAATCCAACCCCCAGCACAAAGCAGGACTATCCTCAACTATGTCATGTTATTTCCCATTACAGTATTTGGTGAAGTAAGCTATTACAAGCTTTGTTATCCGGCACCCATGGGGAATGGGGGGTGCCGGATAACAAAATATACTGGTTAATTGAGCACCTGAACAGGTGTCTTTGTCTGTTTGGGCCATCACTTCTCCCGCCGCATCCGGAGCATGGCTGCCCCTTCAGTGGCATCGCTGACCTTACCACAGGCCCCATGGGCCCCATGGGACAGGGAGGCAGGCCCTGTGCAGCCTGCTATGCCCCGGGCTGTGGGGACTCGGCAGCGCAGGCTGCTTTGCCCCGGGCCGTGGGTGCTTGGCGAAACCGGAAGTGCCACAGTGGGCACTTCCAGTTTCACTTGACCTTACAAGTCAGCATGCTGGTTAATAGAACATGCCAGCTTGTAAGGTGCCAGTTAAGGAAGTTTTTACTACTTCTGAAAGATTATGCATTTCTGATTTTGTTATTCTATAACTCTGCCTGTCTTATAAGCACACTTCCATAAAAGATATGCTAACTTCATCGTCATTTTTACTTCCTAACAGACAAGTTAAAAGATTTCAAAATTGTGTGGCTGTTTGGGCCACCTGGGCCAACAATAATTTTTACGTATAAACATAATTCCATTGAAGTCTGTGGAGCTAAAGAAACTCACATTCATGTTAGACATGTAACAGGATCAAGATAAAAGCTTGATCTTTTTCCTAATAAAGTTGAAAGTAGAACTCTCACTGATTACAGTGAGAGCAGGATTAGTCCCAAATAGCCTTACTCTGTGAAGTGTTACTGATGCTAATGATCTTGCACTGAAAATATGACCCATATCCTCCAAACAGTTAGATACTTACTTAATAGTTACTGACCAAAATAGTTCCATTGATTCAGTCCATCCGAGTACCCAAAATTTATATAAGTGGGTAAGATACAGGATCTGGCCCATAAATACAAAGCCAGCCTCAAGGATGGGTGACATGGCCAACTGCCCAGGGCACCAAGGTCAGGGGGGCACTAAACACATGCACACGTGCCCATGCATGTGAACAGCCCACGCTTACAGCAGCACTCCTCCCTACCCCTCCCTGGCCAATCCCCACCCCAGGCAGGAGAACTGGTGCCCAGCATAGCCCACCTCTACCTCCAGCCACTTCTCAGGAGAAGCTGGACCGGCCACATGAAGGCAGGGTGGCACTTGCTCCAGTCCATCCACCTTGCTCTCTCACAGCAGCAATGGGGCCTGCCCACCTGCCTGCCTTGCGGATTATGTCAATCTGCCTCCCTGCCAGACTGTGTCCTGCACCCCTGCCCATGCGCCTCCACCTCTGCCTTGGACTTGCGGGAGGGCCAAAATACAAGTTTGACCAGGGTGCTATTTTCCCTAAGGCCAGATCTGCATACATAGCCAAATAAAGAAACAAAAATCCAACAAGATAATGCATCACAATAAATATGATATTTATCAGTTTATGCTGACAATTATAACCCAACATTAAATATGTTGATACTGTATTTGAGCGCATGCTGAAGTGTATTTTTAAAAGAAAAATCTTTAAAAAATTAGGCCTTGGTACATAAACTTCTGCTAGTAAATCTTTCCTGCAGGATGTGGAGGAACAGACTTTCATGTGTGCATTTTAGCAAAGCATGAATTAATGTTTTAATTCCATGGAAGTGATGATGGAATGGTATAGTAAAAGAAATTCATTCAAAGAAGGATACATTCATCAAATAATTATGCAGCTTCTAGTGCTTGTTTTTAATGCTTAGTGTTCAGTGTTTAATTCAGATAGGGCATGATCCTGAATGCTTCTTTAGGACAGATGAATAGTTTCAGTGATGCTGACAGTGTATATATGTGCTTAAGCATCTGCAGGATCAGGCAAGATTTTTGTTTGCCATGCAACCATCCTCCCCTTTGTTATTTTACTTAGCCTATCATTGCTCTTTCCTCCTCTGGTACTTGTGTCTGAAACTTAACTGTTTGTGTTGGATAGGGCAGAGACACTGTCTTCCTGCAAGTCTGGAAAGTATTACATACACAGCATAGAAATGCAACACATATTCAGTAAAACAAACAAAAGTCTTTGAGGTCACCTAATTATCCAGCCCTTATAACTGGAGGTTTGGATAATTAAGGGAGCTGCCTTTGCAAGCTCTGAAGTCAGCTGTCTCTGACCCTCAGTACAGACTTCAAAGACTGCTGGGCTAGCTCACTGTATTTAAGAAAGATGGCTGAGCTCTCAGAAATTGGCTTTATAACTCTTACTTCCAGGAGTAAGTCGCAAAAGAGTTTCACTCTGGCATAATCTCTTGAACGCTGCAGAACTAGAACTACAGCCAAACTTCAGGGGTCAGAAAACAGAATTTAATTTAATCAGAGTTCTGTTCTCCAGGCTTGAGTATATTTAAATATAACTTCACCCTTTGCAAGCTTAAAATGTGGATCTCTAAATCAGTGGTCTCCCAAGTGGGGTGTGCGCACCAAGACGATCCACTGGGGCACGGGAAGAAAATATTAGAATTTCTATTTCTATTTATACAAATATACATATATTGGGGGTGTGTACTCAAACATTTTTTACTGATGGGGTGCATGATCAAAAAAGTTTGGAGGCCACTGCTCTAAATGATGTGATGTAGTATAAGTTTGGGTTGTATCTGCAGTTCACTTAGATATGAGCATTCTCCATTCAGTGCAACCAAATCCTGTGGTAGTGATAGCTATGGAGGAACTTAAGGTCTCAATCCTGCCTGTCCATCAGTTTGCACATGCAAGTGGTTCCATTGATTTTAATGGGTCTGCTCAGATGTGTAAAGGTAGAATGCTTACAGTATTGCAGCTTGAGGGGGGGAACAGACATCACTTTTCATTACCTTTCTGCCACCATAAAAATGGCACAAAGCAGCAGCAAATGGACATCCGTACTTTTTGTTGTGCTATAACATGGCCATAACAAAAAGTAGTAATAAATTGGGCTGCTTTATTGTGGTGGATGTATATTTGCTTTATGGCAGGAAAGCATGGGCACCCAGAGCTTCTTGCACTCCTGCAGTCCCAGGCAGGCCCTTCCAGGGTTTGCGTGCCCTGGGAATTCCTGCCTCTCAAGCCACAGGAGAACCTGTCTTGCTTTCCTTGCTTTCAGATGTGCCCCCAGCAATCGTTGAGGTCTATCACTGGAAGTAGGAAAAGTTGGGGTACCCCACTTCCAGAGATAAATACCAGATATTGATGGGGGGATGTCTTTCGATGTGGGAAAACAAGGACATTCAGGTGTGATCTCAGGGCTGAGATCTTCAAATCAGCTGATTGGTGGTCCTAGCCCTGGGATTACACAGGAATGTCCTGACTTTCTCCACTTCCAGAGGTGTGTTCCCAGGATCTCTGGATTGTGTCTCTGGAAGGGAGAAAAGTCAGGGTTTTCTGCTTGCAAAAACACGCCCCTGGCAATCTCTGGGAACCTCAGAGATTTTTGAGCACTCATTTCTGGAAGAGGAGAACCCGTTTCCCATTGTCCTACCCATTGATCTTGTGGCACAATAGCTGACAACAGTGTGCTTCATCCAAAAGAAACAGATCACTTATGCTGGGACACATCCCTGCCCAGTTCATCCTCTTCATTTGATGACACCTATTTGTAGTCTCAACTATTAAATCACTCAAAAAGCAATTCTCAAAAAGGGCTATAAGAATAATATTACTACAGGCCAACAGTCTAGTACAGTGGTTCTCACCCTTTTTAATTCCATGACCCATTTCCCAACCCACATCACCCTGGTCCTGCCAGTGCCCAATCCACAGTCCCTCTCACCCCCAAGCCACAGGCCCCTGCCCCCCAGGACATGCTGGTGCCCCTTATTCCCAATCTGCAGTCTCCTGCCACCCCCGCCAGCCTTACTGGAGGAGGCCCCCAGCTGCCCCGTCCCACTTTGGCCAGTGTGCAAGCAGGAAGCGCAGGCCTCTGTGTGTATGGGCACTGGCCCTGTGCTGCTGGCCCAGGCATGCAGCTCCCTGGCCCATTCCTTCCTCTGCTGAAGGGCCAGGTAACTTCTTCCCCCAGCCCCCACCCTGCTCTGCCTGCCCTGCTGCAGCCCCACACCTGGCCACAGTTTCCAGTGCCCATGTGCATGCACACATACACATACACACACACACACACACACATACACACAGAGGGTCCTGCCCCCCCAGCCCTCCAGACAGTCCCCTGGACTTCCATCTCCCGCTCCTCATATATGTACCTGCATCCAGCAGCTGGGGCTGCTCCCATAACCTGGCCTTGCTGTATGCTGGCCACGTGCATCTGCGCGTGCAGATGTGCATGCGCCCACTACCACCAATCATCCCAAGCAACATTTGCAGGCTGGAATGCTGCCAGCCTGCAAGGGAAGACCTGCATTTTTGTGGGTTTTTTCTGGGACTTCCTCGCGACCCTTTCAAATATGCTTGCAACCCACTTTTGGGTCGCAACCCACCAGTTGAGAAATGCTGGTCTAGTAAACAGATTTGATATATTATATGTCCACAGTAGGTCCAAGTGGGTGGAAAACATTCTTGTGAACTCTCTTGTAAGTTTTTTTTTTGTTTTCTGTTAAACTTATTTTTTTTCCCCTGTGCCAATCAGACTCGGAAGCACTTGCACAGGACAGAACATGAGTTTCAGACATAGCAGCATTTGGATGCCGTTAGAGCTGTGACAGCCCAGGAAAGCGAGATTTGCAGGAAGTGAGATTTGTGCACCAGTATCCTTCAGAGCCGGGGTTGTTAACTGGGGGTACATGTACCCCTGGGGGTACTTTGAAAGGTCCTAGAGGGTATGTGGGGGCAGGGGCAGGCAGGGTGGAGTGCTGCCACCCCACGCTGCTGCCTCACAGGAGCAGGGCTGGGGAGGGGCAAGAGCAGGGCCACACAGATGCTGCGCTGCCACTGCTCCCCACAGCCCCGCTCTGTATCTGGTTGCTTGCCCCCCCTCCTGGGGGTACATTTACTAAAAAGGGGGCTGCCGGGGGTTCACTTATTAAAAAAGGTTGAAAATCTCTGCTTTAAAGGACCAGCTGCCTAGTTGGGAAAAAACCTAACATAAGCCTGATGGGAAAGAACAGCCACAACCGAAGCTAAACGCTAGTTAGGAAATTCCTGTTTAACCCCCCCTATGAAATGGTCACTTAATAATAAAATCATAGAAACTTAGGGTTAGGAAGTCATTTAGTCCAGTGGTTCTCAACCTTTATTGTACTGGGACCCTTTGTAACCATCAATGGCCAGTCCCAACCTGCTGCTCCCTTCCCCAAATGTGTGGGGCAGGGGCAGGTATGCGGGGCAGGGGAGGGCCATTTTTAAAGTTTGTTCATGACCCTTTCATATATTCTTGTGACCCACTTTTGGGTTGCAACCCCCAGGTTGAAAAATCCCAACCCCCTGCTCAAAGCAAGTCCATCCCCAACTAGATCATCCCGGCCACAGCTGTGTCTAGCCAGGTCTTAAAAACCTCCACCACCTCTCTGGGTAACCTGTTCCAGTGCTTCACCCCCCTCCTAGTGAGAATTTTTTTCCCTAAAATATAACCTAAACCTCCCTTGCTGCAACTGGAGACCATCGCCCCTTGTCCTGTCACCTGCCACCACGGAGAAGAGTTTAGCTCCAGCCTCTCTGGAGCCGCCTTCAGGTGGTTGAAGGCTGCTAACAAGGAGGGAGAGGGCAGCAGACGCAGGGGAGACGGGGCCGGGGCAGAGCAGGAGCAGAGGGAGCGCGGCGGAGGGGCAGCAGGAGACGGG
>NW_017728918.1:70692366-70696117 GCF_001723895.1 Crocodylus porosus
ATATATCTATATATATATAGATACATATACTGGAGGTGTGTCCACCTTTGATCAGATGTCTCTTGTAAATGCACTCAGAGTAGAAAACTGTTTCCTGATCTTGGATGGGAAGTTTTGGACACCTATCTACTGTGCCCTCCAGCTCTGCTCTTAAGCTGTTGTGGTGGTGTCCTTTTTCCTGGAAATGCCTGTCCAGCTTGAGAATATTCTGTTTAAGATTTGCTACATAAGCAATGTTCTATCGGCACTAATACGATGAAGTTCCCATTTGCAGGAGTTTATATCTCAGTCTAGCAGCACTTGATTGAAAATGTGACTTAAAATGCTAGAATAGCATAAAGTTTTGACACGATAGCTGTGAGTGAAGTTATATTACTAGATGTAAGTGGATAGAATAAATGATTGCATTTACTCAGGCTCCAAATCAGGTGATGTCCAATAGCATGGAATTGTTGTATTTTTAGGTCAGGGTTGTTACAGAGTATGAGTTCCCTGTCTATGCCAGTAGTGTTCAAATAGTTGCATTTAATTTTAGATAATTTCCTCACTACTCTTCAGTCCTGCAGGCAGGTCTATGAAGATGGACTGTGCATTTATGGCCTGTGCATTACATGTAAGTCACTTGGACATCACATAGATGCAAAGAATCCAACTGCAGGTTTGGGTCAAAGTGGCCTTAATGCTCCTCTGTCATCTTTTAAGGTATTTTCTATTCAGTAGTGGAAAACCATCTGAAAATCATCCTGCTTTCTCTTGACATCAGATGTCCCTAAGGATTTGAACCTTGTGAATCCAGTGTTGTTAACCTTTAGCTGCTCTGTTCCTCAAAATGCATGATCAAGAGCATAAGCATGTTATCATCTTGCAGTATTCACCTTGTTTCTTCATGCTGTTTGCAACTATACCTTTTATCATGCCCTGAGGTCAGGTGTGCATTAGAGCATGAAGTATAGGCAGAATGATTTAAAGAGTGACCAATTTATCTGTATTTTTTCTGGTTATGTGAACAGATTATTTGGGTTATATAAAATGCCCTTCCCCAGAATACAGTAGTGGCTGTGTACACACATTTAAATAATCTGGGATAATTTTCCCATATTTGTTCTCCTGATAAAGAAACTTAACAAAAGCCACATGTATAGACATTTAGATGCTGGAGCCCTGAAGATGCTGTGCAGCCAAGGTGAGGGGAGGAGTCATACACACATCTCAGCATATTCTGAAAGCTTGGTGACAGATGGCAGCAGTGCATAGGCAGCCCTGATTGGCTGACCCAGGCCTCCCATGGTCAGCCTGTGTTTCCCTGTGGTACAATGTGGGGATTGTGAAGTGGGTGTGTTCTGTATCCTGCTGGAGCAGTGGAGTTTAGTGAGCAACACATTGTCTCCCTGGGCAGGAGGAGGGAATGCTGGGTGACTCTGCTTGCTTTCTTCTGCGAGAAGCTACAGCATGTACAGACATTCACTCTCCCAGAAGAAACTATTGTGTGCGTAATTTAAACCTGATGTTTCCAGGTTATTTTCTCATGGAGTGGCTAGTGTTACCCTGGGACAAAAAGCCTGAACATCCATCCTGAATACCTGGGGGCAGTAACTCTCTCAGACTGAATGGCTGTGTGTCTACTGGTTGGTGCTGAATTTCCCTCCCCCACTTTTTCAGCTCGGTGTTGGTGGGGGCCAGATAAAAAGCAATGCCAAGAGTTCTCTTACAGGTCTGGTAATCAGTGTATTTGTGGAAAGTGGTTCAGATGTGAATTTACTCACATATTGTTTTTTTGAAAGATGGAGGTTCAATGAATCCGTTTCTGCTCAGAGAAGGAGTGTGCAAATAGCTGTGTTGTATTCTATGGGAGAAGAGAGAACTTTTAACATGGTCATGGTAATAGTTTAAAGCAGCGGTTCCCAAACTCTGACAGATTGCGCACCATCAGTTTAAAATGATACAACCTTAAATACCACCAGCAAATTTGTGTCATAAAGTAATTATAATAGATCTGCTAATTCATACCACTGACAGGTTGTCTGAGTACTGGTGGTATCCATACCACAGATTGGGGAATCACTGGTTTAAAGACCAGCTGCAAAAACTTTCTGTTGTTATAACAGTGGCTGGAGTGCTTGTTTACTCAGTGTACTTTGCTTGATTTCGGTGGAAATTGTGAGAGTAACTGTAAAATTGAGTATAACCTTTTGCAAGAGTACTGATTAGGAAAATCATGGTCATTTTATTGTCTTATGAAAATAAAGTCTCTCTAGATTAGGAATGCAAAAGGTTAAACAATTAATTGTTTAATTGATAAGCCTAGGGATAACCTGTTAGTTTACTGTTTGTTGTTTATTATGGGATGGGATGCAGTCTGGTGGGAGGGGGGGGCAGCAGGTGGTCTAGGGGAAACAGTAGGTGGTCTAATGACTCATCAATTAAGCAATTAGCTGTTCATTCACAGATGCCCTTTCCCTCCCAGCACCACCTCACTGGGCTGTGTTTGCCACTGCTCCTTGTCAAAGGGCCCTGGGAGTGGGTCCCAGCAGCAGCTGTTGAGCTGCTGTGTTATTGGTTAACCACTTAACCAGTTTAATTAAAGGAGGTTAAATTAATATTTTTAAAAACAATATTTACATCCCAACTCTAGATATCTCTGCCTTTATTCAGTCTTCCATCTTTATGCAACTTTCATTGACAGACTGAGCTGAAAATTCTTAATTTGCTGTTTAGTAGGCTGAATTTTTGGATAGAAAAAGACAAATATATCTATGTCATATATGGAAGGGACTGTCTTATGTTAGGAATACTTGATGTAGGGAAATGTAAAACCTTTCTTTCTCTCTTTCTCAAATTCAGTCCAACTACCTTCTCCCAGGATTTCTTTCATGAGAAGAAGCTTAAACTCACTAGGAATTTGGAACAAGCTCTGCTGGTATGAGCCAACGAAGGGAAGAACTCATTTCTCTCTATTCCTGGCCTCTTCCTAACTAGTATTATCAGTTTCATAAGTAAAACTGGCTTTACACTGGTAGAACTAGAGTTGCAGCCACTTCCTTTTCATCCTCTGTTTGCCTTTCATCAGATGCTTTCCCATGGTTTATATTAGTGTATATTTGGAGTGAAACTGGCTCAGTAAATTTAATTCCAAAGTGTAACTGGCATGATACAGTACAACACCTGGATTAGGAGTATATGGTATTGCAGGCTGTTGCAAGTTTCTGTGTCTATATTAGCAAACTCATCATGTTTAGATGAATGGTATTTTAATAAATCAGATCCCTTCAGGACATATTAATGACTGATTCTACTCGCCTCTGTTTATTTTTAGTCAATCTCCTTGGCTGGTAAGTCACTACATGATGTAAGACTCATCTTTTGGTCTTTCAGCTACTAAAGCTGTGAAATAGCAACAAAAGTATTTATCAGTTTGCAGGGATATTGGGACAATTAGTGTTTGTAAAGTACTTTCAGATCCTTGAATGAGAGATTTTGTGGGATTTTTATTATTTTATTATTGGTTTCCTGGACCATGACCTGCACTTCAGAGCAGAGGGCGTCCTGGGGCATGATGGTCTCCATCTCTCCCCCAAACGTAGCAGTTTGTTTTCTTACAGGCTAGTTGACCTCCTCCAGCAGGCTTTAAACTAAGTTTGTTGGCGGTTGGGGATCCACGGAGCAAGAGACAACTCAACCAGGTGTAGGACCTGCCCAGGTAAGAGCTCAGGTATATATCAAGGGACCAGTTGGAGCCCTGGGCACCCCCCCC
>NW_017728918.1:70696128-70701033 GCF_001723895.1 Crocodylus porosus
GGATCTGAACAGGATGTGGTTCAACAAGGACAAGTGCAGGGTGCTGTACCTGGGGAGGGGGACCAGCATTATGGTGATAAGTTAGGGGCTGACTCTCTCGGCAGCACAAGGGCAGAGAGGGATCTTGGAGTCAGGATTGACTCCAGGATGAATATGAGTCGCCAATGCAACGAAGCAATAGGCAGAGTCAACTGCACCCTGCCCTGCATCAACAGGGGCATCACTAACAGGTCCAGAGAGGTCTTGCTTCCCCTTTGTGTGGCGCTGGTCAGGCTGCAGCTGGAGTACCGTGTCCAGTTCTGGGTGCCGCACTTTAAGAAGGACAGGGAGAACCTGTAGAGGACCCAGAGAAGGGCCACTCGTATGGTTGAGGGCCTCCATGGCCAGTGCTATGAGGAGAGGCTGAGAGACCTGAATCTCTTCAGTCTCTGCAAGAGGAGACTGAGGGGGGATCTTGTGGCTGCCTACAACCTTATCAGGGGCCAGCAGCAGGGACTCAGGGAAAGTCTGTTCACCAGGGCCCCCCTGGGAGTCACCAGGAACAACAGCCACAAACTGAGGGAGAATAGGTTTAGGTTAGATATTGGGAAGAACTACTTCACAGTAAGGGTGGCCAGAACCTGGAATAGGCTTCCCAGAGAGGTGGTGCTCTCACCTTCCCTGGAGATCTTCAAGAGGAGACTGGATAGGCACCTGGCTGGAGTCTTATGACCCGTGTCACCCCCAGTACTCCTTCCTGCCCATAACAGGGGGTTGGACTAGATGATCTGTCTAGGTCCCTTCTGATTCATTGATTCTATGATTATTTTCAAATCTGCAGGTGTGTCTTTTTCATCAATAGTTAGGACTTCAAATGAACTTCCAGAGACCCCATAGCCATAACTTTCCTTTGAGATACATCAGTGTGAACATGTACCTTGAGGCAGTATTTTAAAACCACAAATGAGATGCTATATTTAACTTCTGGGACTATACTAGAAAAATCTTTACAAAGGAAATGAATGAGTTGTAACCGCTTTAGGCAAATGAAAATGAAAATAAGTCATTTTAGTTCTCTACATTTATTAAAGGAGTGGCTGTTCAGATATGTTGTTTGTTCAAAATCGTCCAACCATGACTAGAAAAAAGAATATAATTGCACATGCCATAAAAAGAATAGGCAATGGCAAAGTACATGTATGCCAGTGGGCAAAACTCTCTTCCAGTGCAGTAAAGAACCCTCTCCAGCTATAGAATCAGCTTTTTCAGGTTGTCTTGTTAATTTTCTTCAAAATAGCATATGTTCAGCATATCCAATTGTCCTTGGCTTCACATCATCAGCTTGCAAGCACCCGGTTAGTCGGAGATGGACCAGCTTCCAGTTAAGAGCCAGGTACACTGGCAGCAGGGAAAATTATGCAGAATTTTTGGCACTGAAAATATTTGCATATATTTTACAACCAGCTGTTGTGTAGCTCGTTGAAGATTGTGCAAATTGTATAGAATTATTTGTATAATTATAGAAGTGTATTGCACACTTACGTTACTGGGGTAATCTTTTGAACACCTCTACTGCTTTAATACTAACATGAAATAAAATAGGGCTGGCATGTAGTAATCTTTGCATTATATGTAAAGATAATTTTATATTTCATGCCAGCAGTTGTGGAATGAAAAGGGATTCAGACTGAATTAAAATCGTTTTATGCTTCTTGTGTTTGTTTCCATTAAAACTTGAGCATTAAATCCAGGATGGGGACCTGAGATAGCAGATGGTAGAATTTCTGAGAGCACCATTTATTGCTGATGTCTATTTATTTCTTTAAAATCTTCCTCCAAATTCTGTAGGAGTTGATGACATCTAACAAAATACTCGTTCACTGAAGCCTTTGTTTTCACTTTGTTAATCAAAAGCTTAATACTCTAAGGAATGACAGAGACAGAAATGAATAACAGTGAAAGCCCCTGGCACTTGAACTGCTTTGCACATCACAGTGAAATGCTCCTAGTAAAAGAACAGGTTGCCCTCCCAAAAATTAACACTTTGAGGGAAATTATACTTTTTTATCTCCTAGGTTAAATTCAAAATAGAACTTATTAAAGATGTTATGATCTTGACATTTCATAGAGAAATGAAATCTGGATTTTTTTGGGTTTGAGAACAGCCTTTTTTTCCTTGATTCATTGGACATCTTTCAACTTAAGCAACACATGCAGATAGGAAGGTCTCTTTTTAAGGCAGTACAGCGCTGTTCTAAAGCACTTAATTCTGTTGCTGTTCCTGCCAGAGTTCACATGCAATGTTAGTTAAATCACTTGAGTTGGACATTTCACAGATAGTCACAGCTTATGTGTTTCTCATTTTCTGGAAGTCCAGTCAGTGGTGTAACTGGGTAGGGAAGAGGGGTGCATAGGGGCAACCTCCCTGGGTGCCATTTTAGGTAAGTGGGGGAAAAAAGCAGCTGCTGCTGGCAGCCTTGTGTTTATATTTGCAATTGTGGCTGTAACTGGAAGTTGCCTCTTCTGCTTTGTCTTGGGTGCCAGGCTAGGTCCCTACACTGCTGAAGCCAACTTGATGCCCTGGGGTCTAATCTGCAGAAGTGCTGAACACTTGCATCTAACCCTAAATTTAATGGGAGCTGTAATTTGAACATAGGAAAGGTTATACAATGCTAATAAGCTAAAAAATTAAGTTATAGATATTTCATATTGGATGCCTAAAATTAGCGCATGCTTCTGACCTTAATTTCTCTGTGACTCAGCTCCTGATCCATGAATGGGGTAAAAACATCACTTCATCTAATAAAAGTGTTTGGTATAACTTAACAAAAAATGTATATGGCCACACACAGAACAACAGAGATAAAAATAATTGGGGAGTATGTAATTTTGTGGACAGTCTGTCCTGTGCAGTGAATGAAACAGATGTGCTGTGTAAATAATCTGTTATCAGTAAAGTTTGTATCATAATGTGTAAGCAGCAGGGGAGGAAATTAATACTACAAGACCACTCTAATTCTAGCATTTCTTGACTCTTGAGAGCTTGGCAACCTTATTTTTCTCCTAACATTTTTTCATGCACTTGAAATTAATCATAAAATTGTCAATTTTGCCTGGTGCTTAGTTATTCTCTTGTTTTTACAACCATGCCACTTCCTTCTTGAAAGCCCTTCTTGGCTTCCTGCCTTGTAACACACCTACTTCAAGCATCTTGTTTTAAGGCTTATCTTGCCACCATCTCTTGTTTTTTTCCATATGCTTCTCCCAGTTGTCTAAACTTGCTGCTCCCTGGGCGTGTCTACATGTGCCATTAATGCTCAGCGATAAACTCCGGAGCTTATTGCTCCGGAGTTTATCGCTCCTGGACATGCCATTTACACATGCACCCAGATCGCAGCACGTTGAGCTAGGTCAGAGCAGCCGTCCCCAAGAGGGTCAGCAGATGAGCTGGCTGGGGCTAGCTGGCAGGCAGTGCCCACCCTTGTGCCCCAGCCAGCCATGGCAGCATCTACACGTGTGCTGCTGCACACAAAAAAACTCCACAGCAGGGTAGTACTTGCATATACTAGTCCTACAGGGTAGGCAAGGTTCTGTGGGTAGATGAAATATCTTTTATTAGACCAACTAAATAATTGGGGAAAAGTTTTTTACACACTTTGAGGCACAAAGACCCTTTGTCAGGCATAGGGAAACACTTGTAAAAACCCTGTAGTACTAGTATTTAAAAGTACTACTCTGCTGCAGAGTTTGAGCTTCCTGTTCTCTAATAGGGGAATACATGTAGACGCTGAGACATTTACTGCAGAACTAATTAGTCAGCTCCACTGTAAACATCTTGCCCACTTTCTCTTTCAGTCTTTTTTTTGGCATTTTCTAGCAAGTTCCCTACACTGTTTGGAGCACTTTCCCTGATCCAACAACATCCAACAAGTTCAGCCCCTTCCTTCCTTCAGATCCATCCTTAAAACCAAGAGATGCTCTCTTTTCCTGTTTTTGTTTCTTCTATCCCCTTCCATATTAGAAATGTGAGCTGTTGTTGTTTGTGGATGATCCAACAGTTTAACTGCAGCATAGGCAAATAGGAAAACATTCAGCTACAGTATAGAAATAGTTGTAAGGGTTTGAGTAAGCAAATTATGTTATAGTATTTATTATCCTGTCTCTATTTATTATCCTGGCTCTAAGTTAGATAAGTTTATTCACCAGAGGTGCCATTTACCTTGAGCAAGATTCAAGAGCATTTTTTTATTTTATAGTTTTTAAAATAGTTTAGTTTTGTTTCAGTAATGGCAACATTACTGTTTAGTGTGACCTCTTGACCTATTACCCATTTTTTTAATATTATGCTGATCACCATAGAATTCAAATATCGCATGCTGTCTGCACTGGGTTTGCTTCATAGTATAAGGGACAGCTTTGTAAAAATGTGGTATGAATGTATTATATTTACATGCCAGGGTACTACATGAATGTTTTAATATAATAATCTTAATGCCTTGTGTATGCCTAAATCTTAAGTTCTATATTTATGCCATAATCATATAAATTGCAACTAATTTGGAATTCTTGGTCCAATAAATAATGGTAGTAGAACTTATGGAACACACTCATTATTTCAGAAATCAGTTCACTTGTACATTAGGGAAAACTTATATTATATGCTTTTAAACAATTTTCTTTCATTCTGTTTCTCACCACCTGCATTATTCAGCTTGTGACTGGTTGGTGTGTTCTGGAAGGATTCAAGAGGGTGTTTTTCTGTTTTGTCCTAGCTTCAGAATGATCTGTGTGCTTCTGCAGGTTTTCATTGAACCTAAATATTATTTTAAGTTCAGATTTAAAATATATATGACTTTTTATTACTCAGAATATGCCAAGCAGCATGTTGTTTGTTTGTACATGTAGTAGTGCTACTATTGCATGGCA
>NW_017728918.1:70701422-70721451 GCF_001723895.1 Crocodylus porosus
AGTTAAATTCCAGTTTCTGTAATCAGCATGTGAAAGAGTAAGGAGGATGAGGGAGGAACCTTGGGCATCGTTCTTTTCTTGTCAAGAGCAAGATGCAAGCTGTGCAATTCTAACAAATGTGCAAATTGTCATTTAGGTCCTGGCAGATAAACGTATATAAGTCTTTGCCCCAAAGGTTTACACTGTAAGGCAGTGGTTCCCAATCTGTGGTACATGTACCACCAGTGGTATATAACCTATCAGTGGTACACATTAATAGATTTATTGTAATTCCTTTATATGACAAAAATTTGCTGGTGGCACTTAAGGTTGCATCATTTTAAATTGGTGGTATGCAATTTGTCAGAGTTTGGGAACCGCTGGTGTAAGGGACAGGCAGGGGTGATACTGTATTTACCTGAATCCAAGACACCTTCTAATTTAAGACACCCCCCAATAATTAAATTCTAGATATGGAAAATCATAACAGAGTTACAGTTTTCCTTATCTAAAATCCAATTATTAGGGGAGAGTCATCTTAAATTTGCCACATTCCCATCCCACTGCTGTGGCAGGAAAATGGCAGCAGAGGGAAGGCATGGCGAGGGGGCAGGTGAAGGGAAGCAGAGGTGGGGTAAGCAGGGGCGGGGAGCAGGAGGTGGGGAAAGTGGGGACAGGAGGGGAAGGAACTAGGGGTGGGAGAGCAGGCATCTGGCCCCTCATCCCTTGCCCCTCTGGTGATTACTCCTTTCCACCCCCTTGCTTACCTCCCCCTTCTGCTGCCTTTTGTGTTGATCTGGACACAGGTGGAGCTACTCCTGCCCCACACTGCAGGAAGCAGCTGTGCTGGGAGCCTGGATCTGCACCACACAAATTTCTCCTTCCCTTCCCTGCTCCCTTCCCCCTTTCCCTTTTTCTTTCCCTGTCTCCCCTGCTGGCTGGGAGCAGGCTGCCTGCTGCTGCTCCAGACAACAGCAGCAACCTGGCTCCCTGCCAGTGAGGGGGCGGGCAGCGGGAGGAGCAGCAGGGAGCAAGGTTGCTGCTGCATGCAGCTTCTGTTGGCCTTGACCCAGCTGGGCTCTCAGCAAGCATAGTCGCTGCTCCTGGCTCGCAACTGTGATATTCCATGCTAATATGAGGCTGTTTTCACTATGAGGAATTGGAGGGGAGGGGGAACCAATCTTGAAATCAAGCAAATATAGTAAACTAAGTATAAGTAAATGGTGTAGAAGATAGAGCCAGCAGGCTGGATTCAGCCCACAGGAGCCCTGGCATTCAGCCCCTAGTGCTGCTCATGAGTCTTGGACTTGACCCTCAGGCAGCATGTGGGGCATGCCAAAAGATGGCCCTGTGCAACATGTGAAGTACCTGCTCCAGTACAGTACCTGCAGCCTCTGTATGTAGCAGAGTCTCAGAGTGGCTGCTTACCATTGCCACACTCTCTAGGCCAGGGACTTGGGATCACAGTACACGTGGCACTCACTAGCATGTGTCCTGGAGCAGCAGAGTGGTTGCTGCTTGCAGCATAGCCTCAGGGTGGCCACCACATACAGCGCAGCTTCGGAGCAGTTGCTGCATGTAGCACAGCCCTGGACCGTGCCACATGCAGTGCCCACACCAGCCACTCCAGGACACATACTGGATCCAGAATGAGGGCCTGGCTTTTGGGCCTAAGTCAGTTTACTGACCAGCTGTGTGCCAGGGGTGTTATACCCCTGTTATAATTTACATAAAGGTTATATTCCATTCAGTCCTGTTTCCATTAACTTCAGATGCTCTATGCTCACAGTTCCTTACACTGGGTTAAAGTAACCTTAGATGTCATAATGCTCAGTCCAGCAATGTGTAAAGGAATCCAAGTGCTTTTCCACAGTTAAAAGCCAATTTGGTAAAGTGTGAATTGAAAGTGCATTTGTTATTTTCAGGTAATTCCTACCATGGACACACTTACTCTGGAATAAGCATGCCTTATTCCAGCTCAACTGGAATAACTTTGTACACAGTTCCTAATTCGACACGTGTTAGAAGTAGGTTATTTTATCTTTTCTGGTCTCTTGGTTGGCAAGTTATGCCAATTTAAACTCCCTTATACACTGCTAGGGTGTGTGTAAGTAGGTCTAAGGAGTCTGAGTTAATGAAGTGGGCACTGGGTTAAGCTTGTAGTTATTCATTACCACTACATTTAGCTGTGAGGGCCTGCTTATTTTCTTGATTTTAATTTCTTATAAAATAAATACCCCGAAAGTGCCTAATAGTTTAGTTGCTTTTGACACAGCATTGAAAAAACAAATTAAAGCAACTGTGAACTCCCTGGAAACCTCCAAGGAAACTAAAGAAACCTCTCTTGCCATAAATATCAGCTGTTGTCAAGCTGTTGTTTAAAGGAAAAGTAGAGTGCTAGACCTTGCTAAATGTCCTTAAGGCCAACCAGCGTGGCCTATGGCTCTCTCCCTCATGGAGCTTGCTCTCTTGCCAGCTTTTTTTTCCCCCCAAAAAATATTTCTCTGTCTCTCATTATTGCATAACTATAGTTATAGTTAAATATATATACAGGAGAAGTTCTGTTATCTGGCACCCCCTGGAAATGGGATGCCAGATAACAAAATATGCCGGTTAACTGAGCAGCCCGAACTGTGTATCCACGCACTCATGCTCTCATCTCCATACCCTTACCCCCACCCGTTGTCCTCCTCAGAGGGCCTGCCCCTGAAAAGGTCTATGCCAGACCTCCTTTCTCTCAAAATAAAGAGGATCTGACTCTAGTATCTCTGGTGATCACAATAAGGAGAGGAGTAGGTATGTCCCAGGCTTTAAGATAAATAACAGTGATTCCTTCACTATGCCAGGGTCAACTGGTCTGTTACAAGTAGTATTTCAACTTGTGTGAATCTTGGTAGAGAAATGGAACTATCAGTCCCTGGTGAGATGGTCCCTCATCTCTTCTCCTGAGTTCCCCTGTACTTTTGTTTTGGGGGTTTTTTGTCCTTTGCTGGTGATTCAAGTCAGATATTCCAAGCCAGTTTTTAAACTAGCCAGTGATTTGTTTGGCTAATTCCAGTCATGTCCCAAGGCTACTCTTGATTTTGTAAGAGTTTGTAAGAACCCCCTTGGGATCACTTCCTTTTCTGAGGCTTCTGCAGAAAGAGTCCTGGCAAACGAGGTAAAAGGGAAAGATATTGGAGTCCTGACCCCCTATCAACTATCTCACTGTGGAGCCTTCCCTGTTGCATTGGCCAAAGGGCAGTTTTACTCACAACCCAGTCTGGGTAGCTTTGTCTCAGCACTGTCCTCTGGCAATGTTTGTTTTCTCTTCTGTATTTGAGGAGTGAGCTAGAATGGCAGTGTGCCAGAGATTCTGCCCCAAGCATGCCCCAACAGAGATGCCTCATGGTGAACAGTTCATAGATTCATAGATATTTCACAGACATTAGGGACCTCATGAGATCATTGGGTCCAGCCCCACCACCATAGTGACCCCAGCAAGAAATAAATCCAGCAGTTTCTTGAAGGAGTCCAAAGTAAGTGTGCTTACACCACCTCTGGGGGGAGTTTGTTCCAGACCCCAGACACATGTACAGTAAAGAACTTTTTTTCCTTATATTCAGTCTAAATTGGCCTTTCTGGAGTTTATGGCTGTTAGACCTTGTAATCCCTTGGGGAGCTCTGGTGAACAGGTGTTCTCCCAGGTCCTGATGTACCCCTCTTATGAAGTTGTAGGCTGCCACCAAGTCCCCCCGAGCCTTCTCTTCTCCACACTGAAGAGTCCCAAGTCCCTCAGCCTCTCCTCATACGGTCTTCCCTCCAGGCCTTGAATCATATGAGTGGCTCTCCTCTGGACTCTCTCAAGTTTCTCCATGTCCTTCCTGAAGTGGGGGACCTAATACAGTACCCCAGCTGCAGTCTCACCAGAGGATGACTTCTCTGGTTTTGCTTGAGATGCATCGGTGGATGCAAGCTTTGCCTGCCACCACATCACATTGGTGGCTCATATTCATCTTGTGTTCAATCAATACCTCCAAGTCCCTTTTAAAGGTGGTGCTAGTTAGCATAGCACTGCTGAGCCTGTAAGTATGGTGGGGGTTCTTTCTACCAAGGTGCAGCACCTTGCACTTCTCCATATTGAAGGCCATCCGGTTTTGGTCAGCCCACCTTGAGAGAGTGTCCAAGTTGGCCTGTATTCCCAGCCTGTCCTGCGGTGTGACAGCCCTCCCCCATAATTTGGTATTATCCACAAACTTGGCCAGTTCAGATCTACTCCCCAATCTAGATCTTGATGAAAATGTTAACGAGTACTGGCTCAAGTACCAAGCCCTGAGGGACTCCACTGTTAACCCTGCACCATGTTGATTTGCTTCCTTCAACTAGCACTCTTTGGGTCCAACCCTGTAGCCAGTTGCCTAGCCATTGGACTGCATGATGATCAAGGCCACAGTTCCCTGGCTTAACCATGAGGACATCATGGGAAAGTAGGTTAGAGACCTTCTTGAAGTCCAGATATATGATGTCCACATCATCTCCCTTGTCCAGGGCATATATTACCTGGTCATAGAAGGAGATGAGATTGGTCAGGCAGGACCTGCCAGTCACAAAGCCATGTTGTCTGGCATTCATAAGCTTGCCTTCCATTAGTCTGATATTGATGGATCCCTTGACAGTTTTCTCCAGGATTTTTCCAGGGACAGACATCAGACTGATTGGTCTATAGTTTCCCGGGTCATCCCTCCTCCCTTTCTTGGAGATAGGGACCACATTGGCTTTTTTTCAGTCATCCAGGACCTTGCCTGACTGCCATGATTTTTCAAATATCCCTGCCAGGGGGGATGCAATGATGTCTGCCAGCTCTTTCAAGACCCTTGGGTACATTCAATCTGGGCCCATGGACTTGTGAATGTCCAGTTTCTCAAGGTGTTCCCTCACTTGGTTCACATCCATTTTGGCCCTGTCACCTGCTCCTGAATTGGTTTGTGCCATTCCTGGCACTGTGATCCTCATGGGAGGGTGAAAAACCAATGCAAAAAAGTCATTTAGATTGGCTTTTTCTTGAGCATCTGATGTTAGTTGCCCTGTTGGATCTCTCAGGGGCCCAAAACTATCCTTGTTCTCTTTTCTACTTCCCACATATCTGAGTTCAACCAGCTCCTTCCCCTTTCTCTTTACTTTCTTGTTGGTTGTGAATAGAAGGCACTTAGAACAGCACAGATGGCCTCATTTAGGTTTTCTATATTGAAAGTACGACTATGTTTCCTACTCTGGGGGCACATTGCTGTGAAATTTCCATTGCAATGGAAGATAAACCTGAGCATGAGGAATACACTATGTATCCTTATTTACTTGAATTCCATTTCTTGGAGTAACATGGTCTACTGATCTGGCTCACCATGAAGACCACTGGATGATCCAAAACAGATGGGAAGTGACATTTCCAATGGCAAAAGCACATGACATCTCCTTTTGAAGATTACGGGTTGTTGCCATTAGACAGAGCTCACCATGCTGAGTCATAGGAAAAATTACTGTATTTACTTACATACCATACACACATTTTTTCCAAAATTTGTCTAGCAGGGCTAGGCAGTTTGGCTCAGCAAGTAGCATCAGCTGAAAACTTGATCCTGCAGCCTGGGGATTAAGAGAGGAGCCACAAGTTTTTGTTACTCTCCCACTGCAGCTGCCCTGTGAAAATACCTTATGTACTCAAGGAAAAATCTTCTTTCTTCATTCTACTTTCCAAAAACAAGGTGCATGCCTTATCTGGAGTCATGTAGTATGGGAGAAAACATGAGCTGAACCTTCTGGAAGTGTATATTGCATGCTGCTGGTGACTGACAGGTTGTTCTTATGCTGCAACGAATTTGCTCACTGGAATGGTTTTGTGAAGCACATTAATCAAAGAAAAAAAATGTCTCCAAGTGTAGATACATTTTTCTATTGTAGACAGGACAACTTTGAAATATATATGCTGGTAGCACTGGGTTGCTCTCTGAGTACAGGCATGTATTCTGTAGTAAGATGTTGAAATAAATCTTGCTGTTTTAAATTTCACGGAGAGAAGAAATACTGGGCATTTCCATATACTGCATTGAAGGATGAGCTTTGGTTAAAATGTGCCCTGGGCAAATCAGAATTTGGGAGACCTCAAAAATGATCACTTGAGAACAAATAACTATAATCCCCAAGATACCCATGAGTTTTCATCATATTGTGTAAAGCCCCATGTTACCCACTTCTAAATTGAACCTTTCCTTCCTTGTTCAGGAGATGCCCAATCCTATTTTCCAGGTGCAGGAACTGTTTTTTTCCCCCAAGTAAATTGGCTTTACTGCATAGTAAACGTAGAACAGACGCACAGTGCACAGTGCCACTGTGTAAAATATCATTCAAATCCTGGATTGAAATTGCCCTTTGAAAAATGCGTAGTAACTTTACCCTGTGGAAAAGTAACTACATAGGTGTTGTGCATCTGTTTTCCTAGTTACTTTAATCCTGAGGTAGTCCTTTGCCCAATGCTAACAGTTACCCCCAACAGCCAGTAGGCGGTAGCTTTGAGAGAGCTGGTCATCTGTCCTCTGCCTGTAAAATCTGGGATAAATTACTTTGTAGAAAATTAGACCCTCATAGGCAGTGTGTGCCTGCACCCTTTTAAGTCAGAGAGTCTTGAAAGATGGGACTCAAGAGAAGAGAGAAGAAACTAAGAGAATTAAACAGAAAAGTTATGTGCATGCTTGGTTCATGTGCCTACATATTCATAAATCAATGCAAAAATCAGTAGGTATAAGCTTAGGCATGGACTCTTTGGCAGCTTCTTTAAAATCAACGCATTCAAAAATCACTCCTTGTTCACATTACTTTGTAAATACAGTGTGTGCCCAACTGAAGATGTTGTGGCTTAATTGAATAAAACAACCCCACACATGCTTCTGCACCACAGGATTTCTTCAGAAGCCTGGATATTAGAAATTTAATTTGGAAGCCAGAAATCTATTTTAGAGAATCTGGTCTCAGAGTTCCATAACCATGTTATACACACACATACTGTGGATGTTCTATCATTTGTTACCCATTTCATCATAAATACTAATGATTGTTTGTCGGGGTGCATTGATAGAGATTTTGGGGGCTGATACCAATAGCCAATTTTTAAGGAAACATATTGGCCGATACTGATACGATTTCTGATACAGCTGCATGCAGCTGGTAAGCCTGTTAGAGTGGAAAGGGAAAAGGAAGGGAAGGCGTGTTGGGGTGGCAGCTCAAGGCTCCTGCGGTGAGGTAGGGAGTGGGGCTGGGGCAAGCACTGCCCGGCTGGGGCAAGCACTGCCCAGCCAGGGCACGATTAGGTGTGGGATGGAGCCATGGCTCACCTGGGGGGAATGGGGTAGAGGGCGGCTTCCGCTGCTGCGCCCAACCTGGGAGGGCATGGGGGGGGTGCCCCCCAGATCAGGGCAGGGCAGGGTGGCTACTGCTGCAGGCTGGGGTGGGGCGGCACCAGGCTCTTCCCAGGGGGATTGGGCCGGGCTGCACTCGGGGTGAGCAGCAGCAGTGCTGAGAGGGAGGCTATGGGGGGCTGCAGCCACTCCAGATTTCGCTGTAGCCTCTCTTCCCAGCGCTGTCACCGGCTGCCTCAAGCACAGCCTTGGGACAACCCCCCCCCCCATGTGCCAGGAAGAACCCAGTGCAGCCCCAGCCTGCAGCTACAGCACCACCACCCCCAAATCCAGGGCACACGCCCCCTCATGCCCTCCTGGGGTGTGCACAGCAGCGGGAGCCGCCCTGCAGCCCCTGGATGAGCTGCGGCTCCGTCCCACACTCTGCCCCGCCCCAGTTGGGCAGCAGCTGCCCCAGCCCCAACCACACTCCCTCCCTCACCCCTGGGGGTATTGATCTGCTCCCCCATGCCCCTTCCTTCCCCTTCCACTACAGCAGACCTACCAGCTGCACGCAGCTCTCCAAGCTGCCAGGCTGTGCTCCTCACTGCATGCCTGCATTTATTGGCCAAATTATCAGCCACATCAGGCTGATTTCTAATGCAATCAATTTTGTTTTTAATCAGTGCCAATCCAATATCAGTGTACCTCTAATTCTTTGAGGTATCATATTTGTTTAAGTCTGCTTATATTTAGTACAGTAGTTCTTATGCATCTGAAATGTGTATTTCAGATGTCTGTGAGATGAATTTCATGGGATGCTAGTTTTAGGCAGCACCTAGGAATATTTTTAAAAAATCTGATGTGTATTCAGCATAGTTATTGCACAAAGTTTTTAAAAATACAATTTTTAAACATTTTTAAATATTTGTATTTTTCCCCCTGGGTATACTGAGAGAATCTATTAGCTTGAAGTCTGGTAGAGGCTTTGCCTTGGTTCAGGTCTCCAGGAGTAATTAGTCATGGCTGCAGAACAAAAAAAACCAGTGGTAGATTAAAAATTGTGTTGCATTTACAAACCAACTGTAGCTCATGTAAAATATATAAATACTTGGCTTTGAAAGGAAATTAAAACTAAATACAACCAGTAATCTCAAAATCAGTCAACCCAGGGAAAGTTGGCAAATGCAATGATGGCATGATAGAATTCCTTAACACCGCATGAATGTGTGCGCTGCAGGTACATGTATTCAGTTTGTATACCAGTATATGGTAAACTTAAAAACATTAAACTTTAGAATGTTCACTTCTTAAAGTAGCATCCAGTCACCAATATAGTGCCAAAATTATCCATCATATCTTAAAGAAAAATTTAACCAATTTATTTTCTATACTTTGGCTATATCTACACAAGCAGCCCACTGCACAGTTGTCACTGCACAGTCATTTAATACTTGGTTAAGCAAGTTACCAGCATTACTGCTGAGTACCATCCCTACATGGTTATTTTTAGAAGCTACTGCGCAGTAGCTCATTACTGCTGTGCAGTACCATCACTATCATGGTTCGTGTCTGGAGATGCTATGGCGCTGTAGCAATGAACCTATGGTGAAGTAACTCATTACTGTGTCATAGCATCTCATGCAGACATGCTCACTAGGTATAGTGGTAGATGTAGCTCACTAAGAATATATGTATTAATACACAAATGTTTAAAAGAAACCTTTTCATCTGGTTTAGTGTCTCCTGAAAACTACAGATATTTGAGCTTTCTTTGCTCTTAAAGTGGCAAGGATTTTGAATTTGGTACAAAATAGTTTTTTTTTTCTCAAAAATTTCCCAGATGTGTGAGGTAGATGTGTATAAACATAATATGACGATTGTCCCCCTTAACAACTGGATTTCACTTACTTGGTTGAGTTCTTACATTTGCTCATTCTCTGTTCACCCATTACTTTCAGGAAAAGCAGGGTAGAAGAAAACCAGTTTCTAATGTGAATTTAACAGATGTTCTCAGTCTCTACTGTCTTTCACAAATTAAAGCAAAAACACTCTGTACCCTTCCTTCTAGTTTAAAAATTAAACTAATTCACTTTTGCCTAAAATCAAAAGGAACAAATGCTTATTTTCCTTTTTGCATAGCACTTTTAAACAAATGGTATTTCTATATATAGTAATAATACAAAAATGTTAATGCAAAAGTTATTAAATATCACTTCTTGCTAATACAGTTATGAACCTACAGTATTAGACCTCCAACCAAGAATAAAACAAAAAAGAAAGAAGGTGAAACTTGCACTGCCGTCAGTAAATTACTGTAAAGCACTCAGAGATGCATGCTACTGGGGATTTTCAATTTAGTTTTTTAAACTCTGTGCATGAAATATTCATTTTGGGGTCAAATCCTGATGTTCTTACTTTTGGGAGTAATCCCATTTGTTTGAGTGAAACCATTCAAAATACAAAAAGCTAGAACAGCGGTACTCAACCTTTTTTGCCCTGTGGGCCAGATGGATGAGGCCAGTCTGTCCACAGGCTGGATCTGGCTGGTGGGCCATATCCAGTGGGTCCTGATCTGGGCACTTGGAGTGGGGTGGGGGGAAGGCCAGCCTCAATCTTGCTGTGCAAAGGGAAGGAGGCATAGTCAGGCCTTGATCTGACTCTGCAGAAGTGGGCATGGCTTGGCCCCAGTCTAGTTGTAATGGGGAAGGGAGCATGGCCTGGATCCAGTCTGGTCCTGCTGAGGGAAGCAGCAGGGCCCAGTCCTGATCAGGCCTTGCAGGACTCAGGAATTTGGCAGTGGGGTACGGTGGCAGCTGCATTGGGCTGCCATAGTGACTAACTAATGAGGTTAGTTAGGTCATCGCCTAACCAGAAGTGACCAGGGCCCTGGGGGAGAGATTAGGCAAGGCCAGAGCCAGGGCAGGCAGTCTGGCCATGCAGGTTGTGCAGGTGGGAGATTTTCAGAGGTCCCAGACTCCAAAGCAAACTGGGAGTGTGCAAGGTCCAGAGAGAGCTAGGGAAGCTGTCTCTGCACAGAGCTAGCATCTGATTAAAACACAGGGTTGGGTAGGAGTTTTTTATAGCTAGAAGGGCTTGTGTTTGATGTTTTGGTTTCTGCTTAGCCCAGTGGTTTCGGGTGAACTGTTAGGGGTGGCTTGGAAGTCCCAGAGCACCTAGGGGGGCGCAGCAATCCTATACTGCCCAAGAGGCACAATTTTGTAGCACCTGCGAGGGGCACACCTAGCACACCCTGAAGGGTGGTCTCATAGCACCCAAAAGGGGCAAAGCAAGCCTTGGAAGAGGTAGGACTGGGGCCAGGGAGTCCAGAGCCTGGGACTCCCAAAGCTCAGTTTGATCAGTGGACTAGGGCTAGCGAGCTCAGCAGTACTAAAATAATAGAGGCTGAGGTCTGACACTGGAACAACAGCAGGCTCACTCTTGAGACCCTCAGGCTGCCTCCCTCCTTTCCAAATGATAACATCATAGGTGTGGTGGTCAAGTAAAGGAGGTGAGAGTCCATTAGACTTAGAGCCAGAGCAGGAATTGCATGGCCACCAGTGGGCATCACAGCTGCCCCTGGAACCCGAACCTGCCATGCAATATTAATTGCCACTGCTCCTCCACCATTGTATTTCCCAACCCATGGAAAACCCTGTGGGCTGGATGCCATGGCTCCATGGACTTGGGGGTCAAATGCCCCTGGTCTAGAAGGATGTGGCCTTAAGTGAAAAGCACGCTCCCAAGTAGAGATGTAGTAAATTTGTACATATATAAAATATCTAAGTTTTTTGTTTTTCCTTATATTGTGTTTTTCAGGGAGGTCTTGCACTTCCTGAAATTAAATCTGTAACAAAGATGGCCTGATATTGGCCAATTCTTAAAATTCAGTGTGTGATACAGACTCAGCCATTGTGCCAAGCATATGTGCTGTTGAAACAATAAGTTCATTGTATGAAGGTAGAGAGAGCTTGACTGACATTGCATTGTGTGGCAGATATGCTTGATGTGCTTTCTCAATGGAGAATGTTGAGTGTTTCGGAAACAAACTTGTAAACAACATGCAGTATGCTACAATAACAGGATTAGCTAAGAAGATAAAATAAAATCTCTGCTCGCTTTTTGTTTACTGATTGTAATTTATGGAGGGATTGGAAAACAGAAGTATGAGGAAATTATTCTTCTTCCCTTGTTTTTCCCCTTTTTCCCCCAGTTAGTTTGTAGTGAACCAGGCAGAAACGGAGAAGCTGCCTGAAGGGGAGAAAACAGATGAAGGCTTTAATGATCCCTTTTCTCTTTCTCATGTTCCATTTATATAATATAAAATATGCCACTTTGTTGAGAGTAGTGAAGATCCAGGGGTATGCAGGGCCATGGTCATACCCTGCCTTTGTTGTGCAGCTCACATGTTGGTGGCTTAAGTTTCCCCCTCCCCACATACCTGTGTACACAGAAGAGTCTATGGCAGGATCCTCTAGCTGACCTTAGACTTATAAAAAAGGAGGCGTAGTTCAGGAGCATGATTTGGTCTCATCAGTACTAGAACACGAAATTGAGTTTTAGCCAAGCTATCACACTTTTATCTGGCCTGCTGTGGCCGCCTTCTAAGTTTTACAGATGTAGTTCAAAGACCTCTCATCCCCTTTTCTTTTTCACACTGCCATTTTTTATTTTATTTATTACATAGGCAAAATCTTCCTCCACCATTTAATCTCCCCCAGCTTTGCAGTCTTGGTTCCAAAGTTTCCTCGTTTCTCTTTCTTGCCCAGTCTACCCTCCTCCTGACATCCTGCCCTGGACACTGTCTCCTTGAACCTTTCCTTTAGATCTTCCCTTGTTCTGTCCATCTTCATGCGTCATCTTTTCTGCCAGCCTTGTGAAGCTGCTTATTCCCATGGTCCTCCCTGGGAACTTCTCACTTACGAGTTTAACTCTAACTGCTTCCACAACCACTTTAGCATTTCTGTTTGAGGACTTGGCAAGTATACATTGTTGCTGGCAATCCCTCGATTCAAGCGTAATCTCTGCCACAGCTCGTCAAGGTGACTTAAGAGTCCAATCCTTGAGCCACATACCCGTCCACAGAAGTTGCAGGTTTTTCTTCAGGGCAGAGTAGGCTGTAAGTGAGGATTTCTCTTCTTTTCCATCCTCTTCCTCTCTCTCCATCTCCTGTACTTCAGGGGCAAGATGCTTTACCTCAAATGGGCAGCCACTTGGTTGAGGTTGCAGGACCATTACAATTGGGAAAAGTAAGCTGGGGAGAGAACCACCACTGTAGTGATGGTTCTGTCCTTCAGTCTTTGTTATCTTCCATTTTAATGCCTTTTACTTAATAGTTATCACATTATTATCCAGTGTCTTTGCAGTTGTTCTGAATATTCTTCATTGGTCAAAGTGCCTTCCAACATTACACATAAAAGTGACAAGGAATATTAACATTTCATGGCATTTATTTCTTAGCTGAAACACAGGCATACTCTTTAGTGCTTATACTAAATCAGTAATAATTCTGTTTGGATATAGAGGGACTAGAAATACATGCAAGTGTCTTGGGGCATTAGCAGTACAGTAATGACACTGCCTTTCCTAAAGCTGACTGCTCTACAGCATTCTTACAGAACTACCGACTTTACAAGAATAGTAGCAATGGGCCAGCATACCATTGCTTCTCTCCTCCACATTTTCTTCTCTTCCAAACCTGTGGGACAAACAGTCACAGGTTTTTAGCAGACCTCATCCCTGGAATAAGGACTATGATAGTCTGAGAAGAGTGTGGCAGAGTAGATTTTGTTGATCCAACAGGTTGGCACCAAGGTATAAGATAGGTGGAAGAGTTGTGGGAAATGTGGAAGCCAAAACACTGCCATATACATCTGCTTACCTCACTCAGATCCCTGAGATCAGCAGGGCCTGGGGCTGAATTCCTTATTGGTTCCACAACCCTTTTCTTCCAGTATGGAAGAACTGAGAGGAAACATCCTAAGTACAAATCTGCTGAGTTTCTGCTTGCTTGTGGTGTTTTTCCCCCCCCACTAGCAAGCATGGCCCCTTTGTGCATTGCTGTTAAGGCATACTCTCCAGTGACAACTAAGATGTGAACATCATATTGTGAGGCAATGGTCTCTGAAAGGTTCTGAGATTGGTGATAATGGTTAATCTTTTTACTTTGGAGACTAAGCTGACTTGTGCATTTGTGATGATATTTTATCACTGCTCTGCTATAGCTGGTACAGGAGATTTTCATTCTAATGGATAAGGTGTCATATTGCAGCACAGCAGATGGCATGCACTTGTAGAGAGCATGTTAGAAACAGACGTTAGTCCACCAGGGTTTTCTTTGGTGCCTTGTAACATTATCTGGAGTGTTCCTTTATGCAGCTCTCATTGTTACTTAACTGACATACAATCTGATATTTTGTGATACCTGCCTAATGTTGTTTCTGTTATTCTTAAGTTTGTGCACCTGACACAACTGTCAAACACCACATAGAAGAGCATACAGTGTTTACATAACACGTCCATTTGAGTATTTGCCTAGGTGGGAATCTTACGTTAGACTAAATAAGTTAGTTTTAGGGGTGCACCGATAAAGATTTTCTTGGCTGATTCTGATAGCTGATTATTAATCAACCATATTGGCCAACGACAATCCAATAATCAATATTTAGTAATAATGCAAGACATGTTAAAGTACTGTAATAAATAAACCTTTTTTTCTTTGGCACAGTCCAGCAGCCTCATGTGACACATGTATCAACATCTTGGCACTTAAAAATGGTGGCAGGGGTGCTTGTACTAAAGCTTGTCAAATGAGCTTTAGTTCAAGCACCACTGCTGCCATTTTTGAGGGCGGGGATGCTTTTAAGCAGAGCAGAGCCAGGTGGGGTGAAGGCGATTCAGGTTGCCCACTGTGGGCTCGGGGCTCTCCGCCCTGCTGTTTTTGGCCTGGGAGCCCCATGCTGGCTGTGCACCTCCTGCCCACCTGGTAGTGGGGGGGCATAACTCACCACCCCCGCTGCTGCCAGGTGGGCAGGGGGTACTTGGCCAGTGTGGGACTCCTGAGGAAAACAGGAGAGTGGAGATCCCTGAGCCCACAGTGGGCAGCTCACAGCTGCTCTGCACACATATCTGGAGTGGGGGCACATGCCCTCCCATACTACTCCTGAGGGCTGCACGCAGTGGCAGGGAGCCACTCCCTGCCCCCATGCCCCCTGGACAAGCTGTGCATGTCTCTGTCACTCTCCCTGCCCTGGCCCTGGGTCCTATCACTGCCCTGGCTGGGTAGCACCCCGAGCCCCTGTTTCTGCCCCTGCCCCACACCCTCCCTCACCATGGGGGCCTTCCGCATGTGCCCCTTGCATCCCCCATGCCTCTTCCCCTCCATAGACTTACCTGCAAAGAGCTGCTTTTCATGCTGCCCGGCTGTATTCCTGGCTATGAGCATGCATGTAGCTTCGTACATACATGTGGCTCCCCCTGCACCTTGTTCCTGACAGCCCCAAGCAGGACCCCTTGCAGACTAGAATGCTGCTTGCCTGCAAGAGGAAACCCAGGCCCATGGGGGAGAGGGAACCCAGGTATTCAGGACCCTGGCCAGAAGGCATAATTATCAGGAGACATTATCGGCTACAATGGCCAAAAAAAAAAGCTGATGGCCGATTATATAATTTCCCCTTTATCAGTGCCGATCCAATTGGCAACTGATATATTGGTGTACCTCTGGTTAGTTTGCCTTGAAGCATGCTGTGTCAACATACAAACTTTCTGAAGTGATTTGTTGTGATAGGTAGCAGTAGGTGACCCTCCTTAATAGCAAGACTGCTTTGCAGTGAGTTTGCTTTCTGTAAGGTGGACACATTTCTAAGTAGTTTGATTTATGGCAGTCTTCCACCTACTGTCCCACTCTGCATTGCTTTACATCTGATCAGTCTTTGTATCAGTTTGCCTTCCACTTCTCTAGGATCATCTTGACTGAGTATCAGTTTTCCTTTTAAATGCTGGCAGGCAGCCAAGAGTGCCCTATCCATTTTGCCATGAGTTCCTTTTCAATATGAAGCTGTGGTAGTGGGTTTACCTACCTGTTATAGCCACTGCGACACCAATCTGAGATCCTGGACTTGTCTGCCCTCTTTGGAGAGCATGAGAAGAGAAGAGACCCGTGTGGTGGTATATACAAGATGCTGCTAGAGCAAATGAACAAATGGGGCGCATTCCTAGAAGTGGTCCTAGTGCTGAGTTGTAGCAAAGGTACCCAACTAAACTACCTGAGGACAATGAACTGGAACAGGACCTCAATTGATTAGCCTGTTACTGGTTTAAACTATGAGAAACTGGACTGCATTTTTGCAAGTGATGCTACCACCTCATTCAAGAATGTAGATAGTTTTCTAAAAAATATCAGGGTAACACAGCAAACACCCAGGAGAGCATGGGTGGCACCCAAGAACTCACTGAATTCCTTTGACCTAATATACTCTAAGGTCCAACCTGGGCTACCAAGAACTCTATGACCTGCTAGTTTTGAAAATTGCACAGGAACCTCCAGCAGACAGGTATGCTAAAAGTATTGTGGAAAACTGTTCCACCAACAGTCAGACCAAAAATTGTGCAGAAGGGAATTGCATCAGGTATCATGCTTTTCTCTGTCACGGTACAGTTTCATTGGAGAAGGGGTACCGGCTGTTTTCTGTGATACTGAGCAGAATTAGAAGCCTCTTTCTACCTGTGCTCAATGTGATATCTATACTGGAGACTTAAAGTGTTTTCTTTTCCTTCATTGTCCGGTTCTGAAACTATTGACTCTATTTGCTGTTTTCATTCACAAGCTGTTTTCTGCTTCCCTTCCCTTTCCCCATCCCTATCTATGATGGCCCCATCACCCTTGCATCAAATCCATTGTGGCAAGCATATTTACTATGGCAGCAAATAAAGAAAGAGAAGACATTAGTTGAGAAGGTACATTGACTCAGAGCTTCTTTAAAGCTCTCTGCTTTTATAAAAGTTGAGATTTCATGAAGTAGTTAACCCAAAACAGGCAACAAAGGTGCTTCAAGATGCATAGAGATTTTAAGGCATTTCAAGACATTTGATTTTAGAATTATAACTGTTGAATTTTATTAATTTTGAAGTAGGCTTTCTGCTTCTGTGTGGGTATCATCAAAGACAAATAAAGGGAGAGTCAAAGGCAAAGCAGCTCTTTTGGGATAGCGTCTATTTTTAGAGATTCTGTTCCACCCTTTTTCCAGTTAAGTGGCTAATAAGCTGAAGTGCTGCATACCTTCCTGCTTTGCCCAATGCTTTTTTGAACAAGATTGTTCTGTCTTCTAGGGATTCACCTTAGAGTAACATGCTTTAATGTAAGGACAGGTCTGTATAGGTACACAGGGTTACTGACCTGCTATTTCCTTCTCTACCATTGGCATAACCACAAATCACTCAGTCACTGTTACAGGGTACTGTAAAAGTGGGAAGTAATTTGGAGCGCCATGTAAAACAACCACAAAGATGTTCCTCATCTAATTTGGAATACCTTTGTGGCTAGTTTGATATTTTATGGTCCAATAAATTGGTTGAAAGTGTGGCATGTTGACCTTTGTTGTGTGGTTAACCTGTTAATCATATAATAAATATAATGATTGCCAGTTTTTTTTAGTAATGGTCCAGGATGCTTTTGTGCTAGGTACTGTGCCACAATGATTGTGCTTTTTATGATTTCCCTTTGTACTTGAAACCCCATT
The DNA here is from genome assembly GCF_001723895.1 of Crocodylus porosus. NCBI lineage: Eukaryota > Metazoa > Chordata > Crocodylia > Crocodylidae > Crocodylus > Crocodylus porosus. The sequence goes on from NW_017728918.1 coordinate 70,718,503, forward strand.
GTTTATGTTAATTGGGGTCAAACATATGGCTTGCAGGCCAGATCTGGCCTGTGGAGTGGCTCTCTTTGGCCTATTGGGGTTCTGGTGGGCCACCAGAGGTTGGGGGACATAGCTGCAGCAAGCAGGATGTGGGGCCCTTTGGCTACACTGGCCATGGCCCTAGAATCATTCCATTGCTGAACCCTTCCTGCTGCTGCTAGATTCCTGCTTCTGGACCCTTTGCCACCAGACTCTTTGCTGCTGCAGGACCCCTCACTGCTGCCACGTTGGTGGCCACAGCAGCCATCCCTGTACCTTGGGCTGGATATGGCCTGCAAGAAGCTCCATAGTCAGGATCTAACCTGGGGAACCAGGTGAGTTTGACACCTTTGGTTTATGTGAAGTGGTGAATAATCTTCAGAGAGGCTAACAAATCTCTGTTTGAAGGAGGAGAAGCAAGAGGGGAACCAGTAAAGTCTCAAGACAGAGAGTCGTATAGGTAAACTTGTGGTGAGAATGAATTTCCTGAAATGTTCTCAAAGGACCAGTATACACCATACATAAAACAAATGATACAGACAGTGACAGAGCAGCTTTCATTACCAAAATCAAGAGTCTGTAATGTCCTGCATCCTGTGGAAACCACAGCATATGCAGACCACCATTTAAACCAACATTATTAAAGGACAAGACCTTTTCCATAACAACCTACTCCCTAGGAGATGGAGACAGAGAGCCCTATCCGTTTTGAAGACTTTGTAAGCACCCCTTAATGTTACTGTGCAGTTTCAAATTTGCACAATGTTTTTCTTTCCTTGTGTTTGATTGTTTTGTTAACGGTCCTGGCAAAATTAATGAACAGCAGGAGGTTTCATGTGAGTTTGTTAGCTTGACTCCCAGTTCCAAAATTCCTGTCATTTTTCATAGACAGCTCATAACACGCTGTGACACAGAACATAGGCCTGAGCAGCAGAACATTGCACCATCCCATCCCAAATGCTGAAAGGTTAATACAAACACTGTGGATAGACTGGTTTCAAGGATGGTACCTTTACCCATTGTAAGAAAATGGGGCAGCATAGGTTTTGTGACAAATTGCCATAGTGAGCAGAGCTGCAGCCTGTGGCAGCACAGTAGGGGGCACTACTATGTAGAGCTATCTGCCTCACTGTGCCAGGCCCAAAACCTCACTTTGGGAGTCTCCCTTGGGGAGCCTATAGGTAGCTGTCCCGCTTCCTGAAGAATACCTGCAAGCCTGGGGTAACACTGCCACCACCTGGGCACTGGTTTCTGGCAGGGCAGCCTAGGGTACACAGACCCTGCAAACCTTGGGGGTGCTTTGCCCACAGTAATAATTCTGGGTGCTTCATTCAGCCCAAAGCATCCCTAGATAGCATCAGGAAAAACTGAAGGAAAATAGAAAAGCGAAAAAACTTCACTGGCCAGGCAAGGGGCAAAAGGCCTTCCCCCTCAGCAGCACAACCATACAGGTTGTAACCCGACATCTTTATTGATCAGGAGGGGGAGAGGGTTAGAAAGAGGAAGTCAGAATACACTTTGAGCAAACAAAAACTATGTGAGTCTTTACAGAGACTGGATACAGTGACCCTTTTAAGACGTGAGTGGCCTACACATAATTCCTATCTCCTGGCTGGTTTCCAGGTTTCTACTTACAGACGTCACCAGGCAGCTGCCTGGGGTGCTTGCTTGAAATTTTCAAAATGCCCACCAGAAGGAAGAGGCAGCTCCCTGCCTCCCCCTAGGAATTTTATCTGGCCAGGTCACCTGATTGACCAGCCTGAACCAAGAAGAAAGCAATGAGAGAGAGAGGTCACCTGGGCTGACCCATGTCAGAGAAAAGGGGAGGGGATTTTTTCGCACAAGCCCAGGTTGGACCGGGTTGCAGCTGGCTGCAGCTCTGCTCCTGACAGGCTTTCAGAGAACCAACTGTTCTCTCTTGCTCCCTCTCCTTTTGGAGGTAGTTAGGGGGCAGGAAGAGCAAAGCACTCTGGGATGGTGGGGAACCGAAAGAACCTCTATAGTACTACATGTAACCATCTATGTGTGGCACTACAAAATGGAGGTCCTGAGAGAAGTTCCTGTTTTAAAATGTAACACTTTTATGGTGGACCTGCCATTTGGGTGGCACTACAAGTGGCATGAACCTCCATACACATCTTTTTGGAGCACTGCAAGGGCATATATAGGGCTACAAATGTAATATGTATCCATGGCTTAAGTGTAATCCTGTTCCATCTTCCATCCTTTTCAAGACCTAGAAAAACTGGTAACACATTTGCTATTGTCTGTCTTAACCTTTAGACTAAGTCACAAAGAGCAGCAAGAAGCACTCAACCATTAAATGTTTTTAAAAAACTTGAGCAGGGTGGAAGACTGCACTTGCCATTTAAGTACCAGCTGGATGCTTAATAACTAAATAGAATAAGATCTGGCTCATAATGTTTTAATAAAGTATTTTTGTGTTTATAATTCTTTCTAAAAAAATACAGATACTATATTGAGTTTTTTAGTGTCTCATTGAAAATGAAAGATGCCATCTATTGAAAATTTGGGTAGTTCAGGTTACACCCCCCAAACTCTTAAGTTTTGCTACCTGTTTATCTAAGATTATGTCTTGCATTTGTCAGAATAGGTGGTCAAATGCATCCTTTCTATCTTTGGCCTCTGATTTATATCTCGACAGAGAAAGGCAGTTAGCCATTTAGTTTGGAGTCATGCAAAGAACAGGGTAGATTTGCATCTTATAGACTAACTAAAAGATGCATAAACTTTCATAAGCAGCCACTTCTTCATCAGTTGCATCTCTGATTTATTTAGTCTGTAAGGTACAAATCTCTTCTGCCTTATATATCAACAACCATTGTGTCTAGTCAGCATAACATGCATATGGGTATCATAGCATCATAGTTGGTAGGGTCGGAAGGGACCCGAGCAGATCATCAAGTCCGA
>NW_017728918.1:70721656-70742347 GCF_001723895.1 Crocodylus porosus
CTGACTAGTTTGTAACAGGCCACTAGCTCCCCACTCAGCCTTCTCTTGTGGAGGCTGAACAGGTTCAGGTCCCTTAGCCTGTCCTCATAGGGCCTGCCCTGCTGCCCCCTGATCATGCGAGTGGCCTTCCTCTGGACCCTCTCCATGTTGTCCACATCCCTCCTGAAGTGCGGCACCCAGAACTGGATGCCAAATGCAGCCTGACCAGTGTTGCATAGAGGGGGAGGATCACCTTCTAGGGCCTGCTTGAGATGCATCTGTGGATGCATGACAAGGTGTGGTTCCTCCCTTCTAGCATGCCCACTTTCTCCCACATCTTAGTGTCATCTGCAGATTTGAACAAGGTGCTCTTTACCCCCTCGTTCAAGTAGCTGATGAAGATGTTGAACAGTGCAGGGATGAGCAAAATACAGTCCACAATCTGCATCTGGCCCATAGAGAGACTTTGTCCTGTCTGTGATGGGTCCCTTGGCTTTGCCTATCCAGCCCATGGCAAGTCCTGCCACCCCTGTGGCACGCTGGGCACGCAGTCCAGTCTGCAGTTAGACTGTCTTTCTAGGCAGACCAGGTGGAAGTGGTTCCTTCTGGCTGCTGCTGCCACTGGCCCCAGAACTGTGTACTGGTGGGGACCTGCACACAGCCCTGCTGTGTGCCCCGCCCAACAGAACAGACCAGCTCTGGACCAGCCAGAACCCATGTGCACAGCCATGACGTGGCCTGCCCCATGCCTGCTCCAGACTCATCTGCCCATGCTGAGCAGTGGTAGCGCTGGCAGCCAGGCAGAAGCTGCTGCTTGGCACAGGGGGAAAAGCAGCCCCTCCCCTTTGCAGCTGCTGGGCCCTTCTTGCTGCAGCCTCCCAGAGCCTGCACCTGGGCTGCCTTGAGGCTCCTCTGCACTACCACTGCTGTCCCACTGGGCAGCCTGGAGGCGGTGGTGACAGAAATGGAGATGAGTGGCAGGTCAGCCTGGACATGGGCTCTGGATGGCTGCAGCAAGTAGCAGCTTCTGCCCAGCCACTGCCACTGCTCAGTGTGGGTGGGGGAGTCCAAAGCAGGCACAGGGCAGGCTGGGTCAGGTCTGGGTTGTGTGTGCAGGTTCTGGCCAGTCTGGAGCTGGCCTGCTCTGTCGGGCCAAGTCCAGAGCAGGTGCAGGGTGGGCTGGGGTCGGGGCTGTGCATGTGGGTCCCCACTAGTATGATGGGGCTGAGGCCAGTAGTAGTAGCAGCCCGAAGGAGCTGCTGCTGCTGCTGCTGCTGCTGCCTTGGTGACCTAGAAAAGTAGGGCAGGCCAGGTGTTGGGCCTGTGCTCCGTTAGCAGTGGCATGTGGGCTCCGTGTTGTTGCTGGGGGGCGTGGGGCGGGTGCTGACCAGCCTGTGGCAGCTCCCCAAAACTGCCTATGTGGCCTGTGCTCCCAAATGATTGCCTACCCCTGTTCTAGTGCATTCAGTCCCCAGAAAACCAGAAACACTAGATAAGCAGAAGATTGGTGTATCCTGTAAAAAAGATTGGTTTAAATAAGGTAAAAATGTAAAAGGAATGGAAGAATCTAGCTTTACATCAAAGGATCATACAATTATTTATAAAAATTGATTTGCTTGTGTAGAAAATGAGCTTTCAGAACAAATAAGCCTAGGCTAAGATCATGGAAATTTTATCTTTGTGTGATCCTTTAGAAGTGAAGTACAAATGTAGTACAGAAACTGAAATAACTAAATTATGAACTTACTCCCCTTGGATTGGAGGTTTTTGAAGCATTCATCACAGAAATAAGCTGTCACTTTTAAAACTTCCATTTTTACTACCAATGCCAGAGAACTGGGTTGTGTGGCAGGAAGACAAGTTGGGGGAATTAAAACTTTATTTATTTGTGGGACATAGTGGTTATGTGGAACTGGGACTTGAGACCCAGTGGGCACGTGTACACAAGACATTTACTGTGGAGTTGACTAATTTAGCTCTGCAGTAAAGCGTCACCATCTACATGTGCAGTACTATTGGGAAGGAGTAAACTAATTAACTCTGCTATAGGATAGTAGTGGCAGATACAAGTATTATCCTACAACAAAGTTATTTACTGCTGCAACGCATGTGTAGACACAGATGGAGCTGGCTGGGGCATGAGGGTGCCTCACCCAACCCCTCTGCAGAACATTGAGCTGGATTGGATCAGTCCTTGGCTGGCAGGCTGATCCTCAGGGCGCCTTGCCAGCTGGGGCTGCTCTGTCGTGACTCAGCATGCTGCAGTCTTGGGTGCACATGTAAACTCAGGGCTCAGGAGCAACAAACTCTGTCAAACTGCACCAGAGTTTATTCCACTGCATCAATTGCATATGTAGATGCACCCAGTCTTTGGTCTCAGCTGTGCTACAGATTTTTGTGGTGTTAAGCCAGTCCCATTATCTCTCTGGATCTCTGTTTTCTTAACTGCAAAATTGGCTAATAATACCAAATACTGCAAAGCACTTCAAGATCTTGGGACTGCCACATGAGTACAAATATATTTATTCAGCATATGTATCTGTGCTTAACTTGGTTTTCATCTAGGCTTCATAGTTTTATCTGAAGCTGGTGGTTGTTGTTTTTGTGGTCCCTCAAACTAGATTTTTATAAAGGAAGACCTTTAAAACTTTTAATGGAAGAACTCTTTGGATCTTTGAAAATTCTAATGATAAATTGCTCCCTATAGTAAGTACTGCTGAGGATATTTAAAACCGTGGTTTGGAACCTCTCAGAATTGCTTTCACCTAAAGGTAGAGAGTTTGAAAAGACTGCAGTTGTTGTTCACAGTTTGAGCTTCAGTAATTCTGTTTGAAGGGTACAAGAAGAACAAACTCAATGTGGAGCAGATCAATGCGGACTAAGGCCTTTAGTGGGTATAATTCTTCAAAACTTCTTCTGTCAGCAAGGTTATTCACCCATGCATCAGAACTGTCTTCAGAAATAAGTTGTATTGCATAACTTGTAGAACCCTGTTTCTGGACTCTTTAGCTTATACTCCTGTGTCAGCAAATGTTTCTGATATAATTTTGATGAAGCAAATGTCTTGGACTGAAAATATTTCTAGCCCGCTCTTGTGTAATCTGTCCTAGCTAACAGCTTTTCCAAATACAGAAAACAAAACAGAAATCTGCAATTGTACACATCCAATTTGCATGTCAGTACCTGTCCTTGTAGAACCTGCAGGGCATTTTTAATGTAAAATGTTTCAGCAGAGCTGGCTGGATTTATAAAGAAAAAAAAAAGCAGTCATGGAAATGATATGATCTAAGTATAAAAATGTACTTATTTTATATCAGGATATAATGTGTTTAATGTTTTAATGTGCGTGCACTCACACTAGTTGAATATCATCATGCTTACCTGATTTTCCTATGCCTATACAGGTTTCCCTTGCTTTATACAGGTTCTGTATGTGCGAATTTGCTCTTATGTGATGACCTTTTTCTACCAAAAAATTGTTATGTGAGGTAAATTCACTTTTATGTGATTAGTGTGGTGGAAGCCTGCAGTCAGCTGCTTTTGTACGGTGCATTGTGGGTGTGACAAGCACCAAAATATAGTCAGTCTCCTGTGTGGATCAGTGCTCCTTGCTTGTTGTCTGTGACATGTGTCTCTGTAGTTGCCATCTCCATTATGGTAACATTCACGACCACTCTGTGCTTGTGTGTACTGTCTGCTTTTGGTGAGCACTAAAATTGTCTTGTAAAAGTAGTACAAATGGGTCTGGGGGTCAGTACAGTTGAGGTCTTGGAACGTATCCCTATTTGTTACATTGTAAAGTGGGTTCCCTCTATGCAAATTTGAGTTATGCACCATTTTCCAGGGATACATGTACAGCATAAAGTGAGGGAAACCTGCATAGATATTGTACATATGATCATGAATGAGGTCTAAATTCATAAAGAAATCTGTAGAGAAGAGCACACCAGTAGAGATGTTTATTCTATACTTTACAGGAAGTAAATAGGAAGGACTTTATTATTTGTCATTTTTGCAGTTCTTTTCCACTGGGATTTGTCCGTGAGGAAATAAAAATGCAAATTCACTTATTTTAAAGCTGTTTTTTTCCTAGTTTGCTAAAGTAGAGGTTTTTGCATAAGCCCATATTTTAAAAGTGATTTTAATAGGCTTTATAATGAAAGTGGGTGCATTGCTTATGGCAGCCCATATCTCCAGTCTATTGAAAACTTCTTGGGAAGACCACTGAATATTCTTCATCTTCTAAAAAACATTTTTAAATTTGGAAATATAACTGTAATATAGTCCTATGAACATAGGGTTACCATTTTTCCAGTTCTAAAGAAGAGGACACCTGTTGCCTGGGGGTGGTATATATAATTGGGGGGGAGGAGGGGGTGCCCTGCCCTTGCCTATTCCATCGCCCTTCACTTCCAAACCATAGTCCCCACCTCCCAGCCCTGCTGCTACCCCTCATTCCCAACCTGCAGGACCTTGCCCTCTGGGCCATGCTGGTGCTCCTCACTCCTGACCCGCAGTCCCCTGCTCCTCCCAGCCCTGTGGTGTCTCCTGGCTGCCCTGCCCCTGTGAGCAAGGGTACTTGTAGTGCTGGGCTGGCCACACAGCTCTCTGCTTCCCCTGAAGGGTCCCTCACCCCCTGCCCACTGGAGGGGCAGGCACCTTCCCTCCGCACTGCTTTCCCTGCCACCCCACCATGCTACAGCCCTGGTACCTGGACAGCTTCCCCCAGCGCCAGCAAGCACATGTCCCCTTTACAAACTCATCCCCTCCACACACCCTGCCACACACTCATGTGCACACGCCCCCACCCATCCGGACAGTCCCCAAGCCCTGGCCCTCCAGCCCCCACTCCCCACAAACTTACCCATATCCAGCTGATGGATAGTCCCCAAGCTCTAGCCCTCCAACTCCCACCCCTCACAAACTTATCTGTATTCGGCTGCTGGGGCTGCTCCCACCACCCTACCTGGCTGCATGCTGCCCACGTGCATATGTGCCCTGCCTCCAATCGCCCTCTTCCTGTTCTCTCCAGCCAAAGCAGCTCCTTGCTAGGGCAGCAATTGGAGGATTCAAAAGGAGAACATGCGGGAAAACCTAGATGTATGGTAACCCTAATGAACATATACATATATATATCTGTGTCAGTTATGCCCTTTTTCTAATTTGGGATAGGTTTGTTTAAATGTAGTGAAGCATCAATTATCTGAAGTAACTAGGATCAAAACCTGTTCGTAAAACTGAATTATAAGTGAAACACATATTAAGCAAATATAGTTCAGTGCCATACTTTCGCAAGTTTGGTAGGAGAGCCATCTTTTTTCAGGTTGTTGCTTGTTTCATAGATTTTCTCAGTTGTTAAAACACTTCTGTTTTTTAGCTACTGTTGCTTTGGCTTGTACTAGTAACCCTGAGCATTGGCAACATGCCCAGTGCTTGGATAACTGAATGTTTGGCTAATTGGTGGATAATTGATGCTCTCTGTACCCACTGAAATGAACCTAAGAGGTTGGCCAACTTGGGGACTAAGTGAGCTTTACGACCTTTAAAGAAGGGGGTTGAAAAAGTTGAAAATTTAAAGGAAAATATGAAATGCCTAATATCTCATCTCATTCATTTATTCATTTGTCAGCTGCTGGAAGAGGAGACATTGAGAGATCATTATAGCTGGAGATGGCAGTGTGAATGGACACGTACATTTGGAGCCATTTAAAAAATGGAATATTTCAAAAGGGCAGCAGCTGTTACATTCTAGTTGTTAAGTGTGGACAAGCTAAGAATAACACAGGACAAATGTAGCAGAACTGCTTCAACTTTAACATTGCTTCATTCCATGTTCAAACTGGAAGTTTTACTACATTGTACCATTTCCAACAGTAAGGATATCAGCTCTGTTGTCTGGTTTGAAATGGTTCCAAATGTATGTGTGTCCATACCCAGCTATACTCATACCTAAAATTGATTACAACTTTCCAGTGTGAAACCCTGTTTTTCATTTTCTCCTAACTCTGGCAAACTTTGTTTGTGCTGAACTCTTTCATGCTTGTTTTCTATATCAGGCTACACATTTTGGAAGTTTTGCAGCAAAAATAGCTCATTTGTTTCAGAGAATGAGGATATGTAAAATTAGTTTGGTTAATATTAATTCCCCTCCTCCATCTCCATCCTCTGAAGAGCTCTGGTGACTTTTGTCTGGGGTCAGAGAGATGCTTTTAACTGCTTCCTGAAAATTGTGTTGCATTGGCTGAGTTGTATTTCTCTGAAGATTACTTTCCCATGCCCAGTAGAACATTTTAGAAGTCTGTTGCTAGAAATACTGGAAAAATTCCATCTGCGTTGAGCACGCTCCATCTACCACAAACCTGGAACCATTGGAAGCTTAGTTTTCCAGTTTGTCAACTAAACAGTAGTAATAAATCTATGTTCACAGTCCCTTATTACTGAGCAAGGTCGTATACTCTTCGTTTTATAAATGAGGCTAGTGAGGCCATTTTACAATGAGGCGATTGAAAGGTTGTATAGTCCCATATGGAATTGCTAGGAATAGAACCTTATCTTTAATATAGGCATCCTAAGTCTTATTCATATCTATAGTGCCTATCAGGAAAAAGGTGCCAAATGTGCATTCTTAGGCCCCCTCCCCCCAACTTTTCCAGATTCATCAAAAGAGCCCAAGAATCCTCAATCCGTATTCTTTTCGTCTAGCAAATATTAAATTCAGGGTAATTTTAGATTTAAGTAAATACGGAGAGGGAGTGTGTGTATATTGGTTAAAATGTAATCTTAAATTTCATCTTTACATACACATTGTTCTTTGGTACCTCTTCCCTTGTTTAGTTCAGAGGATGGATAAGGTACAGAGTTGCAGAATGGGCAGGAATGTTTTCTTGTGCTCAAGGCATTGAACTGGAACTCAAGAGCAAGACCACATGACGGAGAAAGCTCAGTGAATAATTCACGCAGTTCCTAATTGTTGTATAGTTGATTTGTCAATCTTGATGTTCTGTTAACTCCCTTGAGAGTGAACTTTGCTGTTTATATTTTTCTTGGCTTTTCTGTTTGTTTTTATAATCAACCAATTAATCACGCAAACTACAGTGACTTTTCTGTTCTCTCTCAATATTCTTTATTGCATTTGTAACCAGTGTAACACCTGAACTTGCCTTGTACATAGAGCTGTAATGAATGTTTTCATATCTTTTCAGTACCTAGGAAGCAGGAATCCTTGTGGGATTTTTTTCCTGAGATATAAAGGTTCACACTCAGTGACTTCAACACTGATGAAGCTTGGAAAACCAAATGGAGTTCCCAGGAAGTCCCAAATAAATATCTTGTGATAGAGCCAGTGCAGAAGGTCCCTGGCTTTGTTCTCTCATGATGCTCATGGACAACTCTAAACTGTATCCACACAAACCAAATGAGATGCGGATACTTGATGCACAAAACAGAAAATTAAAAACTCTCCAGTGTGCGACTGTGGTCAACCAGAACAGACCATGGGACATATGAATCAGTGCCTGATCCACAGATATGAAGGAGTTATCACAGTGATATACTCTGCTGCTCCTGACACAATTGTCTGGTTTAACCACCTAAATATAAAATTATAGTTGCATACAAAAGATGAAATTCGCATTCTGAAACATAAGATTTGATTACCTGCATCATTATAAGATCTGATTTTGCCGTCCTTTCACATGTTGATTAGAACTTTGATCCAGCCTGAGGGGAGAATATATGTGGGGCAGATCTATTCCATAGCTAGTACAGTACTGCATAATCTTGTAATTAATTATGCAGTTATCAAATCCCTTTTAAAATCCAGTCACCATGTTTGAATTCTCTTGCCCTTTTTGCTCTAAGACCCCTATTCAGAACCCACTAAAATAAACAGGAGCCATTCCATTGACTTCACTGGGCTTTGGACAAGGCCCTAAGCAAAAGCAGACTAATTTTTTTGAAAGATTCAGCTGGGAATGATCATGTAGCATGCAGCTTCTGTGAGAAGAAAAAAATACTTGTTCCCACCAGCATAACTTCCAAAGGAAAGTTATTAAAGCAACATGCAGTTTTCACAAAAGGAGAGACCTTTTTCCAGGATAATTTTGTTTCCAAGGAAATGAAGACAGAAATCTCTAGGTCTTACTTTTCAAGCACAGGTTTTGCGTTCCATGAAATTATAGGAGAATTGGAAAGACATTGGCTGGAAGTTCATTTAAATAGATCATTTCTGTGTCAGTCCTCTACTCTTATCAAAAGGGTTCAAGAAAATACTTCACTTTAGCTGTGTTCCCTCTGTGTAAAATCTAATTCCCACTAATCTTGGTGACAAAAATCCTATTCATCAGGGTGGTAACAAAATTGGTTTTAGAACTCTCCCTCTCTCTTTTTCTGTTTTTACTTCTTTGGCACCAACTATCCATTTCTTTTACCTCTCAGTAGTCTGAAACACATTCCAGAGAGTGTCTGTGGTGAGAGAAAAAACAGAAACAAGAATACCAAGACTACTACTGAATAAAGGGCATTGTCTGCAATGAATCTTGTAAAACTCAGAACTTTTCATCAAGATAGTAAATCTCCATTACTGTGTCTTTTGTTGTCATCTTCAGAGGAGTTGAGGAGATGTTAATTGTTGTATTGCAACACTTCTCTATGCTCTATTTGAATTAAGGATTAGCTGTTTCAGTTGAGGACTAAGGGAGGATGAAGAAAAATGCAAAGGATGTTAAATGCTCAGAGGAATATGTAGTTCACTCTTTAGCAAGCCTTATTATTTCAGTTTCAACCTTTAATTTTTGGATGTTTAAATGTGACCAAAGTTTGAGTAGTGTTTGATTAAAAATTAATTTAAAAATGAAAATGTTTAGGCCCTATATTGTAATATGCCTATATTATACATAATCTAATAAATACATAATGTAATACAATTGTAAAATTGTTAGATGAACATGTAATATATAATATACATATATTATGTATTATTTTAATATGCTATATTCTTGTAAGGATGTGTCCATGCTTATATTAATTGCAAAATTATTTATTATATGCAAATATATTATAAAACAAGACCTAATTTTTTTAAAAAGGGAAACATTTTCCTGCTAGGTGGTGGTGGTGGTTGTTGTTATAGATTTCTATATTCAGGTCTTGGTTTTTGTGAGAACTCTGGGATAAATTTTATTATGTAAATAGCGTTATTTTGCAAAGCATTGCATTCCACAGCGACTTTTGTTGTGTTAAGTATTAAGTTCTGCGCAACTGTAAAAGCTGTCATTTTAACAATACTGTGGGGCACATTGTTTAGTACATTTTGGGGCAACAGAAATAAGTGTATTAAGAGATCTGCCTGTAGCTTTCAGGGCATTTGAGACCTCGCTTGTGTAACTTGGACAAGCCAGAACTTAGTTCAATAAACTTATCTTTCAAGCTGCATTCTTGAAAGTGTAGCACTGGAAAAGGAAACTGGAGAACTGGTAAGATTATGCAATATAGGTAGGCCAAATTTTATCAAAAGGGAAAGTGCCTTTAACTCCAATTTCAAAACTCCTTTTTTGTTTGTTTCTGTTAACTGACATTTAACTAAACCGTTTGGAAGAAAAAAATCACTTTAATACTTCAGCATCACTGCCGCTTTAGCACATGGCTGATGGTGCTCCTATTATATATAATATATTTGACTCATCCGAGAAATTCCTCTTTTCTTCTCCACAGAGATGCTATAAAAGCATGTTTTAGTCTGCTGGCAGATGTGGGGCAGCACCAGATCTGTCAGTCATTAGCAGCAGGCTAATGTCCTGCCTCCTAAGGTTTTCTCTAGCTTTCTTCTGTCCCCCAGCAGCATGTAGGTCAACCTGATTTCCCTGCTGTAGAGTTTTTGGAGGTGAATTCTGATCTTTATTTCAAATTTTTAGATTACAGATTAATCTCAGTAGTTTGTCTGACTAATTGCTGGCTGCTTCTGGTGCCACTTGTTTAGAAGGAGGGCATGGGGAGAGATTCATGGGTCTCTTGTTCCTTGGGTTCCCCCCCTTTCCCTCCTGAGGCATTTGCACCAGCCACCCCTGCAGGTTTCAGGTAGAGAGCCAGACTGAGGAAAAGGAAGAAAAAAAGGAACATTCTTCTCACTTAATAAATGTCTCGCTGGCAATCTTGGTTGACTCTGTGGGAACAGGGCAGTTTCCCTCACAGCCAAGTGGGATGAGGTATCTTCAACCCTTTCCCAGAGCAGAACTGGAAGAGAACTTGGTTGTAGGGCATCCTCTTTACCTTGTCCATGAAGGGAGTGAGGCTAAATGTGCAGTGTGCCAGAGGGAAGATTGTGTTTGAGTCCTTCTAGCCCACACTAGCACCCATACTTCCCGCTCTGATTTCCTCTGGGTCATTGTCTGAGGTCACCCAACATGATGCAGATGCTGCCCAACACATGGTAAGGACCAGGACAGCCTGTGCTCTCCTAGGGATTCTTGCTTTCCTTCCAGCCTGAAATCCACAGGAGTAACACAGACTTAGCTGTCCTATGTGAATCTCTTGCAGTAGAGAGGGATAGAGCTTATGGACAAACCATTGTTGGACTGTACACTGGTGCGTTACCTGGGTGGCCCGGAAAGTGGGCCAGGTTTGAGAGGGAGGCAAGAAAAGCCTGCCTTTTTTAAGCCATTGCTGGGCACCTGAAATACTTTTTGGAGCAATCTCTAAAGCCAATTTTGCTTCCCCTCCTTCCTCCACCCCTTGAAGCAGCTGTATGGAGGAGACAAACTACCAAGGATATTTGCCAAGGGAAAATACCTGGATTATAAAACCAGCATTGTTTGTTTTTTCACCTTCCCAGAATGTGGGAGGGCACATAATCTTCAGTGCCCAATTCCCTGGTTCCCCTTTCCAGAGTTCAGAATAGCTGGGACCAATGTAGAAAACCAGGCCATAAGCACATGCTGATTCCTCTAGCTGTTAAATAGACATCCCTGGAGAACAGGGAATTCTTCCTGCTTAGAGAAGGCAGGCTTGCATTCTAAACCAGATCTAGAGAATCAAATGTAAAATAGACTTCAGAACAAGACCTACAAAAGGAGAAAACAAAAGAGGCAAGATAGTACTGTGTATTCCTTCAGGCAAGACAGTACTGTGTATTGTGAAGCTACGCTCTGCAAGGAAGGTACAGAGATATATCCCTGGTGTATGTCTTGGGAAGGTGCAATGAAGGGAGAGGGATTTCCTGCCAGATTGAAAAGATGTGAGAACAATGAGCTGTTGTCCTTCTGCTGCAGCTGTGGTTTCCTTAATGGATTCCTTAATGCCCCTATTTCCAGGCTGTTTCCCAGCTTCTGTTTCAGGTATCCATACCTTGTCACCTTTTCTGTCTGTCCTTCATAGTAGTGGTGCAGGGAGTGGTGAGGGGGCGACAGTCAGGAGATGGAGAAACTGGGAGGCAGCAAAAGGCCTCTTGGCTCACCATTTTATATAGCCAGGAAGTTCTGTAGGATGCAACAATCAAACTTAGCACGGTACCTCTGCAAAAGGTAAATGTGGCTGTTCTCTGTGTTGGTGAGGAAATTAGCAGTTTCTAAAGTACTTTAAAGTGGCTCCTTATTAGACAAGCTGTTTGTAGACAGCCAAGTCTGGACAAGCATCTCCTCAACTATTCTCTCGTATGCAAAAACATCCCACATGGCATTAAGCCAACAAAAATAGGTAAGTTTTAACTGCTGTCTGATACACTGCTGTGCCTCTGCATGGCAGGTGGGTGGTATTGCAAGCAGGGTTCTTAACTAAAAAAAAATCAATAGCCTCAGGGCCTCTCCCTGGAAAAAGAAAGTGAGAATCAAGTCTCTTTAATGCAGATATATGAGGCAAAGGTCCTTGGGATCGGGTGCTCGTATATCAGGTCTTAGGTTAGTGATATAATAGGAAACTATGGAAATCTTTGGTTATTTGGAGTCATTGGAAAATGCAATGTTTAATCTTGAAACTTTTCCTTATGGAGAGAACTGGGAGAGGAGCATCAGAGTCTGAAGATAAAACTGTCTCAAAATGGCACACTTTTACCACCTGACCTACTAGTGACAGCAGGCTCTTGAGGGTTGAAGAGATCTTGCATCTTGTCCACGTACTCAGAACTGTTTCTGAGTCACCACAGGAACAGTTGGTTACCCTGATGTTTTATGTAAGGAGGCAGGTGAGCTCCAAGCTTGCTTCCTGGCACATTTGTTTAGGTACAGAGCAAACAGACAGTAGAAACCTGGAAATCAAAAAGGATGTAAAAATTGACAAAGAAATTCTGCATAAACTGGGGTAATCAACACTGATGCAGCACTGATCAAATATATATCAACTCTGATACTCATACCTGAAAAAGGGTTTGATGTTTACTATTCAAGTGGGGCTGAGAGTTACCATTAAACTGAAAATTCCCCTTTACCTCACTCAGTGAGTTCCCCTGTACCAGAACTTTGGGTATTGTTGAAGATTTCTCTTTACAAGTCTATCATTCATAAGAAATTCCTCAGCTCCAGCTTCTCCAGCTGTATCTTCTCCCTAGGAAGGTTTCTTTCCTTTTACTTATCAGTGGGGTTCAGGACAAATGCATCTCTTGCATAGTCTTTATTAAATCAGCCTTTTTTTAAAAATGCTAAGGGATCTTCCAACCATTTTGTCTTCTGACATCAGGTTCCTGAAACCAAGGTGATTAGTCATCTGAGAAACATACGAAGTTTCTTTTTACAGCTCCAGTTGGGTTTCATACTTGGTTATACTGATGAGATCAACAATTTCAGTTTTGCAGTCACGTTCTATTTTGTGCCCTGAGATCTAGACAGAAATTTCTATGACATGAGTCTGAGAGGTTATGTTACTTGCTTGAAGTGGAAGCTATCACAGAGCAGGTGGATGAAGGTGAAAACTTAAGTCACTAGAAAGATCTGTCATTTTATCTTAGTTTTTCCATCACCTTCACAGGAAGAAACTTTGAATCCATATGTCCCTGCTGCTATTTTAGGGCTTAAAAGAATGTCTGAAACTCTTTAGGTCCATTTGGAGGTGGTGGTGGCAAGAAAAGGCTTTGGTGTTTTGCAACCAAGCCTCAGAGAACTGGGTCACTTTAATAATAAAAGAAGGAATCTTGGGCCCTGCTAAGGATTTGTGGATTATTCCAGCCTCCATACTTTGAAACATACAAGTTCTAACTTGCGAGAGGTTTTCAACTACTTTTATACCAGCCTTGCTCCCTCCTCTTTAGTTATAGCTGTGGCCAATGAAAGTTATAAACAGTCTTCAAAATCTACTCCAAATGAATAAGGAGACTAGATCTTCCACTTGCAAATTAAGATAAATTACCAGGTTATGTTCGCTGAATATGGCGGTTGATTTTGTTGATCCACTCTGGATCTCTTGGGTTTGCTCATTATACTGTATTTAGGAGAAGAATACTTGCAAGTCTTGATAAATTCAGAAGTATCTTTGGCTTACAACATTAGGAAGCCATTATCAGTTCTTCCTTCAGTCTGTCATCTGCAGCAAGCATAGTAATAAAATGGGTATTGATAGTAGTACCTCATCTTCCTTAGTTTGCAGTCCATATATCACCCCTAACTGGACTGGCTGATCCAAGACAAATCAGCTTTCAAGTTTGATTAGCAGTTCTGGTGGCTGTATAACTATTTTTCTCACTTTTTTTTTTTTTTTTTTTTACTGGGAATGAAAATTAACCTGAACTACTCTGATCTAATTCCATTTCAGTCCATCAGTGACAGGAGTGGCTCTAGGTTCCACACTAGCAAATGCTTTTCTTCCACAGATTTCAGAAGATCTTTCAGCTGCACTGCTTGTGGACAAATTTCTGGTCATAAGTTGAAATGTACTTCAAGCTAATAGGTTATATGGCCTCACATACTCAGTTGTATCACCATTCACTTGGATTCACCCCTTTTCATTTCAGATCCAGGGTTGTCAACACAAGTTTGTTTGTTTTTTGTATTGATAATCTGAAAACTTTTTATTGACAACCAAACAGTTTAACTGACATTTTTTTACTGACTTACAGTTTACATAATTCAAGTCTAGTCCTTCTGCCTGGACCTCAGTAACAAGGGCCCATTTCAAGTTTAGAGATTGTACACCAGCTTTCTAAATCTGGCTTGAACCTCTACCCAGAAACTTGGGAAAATAAATTTAAACCGGGTGTTTTAAAGTGTACAAACTTCCCTCCTCACAAGCAACCTTCAACTGAAGCAGGATTTATTATAGGGGAAAAGGAGACAAACACAAGACCTTAGCCATTAAACATTCAGGGAAACCCAAACAATCTCAACAGTCTTGGTCACTAGCAAACCAACCCAGCCTAGTCCATTGGGAAGAGAAACTCACCCAGGGCTGCTGTCCAGGTGCTCTACCACCTGTGCCATCCAAAAGTAACCCCCAAACAGTAAGACTTTGGCCCACAAACAGTGAAATAGGTACCATAGACTTCAGACCTCTGAACTTGCAGTTTAATGACAGTATGCGAAAAAGGAGTACACAGTTACTGCTGTAGAATAGAATAACCACAGGTGAACCTATATAACATAAGCAGGATTACATCAAGGAAAATGCAAAAATACACACTATGAAGAGTTGCAAGTAAGGATGATTTTAGCCATCTTCAGCATCCTTCTATTCGATCATATTTTTCTATGTGATCATATATTGAAACCCCAACAGTGTCAACCATTGGAGTGATAATTTGCAGTGTTACTTTCTAGGGCTGTGCTAAACAGCACCGTTCCATTTCGACTTGAGTTTCTAGGTTTCGATGGAACAGCGTTTCATTTTGAATTTCATTTCGATTTGAGACAGCTGTTCCATTTTGCTTCATTGAAATAGTGATCCTGTTTCGATGTTTCACCCATAATGGAGAAGCTCGAATCAGCCTCTCTCATCTGGTAGGCAGATTGGGGCTGCGGACCCCCGATCTGCCTGCCAAATAAGGGAGGGAAGCTGATGCTGCTGCCTGGGACTGGGGAAGGGAACTGAGCCCAATTGCTCAGTTTCTCTCCCCAGCTCTAGATCGGGCTGGGGATGCTAAGTCAGCCTGCAGCCCGATCCCCTGTGCTGTGATCGGCTTCCCACAGCCCAGTGGCAGAAGACGGGGAGAGCCAGGGCTGCGCTCCTGGCTGCTGTTGGGAGCGCAGCCCTAGTTCTTCCCTGTCTCCCACCACCTTGCTTCTGGCAACTTCGAAACTTGAAATGCTTTGAAACTTTCTAAATGTTTCGACTAGCCTTGGTTTGTTTTGAGGCTGTTTCAAAGCCCTTTGTTTTGATTCGATTTCGCTGTTTCGAGCTCAAAATGAATCAAAACAGTGTTAAATCAAAACGGCCGGTGAAATTTCACACAGCCCTACTAATTTCCCCCTCAGTGGCTACAGTGGCTCCCATGGGCCAATCTACCAACTTTTCAGGAACTGTCCATAAATCTGTTCACAAAATTTCACAGAATTTATGCACTTTCCCAGTTGGAATAGGATGGGACCAGAGGATAAGTGGAGACACATGCCCAGATGGCTTTTTTGGGTTCCTTCTGAGCCTCCACAGTAGGCCAAGTCTAGTCATGCAGGGGGAAATAGGATCTAAAACGTATGTAAGTGATAATTATATATCTGTGAGACGGATTAGCATCTTGGTCTTAGGTTTCCAGGGAGCACTTAGAAACGTAGCAGGTGCACATGGGTTGTGATGAGTTCCATGTTTGTACCCTCATTCCTATTAGCTAGTGTACTTTTAGTCCCATGTTCAACACCATTCTTCTCATTGAAAACTGGTCAAGCGTTTTGTTTAGGGGAAATACCTACAGCAAGGCTGCCCAATTGGCAGCCTAAGGGCTGCATATGGCCCATAAGCGATTAATCTGTGGCTCCCACATTCCTACCCAGCCACTGCTCCCCCTCCCCCCATCCCTCTGACTGCAGCATTAGCCAGGATTTATGGGATCTCCTTCCCTTGTCTGGGGTCTGCTTTCTGCCCCCACCTCATGGGGCAGGGCAGCTTGTAGCCCGCAATGTCGGGAGCCCATGGCATGGTGAGTTGAGGGTAGGGTGTGGGGTGTCCACGCTTGTGGTACGGTGAGTGAGCCTGTGGCCTGGGTGCTGGAAAGGGGAGGGGGCTGCTGCCCAAAGTTGGACAGCCCTGACCTGTTGTTAATCTCTACCCTATCTTCATTCGATAATGGCCCTGCTTGTCTTTCCTTGTTCATTTGATTTATGTGACTAAAGAACCATTTTTGCTAGTAGTTCTGATATCCTTTACAGTGCACCGCTCAGCTTGACTTCTGGTAAGTTTCACTTTATTCTTTTACTCCTTGACCTCTAAGCCTATAGCTTTTTTGCTGACCGGTCTTTTTTTCTGTTCCTTATAGGCTCCCTGCTTATTCCTAATATTCTTTGATCCACATTGTCTGAAGCCCTACATGTTTTTTCTAATGCTTTGGAAATGAGATTAGATACAAAATTAGAATGCCTTTAAATTAAAGGTGCAAAAACTAAGTTTCTTCTACCTGCAAGTCCCTGAACTCATTAAGCAATTCTGCTGAACTATATTCTTTAGTAGAGAGAGATAGTTAGCCATGTTAGTATGAAGTTAGGCAGAAGATAAGGCAGGATTGAACTTTATAAACTAACTCATTCAGAGAGGCATGAGCTTCTGTAATCTGTAGCCTGCTTTGTCAGGTGCTATGAATGGACTTTCAGGGATACTTGATAGAAAGGAATAACGTCATTTAAATGCAAAGGATAGGGACAGGGGAAGGAAAGGAGGGGACACTACTAAGAGAGGTGAAGGTGGGTTAAAGAGATCAAAAGGTAACCTTCATCTCTGTCTTTAACCTGCAACCCACTGAGGGACAAAGGGTTATAAGGGTCCTTGCAATGAGATAAGAAACTATAATCTCTGTTTAGACCATAACTAACACAATCCAGTCTGTGGGTGATTTCTTGTCTCACAATTTCACATTCAAGTTGACACTCGCACCTTCTCTGCGATTCCATATGATTCCATGGCAGTTGTATATCCTATGCTTTTTAATTCAGCTTCTAAACCTGCTCTCTCAACTTGTTAGCCCTTTTTTCCTCCGAGTGCTTATTTGCATCGTTCTGATGGACAGTGGAAAACGCAGAAGGCAGGAAGGAAGGTCACTGAATGTTATAAGACCTCTCATCTGTCTCCATCATTAGTGTGTCTGTTTTCCGGTGTTTATAATGCCTGCTGGTTATTGGCCTTTTTGCACTTGTACCAGGATCTTTTTACCAGTGCATTTGTGCCTCTAGTCAACCACAAATTTTCTGAAATCCAGTGTAGTCACATTATGGTAGTATGTGCAAAGTTTCCCTTGTGAGGTTGTGCCAGGCAGTAGAACGGGTCTGAGGAGTTACCAATTTTTAAACATAATATAATTTGTTGAACAGAAAACAAAGGCATTTTTAGTCAAATTTAGAGTATATATAAAAGCTCTCTTTTGGTTTAAGTTGTTAATAGAAGTAAAGCAAATACTGAACACGTTACCTAAAGCCATTTTCTAGTGTTTTGCTATACTTAAGAATCTGGCATATTTTCTCTTACAAACCTTTTCAGCTTACATGCAAAACTGGCTGTGCTCTGAAGTATGGTGCAGTCTCAGACACTAGACAAAATTGTTTAACCAAGTTTTTAACATGTTTAATAGTAGCATATACATATGTAAGCTCCTATCCCCAGTAAAAATGAGTAGTTTAACTTTTGAGACATTAAAATCTGATATATTTGTCCTTAGCCATTTTTACTGAAAAACTTTTCAGTCCTTAGTGTGGGTGATAGCTTTCTACATTCCTGAGTCCTGCTTCTCTTCCTCATTCTTTTAACTAATCTTCCCACCTCCTGAGTACCTGCCTCCTTAAACAATCTGGAGTTGCCTTAAGTGCTAAAGGAACTTTTAGAATGAATAGTTTCTGCCAATACCTCATACTTTTAAGCTGCTTAGTGTATATTTTCATATTGGTGTTCTAGTATTCAGCATCAATTCGAGGGTGCTCACAATTTAGTGTAGTCCATCTTAGAAGCCTACCTAATTATTATTAGCTTGTATTTTTTCTAAGTATTTCACAGCACTTCCTAAGAAGGCAGTCCCAGTCCCGGAGTGCTAGGAAACAGCAAGCAGATGAAATGAATAAGCAGGAATGCTTGGCAATTAAGAATTAGGAAGTAAGGAAGCATATTTTAACACCAAAATAATTTGGCATGTATTATTTTTGTGCTTAAACATTCACATCATCCAAAAGTAGAAGATTGAGCCAACAAAACATATTAAGCAAGTTCACATATTGTTTCTTCCTGAAAATAAGTGCATGAAGCTCAGGACAAATGAAGATACCCATAAATTATCTCCTTATGGTCAGAAGAAATCTTTGCCACAAGGACAATGCAGTATAATATATCTTAAATAAATCCTCTAAAAGCAAGTCAGCAACTTTTTTTGCTATCCGTATGTTAGTCAAACCTTGTCTTTTCAAAGGCATTATACTGTGGGAATTTGTCTGATTGCTTCATATTAGTACATTACACTTCAGAAAAAGTTTTGCTGGCCTTTTGGTTAAACAGGTTTTAATTTTTCTTAATCCAGACTCCCAGGCAGCTTTTTAGGTGTTTTCCAACAGTTTCAGGAGACTAGCTATTATTTTACCAGTTCTTTAGCCTTGCCAAATGTAGGCTTCATGATCTGTCTCTGGTTTCCCTGGAAGCTGTGCACAGTTAAGAACTGTGGGATACTGTCTTTATTATAATGGTAGCTCTCTGTGTTCTGGGTTTCAAATTTAGAACACAATTTTAGTTGTATCAGATTATAACTATTTCAGAAATATAGTATTAACATTTTCTGGACATGTTTAATCTGGAACTAAACTTGTAGTTTGGTCAATCTCAAGGTATTTCTTTCACTCACTGATTTTTCCTGTAGTCTTCTATTTTTTTTTTCTTATTCCATCTCTCTCTCTTTCAGTCTTATGCCACTGTTTCATCTTTAGTAATATTTAAAATGCTCTTAGCATTCACACAGCACCCAGTTTCTCCCCTTGAAGTCTGAAGACTGTAGCACTTCAGAAGCTCCAAACATTTGCTTTTCACATCATCACTGTGTACTACAGTAAATCCAGCCTTGTTGGTATCTTATTGGGCATGTCTAAATGTGCAATTAATTCAAAGCAATAAACTCTGGCACTTATTGTGCAGGAGTTTATTGCTGCTGGGTGTGCTATTTGAACGTGCGCCTGGGACTGCAGCATGTTGAGCTGAGTCTGAGCAGCCCTGGCTGGCAGGGGACCAGGGGATTCAGCTTCCCGGACTATGGCTGCTCTGACCCATCTTAACATGTTTTGGAGGGGCTGACTGGGGAACAAGGGTGTTCCAGTGCGGGGCTAGCTGGCAGACAGCCCTCGCATTGAAGCACCCTTGTGGCCAGCCCGCCACATCAGCATCTATACTTGCGTTGCTGTGGAGTAAAAAAACTCCACAGCCAGATAGTACGTAGGACTACCATATTTCCAGTACCAAAAAAGAGGACACCTGTGGGTGGGAGAGGGGGAGGAGAGGAGGGAGGGGTATGTGATGGGGAGGGCAGTGATATGCCTGTGCCCTGTTGGTGCCCCTCACTCCTGGCCGCCCCCAGCCCTGCTTCCCATGCACCACACACACAGTAATGGTTGCATTACTTTTGGAGAACAGCATGAAAACACTTTGGCAGCTCTTTGACTGCCTCCTTGTGTGTTTTTGACTGCATTGTGTTATGATGAGTGAAGTTGTGCATTGTGAGTGGAGAATGTGTTAACTATAGAAGATGTATTTCATTCTTGATCTTGCATGTTAAAGTGATATAGTATTAATATGGGAATGTAAGTAATTTGAAACATGCAGGGTTTTGTAAGTTGTAATTAGTATGGTAACATGTACATGTGTGTCACATGATTTTAATTATATAATAAAATTATACATCAGAAACATTGCTTTTATGCAAACACACGCAAAAGTTTATCCCTAGCAAACATGTTGAGCTTTTCAGAATATGGGGAATAGGCTAAGATTACCTTTTAGACATATGTTTTTAAAAAGGAGGAAAGTGTTAGCCTTTCAACGTTGTTTCTTCTTTCATTGCCTTTTCAATATTTTACTTCTGAAATTGAGCACAGGCATCCCATTTCCTCAGTGTGGAACTCATCAACATATTTGATGCCTCAATCATATGCCTATACAGAAATGGCCACATTCAGAGAGATATTATTACATGATGGCCCAGATTCCTTACTTTTTTAAAATCTCAAGAAGAAATGACTTCTCAGACCAGCTCCTGGCATTTGACTGATGAAGTTCCCTCCCAGAGTAAAAATGGGACAGGGATTTAGAGATTCCCAGATGTGAAAACAACCAGGATTTTTTTGGTTAGTGATAATTACATTTCCAAATTTATATTGATTGACCAAACCTTTATACATATTTTTTATACTTTCAATGGCTAAAATCAGTGTTTACTTTTAAGCATTGCTTTTGATTTTTATTGATTTAAATTTTCAGTATTGCACAGAATTAGGGGTGTTGGGACAGACAATTTAGTAATTACAGTATATTGTTCAACGCTTTATAAAATCACATGTTTAAAATATATAAAAGTAAATACCTGCTTTAAATAATACTGTTCATTCATCAGGAAAGTGCTGGGCTGACAGGGCC
>NW_017728918.1:70742498-70743988 GCF_001723895.1 Crocodylus porosus
ATGCTCTCAAGAAGGGAGTTTCCCATCTTATAAGTTTGCTGCTGGTTATTACTGCCCAAGTGCAGCACCCTGCACTTGTCAGTATTGAAACACATCCTGTTTTTGTTAGCCCACCCCTGTAACCTATCCAGGTCTTGCTGCAGTCTTCCCCTCCCTACTAGTGTGCTCACCTCACCCCAAATATTGGTATCATCAGCGAATTTAAATAGGTGGGGGGATCACTCAGCAAAATCTGAGCAGTTGCAAAGCTTCCTATCATGCGTGGATGACCTCTACCTGACTCAAGAAGTCTACAGGCCAATGAGAGGTAAAGTGCTGCTCGACCTGGTACTGGGTACTGGGGATGACCTAATCAGCAACCTAGTGATCGATGGGAAGCTGGGTGACAGTGACCATGAGCTGATCACCTTCACCATCTGCCATAAAGCTGGCAAGTCAGTCAGCAACACTGAAGTTCTTGACTTCAGGAAAGCCAACTTTGACAAGCTCAAGAGCAAATTGGACGCTTATCTTGCTGGGATCCTATGACCCCAGCTGACTTCCTGCCCTTTAGACTCGATGATCTTCTGAGGTCCCTTCCAGCCCTAATCTCTATGAAATCTATGAAATCCCCTTTCTTGCTCCATATTGTTATTCTGGCTATGACTTACAACAGCAAATGACATCCTTTGCATTCAGGGGTGTACTTGGTAGCCGTGTTGGTCTGAGACAAAAAGACATACAAAAAAGTAGAACTCTTGGTTCCAAAATGATACTTTTTATTTTCCAGTTGGTCTAATAAAAGGTATCATTTTGAAACCAAGAATCCTTTGCATTGTGGGTTTTCATCTTTTTATGTCCAGTTTCAGCTTCACAACCTAGCATGAACTTTGTTTTCTGTTTGTAATTTATATATAAAATGTCTTTTTCATCTATTGTACCATCTTAAATATCTCAAATAGTTCCCATGTAAGGAAACATGGTCATCTGTTTTGAAAAACCATCAGTATTCCAGTGTATGTTCTGTTATTTAACAGCTGATGTGCATTACCTTCTGACATGCAGCTTAATGGTTTGTGGTGAAAGCTCCCATCACCCACCAAGGCACTTGGCTTTTACTGACCTAATCTCTTTATTCAATCTTAATTTTGTTTTGTTTGCATCTGTCACTTCTATGGTGGAATCAAGACAGACAGGTGCCTTAGAAAAAATACTTCCTTTTTCTGGTAAAGCTGGTTACTGAGGTAACTGAATAAGGTTAAATGAATGCTTTTAACTGGGCTAGTTAAATGTGTGCAAACCCCTTCATGGCAACACTTTTACTTCATTTTAAGAATGGTGTGTTTAGCTTAATCCAATTTAAGATCAACAACAATAAAACTGGCTGCACCGAAATCATGTTCATGTTCCCATTTATATTATAGTTTCATAGTTATTAGGGTCGGAAGGGACCTGAGCAGATCATCAAGTCTGACCCCCTGCCATGGCAGGAAAGAGTACTGGGGTCAAAC
>NW_017728918.1:70744308-70766056 GCF_001723895.1 Crocodylus porosus
CCTCTTGAAGTGCGGCACCCAGAACTGGATGCAGTACTCCAGCTGTGGCCTGACCAGTGCCGCGTAGAGGGGGAGTATCACCTCCCTGGACCTGCTTGAGATGCATCTGTGGATGACAAAGTGTGGTTGATCTTCCTGACTGCATCCCCACACTGCCGGCCCATGTTCATCTTGGCATCAATGATGACTCCAAGATCCTTTTTTGACTCTGCACTGATGAGAAGGGAGTTCCCCAGCCTGTAGGTATGCTGCTGGTTCTTCCTCCCCAGGTGCAGCACCTTGCACTTGCCAATTTAACTAGATTGGTTTGAAATCACACATTCTGTTAAATCAGTGTATCCTTCATGTAAACGGCTCCTGTATTCATTTCACTGGCTTATCAAAGTCCAAATTTTTCTACCCAGTCCTACTATATCCCAAAATTGTTCAGGGGGGAGGGGAAGGGGGTTTGCCTTTTTCTTTCACCAGAATCACATTTGCTTCATATCTAGCTTGTGATCCACAAAATTTCTGGATTCTTTTTACAGTACTGCTGCTTACCCAGTTATTCCCCATGGTGTACATTTATTTTATCCTTGGTAAGTGTAGTATTTTGCATTTGCCTTTACTGAATTTCATCTTGCTGGTTTCAGACTGTTTTTTCCAGCACATTCCATTCTAATCCTGTGCTTCAAATTGTCTGCAACCCTTCCCAGCCTGGTGACATCTGCAGAGTTTTATAAGTGCAATTTCCATTTCATTATTTAAGACATTAATAAAAATACTAAGTAGAACTGGGCTGAGGATAAGAATTTAAACACTGTCCCAATTTCATGGTGAATCAGTGGCACTCAGAAAGTAGGTATTATTTTTTTAGCCATTGATTTTTAAACTGCTGTATGGTGATTTAATCTGTTTATCACATTTCCTTTGTTTGCTTATGAGACTGTCATGTGGGACTGTGTCAAAAGCCCTACCAGTGTCAAAGAGAACTTCTTAAAGAGATCTTCCCAGAACCACCCATCCTAGACTTTAAATAAGCGCCAAACCTCGCCAACCTCATCACCAGAAACAAACTTCCTATGACCCAAAGCACACCAAATGGATCCAGACCATGCCAGGACAAGAAATGTAAAACCTGCCAACACTTTTCCACCACTCCCACAATAATCACATCCCACTACAGAACCATCACCATTCCTGGATCTTACACTTGCACCTCCAGAAATGTAATATATCTCATCCAGTACACTAAATGCCCTGATGGAAAATATGTAGGAGAAATCAAACAACAACTGTGTACCAGCATGAACATGCACCAAAAATCTATCAAAACAAAAATACACAGTTAGCTGTGGGTACACATTTCTCCCAAGATAACCACTCTGTCCAATCACTCAATTCTAATCCTCAAAGGGAATTTACAAAACACCTTTCACAGATGAGCCTACAAACTTCACTTCATAAATCTACTGGATACAAAAAATCATGGACTAAATATAGACATTGGATTTATGGCACGTAATAACCTGTCTGCCATGTGATAACCTAAGGTAACCTCACTACATTTTACCAGATACATTCTATCACACTACATTCCTCCCTCCCCCACCTCCTACCTATCTCACACCTATGGCTCTTGATCCTGGCTGCCACTCATTTGTACTTTCACAGACCTGCATTTTGCATATTGGCTTCTATTCCATCCAGGAGAATGCAAAGCAACAGCAGACTCTACCTATGCCTGAAGAAGAGTGTTTGTGCCCAAAAGCTTGTAAGAATATTTTTTCCAACTATTTAGATGGCCTAATAAAAGATATCACATTTACCCAATGAACCTTGACTACCAGTGTCAAGATATATCTTTCATTTTCCTCATTCTCTAGGTCATTTATCTTGTCAAAAAAGGAAAGTTGATAAGTTTGACATGATTTGTTCCAGACACATCCATGTTGGCTCTTCCTTTATGCCTTTATTATTTCTAGGTGCTTATAAATTGATTATTTCATATATTCTTATATTTTCCCAAGTATTTAAGTTGGGCTAATTGGCATTTAATTCTCTGGGTCCCTCTTTCTCCCCTTTTAAAATGAAGACCCTTCTCCCAACCTCTGGGAGCTAACTCATCCTCCATGAATTCTTAAAGACAGCTAATGGTTTGAAGATTTGTTTTGGCTAGATTCTGAAGTAATACAGGGTGACTTTTGTCCAACTCTGGCAACTTGAATCCATCTAATTTAGCTACATTTTCTGTAAATCATTCTTTCCCTATTGTGGCTTGTACTCCTACTCCTTGATTGAGTTATTGTCCATAAGCATCTGGTCTCAACCAAACTTTTTAAATGAAGATAGCAGCAAAGAACATGTGAACCTTCTCTGCAACCTTTATTACTTCACCATTAAGTAATAGGCCTAATTTTTCCTTTATCTTCCCCTTGATTTTAAATTGTTTCTAAAATAATTTGTTTTGCCTTTTATGCTCCTTGGGAATTGTATATCATTTTGTGACTTTCTGATTCAATTCCTGAATGCTTCCATTATTCCTTTATACTCGTTCTTAGTTCTGTGCACTTGTTTCAACATTTTGTATGATTCCTGTTTGATTGTCAGATCTGTAAGAGAGATCCTGCTGCAGCTGTACTGTATTGGTCTCTCACTGTGCTTCCTATCTCTTCCCTTTGTACTGGGATAATTTTACCACTGGCTAAAAACAGAGGTTGCACTTGAGGCTAATTTGCGTTAATTGACATTCAGGTAGAAAATAAATTCCATTTTGCACAGAGGAAATTGAGGCTGGAAGTATATTCCCTTCATTTTGTGAGAGTCTTTTTGTGTGAGTTGCTCTCTGATGTGCAGATAAAGCGGTCTTCTTCCTAGAGGTGTCAGATGTCAGAAGCAGTCAGGGAGGTTTATTTTTTACCTAACTATCAGTAAGAAGTTTATTTTCTACCTATGGGGACTTTCACAATCTTTGATTTCTCTTCAGCCTGAAGAAGGGTGCATGTGCTTGAAAGCTTGCGAAGAAAGACTTTTTTTTTTGTTGCTATTTTAGTTGATCTAATAAAAGGTATCACTTCTGAACCAAGAGTTTTAGAGTTTTGTATTTCTCTTAGTCTCAGACCAGCATGGCTACAAAATAGATCCCTTGCCATTCAGGTTGCATGTGTAAGTGACTGTCTTACACCTGTTTTAATGTGTCAGATTAGCCCCAGATAAAACCAGAGGTTTGTTTTTTAGAGCTACAGACATAGAAACCTATTGTCCCATGTTAAGTACCTGTGAAGTATCCCAGAACAATTTTTCCTTGGGACAGTCCCAGCTAATTGGGGTTAATTGCTGTTCAAGTTGTATGCTAAAGGATTGTTGCAGGCCTGTTTTGATGCAAGTCAAAGCACAAGACAATCAGACCTGGGATAAACCAGACAAATCAGGAAAAAGGTAACATTTTTTCTTGGGACGATCGCAGCTAATTTGAGTTAATTGCTATGCTGTACCTGGCTTCTTGCAAGCACAGACTTGAGGAAAAACAAGGCATTTTAAAGCTTGTCTCACTTTATCCCACCTACATAGTTGGTCCAATAAAAGATATCATCCTAAGAAATCCTTGCCTCTTAGTTAATTGCCGTTTGTTCTAGGGAAAGGCTATGTTTGTAAAGGGCGCAGGTGCCTAAATGGCTGTCCCGCTTCCAGGTTTTGACTCGGGATCAATTAAAACCAACTTAAGGTCTGTGTTTTACCCTGAGTGTACTGAAGCCACATTTTTGTAGTCCATTATTTGTATTCTGCTGCTTGTACTCCTTCCTTATTTTTTTTTATGACTTTTGCCTATATCGCCACCCACTTTTTAGATTTTTAACTAGTTCCTCTCTCTTAAAAACTAAACTAGCTGTGCCTCTAGCACCTTATTTTATCTTCAGAATGAGAAAGGTCATAGGCGACTGGTGCTGCCTTAGTCAAGGGGGGCATTTGCCTCCCTCCCTGCCCCCTGGTGACCAGTCCCACCGACTGGCACTTGCAGGGGGGGCACCAGCGCTCCTGCCTGCCCCCCCCGCCCATTGCCTAAGTGGTGAGTGTGGCTGGTCAGGGGTTGCACCGCTGCTCTCTGGGGGATGCACATGCACCCCTGTGCACCCCTTATGCATTGCCACTGAGAAATGTGTTCCCAACACATGAACTTCATGGCCTGCCTGTGTCTTATCCACAGGATGTTTTGCACATCTGTGGAATCTGGATACCTGAAAACTGTTTGGCAGCTGGAATTGATGACAAGCTAGTTAAGCACTTATGTTGCGTGTCTCAACCACTGACAGTCAGATTTTTTTATTTTTCATACATCATCATTCACTCTTCCTCACAAATATTCTTGGTGACATCTGTTTCTTTCTCATACTAGCTGTATTCTCTGTTGTGGCTAGGGACAGAAGTTGCACAAAAATTGGTTTATCGTTTCATAGTTGGTAGGGTTGGAAGGGATCTGAGCAGATCATCAAGTCTGACCCCCTAGGAAAAAGTACTGGGGTTAAATGACCCAGCCAGGTGTTCGTCTAGCCTCCTCTTAAAGACCCCCAGGGTAGGAGCCAGGACCACTTTGCTTTTAAGTGATCAGAAAGTGGTTTAAAGCTGTAACAGAACATACATTTAGTGTAAAATGGCTGAAACTGGTTTAAAATAAACCTGGTTGAATGTAGTAGTATCAGATGTAACTGATTTGGGTCGACCTGGTTTGTGAAACTTCTGTCCAGACCCCTTCTTGGTTCAAGTTAAATCAGTCCCCCAGCATACTTTCCAGCCCTGGGTTCGGCAGTGCTGTCTGCTCCAGACAGCAGGGCTGACTCCACCTCTCTGCTCCCTAGCTGGAGCAGTGTGGGCTGGCTGACAAGGGGGTGGGGAGGGGCAAGCCCAGCTGAGAACACCCTAGTCTGCAGGGGGGGCTGCTCTCCGCCCTCCCCTCCCCCCCCACGCAAACTCCAGCTGGGGTCTAGGGCCAGGGAGGGGGTTAAACACCCCTTCCCCTGCTCAAACTTATTGCTGGCAGCAGCTGTGGACTACAAATCCCAGAGGCACCTGGAAGTAGGAAAAGGAAATGATGAGCAAACCCGCAGAGTCCTGCTGTTGTAATTCTGGATGGCAAATCCCAGAGGCCTTGGGGGCAGCAGGAAGAGGAAATGAATACACAGCCAGAGAGTGCTCTAGTGCCCCCCAGCTTCTGGCCTGAGCCATTGCAGGCATGTGGCTGTATTTCTTGATTCAAAGGTAAATGTCGGTTTACTTCTGTTTCAATTTAATCTGTGCAGTTTAGACTAGCCTGCACAGACTGAATTGATTCAGCCTCAGGCTTTTTGAGTGTCTGTACCTAGCCCCTGTCATGAAGCTGAAAGCTCGTGTTTATACCTCCCTAACAATGTACTGAAATTGTCCAGTCACCTACATCTTCCCTTCTTCCTTGTTATGTCTGTTTTGTTTCTTCCCTTTGAAATGTTGGCCATTTGATTCCTGAGACTGTTCCGTAGTACTAAAATTTTAATTAAAGGATTTAACTTTACCTTTCAGCCCACAAAAGCTCTTTCTCAGTGTAGTAGTGACATTCCAATTTAGTTATTTATATGAGTGGGTATTCACATGCTGAAGTATTAGGTAAAGGTAAGATTTTTGTCTTTTTTTTGGTTTAAAAAACCAACAACCCCCCCAAAAAACAAAACAAAACATGATGAAACAGTGTAAATACTTCCAAGTGGCTTGCTGATTCTAACCTCTTAAGTATGAAAAATAACATACTGTCAGAACAACATAGTCACTCTGGTTGGCCAGAGTGGCTGTAGGGGCCGTAATTCTCTAACCTAATGAACCCTGGGGACACAGCTATTGTCATGTAAATTGATCTGGGTGAGTGAGCACAGTGGTGTTTACCCCAGCTGTCCTTGCGTTGTGTGCTAAGTCTCCAGCATCAGAATATGTTTTGCAAACCTGTCTTTGTGAGGATTTGCAGCTCCTCTGCCTTTGTTCAGTATGCCTCTGTGAGTAGTATGCTCTGAGTTTTTGTTTGTACAGATATAATAATAATAATAATAATGGTACTAAGTAACTTTACTTCTCTTACCACATACAACCAGTGCTTGTATTTGGATATTTAGAATACTTTGTCCTTTAAGGTTCAGGAGGAACCATTAAAAGAATGTAGAAGTAATTGAAGGTTCTTTGCTCTTCAAACAATGTGGTGCATTTTTTTCTTAGTTACAAATTTGTTACTGATTTATATTGGAATAACTGACAGCAGAATATGGCCCCATATTTTTGGCTAAATTTTCTAAACAGATTTATTTATTTATCGTAAATGATTTTACTGAGTATATATGTAGCTGAGCATATATACACAAGCTGTGAAGATTCTTTCCCCACGTTTGTTGTTGCCTCAAATACTCTGAAAGAAAAATATATTTTGTATTATATTTTGGCTCAGTCAGAATTTGTCCTTTTGCAGTTTTAGTTCTTTTGGTTTGCTATGAGCCTGTCACTGTTATAAAAGTAGATAACTTTTTAAACTTGGTATTACTTTTCTGAGGTGCATCAGACACAGAAGGCTAAAGCAGGAAAATATGTATATCTCTTATGTTAGACAAATGCAAAATTATTTCTGTAAAGATTATTTTCAAAATCTTTTGAATAAAAAGGTTGCGAATCAGCATTAGTATTTTGAATAACCTATAGTTAGTAAATATCATCATGGGTTTTAGAGGAAAGTAATAAATGTAAGACAGTGATGTAGAAGGAAAGGAAAGTATGGTATTATTTAGGCATACAAAATATTTGAGCGAATATACTGATTTATATTTTGTTGGTTTGATTTACAGCAAGAACTTCGAAGTGATCCTAGACCTTTGTTATGGTCTATAAGGTTTTAAATGCAAATATTCAACACTGTTAGGAAATTGTTGATCATGAAGATTAGGGACCAGTCTAGCACAATACACACTGTAACTTTATTTGCTAAAAATAAGACTAAGACCAGAAGTAGCATTCTCTTGTGTGTATGAAGTATGATGTAAGCTTGAAAGAACACAGCTTGAAATCATTTGCTGCTTGGTTTTTACCTTATAAATATCTGCAGCAATTGATGCATTTCTTTTTTTTAAATTTGCTGGAGGTCTGACTGAAAGGGAAGCTTGCTCAGCTCTGACTTGAAGATTTTCAAGTACAAGAACAATGT
The DNA here is from genome assembly GCF_001723895.1 of Crocodylus porosus. NCBI lineage: Eukaryota > Metazoa > Chordata > Crocodylia > Crocodylidae > Crocodylus > Crocodylus porosus. The sequence continues at coordinate 70,751,492 of NW_017728918.1, forward strand.
GACACTTCGTCCCAACTATTGGTGTTTTTCCAAGTTAAGAAAATGTGGCTAAAACGCCTTCCTCTCTATTGATCACAGTTTGCTGCCTTGGTACTTCTATGATAGTGTTATCGTTCTGGTCATTCCAGCTTTCCTGGAAAGGTGAGGCTAAGACCTGACTTAATATAAAAAGTAACAGAACCTCCTAAAAACTTCATGGGTTTTTACTATCTATACAGAAAACAGAAAAGGGAACAGATTTCCTTTTGAGCCTTTTATAGAAACTTCATCCAAGAACACTTTGCCGATTTTAATTATTCCTGAACTAATATTATTTAATAACAGAAATAAATTAGCAGTCTTTGGGGAAAAGGAGCATGTTTTCATGTGAGATTTGAAATGAATTGGAAAGCTGAAGAGGCAGAACGATACAAGAAAACTGTTCCAGATGACAAGAGCAGCAAAGTCTTTTGCATGAACAGTGGTGAGCATGTCTGGTAGAATGAAGAGGAAGCAGTACTAGATGGACAAATAAACATTGCCTATGAAGTAGACTGGAGGGATTACCTGGTGGATAGTAAGAAGAAGAAAAAGAAATACTGAACTAAACCCTGAAATGAGTAGAGATCCCATGGAGCTGTTCAAGGATGCAGCCAAGGTAGTTACAGCATTGTTTAGAGCTGAACAGGGTAGGCAAATTCCTGTGTAGACTCCATGAAGAACTCAGGTAATGTTAGTGCATTGGATGCATCATTAACTCAGTACCTTGAACAGATATTGCCAGCCATGCAAATATACCCCAATAAATAATTTGGGACAAATGTACCCATAGAGCCTATTAGTGGGCTTCCCAAGCTTATTTTTACATGTAAGCTAATTAGAATTCAATGTGGCACTTTAAAAATGAAGAATAAATGCATCAGCCCATCGTGTTACCTAGCCTCCTCATTTTGTTTGTTCATAGATTTATAGATTCATAGATTGTTAGGGGCTGGAAGGGACCTTGCAGATCATCAGGTCCAGCCCAACCCTCCACACTCCAGGCAGAAAGACAACTGTCCAGTCTCTTCTTGAAAACCACCAGGGTAGGTGACTGCACCACCTCTGGAGAGAGTTTATTTCACAGTCTGGACACCCTGACTGTAAGAAGTTTTTCCTGGTATTAAACCTGAAGCGGCCTTCCAGGAGTTTGTATCCACCTGTCCTGGTCTTCTCCAGGGGTGCCCTAGTGAATACAGGAGACCTCGCCATTCGCGGGGGATATGTTCTAGAGATCCCCGCGAATAGCAAAATCCGCAAATACTGACAGGCTCCCCGTCAGACCCTGCAGCCACTCTTGCTCCCCCCCGCGTTGTTTGTGGGGTTCCACCGCAGCTCCAGGGGGCTGACCCCTTGCCCCCTGAGTGCCACCGTGGCTGCTCTGAGTGCCACTTCAGCTGCCTCTGATGGCAGTGGAGAAGATGCTGCTGCCTCCCTCCCCGTCCCTGGGGCTCCCATGCAGTGCCTGGGGACCGACCCCTTTCCCCCTAGCGCCGTTGCGGCTGCCTCTGGCAAAGAAAATGCCACTGCCGCTACCTCCCTCTATATCCCTGGCACTCGCTTTCTGCCTGCTTCCTGGGCTCTGCCTTCCCACGAATATTTGAATCTGTGAATCTGGAGTTTGCGAATAGCGAGGATTTCCTGTAGTTGTTCACTAAGTTCCTAATGCACTTCTCTGGTATAGTGATAAGTCGCTATCAAGTCCCCTCTCAAACTTCTCTTCTTTAGGCTAAAGAGGCCCAGGTCCCTCAGCCTTTCTTCATATAGCTTGCCTTGCAAGTCCCTGATCATGCGGGTGGCTCTTTTCTGGACCCTCTCAAGTTTTTCCATGTCATAGTGAGAGTTTAGCAAAAACTTGTATTTTTTCCGGCTGTCCTTTTTACTCTACAGGATGCTGTCTGCATTGTTTCTAATTTTTACACTTTCCCAGTGTCTGGCATAGTAAGGAGCTCTTCACTTCGACAACAAATGGAACACCTGCCATGTGAAATGGTGATCTGTTTATTTCTTAAATTAAACCTTTAATTGACGCTTCTTCCAAACTCAGGTTAAGCCCTTGGTGAAATGGACAGATGTTAGATTAATACCAGCAGGGTCTCATTTGTTGTGCCTGGGGTTCTTCTCACCCCCACTTTCTCTTTAATAGAAATCAGACCCTCCCCAGCCCTGAGAAAACAATGCTTAGTCCTAGAATTAAACACACTGTTGATGACAAATGCACACAGCTAGTGAGAGCAGGCTATTTTCACAGCATGTGGGAAGGGGATTCAGTGAACTGTGAATTCACTTTCTGCAGTTACTAAAGTAAGTCTCTGCTGCCTGATTGACTTTTTGACAAATGAACACAATCTTTTTAATTTATAATTTTGTTTTGTTTTCAAGTTTGTAGCGTGTCTTGGGCTTTTTCTAGTGTTTTTATCCCAGCAGATTTAATTGTAGTAGTTTTCCTCTGTAAACTTCCCCAGTGTTGATTTTTCACCTGTGGTTTGTATAGTTATGAATTTAAGGGAAGTGTGCGTGGGTGTGTTTTGGCTGCGGTGCAGTGTCTTCAAAATAGAATTCTTTCCATTTTATTTAATCTTTCAAAGGAACCACAGAATTTATTGAGTTAGGAACTATTATTTTGATTTTTTATTTTATCCCTTAAAGCAAATTCACCCCAGGTATTTGCATCTTTTAGTGTTTGGCAGCCCCTGAAAGGAATCCCCTCTTAGACAGAATGTGGCCGGATCGGAAGACGGTGGCGCTCGAGTTCCCTCGCTGCTTATCTCTAAGCTTGTAGTACATGGAATACACTAACAAGTATGAAGTGGTGTTTGGTATTTGACAAAACTTTGTGGCAAGGTCAGTTATATTAGTATTTTACTGAAGTAGTAGTACTTTTACTATGGCAAGACAATATGACATCAGTAGAAATTGGCCTAACAGAAACAACCTGTGCGACTATTAACATTATTAACGTTACCAAACAGTGCTGTGGTTTGCAGTGTCAAAAAAACACATAAATGATGTTTGTTCTTCGGGGAGCATACAAACACGATGCTAGACAAAGATTGGGGAATTGGGAGAAAAAGTCAGTTAGGTTGGGAAATGCAGTTCAAGACTGATTTAATGTTATGGGTCTCAGAACAAACTAGCCAGTAAGCAGGCTTTTAATGTTGCTTGAGGAGAGGCTGATGGCTAGATGCACTGGGATTTGGGAGTCCTTGTAAGACTGGAATCAGCACGGAACAGGCTAGAAATAAAAGGAGATGGAGATAAAAAACAATCAATGAATCTGACATTTGGGGAAGGGAAAGGAACGACTTTGATTGCACAGCTACCAAACAAACTGTGGTATACACAGTTAATAAATCAAAAAAAAAAAGAAAAGGAGTTTGATGGGAGATGCTGTCTGGAATAGTGGGCACTTGGAGCCAGACAGTTCAAATTCTGATTATGACTGCCACCGGTTTTCACTGTAATTGGAGGCAAATTGTACTCTCTTGATACATCTTTATTATCCCTCATGTTACAGATAGGGACTATAATACCTATTTCCCCTTTGACATATTCAGGTGAAAAGTTCTATATACTTTATTTATCCAAATCCAAGACAACTTTGAATTTAAGATGACCCCCAAATAATTTGTTTTGTACATGGAAAATTATAATTTTGTATAGTTTTCCATGTATAGAATGTAATTACTGGAGGATCGTCTTAAATTCATTGCCCATACTGCTGCAGTGAGAAAGCAGTGGCAAAGGGGCAGGCAGCCAGATCACTGTCTTTTGCCCCCTGTGCCTGCTTCCCACCATTTGCCATCTCTGGTACCTGAACCTGCTCTCCTGCTGCCTGTCCCCCCACCCCTCCCCACTTCCTGGTACCTTGCCTCTGATCACTTGCTCCCCCTCCACTTGCCAGTTGATATAGGAAATCTTTTTAAACAGTCTTTTCCATTTTTTGTTCTCATCCCCACACCATTCTTTAAGAAAGGCCAGATGGGAAAAGATTAATTTATCATCCTATTTGACAGGGGGTTTTGCAGACATTTTTGTTTTGGTAATCTGTAGCACAGTGATTAAAACATATTAGGTTGTTTCTGTGATGGCCCCAAAACTAAAACCTTTTAAGATACAGCACTATTTCACTTATGAGAGCTCCACTCTATTTTTACTTTGTTTACATAAATGGGACATAAATGCCAGTGTTTCTCTGTAAAAACAGGAACACTTCCCTTCATTATTCTGCTGTTATTTACTGGAAACAACATAAAAGAGAAATTTGGACAAAAAATATGCCAGCATTGAATATTTTACTACAGTATCAATATATCTAGGAGCAACTGAATCTGAAATTGAGCTTTGTTTTAGGGTACTGGGAAAGAGAGCTGGGTTAAAGTCTAAATGCATATTTTTCTTTTGTTACAATCATATCTATTATGTATTGTAAGGTGGAACATAACTAGACTGTGCTCTTCATGTAACAGGCTTGAATGAAACCTCAGAAATTATGTGAGATCTGAAAATGGAAAGATATTTAGCTGCTTGAAACACCTGATTCCACCTTTTGTGTCATGAGCATGTATGTGTATCTGTACAATAAGCATTATGTTTAACATGCATTCATGAAATAATGACTGCATTCTTGTTAGTGCCAGAATAGTTAATTTAGAACAGTTCCGTTCCTTGAAAATGTAATATTTGTTTTATCCCAACAACTGATGAGATTAAGTATTATTAGCCACTACTGTTTGCTGAAGTGTTTGAGGATGTGAATTAATATTGCAAGTTGTTTTTTTTCCCTTTGGTTTGTAGCCAACAAAGCCTTTGGGATGAACAAAGCCTTATAGATTGCCTGCTATGTAGATTAATTTACAGCTGACAGTTTATATTAGTTGTTGTATGTATTGTGCTTGAGTGCTTGTTTGAGAAAAGTAGTATTTCTTAGTCACTGATCTTGCCAAGAGACAAGGGTTAAACAAAAAAAGCAAACATATTCCAGCCAATTAGGCTTGCTTTGGGCACAAGGCTCCCTCCTCCAGCCCACACCCCCCACCAAGAAAGTTGCCCAATATGAAAGGACTGGGGTTAAAAGACAAAACTCAAGGAAGTTGGGGTTTGATCTTTGTCTTCAGTCTAACTCCACTGAGTCATGCAGCAGATCTCTGAATAATAGCACCCGTCATGGGGGTCACTTCAAGACGAGACAAACTACCAGGAAATGCAGGGAACAATCCCAAATTAGTAGGAATAAACATAATGATCTAATAGTCCTCTTCCATCTCCTGTTTGTGTGATCCTTTGAAAAGGCACAATACAACAGATAAAGCAATGTGAGTAGAATTTCACTTCCAGCTGAATTTCTTCTCTTTTTTATTTAAAAAATCTAGTTATAACACAGTTTGTTTATTTGAGGTATTTTAACAATTTAACAGCAAATGTCTTATTACCTCTGGAGGGTATGATTCATTTGAAAAGAGGTCTAATGCCCAAAGTAATTCTACTGAGCTGGTATTTTTCACATCCTTATAATTTTCTGGCATTTTCACAGAACTCTTTCTTCTCTTCACATTTTTGTTGACAATCCTGTAAACTATAAGATTAGGCCTGTAGGGCAATTTAGGCACTGTGTTAAGATTCTGAAGATTTAAGAGATCTTGGTCTGTTTTTAAATTATTTTCACTCTTTCTTGTGTCAAGCAGGAGCCTCCATTTATTGCCTGTTCATATCAATGGTTTTATTCCAGGTGATGGTCCATGCCCTGCACCTCTTGATAGATATGTTCTTTCCCATAGGCATTGCAACAAAGATTCCAGTGCAGAGGTGGGAGACCATGAGATTATATAGGGGTTGACCTACAATAATGCTGCACAAGGAATCTGTCTACTTAAATTCAGAAAGGGATTTTGAGAGGGAGAGGAAAGGTGTGGAGATGCATCTAATACATGTGTAGGCAACATTTTTTGGCTGGAGTGCTGAAAACACCACAATGCCTACCTTGGAAGGTGCCGGAGTCCCAGTATGCCAGAAAAACAGGTTCTGGGTAGCTGCTCATAGCCACGGAGCCTGGGCTGCTTGCAGCAGGGCTTCCATCCTCCCAGCTGGCTGCTGGGAGTAGTCCAGGCTCCATGGCTATCAGTAGCTACCACGAACCTGGGCCAGCAGCAGCTGGGAGGCTACAAAGAACTGCTGCCTCCCTGCCCTGGCCGTGGCTGTCCCTCAGCCCTGGGCTCTGGGAAGACAGCAGGTGCCGGCACTGAACCTGTTGGGGCCGGGGCTGTGAGCAGCATCAGATTGGGGCCGGGGCAGTGAGGGGCTGGGGCTGTGGGGCCAGGGCCACCCAGCAGCATGGGGCTGGGGCTCACAGGCAACAGGGAACTGGGGCTGGAGCCTGGCCGTGGGCAGCATGGGGTTGTGGCTAGAGCTGGGGCCAGGCGCCTGCTGGCAGCACCGGGCTGGGCCCCACAGCCGCACAGGGCTGGGGTTGCAGCTCAGTTGTCACTAGCGCTGGGATGGGGCCAGTGGCAGCACCGGGCTGAGGCCGGGGCCATACAGGGCTGGGGCTTGTGGAGGTGGTGGTGCCGGCTGGTGCTTGGCCCACTCAAGGCTGGGGCCCACCAGCAGCACGTGGCTGGGGCCTTCGGCAGTGCCTTGGCCCTAGCCCCATTCCAACGCTGCCAACAGCCCCGACCTGGCAGTGGCACTGTGCTGGGGCCCGTGGTTGTGGTGAGGGCTGGGGCCAGGCCCACTGGAAACTGGTACCACTGCCATAGCTGGGGCCTGGGCCCATCCTGACACTGCTGATGGTCCGGCCCCGGAAGCAGCACTGGGCTGGAGCTGGCAGTGAGGGCTGAGACCAGGTCCACCAGCAGCAGCACATGGCTGGGGCTGAGATGGTCAGCAGTGCCAGGATGGGGCTGGGGCCTGTACAGGTCCACGGCCCCAGCCCGGCAGCAGCTGGGACCAGTGGTGGCAGTGGTTTTGGCTGGGGCCAGGCTGGCCAGCAGCACTTGGCTGGGGCTGGGGCTGCGTGCAGTGTCAAGATGGGGCTGGGGCCTGCGCACATCCGCAGGCCCTGGCCCCGGCCTCGGCCTCATCCCAGAGCTGCAGATGGCCCCAGCCCAGTGGCAGCGCTGGGCTGGGGCAGGTGGTGGAGGTGCCAGGTAGGGCCCAGCTCACCAGCAGCATGTGACTGGGACTGGGCCCGCCCTCAGCACTGAGACGGGGCCCTGGCCTCGTCCTGGTGCTGTCAATGGCCCGCTGGCAGCACTGGGCCAGGGCTAGGGCCGGGGCCGGGGCCTGGCCCACTGGCAGCACCGGGGCTGGGGCCGGGGCCTCATCCTGGCACTGCAGACAGCCCCGGCCCAGCAGCGGTGCTGGGCTGGGGCGGGCGGTGGCAGTGCTGGCCGAGGCCGGGCCTGCTGGCAGTGCTGGAATGGGGCCGGGGCCTCTGCAGGTGCACTGGCCTGGGCCCTGGCCTCATCCCACCACTGCCGACAGCCCTGGCCCAGTGGCTGCGGTGGTGCCTGCTGGGCCTGCCGGCAGTACGTGTGTGGGGCCTTCTGTAGTGCTGGGATGGGGCCAAGGCCCATGCAGGTCTGCAGCCCCGGCCCCATCCCAACGCTGCTGATGGCCCTGGCCTGGTGCTGGCACTGGCCTAGGGCCCGCAGTGGCAATGGGTCCAGCCCACCAGCAGCACGTGGCCAGGCCTGCAGTGGCAGTTGTGCCGGCTGGGGCCTGCCGGCCAACCGCACAGGGTTGGGGCCAGGGCCATCGGGGCAGGGACAGCCCCTGGCCCATGCCAGGTCCAGGTTAGGGTAGGGCCAGGGGCTTTTACCTGGTTGGGTGGTGTTCTGGCTGGGGTTGGCTGCAGCACAAGGCTGTTCCTGGGCAGCCATATGCTGCTCAATATGGGCATGCCTCTTCCTGCACCTTGGGGCAGGAAGCATCCCACGTGCCAATAAAAACCGTGCCGCGCACCATATTTGGAATGTGTGCGTTAGATTGCTGGCCCCGATCTAGTAGATTATTTGCACCTTCATGTAAACATTAGTTGGTACCTCTTCCCTATGTGAGTGGAATAATCTGTGATGACATGAGCAATTTTGCTGCTGTATGAAGTGATGGCCCCTTTGCTCCCAAACTGCCTTGTAACACCTTCCTTTTTACCACCTTTCAAGACAATGTTTGTGGGTCAGAATTTAGGGCTTTTTTGCTCAAGGCAGATTTAGCTGGTTGTGGTTGACAGCATGAAACGTGTGCTATATTTTTTGCTACAAGTCTTGCAAAGCATGTAAGCACCTTGGGATCTTGACCTATTTAACTAAGATAAAGCTTGGGCCAAATATTTGCCGGTCTTCTAAAACAAACTGTTTTAAAGACCAAAAGTAGTACATTAAGACTGTTTCTTTACTTGAGTTAGAGTCAGAGTTAGAGCTCCTGGAGCCCTTTGTTCCTTCAGTTATTGAGAATAGGGATCAGAGTACAAGACTGCAATGGCTAAAAATAATCTTTCCAAAAATCCTTCAGAGACCTATTTTTATCCAGATATTAGTATGGAGAAATCATGTAGGCTGTATCCTTCTTTTGAAGGATAAAAGAAAATTAAAAATCCTTGATTTTCGCTATAGAACTTAATGATGGAACAAATAGCTTTTCTGCGGTTCTCGCAAGACCAGATAGAAACCCAATTCTATGTGATTTTGTCTGTAACTTGAACTTGACTTTTAAAAAAAAATCTTACTTATCTGCTTTGGCTTTCTTTGGTTTTTTGGTAAGGGGTTGGCTCCGAGGTCTGCCTAGATCTGTTGGTTTTGGTGAGTACCAGTCAAATCACAAACTTCTTATATTGGAGTGTGGGAATTTAATATTTCTAATTTGCTTTGGAAATGAGATGATGGCTTTCCATAAATTGTTTCATTTTATTTCACTTGTTAGGTAAATAGGGGAGGGTACAATCACTGACAGGCCACCCTTTTTTGGTTGCTAGTGGCTCCAGCTGCTTTTACCTGGTGAGAGTAGCTCTATGTAACTTGGAGCTTCATTTAAGGCATTAATTTCTGAAATATTAACAGAAGTATTTTCTGTTCTTATTTCCCTTTGCTTGTTAGGGGGAAGAGGGGTATTTTCATTTGGAGATCGTGATTTGATATTTAGGGACTTGGATTCTTTTTTGTTCTTCCTGCTTCTTCAGCATATAGACCTCTGCCAGAACCTTTAACAAGCAAGAAAAACAGTGCGTGTATTTAAAGCACTTTTGAAAATGGAGTTATCGAATTTATTGTTGGGCAGAGATAATAAAGATTCATAAACACAATATATGATTGCTCAACCAGTTTCACCTAGAGGAGGGTAGAATTAGCTCAACATTACTTGCTTTTTAGTGGAGACAGGGCCTATTACTGTGGGATAGGTTGCTTTGACTCTGCACTTTCAACTTCCCTGTCCTGTTTCAGAGTTTATATCCAATTTTGAGTCATGAGTACAAGCCCCTTTTGGAGACCATGGGATGGACTGTTGTTTTACTGAAATAATAGTGCGTTATGGCAGAACTTCATACTATTGAAAAACAAAATGTATTTAGATTATCCTTGGTGCATATTTATGCATTTTCATACAGTCATAGAAAATTAGGGTTGGAAAGGGCCTGAGAAGTTCATCTAGTCCAACCCCCTGCTCAAAGCAGGACCATCCCCAGCTAGATCATTCCAGCCAAGGCTTTGTTTAACCAGGTCTTAAAAATATCCAAGGATTCAGATTCAGCAGCCTCTCTGGGTAATCTGTTCCAATGTTTTACTATCCACATGGTGAGAAAATTCTTCCTAATGTCTAATCTAAACTTCCCTTGCTGCAGCTTGAGACCCTTGCTCCTTGTTCTGTTCTCTGCCACTACTAAGAACAGTTTAGCTGCATCCTCTTTCAAACTCCCGTTCAGATAATTGAAGTCTCAGTCTTCTCTTTTGGAGACTAAATAAGCCCAGTTCCCTCAGCCTCTCCTCAGAAGTCATGTGCCCCAGCCCCCTCACTGCTTTCGTTCCCTTGGTTGGACTCTCTCCAATTTGTCCACACCCTTTCTATAGTGGGAGGCCCAAAACTGAACACAGTACTCCAGATGTGGCCTCACTAGTTCAAAAGAGGGGAATAATCACTTCACTTATGCTACTGGCTACACTCATAGAAAATGAGGGTTAGAAGGGACCTCAGGAAGTCAACTAGTCCAACCCCGTGCTCATAGCAGAACCATCCCCAACTAAATCATCCTAGCCAAAGCTTTGTCTAGCTGTGTTTAAGATATTCCACAACCTCTCTGGGTAACCTATTGTCGGGGATAAGGCCTCCACTGCCTCCCCGTGTCGGGGCCGCTTACCGGTTGCCAAGGAGCGGCTCACCTGGGGTTGGGCATTTTACACGTGCTTGCCTTTCCTGCCACGACTTTGATGGTAATACTAATTGGTTCATATGGTCCGGCGCGTGTCATCCAAAAATGAGACTCCTCGGCGTCCCACAGGTCCCACATCGATGAGGGCTCCGCCGCCCCTACACCCTCGCCCGTTCCACTGGGAGGTGGCCGGCTATCTGGCCAGGACACATGTCCGTAGATCACCCCAGATCGTCCATAAAAGAAAAGGCAAAGGTAAACACAAATGCTATGGACAGGGGTTCTCTGGATTGAGGTGACTGCTTCAACCTTCAGCAGCTGTCCTCTGATATCCCCCTGTATGTCGTGGGGTTGAAACCCCTTCTCTAACTCTCAATGAGATCCTCTGGGTTCGTTAGGGCTCCTTGTGGCCGCTCCGCCCCTTGCTACAGGAGCTACGGGTTTCCCAGACAGTGATTGCCCCTATATTCCAGTTTATACGGTACCCGGCTTCTGCCGGGTTCCAGCCGCTCCCGGGAGGCACCAAACAGTCCGCGGCTCTGCAAGGCCAGCTGCCCGGGCTCAAAAACCCCGCTGGGGCTTACCCTTCCTCCAAAGGGTCCTGCCGCGCTTGAGGACGGCTCACGTCCGCTGGAACGTGCTCCGGCCAGCTTCAGCTTCTCCACTGCCTTCTTCTGGTTCCGCCGCGCCTCCTCTGGCTGGCTCTGGCATCTCTTTTATGCCGGCCCTTGCTGTGCCGGCGCCTCCCTTCTCCGTGCACCTGGAAAAGGTGAGGTCCCGCCCAGTGTCTTGGGCCTGTGGGCGTGTGATTAGCGTGTTTGCACCTGGGTGTGGAGCCCTGGAGCCTGCCAGCTCCTCCTCTCCCTCACACTTATTACAGTGTTTTACTACCCTTCTGGTGAGAAAATTCTTCCTAATATCTAACCTAAACTTCCATTGCTACAACCTGAGACCATTGCTCCTTGTTCTGGCAACTGCCACCATTCCTACCAATGCAGCCCCAGTATGCCTTTAGCCTTCTTGGCAACAAGGGCACGCTCTTGGCTCATATTCAGCTTATTGTCCACTGTAGCCCCCAGATTCTTTTCTGCAGAGCTGCTGCCCAACCAGTCAGCCCCCAGCCTGTGTGTGGGATTGTTCCATCCTAAGTGCAGGACTTTGTACTTGTCCTTGTTGAACCTCATGAGATTCCTTTTGGCCCAGTCCTCCAATTTGTTGAGGTCAGTCTGAGTCTTAACCTTACCTTCCAGCATATCTACTACTCCCCACAGGTTGGTGTCATCTGCAGACTTGCTGAGGGTGCATTCTAGGCCACCTTCCAGGTCATTGATGAAGATATTGAACAAAACTAGCCCCAGGACCAACCTCTAGGGCACTCCACTTGATACCTGCTGCCAACTAGACATCAAGCTATTGATTTTTACCCTCAGAGCCCAATCCTCCAGCCAGTTTTCTGTCTACCTTACAGTCCATTCATCCAGCCTATACTTCCTTAGCTAACCTGTGAGAATGCTTTGGGAGACTGTATCAAAAGCCTTGCTAAAATCAAGGTATACCACATCCACTGGTTTCCCCTTGTTCACAGAGCCAGTCATCTCATCACAGAAGGCAATCAGTTTGGTCAGGCATAACTCACCCTTGGTGAATCCATATGGACTGTTCCTAATCACCTTCTTCTCTTCCAAGTGCTTAGAAATGGATTCCTTGAGGATTTGCTCCATGATTTTTCCAGGTACTGAGGGGAGGCTCACTGGCCTGTATTTCCCTGGATCCTCCTTTTTCCCTTTGTTAAACATGGACACTACATTTGCCCTTTTCCAATAACCTGAGACCTCTCCAGGGTGCTGCACCTTGGGAGAAGGAATCCACAGCATACATACAGGCTGAGGAGTTCCTTCCTTGAAAGCACAGAGGCGGAAAGGGATCTTGGAGTCATTATTGACTCCAAGATGAACATGAGCTGCCAATGCCAGACCACAGCCAGCAAGGCCAGCCATACCTTGTCATGCATCCAAAGATGCATCTCAATCCAGTCCAGAGAGGTGATACTCTCCCTCTATGCGACTTTGGTCAGGCCGCAGTTGGAGTAGTGCATTCAGTGCTGGGTGCTGCACTTCCAAGAGGGATGTGGCCAGCCTGGAGAGGGTTCAGAGGAGGGCCACACACTTGGTGAGAGTGCAGCAGGACAGGCCCTATGAGGAGAGACTGAGGGACCTGAACCTGTTCAGCCTCAGCAAGAGGAGGCTGAGGGGGGACCTGGTGGCTGCCTACAAACTCATCAGGGGAGATCAACAGCAAATAGGTAGAGCCCTTTTCTCCCCAGCACCACCTGGGGTGACAACGAACAGTGGCAATAAGCTGATGGAGAACAGGTTTAGGTTAGAGATCAGAAGGCAACTTTTTACAGTCAGGGTGGCCAAAATCCGGAACCAACTTCCCAGGGAAGTGGTCCTCACCCCTACTGTGGGCAAATTCAAGAGGCTGGATGATCACCTGTCTGGGGTCTTGTGAACCTGTGGCAGGGGGTCAGGCTAGATGATCTGTTCAGGTCCTTCCTGACCCTAGCTATTATGAAACTATGATAGCCATGAGTTTTCAAAGATGATGGCCAGTGTCTCTGTAATCGCATCAACCGACTCTCTCAGCACCCTCAGATGCATCCTGCATAGCCCCATGGACTTGTATATGTCCAGCTTTTCTAAATAGTCCCTAACCTGTTCTTTCACCACTGAGAGCTGTTCACCTCCTCTCCAAACTGTGCTGCCTGATATAGTAATCTGGGAGCTGATCTTGCCTGTGAAGGCTGAAGTGAAAAGGCATTGAGTACTTTAGCCTTTTCTGCATCCTCTGTAACAAGATTGCCTCCACCATTCAGTAAAGGACCCACACTTCCAATCTTACTCTTGTCCCTGACATACCTGTAGAAACCCTTTTTGTTACCCTTCGTGTCCCTTGTTAGCTGCAACTCCAATTGCGCTTTGACTTTCCTTACTTCATCCCTGCATGCCTGAGCAACGCTCTTCTATTTCTCTCTAGTTATTTGTCCAAGTTTCTGCTTATAAGCTTTCTTTTTTTTTAATGTAGTTTACTGAAGAGTTCCCTGCTAAGCCAAGCTGGTCTTCTGCCATACTTGTTGGTCTTTCTGTGCATCATGATGGCTTGTTCCTGTACACTCAGCAAGGCTTCTTTTAAATACAGCCATCTGTCCTGGACTCCTCTCCCCATTAGACTGGCTTCCCAGGGGATCCTGCCCATGAGTTCCCTGAGCAAGTCAAAGTCTGCTTTTCTGAAGTTTAGGGTTCTTACTCTGCTGTTTTCCATCCGTCCTTTCCTCAGGATTCTAAACTTTATCATCTCATGATCACTGCTGCCCAAGTTACCATCTACTGGTACATTCACTACCAATTCTTTCCCGTTTGTGAGCAGCAAGTCAAGAAGAGCATGGCCCTTAGTTGGCTGCTCCAGCACTTACACCAAGAAGTTGTCCCCAACACTCTTCAAAAACTTCCTGCATTGCTTGTGCACTGCTGTATTGTCCTCCTAGAAAATGTAAGGGTGATTGAAGCCCCCCACGAGAACCAAGGCCTATGATTGGGAAATTTCTGCTAGCTGTTTGAAGAAAGCCTCATCCACCACTTTCTCATGGTCTGGTGGTCTCTAGCAGAGCCCCACCACAACAGCACCTTTGTTGCTTTCTCCTCTGACTCTAACCCAGACACTTTCAACAGGCCTATCTCCTGTTTCATTCTGGAGCTCTGAGCAATTATACAGATCCTTTATATAAAGTGCAACTCCTTCTACTCTTCTCCCCTGCCTGTCCTTCCTGAACAGTTTGTAGCCATCCACGATAGTGCTTCAGTCATGTGAACTATCCCACCAAGTCTCTGTTATTCCAATCATGTCATAGTTCCCTGACTGTACAAGGACTTCAGATTCTTCCTGCTTGTTTCCCAGACTCCATGCATTCATGTACAGGCACCTGAGGTAACTAGCTGATTGCCCTGATTTCTCAGAAAGAATGAGAACACCTCACTAACAGGTCCAGAGAGGTCTTGCTCCCCCTCTATGCGGCGCTGGTCAGGCCGCAGCTGGAGTACTGTGTCCAGTTCTGGGCGCCGCACTTCAAGAGGGATGTGGGGAACCTGGAGAGGGTCCAGAGGAGGAACACTCATATGGTTGAGGGCTTC
>NW_017728918.1:70766421-70770980 GCF_001723895.1 Crocodylus porosus
GACTCATTGATTCTATGATTCTATGATTCCCTTGTTGCCCTCTCCATGCTCTTCCTCCAGGTCACCCACTTTCTCACTTACTTCAGGACTTTGGTGTCCATCCCCCGGAGAATCTAGTTTAAAGACCCTCTCACCAGGTTAGCAAGCCTCTCCGAAGATGCTCTTCCCTCTCTTCGTCTGGTGGATCCCATCTCTTCTCAGTAGTTGTTCCTCTTGGAACATCATCCCATGGTTAAAGAAGCCAAAGCCCTGATGGCAACACCACCTGTGCAGCCAGCCATTGATCTGCAGGATGCATCTACTCCTGCCCAGGCCCTTTCCCTGGACTGGAAGGATCAATGAAAACACCACCTAAACCCCCATCTTCTTTACCATTACACCTAGAGCCCTGTAATCACTTTTGATTTTCTCAAGGTCTCCCCTGGCAGTATCACTGGTGCCCGCAGGGATGAGCAACATGGGATGGGAGTCAGAGAGCTGGATGAGTGTTGGTAATACCTCTGTGACATCTTGTACCTGGACTTCAGGAAAGCAACAGACTTTCCAAGACAACAGATCAGGTCAGCAGAAGTCTTTAACCACCAACACCCATCCTTCTTGATGGCAGGGCTCTTTCTCCTTCCCACCTTGGGGTGGACTGGCCTATCTTTCTCCACCAGTGGAGCATGTTCCTCACCCTCTGTTGCTAGGGCTTGATATCTATTCTCCAGATGAACTGCTTTACAGATTCACAGAAGTTTAGGGCTGGAAGGGACCTTGTGAGTTCATTGGGTCCAGCCCCCCTGCTCTGGGCAGGAAAGACTGCTGTGGTCAAATACCCGAGCAAGGTAAGCGTCCAGTCTCCTTTTGAAGATCTCCAGGGTACGTGCCTGCACCACCCCTGCTAGGAGTCTATTCCAGAGTTTGGTCATATGAACTGTGAAGAAGTTTTTCCTTAAGGAAATCCAGCATACTGTGTTTCAATTGAAGGCAGAGTGGCATGGAGCAGCATCTCCACTTTACAAGTGGAGATGAAGATTTCTGATTGCTGCTAGAGGTCACAAGCTTCCAGCTTCCACTTTCCTAGGAGTCCATGTCCCCTACCTTCTCTAGCGCTGCCTCTGGCAGTTCTTCCTTCATAGTCCTGGAGTTGTCCTCCAGCATTGCATTGGTGAGCTTCTCATTGTGGAGGATACTTTGGAGACTTTCCACCTCCACCTGTAGCTCTCTTGCCTGTTCCCCAAGAGGCAGCACCAGGAGGCACTGCTCACTGCAGGCACTCCCCTACCTGGCCATCAATAGAAGAAACCTGCAAGCTGCAGTCCCCACAGTGCCAAACCTGGACCTGGATGGAAGCATCAATGATGAGCAGTCCTGTCTGGACAGAAACCTCACAGGTGGCAGCAGAGACAGTGACAATGGCTCTGGCATAACTATTGACAGCCTTAGTTTCGTTTGATGGAATTACTTCAGTAATCCATCATAATTTACTCTGAATTAAGGAATATAAGACTGGAAGGGACCTCTGGGGCCACAAAGTCGAGTCCTGTGCATTCACTAGCAATCATTAACTGAAGAATCCCTAAAATTGCCATTTCAACCCTTCCAATATGGCTACAAAGCCCAAGAACACTCTGTAACATGCAACAGGTAAATGTGGAGGAGATGAGAACATTGCTAATACTGTAGACAAGAGTTCATCACTGTATTTTGTGGTATGTTCTAGTTCCAGTTTCTTAATTGGGCACTATGTGCATAAACAATTATAACAGTTATGAATCAGCAGAATCTTAATATGTGACTGCAGTAAGCTAATATACTTCAAGACTGACTCATTTAGGTAATGTACTTTATTCCATACTCTGTTTCAGTATATGTTGGAGAACCATATGTCGTGGTTTGGCTAGGACAGTCCTGGATTTCATAGGCGAGTCCTGGCTGGTTGGTGAAATTAAAACAAAAGTCCCAGAATTGGTCTTCTAATATGATCTGTTCTTTCTCTGACTTTACTGCATATGTGTGTGGCACAGAGTTGGCCCTTGGGAAAATGGCACTCTTGGCAGACTTGGATTTTGGCACCCTTCTCTGAGTCAGTGGCATTGCTGTAGGCAGGGGCATGGGATGCAGTCCAGCAGGGAGGCAAAGCTCCTCCTGAGCAGTGGCTGGAGGCAGAGGCAGTCTGGGTTGGGTACCACTCCAGTCCACCTGCCTTGCTCCCTCACAGCAACAGTGGTACCTGCCTGCCCACCTGCCTTGCACACCATGCCGCTTCACCTTCACTTTAAACACAGTATGCTGGATTTCTTTAATCATAATATGGTCACCATAAGTATATGTTATTAAAATAAAATAAACAGAAATTTGGTTTTCATTCTTATCAATAAGTAGGCTGAAACTTTACAAACCATGCCATCACTTTAATCTTTTCTACCTATTCTGCAAAAAAACCCCATATCTCCCGGTAAATATTTAAATCAGTAGGGATTTGAGCCCTCATTTACATGCTGAAGAGAAACCTCTACCTTGCAGACAGAGTACAGGAATTGGTCGATATCTTACTTTCTTTGAACTGCTTAAGCTTCCTTAAACATTTCATAGGAATAAAAACTCTTTGAAGATTTCTGTGATTTCTCTAAGCCAAGTGACAGCAGGCCTTTGACAAGAACCTCTATCTTTTTTCACCTCACGTATCCAAATGATTTAATACCCATTATAATACCCATTATATACATTATAGTACTATATTCAGACCATGAGTAATTATACAGTAATTTTTAGGACTTAGCTTTTATAGTTTTTTAGACTGTTTTATTAATTTTTTTGTCTTTAAGATTTTTTATGGGTTTTTTTTCTGTTGAATCTTTCCTCTTAACTATTCACAGTTTTTCCTTTTCTTTTTCTGGTACTTCTATGTGACCTAATTGCTTTTTTGTTTAATAGTATGTTTAATTTATTTTACAATTTATATAAAAAATCATTTTGACCTCTTTTCATAGCTGATTATGGAAGCAAGGTCTGGGAATAGCATTGCTAATTATTGATATAAGGTAGAACAAGCATCAGAAAAATCCTTATTTTGTGAATGCTCCTAAGAAAGTTCTAATTAAAAAAATTTCAAATGATAGAGCTGTGGTCCCTCTGTTCTGTTTTCTAAGACTTCTAATTTTTAGAAAGGTCAAAGTATCCACTGAGAGGCTCTGCCAAACTTTCATCCCGATTTTCAAGGCCCATGCAAACACAGGCCTCTAAAATGCATTTAACTGGTTAACTGCACAATAATTGCACAATTAACTGGTTAATTGCACAATAAATGTAGACATGCGGCATACTACAAGCAGTCAATATAGCAGTCAAGGTTAGAATTTTGTCCACTGTGAGGTGTCCAATGTGATTTTTTTTTTGTTTTTTGGGGGATTGATCTTTTTTAGTGTTGTCAAAGGATAAAGTGTTGTTGGAAGTGGATTCATCTTGGTTGTGGCAAGAATATTCTTGAAGTATTCTGCTAGTTCTCTACATTTTAAGTATTTTATTAGGGTATTTTCTGGACAGAAAGTCAGGCTGTTAGAGAAGACAGATTTTTCAGCTTTGGTAAATGTGTGTGTGAAAAGAGTGATGATATTTGAGGGTTGGTTGTGACTTCCACTTTCATCGAGTTTGAGTTTGCAGTGTTGTAAGGTGTTGGTGGTGTTGCTTTGATTGTTTTGTGTAAGGTGTTGGTGGTGTTGCTCTGGTTGTTTTGTGGTTGGGAAAGTTGTTCCTGGAGTAATTGGTTCCATTTCTTCCTTTTATGTTGGATGGATGGTGTAGAAAATCTGGTAGTCCATTTGTATATGTTGTATAATGTTTGGGAAGAGGTCTGGATTTTTCTCTCAAGTTGTTGTAGCATGTGTTGATTTCCTTCCCAAGTTGATCTCTTTTGGAGCAGGTTAGGTGAAGAAGATGATTTTTAAGTTTCTCTGAAGTTCTCTTGCAAAGTTGTGAACCATATTTGGAGCTGTGTTTAGTAGTCAGAGGATTATAGATGTACACAAGTACATGTCTGATGTGGGAGAACTGACTGCAATAACCCAGGGCTTTCAGCTCTTGTGTAAACTGTATAAAATACGTTTACTAGCATATCTTAACAGTTATGAATTTAAATAGGTCTTGGCACCCAGTATGTTGACAGGGTCAGCACATTTGAAAACACGTTGGCTATCATGGCTACAAAAGCAACAATGATATTTTCCTTAGTTCTGTTGGATTTTTTTAATGGGTGGATTTGGGGAGGAGGAATGTGGAGAGAAAGAAGAGGGGTCAAACTGAGCCACCAGGTTGTTGAGCCTTGCAGTATCAGTCAGGGAAGATATCTGGCTACTTGTAGAGTAGTTTGAAAGACTTCCTGAACCTATTACTCTCATAATTTCTGATAATTTTGAGATAGACATAAATAGGTTATGTTTCAAAGGCTTTATAGTTTCATAGTTTCTAGGGTCAGAAGGGGCCTGAGTAGATCATCTAGTCCGACCCCCTGCCATGGCAAGAAAGAGTACGGGGGTCAAACGACCCCAGCAAGGTGATTGTCAAGCCTTGTCTTAAAG
>NW_017728918.1:70771486-70800152 GCF_001723895.1 Crocodylus porosus
ACTCCAAGATCCTTTTCTGCCTCTGCACTGACAAGAAGGGAGTTCCCCAGCCTGTAGATATGCTGCTGGTTCTTCCTCCCCAGGTGCATCACCTTGCACTTGTCAGTGTTGAATCCCATCCTATTCTCGTCTTCCCACCCCTGTAACCTGTCTAGGTCCGATTGTAGCCTATTCCTTTCTTCTAATGTGCCCACATTCCCCCACATCTTAGTGTCATCAGCAAATTTGAACAGAGTGCTTTTTACCCTTTGTCCAAGTCGCTGATGAAGATGTTGAACAGCCCAGGACCGAGCCCTGTGGAACCCCACTGCCCACACCCCTCCAAGTCGAAAATGACCCATCCACCATCACTCTCTGGGTGCGGCCCTCCTTCCAGTTAGCGACCCATTTGACTGTGCAGGTGTCGACACCACAGTCCTCCAGTTTCTTAATGAGAATGGGGTGAGAGATAGTGTCAAAGGCCTTCTGAAAGTCCAGGAAGACTATGTCCACTGCTACCCTTGCATCTAAGAATTTGGTGATCTGGTCATAGAAGGCTACCAAGTTGGTCTGACGAGACTTGCCTCTAATGAACCCATGTTGGTTGCCCCTAAGCATAATTTCCCCTGCTGGCCCCTCGTGGATATGTGCCAGAATAATTTTCTCAGAAAGCTTGCCCAGGATCGAGATAAGACTAACTGGCCTATATTTCCCTGGGTCCTCCTTTCTCCCTTTTTTGAAGATGGGAACCACATTGGCCCTCTTCCAGTCCTCTGGTACCACACCAGAGCACCACGAATGCTCATAAAGCCATGCCATGGGGTCCCACAATGACCTCAGCTAATTCCCTCAGCACTCTGGGGTTGAGATCGTCCGGACCAGCTGATTTAAATACATCCAGTCCCTCCAGAAGTTCCCTGACCAGTTCCTCACTAACCCTTGGCCTAAGTGCGTTTCCCCTGGGGCCTAAGGGGGGCTCAGTGGGGGGGGCGAATCTGGTCTCTGCTCAGGAAAATGGAGGCAAAGAAGTCGTTAAATAGGTTAGCTTTGTCGTCTGGTGTGACGACCAAATTTCCTAGCGTGTCTTGCAGGGGCCCCATGTTACCCATAACCTTCTTTTTGCCCCCTATGTATTTAAAAAAGGATTTCTTGTTGTCCTTTATCTGGGAAGCTAGTCCCAGTTCCATCTCCACCTTGGCCTTCCTGACTGCCCCCCTGCATCCCCGAGCAACTGCAGTATAATCCTTCCTGGTGATGGCCCCTCCTTTCCACTGGGTGTACACCTCCCTTTTAGCTAGAAGACATTCCCGGATGCTTTTGGTGAACCTTGGGGGCTTTTGCACCCTCTTGCCCCCTTTGATCTGTGTTGGGATTACCTCCCTTTGGGCTTGGAGGATCGTTTCCTTAAAGAGCAACTACTCTTCTTGGTCACCTGGCTCCCTTCCCCTCCCCTCCAGGACCTCAGTGCTTCCCTGACTATTCTCCTTACCTCATTGAAGTCCGCCCTCCTGCCATCTTGCGCAGGATGGTGAATTCCAGAAGGCAATGATCACTGTTGCCCAGGTGGTCAAGCACCCGCAGCCCCCTCACCAGGTCGTCACCCATGGCCAGCACCAGGTCCAACAAGGCATCTCCCCTGGTGGGGCTGTGCACCTCCTGGGTTAGATGGAGGTCCTGCATTTGGGCTAGGAACCTATGTGAGCAGTCAGACCTGGCTGACTGCTCTTCCCAGCAGATGTCTGGAAAGTTCAGGTCACCCATGATGACCACATCCTTTGACCTAACTACCTCTCTGAGCTGACTTAAGAATTCCTGGTCTAGTTCTTCCCCTTGGTTGGGTGGTCTGTAGTAGACCCCCACTGTTAAGTCTCTTTCTCCTCGACTGCCTTGTATTCTAACCCAGAGCACTTCAGAGTGCCCCTCCTCTGACTGTGCTACCTTGTGAGGATGTGTATTCCTCCTTAATGTAGAGTGCCACACTCCCACCTTTCCTCTCTGTCCTGTCCCTCCTGTACAGCCCATAGCCCTTGATATTCACCGCCCAGTCATGCTTTGGGTCCCACCATGTTTCAGTGAGCCCCACTGTGTCTGGGTTGGTGTCAGCTAGCAGGAGGGTAAGTTCCTCCTGCTTGTTTCCCATACTATGAGCATTTGTGTAGAGGCATTTGAGGCCTCCTGTGGATGTGTGTACTGCCCCCACCCTTCCCCCATCACAGTATTGCCCTGGTCCCTGTTGCTTACCTGTGTATATGTTCCGCTCGTCAGTCTAGGCTGGGCTGTACTTGACAGTGCTGCTTGGTTTAGTAGTCCAAGGCTTCCTCCTCCCTTGTCTTCCCCTTCCCCCAATGAGCCTAGTTTAAAGCCCACCGGAGGAGATCCGCCAGCCTAGAAGAAAACACACGCTTACCTTTAGGGGAAAGGTGGAGCCCATCCCACCCGAGCATGTCTCTCATCATGATGTGCGGGTTGTTGTCAAGGAAGCCAAAGCCTGCCTCAAGACACCATTCCCGAAGCCGCCAGTTGGTCTCTGTGATGCACGTCTCATGCTGTCTTCCACGTCTGCTCACTGGTAGAACGGAAGATAATACCACCTGTGCACTTTTCTCCTTCAGCACGCCCCCCAGAGCGTGGTAGTCTGCCATCGGGTGATCAGGGCTTCTCCTGGCTGCATCATTAGTACCCACATGGATTAGGACCATGGGGGGCTAATCGGTGGGCTGGATCACAGCCTGGCTCATCCCTGTTACATCATGAATCTTTGCTCCGGCTGCCAATTTTATTCTTATTTAAAGAGCTCTCACCTTTTATTTTATGTGGACATTGCTTCACCACTTTCATCCTACCACTCTTGTTACTTTTTCCTGTTTTATTGCTATTTTAGAAGGGGTCTCTTAAACTTGCATCTTAAAATGTCTAAATACTTAAATGTAACCAACTGTGTCAATATTGTATAATTTCTGAGATTTTAAATGTCCTGCATTAAAATCAACAAATAAATGCATAAATCCAAAGGTAAATTTCCTGTAGTGGCCATAACCTGGTTCCATGAATATTTTTCACAGTATGTTTTTTTTTTAAACAGACACTTTACACTAAATGTGCAGGTCTGGTTGAATTACTGTTCTTTTGCATTACTAACTTTTATACCTATTATACATCTCATATGGTAGTTTACTTTCTACCTTCTATCCCCACCCCCCAACCTGCTATAGTAAAACAAGCAAAAGAAATTAAGAAAATAAGCAGAAGAACTAGAATTCATCTAAACACACTTGAATGAAAAGAACAATTCTTTTTTACACTGGTACTCTGGAATTGTATCACCAGCTAGAGAACTCTTTCATCAAGTTTGAAAGGAGCAGGAAAGGGCAATAGTTGAGCTGGACTCCTACTGATGCTTTATTGTAAATGGTGACAAGGCAGTTTCATTAGCTCTGGGGAGAGCTAAGAAGAGTCCTAAGATTAAAAACTACAGGTATACATACTTGTAAATTTACAAAAACCTGGAGAGCAGAGTGAAAGCCCAGTACCAGCAAAGTCAGTGGCAAAACTGTTGATTAAATCTGGCTACCCCGTTATTTTGCATCTACAGATTTTTAGATGCATTTTTCCAGTCTGCTGTTACATTGTGGTGTACTTGGCAGATATGTTGTTGGGGAATGTGGGACTGAGTACTCCAGAGGTTTGGGAGACTGTTTCTCTCCTCTTCCAGGCCCTTGTCATCCATCCCTGAAGTATGATTACAAGTTTGGGCCAGATTAACAGTACCTGAAAGATGTTCTATAATGGCTCTTTGGCAGGCAATGTGATATTATCATGGTGTTGATGGCTTAGTTCTAAGTGCTTGGGTATTAGTAATGACAGAAAACACTAACAGAGTAGATACTAATTGCTACTCCATTGTTAGTTTTGACAGAAGGGCTGTGCTGAATGCACAAGGAGACTAAAGTATCTTCTTCCTATGAGTATTCACTCATAAGAAAAGCATTGAAGCATGTCATTGGGGCATCATATGGAATCTTATTCTGCACTGTTTTGAAACTTTGGTAACACTAGGGCTACAGACAGAAATTACACATAAACTGGTATAAGTGATAAGAAACCAGTTCAAATCTGTAACAACAGAAGTTTGGTGCACACAAACAGTTTTCAAAATGGCAGAAACCGATTTAAGATAAACCTATATAGATGTAATATCAGACTTAACTGATTTAGGTTAAATCAATTTACTGAACTTCTGTCCCAGATCCCTTACAGATTAATTCACACTCTCCCCAGCTTCCCAGGATGCTTTGTACCTCTCCCACAAACCCCACCTTGCAGGGCGGGCAAGCTAGCCCTGGCCCAAGCTGTCTGGTCAGCATACTCTAGTACCCCCTGGCCTGCGAAGACTGCATCGATTTAGCCTCAGGCTTTTTTATTGTCTGTACTTAGCCTAAGTTGCAGGTGCTAACTCCAGGTCAACTCTGATTGAGAACATTTGGACTTAATATATGTGCCGTGATCACTTTCCCTCTTAGAAATGGGTGATAACTTTCTTCTCACACATTGCAAACTAACTGATGTATTCACATTATTATTGTTATAGTAGTAGTACTTGTAGTATTTAAAAAACCCTCCCAAAAACAACCAAGTAAAAGAACTCCAATGTTTTATTTTGGGTCTACAAATGTATCTCTTTCTCTACCACAAGATTTCTGTATTGTGGAAAGGTCAAAGTATTATAACAGTCCCATTGCACTATATTTATTATTGAAAACATTTGATCATCTTTCCCTAACAGGCTGTTTTTCAACGTGTTTGTACTGGCAGGTAGGGTGTTAGGCATCTAATAAACATTAACAGTGTGGAGCTGGGAGATAAAAATTGATTACGAGTTACAGCAGCAATATAAACATTTTTCAGGTGTATCACTCTTTATTTCATGCACATACATTTGTCATCACTAATTACTTGTTTGATTTGGTGTTGATTCTGATTCTTGCCAAAAATATTATTTGAAGGGTGGAACTTATTTATATTACAAAGAACATGCGCATCTGTTACATTTTATTACATGGACCTGAGTACACAAACGTAGTCAGTCTGTTTGTTCCGGTACATGCTATTTTTGCATGCTCTGAACCCTTTTTTCTAGCAATTTTTTTTTTGCTACCAGGAAATACTGGTAATGCATTTTGCCCCTCCACTGCAGATTTACAGTGCGGGGCATGTTTTAACGTTCCACGCATATGGTTAGTGGCACCACAAAGAGGTTTATGGCATCACAAACCACACATGCCTGCACATCTGAATGTGACCTTTGGATTCAGGATTCGTCCCTTTATATATAAATAACTACAGCATTTTAAATTGATTAGAGCTAGCAGTAAAAAATCAGCAAGGTTTGATGTGAAAGATCTGTATTTAGTTTGTTGCCAGTTTATGTTCTGAAAATGTTTTCTAAATCAAGAAAAAAGAGAATGCAGGCACAGCCCTATGTGTAATGTATTTTGGGGGGATGTATTCAGAACTGTAATTGTATGTTTAGACATCCCTTAGAAGTTGCCTCAAGATTTTTAATTGATTTAGACTCTCTTAAACCCCAGTGTGAGAGCAGCAGGCAAGATGCTTACTCCTTTGAGATTATTTTGTATGCTTCTAGTTCCATTGTTTTTCTTTACTTGAACTGGAAGGTTATTTTTAGTGAAAAAGTCTATTTTACCCTGTTTCAAAGAGACGGAATGTCTGCTATTTTGTCCTGGAGCTCAGGCATTTCCGACATGAGAAAAGCACAGTAGGCTAGTAGGGCATTGTCTCAGTGATGGGCATTGTTGTTTGCCTAATCATGAATTAGAGATCCTATAGTAAGGCATATATTTGAACTTGCATGGGTTGGCAGAGACAAGAGTCTACTACTACTTGAGTGTAGCTTCTCTTTTTCCCCGGGGAAAAACAATCTGTTTTTACTGTTCTGTGCTAAATGGCCTGAAGTTAGTGTTGGGAAGCACCCAGTGCCAATGTCTAACTAGTGGCCTGCACCTGCTCCAGTTATGAGCTCTCGGCAGGGGTTAGTTTGTGTAGACGGAGAAACTATCATAATGAGATCACATACAGTATGGAGAAGGAGAAATGAGGGAACATGGAAGGAACAGAACAAAAGTAGAAAGCTTTGTACAGTAGGTCATGGGGGGTGGGGGTTCATAAATCCCATCTGGCATGCCTATCTGCTTAGGACTTACTGATTACGAGTTGGCCATTCAGTCCAAAGATCTCATTGCGCTATGCATCTTATTAAAATAGGCAGGCCATATTAGAAGACTGCAATAGATTTGATGGGTGTATGTTTTTCATATACATCTTGCATTTTTTTAAAGTATAATATTTTGCAGATTTTTATCTATTTCTTATTAAATGAAGGCAAGGTTTTTTAAGGTTATGTCTTTCATTGGACCAACTGTATAGTTGGGATAAAATTAAACAAGCTTTTGAATGTGAAGCATTCTTCTTCAGGTCTGAGGTGGAAAGCAAGCACAGCAATTTAAGAACAGTGGGCAGAGCTGTAGGATTCAAGGAGGGAGAAATTGCCAGAGGTAGCAGACAAATAATTAGCAGAATAATATTTCATAACATGAAATATCTTAACATACAGACATGTGAAATGGGGCAGAAAGAAAGGAGGCAGTCAAAGATAAACTGATACAGTACCCATAGCAAACACCTAGCCATCATACCATATAACTCTCTTCTTGGGGAACTGTTGGCAAAATTATAATTTTGAGCCTGGCAAAGGCATTTATCATCTACCATAAATCTACAGCAAGTTTTTTTTATTTCAAAAGCCATGCTTTAGTTTTTTTTTAACAGAGAAAGAATACTTGAAAATGTGCTTAACTTAACACACACACGTGCTCTCTCTCTCTCTCTCTCAAACTTCTGAAAAAGCTTTAATTATTCAGCATTAAGATTCAGTGCAAGGAAGTCCATGCTTCTCCCCACCAAAGAAAATTTACTTTTTACCTCAGTGCTCAAATGTCAATGGTGCCGAGTGAGTTAACAGTTATCAGATTTGGGGACCATTTAATGAACTGTGTACTTTTAACTTTAAAATTAGCGTAGGTTCTCTTATTTATTTATGACCTGGACTTACTTAA
This sequence comes from Crocodylus porosus, assembly GCF_001723895.1. Classification (NCBI taxonomy): domain Eukaryota; kingdom Metazoa; phylum Chordata; order Crocodylia; family Crocodylidae; genus Crocodylus; species Crocodylus porosus. The sequence goes on from NW_017728918.1 coordinate 70,778,599, forward strand.
ATGGAAACAGAGTTAATAGACTGAAATGCTGTCTGATTTTTGTTTCTCTGTATTTTTGGAAATGATTTTACTATAAGTCTGTCTCATCTGATTGAAGGTTATTTTAGAAATATCAAAAGTACTCAGTGAATCTAAATGCGGGTTTATTAATGATGAATGGAAAAGATTAAATATTTTGTTTTGATTCCAAAGTAGGAGAACATGACTCTTGACTTTTAAATAGATCTTTCTATGGACTATGCAGTTTTGTGCATTTTAAATATCAGGAAACCTCTTTGCTCATTCATTTTCAAACTTCTATTAGATAATCTTCCATTGCTAATTCATAGAGAAACCATATTACTTTATGTTAAGCAATCTACATAGGGAAAATTAGAAGTTTGTGAATAGTTAATATAATTTGGTCCTCTTCCAAATAATTTCTGTATTTTTTAGATCTCATTATATGGTATAAATCCTTGTGAAGTGAAGTGTTAAGGTTCCCCGGGAGACGTTGGTAAGCCAAAAATTATTTGATTTAAATCTGAATTTTCTTAACATCCTTTTGGTAATGTATGCTCTATGATACATACATCAAAACAGTTTATCTTATACAGTTAAAAAGACTGATAAAACATTTCTTAAGTTTGTTTCATTACTGTATACCACATATTACTCCGCTGCTTTTGAGTGCTTTAGATTTTTTTCACCTGATATCCTATTGTGAATGTAGTAGCCCAAATTGTGTTGGTGCCAAAACTTGATCACACCATAAAAGTCTGCATCGACTTCCACAAGGTCAATGCCATTTCAAAATGTGATGCATACCCTATGCCCAGGATAGATGAAGTAGTGGAGAATGCCAGGTATATCTCCACCCTGGACTTACCCAAAGGATACAGGCAGATACCATTAGACCCAGTGTCCCATGAAATTATGGCTTTTGTAATACCCTGGGGACTTTACCGAATCTTGGTCTTACCTTTTGAGCTACCTGGAGCCCCAACAACCTTCCAGTGATTCATGGACAAAATTCTCCATCTACACTAGGCATATGTGGCCACCTATTTAAATGATATTGTAATATTTGGAAACATGTGAACAGACCACCTCCAGCACCTGAGGGAGGTGTTGCAGCCCATATGCGCAGCTGGGCTCACAGCCAGCCCGGGTAAATGTCACCTAAGGTACATGGACACTAAATACCTAAGGTATATATTGGGTTGTGCAAAATTAGGCCCCTGGTTTGATAAGATAAGGGTCTTGGTTGAGTCCACAGTGCCAATGACAAAAAAATAACTGAAGTCCTTTCTGAGTTTAGCGAGTTATCAGCGGTTCATCCCACAGTTTGCTGACCTTACGGCACCACTGAAAGACCTGTTGCAAAAAGAGATACTGCACAGGGTCCAGTGGTCACCCAAATGTGAGACGGCATTTGGAACTGTGAAGGGGCTACCGTGCAGTGCACTGGTCTTGCACAGCCCGGACTTGTCAAAAGAATTTATTGTACACATGGATGCCTTGGAGTGAAGCTTGGGAATGGTCCTCCTCCAAGACTTTAAGGATGAGGAACACCCCATCCTATACCTAAGAAGAAACCTCCTTTCCTAGGAACAGAGGTATGCTATAATAGGAAAAAAAAATGTCTGGTGATTTAATGGACAGTAGAGACCCTTCACTGCTACCTCCTAGGGGGTCATTTCACTGACCATGCCCCATTGACGTGGTTCAGTGCTGAGGGACGCTAACTCTGGGCTTGCAAGGTGGTATCTGTCAGTGAACACAGACTTCTCCCAAGAAGGGGGGCTGAAGTAAGAAATAGAAGAGTGCTCCACTCTCATTCACCCTCTGGGTCCATGAGAGTGTCTTTGTGAGCTGTGCTTTTTTTTGCGAGCTGTTTTTTTTCCTTGCGATTTCCCAGTTGGTCTAATAAAAGGTATAATTTTGGAACCAAGAGTTCTAGTTTTTGTATGTCTTCTTGTCTCAGACCAATATGGTTACCAAGTACACCCCTGAAACATGGAAGATGCTGAATTTTAGCTGATTTGGATTTTAAATGTCATTGCAGAACAAGAAAGATTTTTTGCCTCCTTGCCTGCTGTCTGACATTTCCAGGGAAGGAATTCTACCTGATCTACACATCAATGAGCTACTCAGCACATCTCACAAAGACACTCTTATGGACCCAGCAGGACAGCCTTCCATCTTCAGCTCCCTCTGTGCAAAAATTAAGTTTATTTTCCACCTATGGGGACGTTTTACCATCTTCTATCATCTATACTTTCCCCAGAGCCTGATGAAGGGACTTTGATCCCGAAAGCTTGCAGGAAAGGACATTTTTCTTGTGATTTCCCAACTGGTGTAATAAAAGGTATCATTTTGGAACCAGGAGTTCTAGTTTTTCATATGTCTTCAGTATAGTAAGTAATTCTTAAATTCTTGTCCTGCCTCGGCTTCTGTGATGCTCTGATTACATAGTTCTCTTCATGCCTTGCTAATCATTCCTTCAGCATTTCCTTTGGAGAATCGTCCTCATTCCTCTCCCCCTCCCATCCTTTTGGAGGCTCCACAAAAGGTCTTTGATATTTATGGGCCTCTCCCTTGACATTTTGTCTCTGGGATCTCATCCACAGACACAACGTCAACTACCAGCTCTATGCTGATGAGTCACACATCTAACTCTTCTCCAGAGCAGTCTCCTTCAGTCCAGACTGTTTCTATGATATATTATTTTGGATCTTTAGCCAATGTGGCTTAAAGCAAAGATCTTAATTTTCCTTTTCCTTTTTTAATTAGTGAAAAAGACCACAATCTTTCCTGCTGCTCAGATTCATTACCTGGGTGTCATCTTCAACTGATACCTACCTCTAGGTCCTCACATCAATTCTGGCCAATGCTTTTTGCATATCTCTGAGATATGTCCTTTCCTATTCATCTACACAGCTAAAACTGTGTTCCAGAGCCTCATTTTTTCAAATCTAATTCAGCTTTGACAACTATAGCCTTGACCCTTTCTTGTCCATAAATAATGTTGCTAGCCCATCTCTTTGACTTTTATCACATTCCCCTCCATTCTGCATTGTATGAAACATAAACTACTCGTCTTTGCTTTCAAGACCCTTTATGCTGTGTGATTGCCCTACCTGTCATGTCTTATTTGTGATGCAAATGAAGACTCCTGTCTTCAGTCAGCTCACAATGCCATATTCTTTTTTCACTTGTTCAATTTTCAAACAAGCATCTTCATATTATCTCCCATTCTGCCTCTTATCCTTGTAAGGTGTTCTCCTTAAACATCTGTACAACTGCCTCAATATCTTCAAAGCCTGCCCCAGTTCTCTCTTTCACTGTGATGCCTTGATATGGGTCAAGTCACTGGTGTACAAAGTTGACTGTCTGTCATGTTGACCAAACTTATGTCACTGTTTCCTTCCATTTTTCTATCTATTCAATTATTGTCCCTTGTTTCTCCTGTAAACGGTAACACATTGACCTAGGTTTGTAATGACACCAAATACAGTTTAAGGGAGATGTGTGAAATTTGAAGGTATTTTGCCTCTCAGATATCCTGTTTTCTTTGATTCTGATATAGGTAACCTCTTGTAATTTTGGTTAATAGACTGCAATAAGGTACTTTCCATATACTTGTGTCCTTTCAGATTTTCAGATGACACCAAACTAGGGGGAGTAGTAGATGCACTGGAAGGTAGGGCTTAGATTCAGAGTGACCTAGACAAATTGGAGGATGGGACCAAAAGAAATCTCATGAGGTTCAACAAGGACAAGTGCAAAGTCCTGCACTTAGGACAGAACAATCCCATGTGCTGGTACAGGCTGGAGACTGACTGGCTAGGCAGCAGCTCTGCAGAAAAGGACCTGTGGGTTACAGTGGACAATAAACTGAGTATGAGCCAACAATGTGCCCTTGTTACCAAGAAGGCTAACGGCATACTAGGCTGCATTGGTAGAATTATTGCCAGTAGGTCAAGGGGAGTAATTATTCCCCTCTTCAGCACTGGTGAGGCCACATCTGGTGTACTGTGTTCAGTTTTGGGCCCCCCACTACAGAAAGGATGTGGACAAATTGGAGAGAGTCCAGCAGAGGGCAGGGAAAATGGTGAGGGGGCTGGGGGACATGACTTCTGAGGAGAGGCTGGGGAAACTGGTCTTATTTAATCTAGAGAAGAGAAGACTGAGAGGAGGATTCAAAAGAGGATAGACCTAGACTGTTCTCAGTGGTTCAGGTGACAGAACAAGGAACAGCAGTTTCCAATTGCAGCAAGGGAACTTTAGACTAGATATTGAGAAGAATTTTCTCACTAGGAGGGTAGTAAAACACTGGTAAATGTTACCCAGAGATGTTGTAGACTCTCCATCCTTGGTTTTTAAGACCCGGATAGACAAAGCTTTGGCTGCGATGATTTGCAGATAATGGTTCTGGCCAAAGCCTTGGCTGGGATGGTGGATGTTTTGAATTTGGTTCTGGCCAAAGGAGACGATTTAGTGAGCAACCTGAGGATCGAAGGGAAGCTAGGTGACAGTGACCATGGGACAATCACTTTTTCCATCCATTGCAAGATAGAGAAATCAGTCAGCAGGGTAGAAATCCTTGAGTTTAGGAAAATTGACTTCTGCAAGCTTAGGAGTTTGGTTGCCGAAGGCTTGTGGGAACCATGATCTGATGAGGAAGGGAGTCCAAGACGAGTGGTCACTTCTCAAGGGTGCAGTCCTTGGAGCAAAAGGGAAAAGGGTTGGGAGACTCTATTAGCTCAATAGGTTATGGACCTCCTGAGAAGTTTATAGGGGATGTAAGTCAGGCATTACCACCAAGGAGGAGTACACAGCAATAGCCCGCACCTGTAGGGAGCAGATTAGAAAAGCAAAGGCTGAAACCGAATTCAAACTGACAATGGAAATCAAGAACAATAAAAAGTCCTTCTTTTAGATGTGTAGGAAGTCAGAGAAGAAATAGGGGAAACGTAGGACCCCCTACTGACTTTAATGGGACAGCTGATAACCAACACCCAGGAGGAAACCAAACTCCTAAATGAATACTTTGCAGTGGTATTCCACCAGTCTAACAGTGTTACCCTGCCTGACAGGATACAAGATGATCAAGGTGGAGGTGATCACCCACCCATAGTTTGCGAAGATCTTTTGAGGAAACACCTGGAGAGGTGCAATATCTACAAGTCAGCAGGACCGGATGAACTACACGCGAGAGTGCTAAAAGAATTGGGTGATTTCATCACATGACCAATGACAAAGGTATTTGAGAGCTCTTGGGAGAGGTTCCAGAAGACTGGAAGAGGGCCAATGTGGTGCCTATCTTCAAGAAAGGAAGGAAGGAAGGAAGACCTGGGGAATTACAAGCGAATCAGTTTGACCTCAGTCCCTGGAAAAATACTGGCAAAAATTATTAAAGAATACATTAGTGATAATCTAACTGTGAAGGCAGCATTCTAAAAGATAGCCAACGTGACTTCATTGTGGGCAGGTCATGCCTGACCAACCTTATTTCCTTCTATGATCAGGTAACATGCCACCTGGCTAAGGGAGATGAGGTAGATGTCATATACTTGGATTTCAGAAAGGCCTTTGACTTGGTCTCCCATGATGTCCTCATGGTAAATTTGAGGAACTGTGGCCTCAACACCTCAGTGGTCTGGTGGCTAGGAAATTGGCTCTGAGGCAGGACCCAGAGAATATTAATAGACAGAACTGAGTTGATATGGCACGTGGTGATCAGTGGCGTTCAGTGTTCAGTACTTGGACCAATACTTTTCAACATAATCATTAATGATTTGGATTTGCATGTTAAATGCATCCTGGCAAAGTTTGCAGATGACACCAAATTATGGGGGTGTATGGTCATGCTGGAGGATAGGCTGGGGATACAGGCTGACCTGGACAGGCTTGCAAGATGGGCAGATTAAAACCTGAGATGTTTAATACCGAGAAATGTAAAGTGCTCCGTCTGAGGAGAAATAATCTACAACAAACGCACAGGCTTGATAGTGCTACACTTGCTAGCACCTCAACCAAAAGAGACCTGGGGGTCATGATAGACTGCAGAATGAACATGAGCCACCAATGTGATGCTGTAGCCAGCAAAGCAGATAAGACACTGGCATGCATCTACTGATGTATCTCAAGCAAGACTAAGGATGTCATCCTCCCCCTCTACTCAGCTTTGGTGAGGCCGCAGCTGGGGTACTGCATCCAGTTCTGTGCACCATACTTCAGGAAGGATCTGAAGACGCTTGAGAGAGTCTAAAGGAGAGCTGTGCATATGATTAGAGGTCTGGAGAGCAGGCCATAGGATGAGAGGCTGAGAGACATGACACTGTTCAGCCTGGAGAAGAGAAGACTTAGAGGGGACTTGGTGGCAGCTTATAAGTATGTAAGGGACATACATCAGGACCTGGGAGAACATCTGTTCACCAAAGCACCCCAGGGGAATAATGGTCATGAATTGCTAGAAGATCACTTTAGATTGGACACAAGGAAAAACTTTATAGTTAGAGTGTATCCAGGGTCTGGAATAGACCCCCCCAGGGATGATATAAGCACCTTCTCAAAATCTTCAAAAAATGTCTGGATGTTCACCTTGCTGGGGTCATCTGACCGCAGCAGTCTTTTCTGCCCAAGTGCAGGGGGGCTGGACCTGATGAGCTCATGAGGTCCCTTCCAGCCCCTAACATCTATGAATCTGTGATCTACTTGGCCGTGGGTCCTGCTTTGAGCAGGGGGTTGGACTAGACCTCCTGGGGTCCCGTCCAACTCTAATTTTCCATGATTTCTTTAATTTAAGTGATCTCATAATCTCTCTATATGAAGCAAAGCAGACCGGATTGTTTGTATATTGTTGTGGGAATTTGATCTTGGATGTACTCATAATGTTGCAGACATTCTGCTGGTTGCTGTTGGGTTGGAGATAATGTCAAAACAGAGGATGAGGAAGGAACAAGTAAGAAGGCATATAGGGTCAAAAGATTGCAGAGAAGAAATTTAAACTGGAGAAGCTGACAATATTGGAGTACAAGCAGCTCAGGGTGGTGTAAGTAGCTGGGTTGGTTGGACCCCAGCCCTGCATGGTTCTTCTTAATCCCTAGTTTAGTGCATGTATATACACTGTGTAAATTTAGAGAGCCTTTAATCAATGTCAGCCAGCTAATCGGACTGGTTGGTAGAAGGGAAGCACACAGGAGTTAAAGGTATGAAGTGTTGTAGGACACTTACATCTTTTATACCTGTGTTATACATTGAATGTAGAAACCGATTAGATTCTAATGATTGCATAAGAGAGTGAATCACAGGTTACCACACGGATACCCATGCAGGTGTACCCTAGTTTGTTACTTTGGTATATGTACCAATTAGCTGATCCCTTATTTTTTAACTTTCTTTCAAACCTCCCTTTCTTCCTGGAAGATGGATTACTTATCTTCCAGGTGTGGACTGCAAGGACCTTGAAACTCCTTGCTCATATTTTTTTGCAGCTGACCTGGGCCTGGTACTATCTTCCAGGAAGAGAGAGGGAAGAGGTTAGAAACAGAAACATAATTAAACTAAGTAGAGGGGTGAAGGGGGAGGGAGGCCTCCTAAAGTTCAGAAACAGAAACAATTAAACTGCCAGAGATCTTGTTGAACCAAGGTATTGCTGAATGGAGAGCTTGTTGAACAGGATTTTCATGAAGCATTAGCAAGACAGTGTCAGGGGCCCCATTGTTCCTTGTTTTGTCACCTGCCACTGCTGAGAACAGTCTAGCTCCATCCTCTTTAACCCCCCTCTCAGTCAAGGGTACAAATCCTCTTGTCTGTCCAACAGAAGAGACAGTCACTAGCCTTAAACTAAGAGTGTCAAACTCATTTGGCTCTGTGTGTCAGAAGACCCATGTGCTACGTAAGTGATGTTAAACCTTGCAGCTGCTGGAGCCACTCTATTGGCACAACTCTGGGACCCTTGCCTTAAACTAATTTCAGATTTTGAAAGCTGAAAGAGACTATTTGATCATTTAATTTCTACTGCTGTCTAGCTAAAATGCTACTCATTTTTGTAAGGCTTGTAGAAAAAAATGAGCCTAAAGTCAGTTTCTAGAATGAATACTGATATATCAAACTAACATTCTTCCACATGAGTACTGTGCACTGCTTAGACAATTTATAGAAAGTTGAATGACAGCTCAGTTTAAACACAGAAAAGGGGTTGCTTTCATGGCAGCATAAGCTTGTGTGCTTAATTACACTAATGCTTTGAACTTAAGTTAAAATCACATTGCTACTTCTTATGTTTTTATTTTCATCTCATCCTCCTTCTATCACTCTTTCTGTTTGTTCTTTTTGAGTTATCTGCCAGATGGCTTAAATGTCAGAAGGCTTCCACTGATAGACATCATTGTATTTCTGGTAATAAATCTGAAGTAGAAAAATGCAAATCATTGGTTTCCAAATACTGGGTAAATATCTACTTTGGGGTCCACTACTGATTCTAAGTAGCGTGGGAATACATTGTAGAAAGTGTTAGGTATTTTCTAGTGTAGACAGCTAGAGATTTGAACTGCTTAGCTTTCAATGAGTCAAGCTAAAGCTGTGAAAAATGCATCTTAGAAGAAGTGCTGTTTATATCTAGCATATACTAATTCTATTTTGCACTTCCTTAAAACACAAAACATACTTTATCCCCTTTCTTCAAATATTTGTAGAGTTTTGTATATTGTTATTAATGTTATAATCTATAATATTACATTACCATCATTAGGGTAAGATAACTTGTGGTAGCAGACAGGTATGAAGGGCCATAGGCTGGTAGATTCTTACAAAAGTATAGACCAGAGTTTCAAAAGTGGGGACCTGCCAGTATATATAGTATGCCCATGATTTAGGCACCTAAATAAGTTGTTGATTTTTCCAAAAATGTTAAGGACATGCTAACTCTTAGAATTTTTCCAACTATTTGAGTTGGTCTAATAAAAGATATCAGATTTACCCAAAGAATGTTGTCTGCCTTAGGGTTTTACTGCATTTTTTAAGTTGTTAGAGAATCAATCAATTTCTGTTCTTGTCAGGTGGTTGCATGTATGTAAACTGAAAAAGAACTATGGTCTAAATTTTTAAAGAAGATAGTTAAAAGTTAGGGTCATAAAGTCTATATTGACATACATGTGAGCTGTTGGGTCCTCGTGGCTTTTAAAACTCAAGCTTCATCTTTAGGACACAAGTGATGACACAAGCCCCACAGCTGGTGGTCCTTGCCCCTCACCCACAGCCTGCTGTTCCCCTAGACCTTCCGGAGGGGGCCTCCAGCTGGCAGGGCTGTGGGGCCAGGGACCTGGGTCCGCAGCCCCCTGCCCCCAGCAGGAGGTGGTGGCTGCTGCAATGGAGCAGAGCCCGGCTTCCTCCCCGCCTTGCCTACTGCAGGCTTGGCCAGGGGAGGGGCAGGGCCAGCTCCCCACTGCTGTGTGCATTCTTGGGGGCAGGGGAACCCATCTATAGGCACGGGCTGCGTTCGGGCTTCCACCCTGCTGCCCTCCCCCAGGGCCTCCACAGCCTTGTGTGTGCAACGCAGTGCTGCAAGGCATAGTGCAGCCGCACAGGAAAGCTGCTTGCCACTTCAAGCTCCATGCTGATCTGGCAATGCTTCCCCTGCATGAGCGAGCGAGGTCAGCGGGGGCCACAGTGGGGGCGTTGTATGCAGGGGATGTATTCACCAGGGCAGTGTGGATCTTGCAGTGGCAAGCAGCCTTCCTATGTGGCCATGCTGTGTCCTGCAGCGCCAGGTCACACACGCTGGGCAGCAGAGGCCCCGGGGGAGGGCAGCAGGGTAGGAGTTCGAGCCTGCAGCATGCAACCCGTGTCTACCCCCACCCCACATGCAGATCTGGGAGGCACGGGTCCCCCCTCTTCCCCTAGGCATGTGTGCAGCAGCAGGGAGCCAGCCCCCTCTTGGCCACGCCCTGGATGAGCTGCCTTTGTTCCCTAATGGGGCCCTGCAGCCTTGCACTGCGGCCCTGCATCCCAAGCCTCACACACCACTCGGTTGGGCAACAGTCCCTGCCCCTGGCCTGCCCAACTCCCTCCCTCCCTCCCTATGGGGATCCTCAATTCCCCCCACACCAACTTACCTGGGGGAGCTGCTCTCCAGGCTGCCTGGGACCAGGTGCCCCCTGCCTGACTGCCCTCCTTCCCAGCCCCTTGCAGGCTGCACCTCGACTAGCCTGCAGGGGGCTTGTTGCAAAATTGCAAAATCCATGGGTTTCTCTGCTAAAATGAGAAATTCACGTTTTACTCTGATAAAGGGGGAAATCTGTGCTTTCCTCCATTTTTCTGTGGGAAAAGGCAAACCCAGATCCCTGATAATGACAGTAGATGACCAAAAAGTGGACTTGACACCCACAAGCTTTTGAAAGTCCTAGGTAAGGTCCCATAGGAAGGAATTATAAAGAAAAATCGAGTTTAGGCACAAAGGCATACTATCCCAGTGGGGAGAAAAGACAGCAAGTCTTGTAAGAAACAAATATGTCTGAATCAGAGGAAAATTGACTATTTTATCTTTAGAGGTTCCTTGCAGACCTACATTTCTATTCAAGTCTATCATTCTAGTTTTTGTTTTTTGTTCTTTTTTTTCTTTTTAAATCATAAGTACTACAGCTAAAGTACAAACAGAATGTTGTATGTATGACTGTGGGTATGATTATAGCTTTCTGATTTGTTTATTTGGTTTTATACTTGATAGAAATAGCAACTGAATTACAAAATACACTAGGAAAATACACTTACAAGATATGGTTTAACTGAAATAGGCTCTTTTGGGCTGTAAATGTTAAGTTGTAACAATTGCTTTCTTAAATATTGATCATTAAGCTGCTGCTGCTAGGCAATTTAGACTATAAAAGGTAAATGTGTCCTGATTACAGGCCATTGAGGCAGGGATCCTCTGTTTCTTTAAATTTGGCACAAAAAGGAGGTGATGTTGTCAAAACCACACTCTGGTAACCTTTACTCCCAGGTAGCTCCCATTGGGTGGGAGGCTGGGTGGGCTTCAGGGAACCAGTGAGTAGAGGGATTTCACCTGGGATTGAAACAAGGTCCTTCCAGTCAATTGAGCCTATGCAGCTCCCCATTTAAGCAGATGGGTCTACTTTACACTATTACACAATGTGTAGTAGGGGTTTGCATATCCGGATTCTGACAGCTATCTGTAGGAGGGTGTTGCTATTTCTTTATTCCTCATTCCATTTTTAAGCACACATTGTATCAGTGATTTGAATGTATCATTACTCTCATTAACCAACAAATTTTGCTTAGTAAGATATAAAATAAATAAATAAATATATAAAATAAATAAATAAATAAATAATATGATATTTTAGGACATGAAGCTGGAGGCACTAAATAGAATAAGTGAAACCAGGTGTAGTAACTGCACAGCCACCAGTGCTGGTAGATCCTGAAAAAATATTGGGTTCACATGGAACAAAAATTAGAAAGTAAGTGTCAAGGAAATAAAAGTAGCAAAAGCAATAAAAATAACAACTGTAGAGTTATCCACTTGTGCCTTAGCTGCAGGCTTCTTTCAGAATCTGGAAGTTTGGAGGTTTATTTATGCATCTTGGCTTTTGGTTTGAAGTCATCTTTATGAAGTAAGTACTTGAATATAGCTTCATTTACCGAAGTGGTGAAGTTGTGTTATTGGATGACAACCTAATATTTTTCAACTGTTGTCACTAATGTATTTTCCCATCTATCTGTGCAAAATAGCATGTTGGGACCTTTAAAAATATTATCAGCAAGTAATTTTAAACACAGGCATAGAATTTGGCTCATTATGGAATTAATTGTCTTTCCATTTGGATTTTTATTTTATATCAAATAAAAAAATATTTCCTGTTACCTGGGATTTTGATTATCTGCTCTCCACTTTCAGTCAATTACTAATGGCAGGTAAATGAATCAGTAATTAAAACACTGAGTCTGCTGAAAAACTGCAACAAAAAGTATAACAAGTAATCAGCTCCCTAGTATCTAAAGTGCAGTCTCTTTCTGTGCTGTAGGGATTCTCATACATACATTCATAAAACTGAAAGCATTCCACTGATTTTAAAGCATGTTAGGATTAAGGTTAAAGAACAGTACTATTATGCATTACTGCTAATTAAAAGGAAGAAGGACAGCAAGTGCTTTCTATACAACAACAATTCTAATTGAAGTTGCAGAACTGGAATTTTGGCAATAATTTCTGCTTCAGAGATCAAGAGATGCCTGTTCTAAGTAATTTTCTATCCACATCCCTCAAAAGTTCAAGCAGGCCAAGTGACTTTCATTATGTATAAACATTATTGAGAGAGGTAGTGAAATTACTTAGAGATAAAGGGGTTCGTTTTAGTCTTGTGGAGCCATACATAAAATCTGGAGGAAGACTTGGTGTTCTCTACCTGGATTGTAATGGGAGAGTTGGCCACTGATCTCTTAAAGTAAACAAAATGTTCTTTTTAAAAATTAAATACACACACCACCTTTTACTTGCACACACTATACAACAGCCAATAGTGGGGCAGTTTTATTTATAAAATTATATTCCAGAGTTGATGTATATAAATCCAGTGCTCTTAAGGTGAATTATTTTGGTCAGCAAGCATCCACTCTACCCTGAGTGTCTTGTTTCCCTCTGAGGGCAGAAAGGGTCAGTTTGTCCTTCCTTTCTTTCTTATAAATTGTTGCTATGAGTCAGAGCTTGAAGTCTGAGTTCAGCCACTGCAGCTGACCTTGTTCGGGTTTGAAGAACTCCCTTGTGCCATGCTATAATGCCTTTTGACAATTGGCAGACCAGATGTGTACTGTATCTGGGAAAGGACACATCAAAGGTAGATGCCCCACCATTAAATATTGTTTTTAAAAGAACCCAATAAGGAAGGGAATCTTACTTGAAAGTGGATTAATTAGAGAGATCATTATGTCAGTCCTCTCATCTTGGGTTGACTATGGCAGAAACACCTTTGTACTCTGTCAGAAAGTGCTTTAGCTGCCTTTTTGTGTATGCCCCCATGTTCTCATGGTGAAAGCTTCCTCCAGCTCTCATAAAATATTGAGCAATAAAAGATGGAAGGAGCACAGAGCTCACAAAAAGAAAAATGAGAGGTCGTCTAACGCCCCAAACCCCTCCTGATTTCTCAAAGGCTAAAAGTAGCTCAGTACCAAAGATAAAATTCTACGAGCACCTCTTTAGGCATAAAACACCCTACCTTGGGACCTTCTTTTCATATACCATTGAGATTGTCTTGTATGATTATCTTGTGGTATTGAGGCTGTTAGTGCTGGAACTTCTCATACCAGTCAGGAGGTCATGTATCACTAGCACTTATATATTGGCTCTAAAATCTTATCTCGCATCATAAGACTTTACTGGTAAAAGACTCTTGCTATTATAGTTACACTAGCCGGTTGCCCGTCAAGCATGACTGGGGGGGAAGCCCTGGCCCCGGCTCCCCCCTCCATCTGGGCCCACTCCCCCTTCCCTCCTGTTGCTTGGGATCCAGGCCCGCTCTTCCCATCCCTGCCACAGCAGTGGGGGGAAGGGAGGAGCGGGCCTGATGCAGGGGAGGACTGGGCCTGAGGGTAGGGAGTAACTGGGCCACTGCAGCAGGGGGATGGGAGGAGCAGACTCGGAGCTGATGCAGGGGGAACGAGGGTGGGGGAGTAGTGGGCCCAGGCCTGATGGGGGGAAGGAGGCTCGTTCCTCCATATCCCCTGCAGCTGCTGTGTTGGGCTGGGCTGGGCTTGCTTCCACCCCGCCCCCACACTGGTGCATCAGGCCAGCTTTTTCCCTGGCTCGGGCTTGCTCCCCCCCGCATCAGGCCTGGGCCCAGGTCTCCCCTGGCTCCACTGTCATGGCCGACACCACGGCACACCTCCCGCTCCCCCCCATGTTGGGCCCACTTGGGGATGGGAGGAGCAGGGGAGGGGCTGACACAGGGGAGGGAGGTTGGGGAGGAGTGGGCCCGGGCCTGAGGGGGGAAGGAGGCTTGCTCCTTCACTCCCCCAGGTCCACTGTTCTTCCCCCACCTCAGCGGGCTGGCTTTTCCCCTACTTGGGCCTGCTCCTTCCCCCCCTGTGTTGGGCCTGGGTACACTCCCCTCCTTCCAGCGTTGGGCCTGGGCGTGCTCCCCCCAGAGGCTGGGGGGACACAGCAAGCTCCTGCAGGCGGTGAGAGTGTGGTGGCGGCAAGTAGGGAGCTCCCACAGGTGGCCACAGCACTGTCAGGGGTGGGGAGGGGTGGCGAGCACCAACTAGCAGTCAGCAACCGCCCGCAGATGTTTCTGGCAGTATCAGCAGCAATTATGTCCAGCAGCAATTGTGGACCGCCCATAGATACTGCTGGTGGTGTCGATGGTGGAGGGGGGTGGTGAGCAGTGACTGCCTGCAGGTGCCGCCAGTAGTGTTGGTGGGATCTTTTCACAGGGAGTGTGCCGCAACGCTCAGGGCGTGCATGTGCACCCGCGTGCACCACCTATGTGTCGCCAATGGATGAATGACTCACAAAAAAGTGCTCCAACAAATAGCAGACTTTATTCACCAGAACACAAATCTTTTGTCCGTTAGGCCTGAAAATAAAGACAAATCAGCCCTCTGATATAGGTTCCTAGAAGCCATTCCAACTCCAGGATAGCAGTAGTTTATTTACCAATAGAAAGACTATGAGTCATTCTTGATCCATATACTCATCTACACACTTATCCTGTGACACTGGTTAAGAAGTTGCCTTTGCCTGCTTGCATATTGAACCTTTGTGACTCATCACACTACACTTCATCTGGCCTGAATGCAGAAATGGTTGAAATCTGTATGTGAGCCAAGCAACAATGAGCTGATTGGTCGTATTTTAGCTCAGGTCTTTATCACCGGGGCATTGGGTGACCCAACAAAAGTCTGCAGAGACCCAACAAAAGTTCCTGCAGGGGGGCGGGCACCACCACTGTGACTCTTCCCCACCCCCCTGTTCACCTGCCTGGGCCCGCACAGCCAATCACCACCCTCTCAGCGGTGCAGGCACAGTTGACAAAGAGCGTTATGGACAGATAGATACACAGACAGACTATGCCCTTTATATATATAATTCTGGAATTAAAGCCTTGAGTTCAGTGGAACCATGTCTACATGATTACTTTATAAGTTTATATGCTTCAGACCGGTTCATTCAAATACACTGCACTGTTATGGGCCAGTTATTTCCAAACCATGTTTTTGTAGCAGTTTGGTAGTGTTGAGCGGCAGTGTGTGGCCATAGCTACACTACTTCCAGTTTAAGGAGCAGTCAGCCATGCTGAGTACTTCAGCTAGGGTTCTGGGTTTATCCAGCACTACATTACTGTAAAAGTGTCCAGATTTAATGTACCTTTGGCAAAGCTACTTTACAGTCACTTTGTGGAACATCTGATATATTGGACAAGCTTTTGAAGAAAGTAATGGTTGGTTCTATTCTTCCAGGTTTGATATCCATTTTTGCTCCTCTGAACCACTCCGCAGTCCTTGCTACTATGGGATTCTTTGTAGTAAGTGAACCAATAGATGGTTATGCCCTCAAACTCAAGAGTCAGTCTAAGGTATGTGTGCACCAATAATCAATTACGTGAGATATGTGAATAGCACCTCTTGGAGAACCATTTTACTCTCTCTCAATTAGTTGTTTTTTTCCAGCAGCATATAACATGGCAAATTGGAACAAATTTTTGTGGGGCCATCAAGAAGTAACCTTCCTGACTCGAGATCAACCCCCATCCCAGATTTCAAGGCCCTGGGGTGAAAAAGGCATTGGTGTTTTTTTCCAGAAAAATTCACAAGAATTTTTAATGATGGGAAGTATTTGGCAGCTCTAAATATAAAGGTCATTGGCGTTCCTCTAAAGATACAGTCTTTTGCATTTAATATAGTTATATAACTAATTAAGTTTCACCAGATTTCACTTCTTGTTAAGTAGATGCTTCAGCATTCTTAAAAATCAGAATATACAGTCATTTTTCTTATTGGGATTATGTAAGCAATATGAGGCACAGGCCTTATCTGTGACTAGGCTGTAAATTAAGTCTCCTTTCACTGTCGATTATTTCCAGAATCAACCTGCACTTCAAAGTTTTCCAGTTTTTGTCTTGGAATTCCAAAATGGTTTCTTGGGCATAACAGTATTACCAAAAGCAACAAGGACTGTATCTTCAGACAGTGGGTGTATAATGTATTCTGTTTTTTTAAATGTTGTATGTGATTGATAGTAAATGGATGATTATGATAACTTCAGCTGGGATTGAAACTTGCAGCAGTAGCCAAGCACAGCACAGCAAAGAGGTTTTCCTTGCTGGTTTAATAATGCTGCTTCAGGTTCTCCTGTGTAGTTGTAGTAGTGATTACTATGGACAGTTGCTTTATCTTTAGGTTACTCCAGTTTTTTCATAAGTAGTGTGGTGCCCTGAGGAAAACTTTCCTACCAGAAAGAAGACGCCAGGGGGAGGGTGCTAGTCTAGGGGGAGACCCCTGTAAATCAGTGCCTGGGGTTGGTGCCCTTCTTGCCCTCCCCTCCTTCCCCACCTTTTTACACTACTGGACAAGAGAGACATTGCAAGGTTGACATGAATAGTTCTTTTCCTTTTACTGGCAAACAAATTCATGACTATAAAGTAACAAATTCGCTATAAAAACTTGACTATAAATTAATGGCCTACTTCTTATCAGTACTTTCTTTCCTGTAAAGGGAAGCAGACAGTAAGTTTATTGAATACAGGAAACCCTTGCTATTTGCGAGTTTGGCATTCGCGGTTTCAAATATTTGCTAATGCACACATCTTAAATGCTCTTAAAGGAGCTCCTCAGGAGCTCCATACTTGCTACCGCCACACTGCCACTGCCGTGCTCCCACTGTCACCAACACAGCCGTGCCCCCTCCCAGCCGCCGGGGGCGCTGAGTTCATGAACGCAGATGGCATTCATGAAATCAGTGCCTTATTCACGGATTTTGCCGTTCATGGGGGATACATATCCCCTGCGAATGGGGAGGGTCTCCTGTATACTTTGTAGCTGGACCTGCACAAAATTGCTTTATTTTCACATTACTGCCATCATGACAGCAGCTCTGCAAGAGCTGTTGCTGCTGTCAGTGCCATACTATTTATTGGTGTATGATGTGGATAGTGAAAAGAGACTTTATAGTCTGTATGTGACCAGGAGGATTTCAAACATAGGAGAAGGTAAAAGAGATTGCTTTTAGCCTTCAGCCTATCTCAGGTGTAACAAAGCAGAGTGCTTTGTGAAAGTATCCTATCCTTCACTAATTTCAGTATAGTTGTCTTTATAGCCGATTTCCTATTGAACTACTGTAGATTTACTATAAAATAGATCAGAAGTCGGATTTCCCTAGGTGTTTTCCTTCCTTCCTGCCTTCCTTCTGTAAATCTACTGCAGAAATTGGTGACAAATTCTGTGACTCCTGGAAATGGCTCAGTTCAAAGTGATGTTACCAAACCTCTCAGATGGGTCTGACTTCCTATAGGATGCAGTATTTGGTCATGCCCTTTACATGAAGAATGAGATTAGAAACACCCTTGGAAATTATTGGCTTTGAAGAATTATGGGTTTACTTTCAAGTCCTTTTTAGTTATTTCAGGATTTGTAGGACATGGATTTTACTCTGATGGACCAATTAGGGTTGTTAAGTTTGTGTATGTTGTGGTGTGTATGGGGGTGGGGGGGAGCAGTGAGTGCACAGAGCGTTTCTTCTTCCTGTTAAACAAGCACATAAGAAGCAGCTATAATGCAACTGTTTGTGCTCTCTGTGACTGGGTTCGGCCGCATATGGCCCTCTGGCTAGATCTGGCCTGTGGTGCGGCTGGATCTGGCATAAGAGCCAGGGAGCTTCAGCAGCATGTTGGTGGTTGTGGGGAGGTTTTGCCAGAATTCCAGTGACAGGGAGCTTTTCCTGTGTCCGTGCTGGGGCTAGACATGAGGACCTGCACCTGTGTCACACCTTGGGGATGGGAACAAGCAATGGTAGGGAAAAGCCATGGCTGCAACCTGCCTCAGGGCTGAGCTGGGTTGTTCTAACCTATGGCTCTGAGAAGTTGCCAGCCACTGCTCTAGGCCTTAGGAGAACCTACTACTTTCTCCAGCAGAATTACAGTTAAAGATAACCCAAGACATTCAGCAAAACTAATGCTGAGATTACAGCAACAGGGTGAGCATGTTGTGTTCATTTTATACAAGTGTAGCAACTGCATTCACTGTACACTTTGCCCAGAGACTTTGAAGCCATTGTGCCTTCCTTATGCAGGACATGATGCCTCTTCCACAGGGGCTTGCATCTGTGTTATCCCAGGATTTCATTCGAGAGCCGTGATTTAGCCCTCAGTTGTCAAGTGGTTGTGTATGTTGCTGTGCTGGGCAGTCTCCCTTTAAATATCTTTACAAGGGGTGCACTGATAAAGATTTTCTTGGCTGGTACCAATAGCCAATGATTAACCAACTCTATTGGCCAAATCTGATTGGATAACTTATTATTTAATAATAATGCAAGGCATTTTAAACTACTCACTTAAAAAAGCCTTTTTTGTTTGTTTGTTTGTTTTGCACTTAATCCCCCTCCCCTCCCCTGCTCTGGCTCACAATGAGGAAGGCAGTGACTGCCTTATTCCCACACACATCACTTTGCCCATGGCTTCTACCTTCAGCCCTGCTCCCCACACAGCCCTTGCTGCTGTCCCAGGTGGGCAGGGTGGACCCTTGCATGGACAGTGGCACCAAGCACATTTGGAGCCCCAGAGCATGCTGCTGCCAAAGGTGCCAGCAGGGCTCCCATGGCCGCCAGGGAGAAGCCACTTTTGCAAAGGTGCCCAGTGCCTAGCAGAGCAGAATGTCCTTTGTGTGGTGCCTTACCCTGCCCATGTGCAGCCTGTCTCCATGGTGGCCCTGGTGCTCAAGCCCCTGCTGCTCACATGGTGCTGCCATGGCAGCAGCAGCAGAAGCCAGTAATGGTCCCTTTGTTCTTGAATGCAGTGCCCTGCGACTGCTCCCCGGCACCCTCCTGCACCCCCTCCACTGCTTGCTAGGACCTGTAGATTGCCATGGGCACGGGCCAGCAGCGGGGTGCGGGGACCAGACTATGCTTAACAGGGTGCTCTGGGCAAATGGCTATAATTATTGGCTGCAATGACCAAAGAAAGCTGATGACGTCATTTCTCCCTTTATTGGTGCTGATCCGATAGCCAATCGATGCATCATTGCATGCCTAATCTTTACACTTTTATTTATCCCTAAGTTAAGTGGACATTATTTAAGGTTGTGTCATTGAAATGTTGCCTATTTGCAATTGGCAACTGGAACAATAACAGGCGCATCTGTTAAATAATGGTTCTGTACCATAGTTTAACCATTATTTTTGTGTATTTACTTAGCACCTAAATGTTTGTTATTCAGCATAACTAGAGCTCCACCGATACACTGGCAAAACATCTGGGCCAGGGCTTTGATTGTTGTCTTTCATTTGTATGTCAGACTATTTAAAAGACATTTGTGTGCATACTAGAAGATCCATTTTTCCTTTACAGTAATTTTTCAAGTTACTGCATTGTGGCACACAAGAAACAACAAAGCAAGTTTAAAAGATTAGCTTGTGGGGAAGGGATTAGGAAGACATTATCCAACATTGTAATTCAAGTGTCTACTGTTGAAACCAGGGTTTTTGCCATTGTTACAGATGTTGACAGACACCTGTGTGGTAAAGGTGCTTAAGCAAGGATTTCATGCTGTGTTTGGGATGGGGTGCTCAACTCCTGGCCCATGGGTCAAATCTAGCCTACAGAGCCCTGCCATCTGGCATGCAGGGTTCCCATTGGATCAGGAAATTTGGCAGCAAAGGAATGGTGACAACACTGCATTCCTCCTCTACTGCTCCATGCTACAAGATCAGTGCCAGGCCACCACTTCATAGCTGGATTGGGGCTGGGGCTGGGTGGGGCTGTTGCTGCATGGCCTCATCTGGCCCCAGCTGTTCCTACCACACGTACCAGATGGAGCCCTGCCACTCCTACCTCATGCTTCAGATGGGACCTCAGAGCTGGCCTTAGGGAAAATGGTGTCCTGGGCAAACTTATATTTCGGCATCCCCCCCTCCCCCCTTCCTCCAGGTCAGCAGCACTGCTGCAGACAGGAATGCAAGGCTCAGTCTGGTGGAAAGGGAGAGTGGCATGGTGTACTGCTGCCACCTGCACTACCCAGCCTGGCTGCTCCTGACCTGCAGCTGGAGGCAGCAGAGGAGGTGGGGGGTGGGTTGCACTGGGCACCACTCCTTCTGTTGGGGCAGGGAAAGAGTGCTGTTATGAGTGTGGGCTGCTTACATGTATGTGTGTGTGTGTGGCACCCCCTGATCACGGTGCGCTGGGAAATTACCCACATATCCCATCCCTAAAGCCATCTCTGAATCCAGCCCATGGAGGGAACTAGCACCATCCATCTGGCCTGTGGGGTGAAAAGGTTGGGCACCCCAGTCTAGCAGAAAAGTTGTAGCAGTGATGTCAGGATACCAAGAACACTTTATGTGGAATAAACAGAACAAGAAGTCCTCTTGGTAGGGAAATGCAGGGGCAGAAATGGGCAGTTATCCTCAAGGACTGAGGCAGAGTCACGAGGAATTCTTGGTTCTAAAATAGTTTTCATTAAAACTTTCAAAAGCATTTCTCTGTTATTGAAGCCGAGCTATTTGGCACTCAAGCTGCCCAAAAGAGGTTTGAGCATTCCTTTTAATTATTGGGAAAGTGTTTTCCCACCCCACCTCCTGCATATGAACAAGTGCCTAATCTCTTTTTGCTTAACACTTATAAAAGGATTCATCCTTAGGCAGAGACCAGACTTGCAGGCCAAGAGAGAAAGAAAAGCTTTTTTATCTTACAAGCAACTGAAACCAGGGGATTATGATGGAAACAGCAAGGCAGCCTCAACATATAGCTGCAAGAGTACTCTTTTCATAATACATATTTTGTATTATTCACTTGTGGAGTGGAGCCTTATTTGATAATTGTGGATGAAAAGGTTTCTTATTTTTATAAAATATATTTTAAGATGCAGTTAAATAAATTAACTGCTTTCTTCCTGCTTTGTGCTCACGAAGTATGCAAACAGCTTTTCAGCTTGAAGGTGTTTTCTGATTCATGACATTTTGTCTGGTCCTTAAAGATGACTTGTCACGTATTGAAGGATGAAAAAAGAACTGCATCTAATAGGTACGAGAAGTTAGAAAAGAATTAACCAGTCATCTATTCCTTGTATATGTTTATTTTATATCACTCCCAAGTTGTGCTGGCTACTTTGAAGAACCAGAGGGATTTCTGTCCCTGTCTTAAGCAGCTGTGCATCATATTAAGACCCTGCACTCAACATCATTGACAGAGATTTGTCTGTAAAGCTGCTTGTACATGTGATGGGGGTTTAGTCTCCTAAACTGAAATGGTGGGTTTTTAATTGTGATAATTTAAAAACCCTACCATTTCAACTTAGGAGCTTCCATCACTATTATGGTGAAGGGCCTGATTCTTCCTTTTTTT
>NW_017728918.1:70800252-70817029 GCF_001723895.1 Crocodylus porosus
TCAGGATACCAAGAACACTTTATGTGGAATAAACAGAACAAGGAGTCCTCTTGGTAGGGAAATGCAGGGGCAGAAATGGGCAGTTATCCTCAAGGACTGAGGCAGAGTCACGAGGAATTCTTGGTTCTAAAATAGTTTTCATTAAAACTTTCAAAAGCATTTCTCTGTTATTGAAGCCGAGCTATTTGGCACTCAAGCTGCCCAAAAGAGGTTTGAGCATTCCTTTTAATTATTGGGAAAGTGTTTTCCCACCCCACCTCCTGCATATGAACAAGTGCCTAATCTCTTTTTGCTTAACACTTATAAAAGGATTCATCCTTAGGCAGAGACCAGACTTGCAGGCCAAGAGAGAAAGAAAAGCTTTTTTATCTTACAAGCAACTGAAACCAGGGGATTATGATGGAAACAGCAAGGCAGCCTCAACATATAGCTGCAAGAGTACTCTTTTCATAATACATATTTTGTATTATTCACTTGTGGAGTGGAGCCTTATTTGATAATTGTGGATGAAAAGGTTTCTTATTTTTATAAAATATATTTTAAGATGCAGTTAAATAAATTAACTGCTTTCTTCCTGCTTTGTGCTCACGAAGTATGCAAACAGCTTTTCAGCTTGAAGGTGTTTTCTGATTCATGACATTTTGTCTGGTCCTTAAAGATGACTTGTCACGTATTGAAGGATGAAAAAAGAACTGCATCTAATAGGTACGAGAAGTTAGAAAAGAATTAACCAGTCATCTATTCCTTGTATATGTTTATTTTATATCACTCCCAAGTTGTGCTGGCTACTTTGAAGAACCAGAGGGATTTCTGTCCCTGTCTTAAGCAGCTGTGCATCATATTAAGACCCTGCACTCAACATCATTGACAGAGATTTGTCTGTAAAGCTGCTTGTACATGTGATGGGGGTTTAGTCTCCTAAACTGAAATGGTGGGTTTTTAATTGTGATAATTTAAAAACCCTACCATTTCAACTTAGGAGCTTCCATCACTATTATGGTGAAGGGCCTGATTCTTCCTTTTTTTTACTTCCCGTGGAGCCCGCTGTGGAGAGCTGCCGATGGGCCGAGTGACCCCCTGAGCTGTGGGGCCCCCCAGTCTTTCCTCCATGGTGGTGGCACCCCCCAGGATTGCCTGGATGGGCTGCTAGTAGGTGGGTGCCACCTGGGGGGTGTTGCCACCGGGAAGAAAAGGTCTGTAAACCTGCAGCTCAGGGCCCCTGGTAGCTTGCCCCCCGGCCACGAGAGAGGCAAGCAAGGTCCGTGGAAGGAAAGAAAAAAGATCAGGCCCTTTGATGCTTTTTTTTTTTTCCTCTCAGCAGAGTCTGCTCACACAAGCTGCCACCAGGCCGCACAGCCCCTGACTTGTGGGGGGGTTCAGTCCTTCCCTCCACAGTGGCAGTGTCCCCCAGGGCTGCCCAGGCAGGGTGCTAGCTGCGTGGGTGCTGCCCCAGCAAACAGGCAGCACCTGCCTGATCCATCTCTTCCCTAAGCCTGCGCACTGGAAGTTCATCCACCAGGCTGTGCTCCCCACGTGGACTCTGGGAAAGTTGGATCCTGCAGGTGCTACCTGCAAGCTGGGGCAGCCACCAGCCTGCTAGCACTCCACCCAGGCAGCCCCGAGGGGTGCTGCTGCCACTGCTGCACAGGGAAGGACCAGGCCCACCTGCAACTCAGGGGCTGCATGGCCCAGCGGCAGCTTGCATAGGCAGGCTCTGCTGAGGAAAAAAACCAAGTGGCGAGGGGCCTGAGCTTTCTTTCTTCCCTGTGGGGCCTGCCCACCTCTCCTGCATCTGGTGAGTGAGGTGCTGGTGGGCCTTGACCCGGACCTTCCCTCCGTGGTGGTGACGTGTCCCCCCAGGGCCACCCAGGTGGATGGCTAGTGGGCAGGTGCTGCCTCAGCTCGCAGGCAGCACCCAGCCCAATCCAACTGTTCTCTGAGCCTAAGCCAGGGCAGCACTCACTCACTAGCAGCCTGCCCTGGGGTGTGCCGCCACCACGAAAAGATGGACTGGGGCCCTCCACAGCCCAAGGGCTGGTTAGCCCACCGGCAGCTTGCCCCCAGCCATGGGAGACGTGGGCAGGCTCCGTGGAAAAAAATAAAAAGGGTCAGGCCCCTCACCACATCTTCCTTCAGCCTGTCTCTCCCACGCTTGGGGTAGAAGTGAGCTGTCAAAGGCTGTGATGTTATAAATAGCTATATTGCAAACTAAACTACATATGGATGTGGTTTAGTTTGCAATATTGCAAACTCATTTAATCGTAACCCCTGCCCCCCCGCGCACACACATGTACAGCGTGATGCAATTAAACCATAAAAATGGACAATTTTCATCACATGTACAAGCGTGCTACATTACCAACTTCTGAAAAATGTATGAGATCAACTTTTCAGCTTGGGAGAAAATTGCAGAGAACCTCTAGGCATCATAGGACATACACAGGTTTATTTTGATTAAAACTGGAAAAGCTTGATTTCCACTAAAATCACCACTTGGTCACTGAAGATGCTAGCATAAAGTAGTGACCTCACAAACTACTGTGACAGGGGAACAGAGCCATTCTGTGGGTACAGGGGTGGGAGTCAGGGTTAGGATGCCAAAGAGTGTCCTCTGTTTCAACTGTGCAGTCCGTTTGCCTGATTTATCAGAAATCTGATTCTTGGAAACTTCTTGCTTCCCCAGTCCTGCCAGGCTCCAGCAGCTAGGTCCCTTGCCCCCACTCCACTTGTTGATTCTTTTCTTCTTAAATAACATCTCTAACACATTCACAGAGTTTAAACTTTTCTTCAGGCTCCCAGCATGCTTTTCATTTGTCAGTGCCAAAGAAATCGTGTCCTGCTCATATCCATTCAGCATGCCGCTGCCCTTCACTTTATCCATAAGTGAACCTAAATTGTGGTATTGCCGATTTCATGGAAATTGCAAAATCTAGGGTTCCAGGGCAAAATCCACAAAAAACACAACCCCCCCCTCCTCCCCACAAAACAAACCTTAATAAAATAAGTTTTTTATTAAGTCTTCCCCTCCTGGGCAGGCCTAACAAGGTAACTACAAAATAATGTTTCCAGTGTGTTGAACCCCTGACCTATTAATTTAATCAATATTTTGTTGTTTCCTTTTACTCCCCTATTCCTGTATCTCCATCTGTTCTCTCTAATTTTGTACAGATTGTTAGCTTTCTGGAGAAGGGACTGCCTCTCTTTTCTGTGGTCGCATAGTATTTAGTGCAAGGGTGTCCTAATCTGTTGAGTGTAGTTCTCCGGCATAATGATGATAAAAATGAAAAAATGACATGGTGGAGGTTAGAATAATCAGTAATATGTATACAGGGCTATACCATAAATTCTCCTCTCCCCAAAAGTGGTTTAGGAAGACCATTACTCCATTGCAACTTCCTTAAACTATTTTTTTAGGTTATACATGCTATACAAACTATATTTTTTTAGGTTTAGTTTTTTTAGGTTATATACTTTTTTTAGGTTATACATATTTGACTAATTGATCATCATCTAAGGGTGCAGATGTGATAGTTTGTTCCACAATGGGCCACTGAGAGCACTCTGCAGTCATGCACTCACAGAAGTACATGGCTGCTGAGTACTTTAAAACTGCTCAATCATATACCAGTCAGAACCCTCATTATATGAGAGTTCAGGTGAAGGCACTCCAAAGCGAAGTGCCTTCATTAACATCTGTCAGAGTGGCTGGGAGCAGGGCTTGGGGAAGGGAACAGAGGGAGCTCGTTCCGGGGGTTGTCCAGCTGGTGCTGGAGGGTGGGGTAGGTGGATTGGAGGGGAATCCAGTCTACCTGCTTCATTCTCCAGCACCGGCTGGGCAACTCCCAGAACAAGCTCCGTCTGCTCCTTTCCCCCACTCCCATTCAAAAGACAGTGCCGGTGCTTGGACAGGGAGAGGTGGTGCTAGGCCAGGGGCGGGCAGTTATTTTGGGCAGAGGGCCGCTTACTGAGTTTCAGCAAGCCATCGAGGGCCACATGATGGGCAGCCCAGGGCAGATAAATGTTAATTTTCTAAATTTTTTAGGCTGGATAGAATGGCCTGGCAGGCTGCATCTGGCTCCCGGGCCACATTTTGCCCACCCCTGTGCTAGGGGGAGAGCATCTCTGTTACCTACAGTGGCAGTGGCAGCAAGCGGGGACTGCCTGCTGCCCATGGTGACGGTGGTGGCAAGCAGCAAGCGGGGACCACCTGCAGCCACTGCTGGCAGTGTTGGTGGCAGAGAACAGCGGGGGTGGCAAGCAGTGAATGAGGACCACCTGCAGCAGCCGCTGGCTGCTTCAGTGGTGTGGGGGTGCGGGTGGTGACCACTCACAGAAGACAGTGGTGGCTTTGGCAGTGGCCAAACTAAGGGGGGCATGTGCCTTCCCATGCTCCCCGCTCCCACGCCTCACCTATGCCCAGCAAATTAGCAGTTCTCAGGTGAATGAAAAATACAGCTCTAGAATCCAAAGGTGGAGCAACTGCTCCTGCCCCCTGAATAGTACCGGAGTGGAGCTTGTTTGTAGCTAAAGTTTTCTTCACAAATTGTTGGTAGGCAGGGGACTAGGCTGACCATTTGCTTACATTGGTGGGAATGGTTGGACTGTGATGCCACAGAAGGGAGTGGAGGAGCTGGCAAATTGCTGTGTAGCATCTGATTAAATAGGTTTTTGTCTACAAGAGCTTATACCTCTGTGTGTTAGTCTCTAAGGGCATAGGGTCAAAATTTGATACTTGGAAATCCAGCTTAAAAAAAAACCAAACCCCCACAGAAAAAAATCAGGGCAGGGCACAGTGGACCCTGGGGGCCTCCAAAGAGATGCTCTGGTAGCTGGCCAGATGGCTGCCTCTTGCCCCAGTGCTGAAGCATGCTGCCTCCAGCAGCAGCGACCATTGGGGCACTCAGGGCTCGCCTGGCACAGTCCCCTGTGGTGCCCCTCCACAATCTGGCCCAGCACGATGACACGTCGGACCCAGCCTGGTGTGACGTGGTCCCTGCAAGCAGCACCAGGCCCCAGCTGGCAGCCTGAGTGGCCTGGAGCTGCCTGAAGGCACACGGTGCCATGCCACACCAAGCCAGGCCCACCAAGTGCTATGGGGTGGGGAGGTGCTGTGCCAGAAGGGCCCGAGTACCTGGATACCCACTGCTGCTGCAAGGGAGCTGTGGGCTTTGTGTGTGTGTGTGGGAACATGTGGAGCATTTGGGCCATGGGACTCTATTTTCACAGTAGTGTTAGCCACCCTGTGCTGGGTCTACACACACAGCTAGTTAGTGCCAAGTAGCTAGTCTGCTATTAATTCACACCCTAGCTTACTGTGTACTGTAGCCCCAGGTCCTATTCTGCCTCAGATATAACTATGTCTTCGCTCCCAAAAATATAGGCATCTTGCCTCAGGATTGCAAACTTATTCTCCCTGCGAAATGCGTATTTTTTCTGTTCTCTCAAAGGACAGACTTATATGCTTCAGTCATATTAGGATCCAGCTCAATCCAACTTGGTTTTTGGGAGATGTCCTCTGGGGATTCAGAGCTCTCAGAAGAGAGCTGAAAAAGTGTGCCTAACTCACAGACAACAACATTGATTTTACTGTAAATCAGAGAGGGAAGGAAGATGCACCACTTTCTGCCTTGTCGTCCAGTGGTTAGGTCCCTTGCCAAGAAGTGATTTAGGCCCTTGAGGAGGCTTGAACTGGTGCTGGCTTCAGCCTCTAGCTCCCCCTGGCTGCAGATCTGAGAAGAGCTGGGCAGGGGTTTTTTGCCCCACATGTCACAACTTGCCCTACACCAAAGTGCATGTCCAGGCAAGTGAGCTGAGGCAAAAATCTCCAATGCAAATTTGTGCTGCTCCTATTTGAGCTGCTGCGAGTGCACATGCCTGCATGTATGGATGTGCCCTATGGTGGATGGGCCATAAGAGAAAAGGGAGCAACAAGAGAACAAGCAGTGTAACAGCGCTGTGCAGCCCTCTCACTGATGCTGACACTGGGAGGCTGCTTTCTACAGAAAGCAGAGGCAAGGACGTGGCACATCTGGTTCAAGCGCAGTGATGCCCATGTAGTACTGTGGGCGCTGCGCTCCCCACCCTCCTAGATGTGGATGTGCCTGCCCTGCCTTCTGCAACAAATCTTTGTGAGAGTAGCAAGGTCCAGCATTGACTCTCCCCCACAGGCTTACAGAATGTGTTAGTGAGGCATATTCCAGAAGGACAGCCTGAGTGTAATACAGGTATTATAGTGTAGGAGAGATGTAGCAGTGAGAGTTATAACCTTTTTTTCTCTCCAACCAGCTTACAAGAACTGTTAAAGAAGCATATGCTAGAAAGGCTTGAGTATAAACTCAGTATGTGCAGTTTAGGAGAAAGGGGTACCTTCTAACAAACATTAGAACAAGATGTAACCATCTGAAAAGCAGCAACAAAAAGGAAGGAAAGGGTATTCATGGGAGGAAGGCGGCAAGACATGGACTAATGTCTGCAATTGGACATTTTGGGATTAGGAGTACATTCCTAAGGAATTCTTGCACAATGAACACATATCCAAGTAAATCCTGGGGGTATCTTCTCCTAAACTTGAACCGTAAACCTTGAACTGGAGACAGAGCTTGATTCTGTGGCTAGGCCATTTGACGGGGGGTCAGGAGAACTATGTGGCTTTAGAAAAATGACATCGTTCTTGTGTCTCAGTTTCATTATATGTAAACAGAGAGTGTCAAGGATTTGGCAAATGCCACTGCTTAGCACTTTCTGATTCATTTCCTAGGAGCCCCTTGTTTCAAAAAAGATTGGCTTGCATTTGTACTGTTTTAGAGTGTTGTGAAATCACAAGGAGAAATTTCTTGTTTTTACACATGAATATGTAGCCAGTCATACATTGCAGAAAGCTCCAACATTAAATGTCTTTGTCCTCCTCCATTTACGTTGACACGCTATTTGTAATGTATTCCTGGTTCTACTGATGCAGTTTGCCACACTATATAGTACAGTGACTTATTTATTACTCCTTTTGGCAGAGAAAAAGATTAAAGTCAGGAGCTGGCTTGTATCCCACATGTTTCAGTGCTGTTTATCCTGCTTGTCTGTGACCAAGGAAGGCATAGTTTGCTAAAATATGCAGTAGCAGAAACTAAGCAAGAGGCTGTAAGGATGTATGACTTGCCTCATAGGAATAAGGAGGGATTTAGTACAGTAGGCTTTTCCTCTAACTCATATAAAAATGACAGTCCAGTTTTTATTTTGAAATGTGTAAAATATCTAGTTTGCAGAGCATATAATTTCCATGTAAAGACAGGGTGTGTTTGATGTTGAGAGACAGAATTACTATTTAAGTGTTAGCAGAACAAGAATCTTTGTGGCTTACATGGAACATTTATTATACACTGAGGTGTCTGCAGTCTACGTTTGAGAATGGTCTTTGATTTTCTGACTTCTGGGTTGTGGAAGATCAGGTCACAAACTATGGGTTGGAGTGACCTTCTTGCTATATTTGATGAACCAGCAACTACATCTGAATGATCCATAGAAAATGACATTTGGTTAAGAGGAGGGTATTTTTCTGCTATTCACAGGCATGCTGAGTGGATGACCGTAGGCCAGGGGCGGGCAATTATTTTGGACAGAGGGCCACTTATTGAGTTTTGGCAAGCCATCGAGGGCCGCATGACAGGCAGCCCAGGGCAGGTTAATATTAATTTTCTAAATGTTTTAGGGGCCCAGCAGGCCGGATAGAATGGCCTGGCAGGCCACATCTGGTCCCTGGGTCGCATTTTGCCCACCCCTGCCATAGGCATAACTTAAAAATTTGGGCTCCCTAAGCAGTGTGGGGTGAGGGAGGGAGCAAGTGCTTACCTCCTCACACAGGGGTTTTGCTGCAGTTGTGGCAGTGGTGCAGGCTGCTGCTGCCTCAGCACCCCCTCTGAATTGACACCTGGGGCTTGCCACCCCCCAAGTTACGCTACAGTTCATGAGCACCTAAAGGGAGCTGATGCAGCATCACTAGGGTTTTGGGAAACATACCAGAGCTGTTGGGGAGTCTTCTGAGAGATGACACTAGTTTCAGGGCCTAGACATTTAGACCAGGACATTCCTTTGGTAAGATGATGCCAGACATGACATTTGCACCCAAGATACATTTCCCTGGGCCAAAATCCACTGGGACTTTACTTAGTCCTAGCAAACTAAGGGCATGTGGGATTCGCACTTGGGTCCCCTCAGACTCGGTGCATTCTCAGAGATATTCTGCCAAGGGAGCTGAGCCAGATCCGTGACATGCATAAAATATTAGTTACCCACTTTTGCGTGCATGTGTAATTTCAGATTGTTATGGGTTATTGCTTCTCGGAACTTCCATGAAAATGTGTATTTTCTGAGGCTAGCCTAGTAAGAGACATCTTGAACTAAAATTGTTTTGCTTTGATAAAATAAAATAGTTGCAATTTGTGTATAATTAACAAAATGTGCTTTAATTGTGGGCATTTCAGCGGGGTAATGATAGAATACACAATGTGCTGCCAGACATTTAAATTGCAATAATCTAGTTTGTAAATTCCTTTTTCTCAGTTGAAAACAAAAGCATCTGTTTGCTTTGGGCAGGATACAGTGCTCAGTCACAGAAGAGCAGTGTGAGACACTAGATTTTTACAGATAACCTATAAGATCAGAAGAGATTGGACCTTGTAACACTGTCTTCTGCGGTGAAGGACTCAATGTTCTTGCATTACTGTGCTTACATGCAGACATTGTACATGTACATGCTTTCCAGCCCCCTGATATACAGATCAGGACTATAATAACACTGAAGGAGGATAAAGATGAAGGACCAAAAATCAGACACACAGATTTAAAAAAATAAATAAATAATGAGGTTCTGAATGTAAAAACATAAATATTATGCTCGGAAGCACATCTTTGCTTTTAAATGGGTTATAGTATCTGTGTTTTACTTGTGTGAAAGAAAAAAGAGAAGAAAATTCAGAATTTTTCACTGTCCTGCAAGACAGAGACTCTCTATAAATCAGAAAGCTTCAGGGGTGCAATCATATAGTATATAAAATGTTGATAAATTGATGATACAGGAATTAGTTGCCGAACTATAAGATACGTACAATCAGAGGAAGCTTACCATGTTACAATTTATGGCTTAAAATAGACTTATTCCAGTTCAGAACCTAATATTCAAGCAAGACGGAAATTAGTTTTACCATTGCTGACAACAAAATGTCAATAATTATCACCACATTAGAGAGATTTAGAAACAACTGCAATTAATGTTTTTCCTCTAAACTCTGTTAGGTTTTTATAAATTGGGAGGGTATTTATGACAAGGTAACCTTTCAGAATGCTCCATTTAAAAAAAGCCATATATTTAAGATTCTGTTTGGGGGAATTCCCCCCCCTTTAAGATTTTATATAATTTCCTTCACCACGATAGCTGAGCCCCTTCCAGATGTAGATAATTAAACAAGCATGCTAATATTTATTAGTTTCTCTCTATTCCCTACTCTTACCAGGAAGGAAAATGGCTCCTCCGGTGTGGGATTTTTCGAGTAACAGTATGATGTGGTATGTTTCTCAGGGCAAGCCATGAAGAACTGTGCCATCCATACCATACCAGACCAGATTAATTTTGAACTGTTAGTTCTAGGCTAAATCTGGCATGTGATCTCTTGTGTGCAATTTTTAATGTAAGTATATGAAGTTGTGTTCTTGTATTTAAAGTAGACTGAGGTGGGCAAAATGCGGCCCACCAGGCCAGTCTATCCGGCCCACGGGGCCCCTGAAAAATTTAGAAAATTAATATTAATCTGCCCTGAGCTGCCTGTCATGCGGCCCTCGATGGCTTGCCAAAACTCAGTAAGTGGCCCTCTGTCCAAAATAATTGCCTGCCCCTGAAGGAGACTGGATTTCTGTTAAGATGAGGTTGTGTTTCAACTTCATTGAACTTGGATAATCATTGTCCTTCATTCAGGAGCAGCTGGATTCAAGAGCATTCAGGATTATCTTGAAAAAACTGGCTGTGTAAATAGAGATGTTTTGCTAAAGATTGTTCTTTAGACCTATGTAGGTGTGAGCTTGAAGCAGAGAAACATCATAAAAGGTGACAGAGAAAGCAGCAAGGAAGTATGAGTAGAATGGGTACCATGCTCCAACAAGGGAAGCATAGGTAGGATGACCCTGAGAAAAAGCTGTAAGAATGCTGGCAGAAAAGGAGCTGAGAACTTCTGCTGCATTCTGGGAACCAGGATTTAGAACATTTTATTCAAACAAACAAGATTGTATCAAATAAGATACCTGACATCATGATAAATTTCTTTTCTAACCAAAAATAACCTGCAAGACTCCAGAATCTCAAGAGGAACATACTTGGAGCAAATGGAGAATTTACCAGTATGTTCTGTGTACAAGCTACTGGATATACAGTAGGCGCTCCAGTATACTGACTGTACAGGGAGGAAGAAATTATGTTTTCTCTTCACTTTAACCATTCATTAGGGTTGGACAGGCGCACACGTCATTTTAAGCATGTGGGTTGTTTCATTTGCTTCAAGTTTCAGCTATGCTTAAAACGTTGAATGTGTGTGCAAGTACATTACAGAGTCAGGCTCCTAGACTAGCTTTCAGTAGCAGGTTGTTTGTGAGGAGTGGGTGTGGGATGGTGTATCTTTCTGCACATTACTTATCCAAGTGCAAATTCCCCTTTGCTCAGCTTGACTATAGAAGTCAGTGTAGTTACAACAGTATCAAGTTATGAGAGATCAGAATCACATCCTAAATCTCCAAATGGTAGTAAAAGTGGAGCTGTTTGAAAATGTATGTGGAAAGAAATTAAATTCTCTCCAAGAACAATATTCTGTAGACAAGATGTTGTTAATCATTATAGAGAAAAAATGTGATGAGCCACAGATATTGACTGGTAATTCCATATTGTTTGGACTCAGATTTATTGCATGGACCTTGTTAATCATTGTCAGCCTTCTCAATAATGATTAGAAGGCCACGTGAAATTAATTACCCTCCCTGTCTTGCTTACTGGTATGGACAAAGTAAACCTTTCACTTAAACTCAAATACCTATCTTTCTAAAAGATAGATTTCTGGCAGGAATGCTGAACATCTGGTTGGTGGCAGGACATTTAGAAATCTCAAAAATGCATTGAAATTATATTGCTCTGGAGACTGCTGTATGGCGTTGCCTTGGGTCAAATATGGTGGAAAATTAAAAGTGCCCTGAATAAGTCTTGCATGTAGAGAGGACTTCAAATTTAGAAATTAATTATCAGTAAAATTGCAACCTCCTAAGTTTACCATAAGAATAATAATACAGTATTCCAAATGCAAATATTCTATATAAGAAATTAATTGCACTAGGAAAGTTGTCATTGAAAGGACATTTCCTTGTAGTGAATATCTTAACCTGAACTGTTAAAATGTTATTTGTTTTCTCATATTGAATAAAATTCTGTTTACTATGTTAAATTATAGGAGTTTGACTGTCAATCTTTGGGAAAATATTTTGACACTCAGATGAGACTAGAGATTCAAGGGGTGATTTAAAAGCCCAAATATGGTGGTGTTTTTAAAGGAATACAGCTACTTTTCTATTGGCTGGGAGCTCTCCCAGAACTGTTCTAAATAGTGGCATACACCTTCTCACGTAGAGCCTTTTTAGGATGACAGTAGGAAAAAAATTAAGTTATACACAGTGAGTTTTTTAATTAATGTATGATCTCCCTCTCTCCCTCCCCCTCCCACCCCCAGTGCTCATTCCTGCCCACGGCAGGGGGTCGGACTCGATCTGTCTAGGTCCCTTCTGACTCATTGATTCTATGATTCTATGATCTTGGTAGAAGTAGACCATATTTAGCCTATAGTGATTTATTTTACAAAACTTGAGACGAGACTGATTAAACAAATAATGAGTTTGCCATGCTGATAATGTATTTTGTGTACTTTAACCTTCATCATTAATCTGCTTATTGCACAGGGACCAAATCCCTTAGATACTTCATATTATGTGTGATGTTTGCTAATGAGAAGGGTGCAATCAAGGGCACTACTCATGGTAAAAGAGAAAGGACGTAAAAAAGCAGGTAAGTCAAATTGGGTACATATATGTGCAATTAACATGTAGCAATAAACTCCAGCGGTTTCCATCAGAGTTTATTTCTCCTATGCTCAACATTTATCGTTGTGCTGGGGACCACAGCATTTTGAACTGAGGTGGAGCACCCTGGGCTGGCAGGAGACCTAGGGGGTCAGCATTCCAGCCTGGGGTTGTTCTGCCCCAGCTCAGTGTGCTGTTGAGGGGCTGGCTGGGGCACGAGGGTGTTATAGTGCTAGCTAGCAGGCAGTCCCTGCACTGAAACACCCTCATGCCTCAGCTGATGCCACTCACCATCTACACTTGCTTTTCTGTGCATGCAACTACTCTGCTGTAGGATAGTACATGTTCTGGAAAGTACTATCCTACAGTGTACTTAGTTAATTACTGCACCCTAACATGGACACGTGTAGACAGTGATGCTTTACTGTGAAGCTAATTAGTTAGCTCCACAGTAAAGCACACATGTGGATTCACCCACTGTGTCCGTTCTTCCCTACTTCTTGGTCTCTCAGAAAGAACAAAAAGTGCTGGCCCCATGCCCCACCACATCAAGAGAAGATGAATCTCTCAGAGTAAGTTACAGAACTTGCCTCTCTTACTAACTTGCAGATATTGGCATAATGAAATACTTGGCAAGTAACATAACCAGTAGATTTACCCACATTTTTAATTCTGCAGACTCTGGCAGTGAGTGTGTTGCAGAGGGCAGACAATTATAGTCTATTGTGAGTCAAGTTTATGTGTTTACATCAGGTAAAGAGATAAAGGGGAAGGTAAACTAAGTGAAGAGCATCAGGTGGAAAGTGGCAATGCCAGCCAATCAGTTGTAGGATCGTGGGAAAGTAGGGCTGGAATGGACCTCATGAGGTCTTCTAGTCTAGCCCCTTGCTTAAGGCAGGATCATTCTTGACTGAACCATCCCAGCCACAAGTGCCTGTCTAACCTGCTCTTGAAAACTTCTAAGGATGGAGATTCCACAGCTTATCTAGGTAGCCTGTTCCAATACTTGACCACACTCATAATACCCAGCCAGTGCTCCTAACCTTGTCCCCTATAGTCACAGAGAAAGTGCTATCTCCATCCTCTTTATAATTGACCTTCAGGTATTTGAAGACTATTATGAAATCCCCTCTGTCTTCAGTTTTTTGAACCAAATAAACCTTGTTGTTTCAGCTTTTCCTCATAAGTCATGCTCTCTTGGCCTCTACTCAGTTTTGTCACTCACACTGAACTCTTTCCACTCTGTTCACACCTTTCTTGAAGTGTTGGGACCAAAACTGGACTCAGTACTCCAGGTGAGGTCTCAGCAGTGCTGAATAGAGCAGAATAATCACTTCCTTAATTTGCAAGAGCCACTCCTGTTAGTACACCCCAGTATGGCTTTTTTAGAAATGACAGCACAGCTGGGTTTTTTCCTCCAGTTTTTTTCTCTCAGCTTCTCAATTAGTTTGTGGACAAAAAGAAGGCTGGAAATGGTGAGGTAATTTGCAAAGATGAAACATTTCCAGTTCTTTTGATTGAGAGAAGTTATCAGCACTTTGGATGATACGGTTAAAATTCAAATCTTGATGGTGAATTGATCCGAGAGCAGTAAAATGAATAATAACAACAAGTGCAAAGTTTTCCAACTTCACGCAGGAAAGAGAAATCAACTGTAGAAATGCAAAACTGTGAATAACTGGCTAGGCAGCAGTACTACTGACTGCTTTAGAAAAAGAGATGGGCACTACGGTGGAACACAAACTGTCTCTGATGTAACAATATGATGCTGTTGCAAAAAAGATGAAAGTCAGTCTGGAATGTGTTAACAGGAGTGTCATATGTGAGACACAGCAAATAATTTCTCCACTTGATCAGGCACTGGTAAAACTTCACCTGGAGTACTACATCCTGTTTTGGACAAATGTAGACAAATAGAGAGCAACAAGAACAATACGATATATAGAAAGCATAACCGGTGAAGAAAGGTTGAAAGAATCGGATTCATTTAGTTTACAAAAAAGAATAGTAAGAACAGGTCTGCAAAGGACTTCAGGAGGTAATCTAGAGAAACGCTTTGCTCTGTGCCACAACATTGGGCATGTCTATGCGTGCATTAATGTGCTTTTCCTAATGCACATTAAATTTAGTACATCCAATGTGAAGTACTAAATAAATGAACATTAGTCTGCCCTACTTTGCAGTACTGAAAGTAC
Organism: Crocodylus porosus; assembly: GCF_001723895.1. Classification (NCBI taxonomy): domain Eukaryota; kingdom Metazoa; phylum Chordata; order Crocodylia; family Crocodylidae; genus Crocodylus; species Crocodylus porosus. The sequence goes on from NW_017728918.1 coordinate 70,814,544, forward strand.
ACATTTTTTAAGTGATGTTTAATGTGCTTTAGCCTATTACATTGCATATTTGTATAATTGCATATTTTCTTATGTGATGCTTTAATGCACAATGAAATAGGCTACTGTACATTAAGGTGCATGTGTAGATGCACCCATTGTGTCTGAAGCATCCAAACCAAGTTGTTGTGTAATCTGCATTTTAAAATCTCCAGTGACCAAAATTCCAAAATCTTTCTTGGTAAAATGTTCCAGTATTTAACTACTCATGGGCAGAGTTCTTTCTTGTATCTAGTTGAAATCCCCTTTATTGCAATTACTACTTGTTCCATTCTCTTTATAACATTTTTTTTTGCCTTCATAGACTGTTACGAAATCCCCTCTCATTTTTCTCTCCTCCAGACTAAATAATCCCAGTTTTTCCAACTGTGCCTAGTATGTTTTGTTTTCTAGACCTTTAGAAAGTGCAGTTCCCAAAACTGGACATGGTGTTCCAGGAGAGCCCTCACCAGTGCTGAACAGAGGGGAAGAACCAGTTCCCATAACTTGCTAGCCAGTTGTTCCCCAATTTGTAGCTGTACATTTGATTGTTCTTTCTTAAGCAGAGTGCTTTATACTTGTCCTTACTGAGTCTCATTCAATTTATTTCAGCTGTTTCTCCAGTTTTAGCAAGGTTTCCAGCTCTACATTCTATAATTTCTAAGATGGTGCAGTTTTGTTTCTCAATAAAATCTATCCAATGAGTTAAAAATAATTAAATCTTGTTTTAATTTACAAATGGAGAACTGGGATGATGTGCACCAAAGAGAAGCAAATTTTGATTTGGCACAACGTGTTCTTGGTTTGGCCATAGACACTAAACCTGCTTCCAAAACTTTGGGTGAAATGGAGTAGGAGGTAGAGGGAAAGCTTGCTTTGGCATAGAGTAGTAGTTAGCAACTTGGGCTGGCTCAGGCCACCCTTTGCAGCCTGGACCTGGTTATGGGCCCCTCTTTACCCCCACCTCCTTTTTCCCCTCCACCCCGGTTCTGCCAGCTGCCTGAGCTTACCTTTGTCACTGTTCCCCTTCCCCCTGCAGTGAGGATAAGTGCAAATGCAGCAGAGCAGCAGGCTCTGCAGCAGAGGGGAGTACTGCAGGAGGGATGGAGGGTTGGATTCCAGGATGGATGAATAGCACAGCACAGCTCTGTGCCACCAGTTCACTGTATGGGATATGACCTGTGTAGGCTAGATCTGCTCCACAGGCCATAGGATGCCAAATCTTCGTATAGACAGGCCATACCAGATATGTTATCCTGCTTTTAGCAGTATAGAGAATTGCTTTGAAAATGAAAAGAATGGATGGAAATTGTTATTTGGTCCATGGTCCAAGTTAGAAGAAAGTAATCTGTGGGTTTAGCCCTCAGGCACTGGGAACTTCTGCCGGTGAAATAAACCCACATCCAGTTTGCACTGGTATGTCCCTGACTCTATACTCTGAGCATCTAATATGTGCTAATGAATAATGAGCAGCTGCCCAAGAAAAAGCATTAATATAATCCATGGAGACAGCTCCCAGTGTTTTCTATTGTCTAAACATTAAGTGACTACTAACATTCCACTGGAGAAGTCTAGTTTATAAAGAAACAATAAAACGATTGACGGTTAGAGGATAAAATAACACAAGGATTATTGAAGGCTGCAAGCACCTTTTGACATGCATAAGCCCTTCTGAAATCTTAGATAATTATAGAATAAACCTTCCACAAATATTACTTCTAGGAAGTCTTTTGTTTGGTGGGAAATATTGTTGTAGCAGTGAATGACAAGCTGAAAGGATCATTTTACAGCATGGCACAAAGACAAAACATAGAACTTGCACCAGTGACAAAGGAAGTTGAATCACAAAAGGGTGGACGCTGTAGTTTCAGCAGCAGCTACTGATGTTCTTGCCACATAGTTCTGCATTCAAATATAGGCCCCATTCCACAAACTTTATTAAGTTTGAAACTGGAATTTCAGGCATATAACAGAGGTCGAAGTTAATATTAACTTTAATATAAAGAAAGTTTATATTAAAAACATAAAGAAATACAAGGAAATGCATGTGTGAAATGTGTGTAAGGTTCTGCATGTTCTGAGCTGTATCTCAGAAGATAAAGTACATCTATTTACAGATTACAGATGTGAAATCCAGGAACGAAGAAAGGGCAGTTTATTGTGACCTTTTTGTAAAAGAACTGTTAAGGTCTCAGGATGTAGAATTCCTTTGGAAAGTTAAGTTGATAGTGATTTCATTAACATTTGTCATTGCAGTGTTACATGGGTGTGATTGGCTAGAACTAGAAGGGTTAATAAATAAGTTTTAACAAGAGAAAATGCTTTTTGAAAATATCTGAAATAGAGCTTATGAGCAGTTTTCTGTCTGTCTAGAGTACAACCTGCAAGATTTATATATAGCTTTTTATACTAATCTTCAGACAGCATAAACTTTAGAAAGCAGAGCTAAAGAATATAACTGCAGACGT
>NW_017728918.1:70817129-70818279 GCF_001723895.1 Crocodylus porosus
ACCTGCAAGATTTATATATAGCTTTTTATACTAATCTTCAGACAGCATAAACTTTAGAAAGCAGAGCTAAAGAATATAACTGCAGACGTAGCTGATTTATTAAATTTTGCTTAGAGTCAGTAAAAATTAACAAACGTAATTACAAGGTATAATTAACATAATGGGTTAAACTTAGGTGAGGACATGTTAATCTCAAACCCCAAAATGACATAGTGTAATTTGCATGTTGGGTAAACCCAAACTTGTGCAGAAACTTATTGTAATAATTTGTAACACCTTTTAACCCCATAAGATAACAGCTATAAAGTAACATTATGAATAGCTATATAACCAAAAAATTAGCATAAGCAAGATACAAAAGAACATGCATGTTAAATAACCCTAAGGGAAGGACAAAACAAAATAGTCATTGCTGTCCCATACCCCCATGGATCTCTCTTACTCCCTGTGAGAGCAAAAACCAAATCCTGATTGAGGGACCTCCCCCGGTTCTCCCTTTGAAAAGTGCAGTTCAGAGATGCCTACCTTCGCTGAATGAACTTAACGTGTATCTTCTAACTGAAAGACTATCAAGAAGTTGCTAACCAAGTGAGAACTCTTAATTAATTTCTTTGTCTATTTTATTATCACAGTCAATTTTAATTTGTATTATTATGTTATCTGTTTATTAGCGTAACCTTTTTACTAACTGTCATATATACAAACTATACCTTTTCTTGCTATAAATAACATTTATTCTTTTTTATAAGTAAAACTTGTCATTACTTTCCTTCCCAACATCACCTCCTCAATCCTGAAAAAGCCCAGTAGCTAAAAAGTTGCAGTGCTCAGTCAGTCTGCAACTAAATATGCTCACAATACCCAACTAGCCTGAGCGCAAAATTTTCAAAAAGCATCAGCTATCTTAAATGTCCAAAACAAAAAACTATTTTAATATAGCCAAAAACCCAGCTAAAAACATCTCACCCTTAACCTAAGTCTTTCCAAGTCCTAAGTTCAAAATATAAACATACCCCAACTAAAAAAATAAAATTAAATAACAGCTTAAATCAACAATTTATTTAAAAATACCCCAAAAATAAACAGCTTGCTCTCATAGCCCCTCCCAAAAGCAAATTATTAAATATGCTAACATTCCCCAGCTGTGTAT
>NW_017728918.1:70874929-70893389 GCF_001723895.1 Crocodylus porosus
AGGGGCTGTGCTCCAAATGTGTACATATGTTTGTTTATATTGGGCATGAGTTAACCTGATCTCTGTAGCACTTAAATTGATCTAACCCTAGTTAGGTTGGTCTAAGTATAATGTCTGCACGCACCCATTAAAACCCTTACTATATTTCCTGGAAGTGCCACACTAATGAGCTGTACATATGGAACTAGAGAGAGGTAGTTAGCTGTGTTATTCTGAAGTCTGGCAGAAGGGAGGGCAAGGTGGTACCTTAGAGATTAATTTGCTCAGAGAGGCATATATATGTTTAGCCTACTTCATATGATGACATTACCAGCTCCTTCTAGGCTTTGAACATACCTGAGAAATGATATTCTTCAAATTTTCCAAGCTTATTTGGACTTTAATCTTAAGGTAACTATTTTGTCTTTTTGTTGCTTGAGCTTTGTTATGGGTGATATGACTGATCAGCCAGTCTTGGAATAGTCCTTGGGGAGGGTATGTGCAAAGGTATGATATTTGCCTGCTCTTTGGGCTATAGATAGGAAAAACTGAATCTGAAGAGCTTAATCATTGTGTTACAGAGCAGCCAGCCAGCCACCCACCTTATTTCGTTCAAAATTTTCCTGAGGTGTATATGGCACTGTGTGAGTCATCCAGTTGCTACAATCTGTGGGTATTGCTAGATATCAATATTTGGAGAACTTGACAAGATTCACAGCATTGTCTCATTGCTATGGGTCTGAAATATTAATTTGTGAAGTCACTAGAGCTGTCCTTTTTCATGCTTGACTGACTTACCGGACAGATTGTTCTCAGAAGTGATTGCTGGGTGGAGCCATGTTCCTTCATTTCTGGGCATCATACTTGGCAGGCTTTTCTTTGAGGAATTCAGGAAGTGGGTATTGTTTTCCCGACCTGTGCAAGGTAAGATTTGATTCTAGGTACAATGATGCACTAAGGATGGATTTCAATTTAAGAGAGGTTAAACTTAGAGTACTTTAATCTCATTGACACAGTAAGATTGAATTTTCTTATGCTTCAGTGCTCCCCACTGGCCTAAGAAGCAAGGGGGCAGTAGGATTATCGACCCAGGGTCTGGCATTGAAACTTTGCAGCTTGTTGGTTAGAACAGGTTGTGGGAAGTCAAGACTTCTAGGTTCTGCTGTCTTCATGAGGAAGCTGCACCTGGACCTAAATCACTGGCACCAAGGAATTGATGTGGAGCATATATCATATTGCAGAATTCTTTTTTCACAGTGTTAGAGTAAAAGCACAGCAGTATAATGAGCTTTGTTTTAGTGCTTAAACAGCTGTTGTCTTTCTATTTGTACAACATAAACATTTAAGAAAGGAAATTACATAGGTATGCAAGGTAGACAGAGGGTTAAATATTACTGGGAAGTGCTGATGTCTTCCTGCTGTAGTGAAGTGACTCCCAGCAGAGGATTTGTTGAGGTGGAGTTTCCATGCATCTGTTGCACTGGGAAAGAGTTATTTGTTAGAATAAAGATGAGGCAGATGGAGTGTCCCTTTTCTCTCCTTCTTTTGCATCTCCTTGGAGGAGAGGACAAATGGATCTCTTGGTCATTCAAGCTCTATTCCAGTCAAATGTGTTCTGCTGAGTTGCAAGTAATCCACAGTCCAGAGTAGCTGAAAAAATGTAAAGGATCAAAAAACAGGAATGTAACTCATAGGTCAACACACTTCTGCAAAGGAGAAAGAGGACAAGATGACTTAAGAGGCATAAATATCACAGCAAAAATCTATAAAAGATTTCTAGTCAGATCGATTCTTTAATATGCTTAATACATGATTCAATCAGTGGAAGAGGCAAGAAGGAAAAATACATTATAGTAGCAATGCTGTAACTGTAAATCACTACAGAATCACAGAGCATGGCAGGCTGAAGAGGCTAATGATCTCTCCAAGAAAGAATTTACTGCGCTAATCAGAAAAGAGACCAAGATAGATAGAGAAAACAATCAGACCAAAAAGTGAGTATAATCTCTAACATTTGACTTGTTAGCAGCTTTATGCGAGAGCCTGACTTTGCAGCGTTGATGTTAAACACCTGTTCAGCCACAAGTCATTAGAGTATTAGTGGGCATTTCTGTCATTTCTAATTGTATGGTTAAAGCATGCAAAGTGCCTCCATTGATTTTCTCCTCCGTCGTGTCTGACTGTCAGGAAGATGTTTGCATTGTTCTTTCCTGAGATACTCTTTGTTAAGCTCTCTGTATCTCACAGATGTTACTGATATTTTGTTTTCCTTCTAAAAAAAAAAACCAGCATCTGGTCAGATTTTTTAAGATGATCAAAGCCAATTATGGTTGTATATGAACAGATCTCCAATGGCATGAGCTACAAGGTAAGGGCAAATGAGGAAGGGGAAAATGCGTAGCTGTAAAACTGAGCTGGAAACCATAGTATGCTTGCCTGCGAGCATGTTTTCAGACACCCTTGTTACACAAACACACACTGGCAAAAAAACAAACATTGCTGCTTAAAGATAAGGTTGGCAAGCTGGTCAATTGACTAGTTAAATATTGATAATTCACTGGTCAATTGACTGGATATTCTTGACTGCTCAAAGATTATAGCAGTTTTACAAAAAAAACCCTACATTTTTTGTAGAGTTTTTTTTTTTTTTACAGAAATATTATTTTTATTATTTTTGACACATTTCAAAATGGAAAACTTGTGTTTTTCTCTGTGTTATTTGGACTTATTTTTCACAATTTTTGGTTGATAGTTGACTGGTCAATTGACTGAACTTTATTTGAAAGGTCGGGGATACCCAACCCTACTTAAAGAGCTTATAGAGAGAGAGTCCTGTTGCAAGGTTTGCCCTGCTTCTGGATAATGGTCATGAAGGGGAGGGAATGAGAGAAACACTGGATTAGTCAAATGACTGGATTGGAATGTGAATAAAATAATGTGGATGCATTTATGACAATAGCTGCAGATCTGGTTGGTTCATTTTATTTAAATGGCATTGAAGACTGAAAAGTGAATGTTGAAGGAGATAAGATCTAACTATCCATTTTTCTTCATAATTTATTACATTCCATATAGATTTCATGGCTTTCTAATCTGGCATATGGCATATAGGGCTCATCCCAGCATGGCAAATATCACCTGTGGCACTGAACTAGCTATCAAACGGGAAAAGAACAATGGATTTTGTATGCTGCTAATGTCATCTGCACACCCATTACAGCTATAAGGACTCTGTCAGTTTTATCCTCGTTATAGTCTGACGTCCTAGCATAGTTATCAGGTGTTTGGCTGAAGACCAGACAAACAATCCTACTCCTCAGTTACCCCTGTTGTATTGCCTTTGAATCCCACCAAGCAGTCTTTCCTTGGAGGGGTTCAGTGTGCTGCCTCCACAATCCCCCCCCATTGCTTCCCAACCTAGAAATCGGGAGGAAAGGAGTGGAAATCAAACCTGAGGCTTCTAAATGGAAACGGTATGAGCTAATATTCAGAGCAAGGTCTGGAGCACTGGGTTCTGAGAGTCATTTCTTGGCCCTAATGGTAAATTATTATTGGCCTTGGGAGATCATTAAACTTTTTGTGTGCCTGTTCCCTGATTTCCAGAATGGATGATGAATGCGTTGCATTTGAAAACTTGTCTAACTTTATTTCAGCTATACAGTGATCCAATAAAAGATATAAGCCTAAAAAAAAAACTTGCTTCATTCCTTGACCAACATGGCTATACCTTCGCTCTAACACTATTACAAAATGCATGTAAACAGAATTGCCTGATTCTCAGGAATATTTATTAGCCACTTTGAGTTGTGGGTATAAAAGTTGCTATAGAGGGATTGTTATTATCTGTTGCTGCCAAGTGATCATTAGAACCAGCTCAAAAATATTTTAAAACTTTGGCTTGCATCAGCAGACATTTAAAACAAGTGAGCTTGTGTACAACCTTAGAAAAAATTATTTAGTGTAGTTTAGGTGCACATGGATGCTCAAGTGGGGCAAGGCAACTGTGAACCCCACTTAGCTTGTCAGTTACTGAGTTTAAACCTATTTTGTGTTGCCAAAGTATATTAGTAGATCTTACCTTTGTATAAGACTGGTGCGTATTAAAGATTCTCATTCAGAGTGTTTAGCTCATTGGATATTGATACTGATGTCATTTAGTAACATCATGCGGGGTGGAGGGGGAGGAGGGAGATAGTTTGTTGCTAGCTTACCCTAGAGACAGGCATTCAGAAAGCCAGAGCCTGAATTAATTCAGCCTTTGCAGGTTATTCTAACCTGCCTAGGTTGAACCAATTTGTAACAGTACAAACATTCCCTCTGGACTGAGGAAATGCAGGCACATGCCTGCAGTTGCTCAGGCCAGGAGCCAAGGGTGGGGGTTGCTAGAGCATGTCTTCAGCTGCAGGGAGGCTGTGCTGGGGGTGGGGCATGGCCAGCCTGGGCAGCCTTGGCTGAACTGGCCAGAGAGGAGTTTAATTCCCTGCTCCCTGTCCCACTGGCAGGGATCCAAGCCGGATTTGCTGGGATCTTCCCCCTTGCTGCTGCAGTCCCAGGGCCAGGCGAAGTCAGACGTGGGTTGGCATGGCCCCTGAGATGGAGGGGGTAGGGAAGGGGGTTACTTCCCCCTTTAGCCTCGCTGCCCTTGAGGGACCACAGACAGGTCTGCCAGTCCCGATCACTGCTGCCACTTGCTTCCTGCTTGGGGCAAACAGCAGAATAAGCCCCTTCTGCCCCCCTCTGCTGGATGCTGGAGGGCAGAGGGGGGCAATAAACCCCTCCATGCCTGCTGTCTAAGGGGCCCTGCCAGCTGGCACATGGCTATGCCCCTGCCTTGCCGCTGGTAGGGGTGTGGCCAGAGCCTGGCCAGTAGGGCTCTTTAGGCAGGAGGCAGGGAGGGGGGTTATTCCTCCTCCCTCTGGCTTCTGGCAGGAGGGGCCTTATTCTGCACCTTGCCCCAAGCAGGAAGCGAGCAGTGGCAGTGGTCGGGGTTGGCAAACCCAGCTGCGGTCTCCCAGGGGCAGCCTCCCTGCCCGCTCTGCCCCAGGGGCCATGCTAGCTTGCCACTGCAGCAGCAAGGGGAGAGTGCCCAGCAGACCTGGCTTAGGTTCCTGCTGGTGGGACAGGGAGGAGGGAATTAATTTGGCCAAGGCCACTGCTGGAGCTGGCTATGCCCCTGCTGCTGGAGCAGCGAGCTTGGAGAAGTGCAGGTCCATGCTGGTGGGATAGGGAGGGAGGGAGGGGGGGAATAAACCTCTTCCCTTTTCCCTTCTGGGGCCAGCATCTCAAACTGGTTTCAGCCATTTTGGAATGGGGTTATGTGCACTGAATGTCTGTTCTGTTACAGGTTTAAACCAGTTTCTGATCATTTAAACTGGTTTACGTGTAATGTCTGTCCCTGGCCCTTGGGTTCCCACTAATATACCTCAACCTATAGAGGTTGGAAGTTCAGTGCATGATTTCACCTGCAGCTCGGACCAAAAACAATAACAAAACATACTGTGGTGGGATTATAATATGGGTGTTTCTTTAATAACTATGCTGAAACCACCAAACAAGTCATAGAATCATTCAAAGAGCTATTAAATAGTAAGGAACACTTGAAAAAGATAATATTCTGTTATAATTTCCTCCTCACACAAAATGTGCTTAAACTAAACAAAATGGAAATACTAGTTGCATATTAAAAAGTTTATTATATCTTCATAAAGGAGGGAAATAAGCACTATGCACACTGTTATTCCAGTTATTTCAAGCAAGAACACTTTCAAATAGTAACTTGGGAAATTTTATCCCTGCAAGGGAATGGATTTTGATCCCTAAAGCTCAAAGTGTTTTTCACATTCAGCATCCTAGAAATCTGAACCTAGGGAATGCTAGGGAAAAGAGGCTGTCTCACAACTAACCTGCCTGGAATACCTTACAAAGGGATGATTTGTGTATAGTGCAGCGTCTCTGGAGTCTTTCTATCATCATTGTGGCATGGAGTTAGCACCTATGTGGGAACATAATTCTATTTGTATCCTTGTGAATGAGAAACAAGATAGGAGGTGGGAGGATATACACAAAAATGCATTGTATAAAAATCCCAGTCTGTTGAATGTAGAAAAGCAATAATTCCAGCTTCAGGATGCTCTGTCCTTCTTTGTGTGGTCCATTCCCAACTGAAAAAAATCCAGGAGCATTGCAGAGTTGCAGTTAAGAGCTGCCATAGTGTTTCAGCTTGAAAAAGGTTCCTGATAGTGGTTTTGTTTTCTAATCCACAGGTCCAGAAAATGGCATAGTAATAAATTCACCTTCCAGTGACCTGGAGTCCCTCTTTGGCTTCTGTGAACACTGCTTGGACTGATCTGAAGCTTTTGTTTTGGACTAAAGGAACTTGCCCACTGCTTGCCCTGAAAACCTTTCTCTCCTAATTCATGAGCCAGCAGGATGCGGTCGCTGTGCTTTCAGAACGCCTTCTCATAGCTGCATACAAAGGCCAAGTGGATAATGTGGTGCAGCTTATCAACAAGGGTGCCAAGGTAGCAGTTACCAAGGTAATGAGAGAAACTCTTTACAAATTCCCTGGGAACTAATGTAACTTCCAGACCATTGTCTGTGAAAATGTTCTTGTTGCTTTACAAATTTAAATGTATTTGGGAGGGATCATGGTAGATTAAAAGTGTTGTCATTTTTCTTTATTTCTGCTATTAACCAGCGTTAGCATAGAATAATACTTTTTTTTTTTCTTCTTTTTACTTCCCAGGGGGAGAAATACACAGGCTCAGTGAATACTGGACCCTTAAAAATGGGCTTTGCTGAATAGAGATGCAGTGACATTTTTAAAATGGGCACTGACTTTTGAGCAATGTACATCCTGGTAAAATTCATCACCTTAGAGGGAAAATTGGTTTAAAAGGGAGATCTTTGCATATAAACACAGGATGCCTTTCAAAAGGGGAAAAATAACCTATTCTTTTAAGATAAAGGTGCTTGAGTATCTTATCTTAAGACAAAAGTCCTTTGATAGAATTAGTTAATTTCTGGATTCACTTACTCTTCACATTCTTGCCAGCAGCAGTCACTTTTGTCTTTGTAAACCCAGTGCCTTCCTACAGGGGTGGATTATAAATTATACTTTCTGAAACATGGCCTAAAGTTGGCATTTGGACAATCAGGTAGGACTTTAAATAACTTTAACAATTTAAAGAAGAGGCCCAGTTGAAATGAATCCATTGCCAGCTCTTCAGTCTTAATAACAGCACATAAAAATAAGATGCCCATGACCTATGCAAAGTGGGCTCAGTCTTGTAGACCTTAAGAGCTAAAAGAACAGATAGTCGGGCTTGGATTTGAATTTGAAGACTCCTGAGCTCTGGGTGCTGTTATGCAACTTTTGAAGTTTCCCGATGTGTAAGGAGTAACCAAGATTTTGTAAATAAGGTATCATTAGCTATGAAAACAAACCAACTCCTTTCAAATGTTGGCTAATTGGCAAGCTGAAAGTGGAAGGTCATGTGACATGGTTCATTGCTGCTTCATTGGGGGAGAATTAGATTGCAAAATGCTGTTTCCTTTTAGTCCTTGCTACGGATGTCCTCTGTTTGTATTGGCTAGATGTTTGCATGATTAGAATTCAACACAAGAAACAAAATTCAGTTGATAAACATTAGATTTAGATGGTCATTTCAGTGTTTGGAATTTCAGTGTTTGTTCAAAGATTTATTTCCTTTTTGTTTTAATGAGATGAGCAATTGAGTGTGTTCAGGTTAGGCAGTCAGTTCTAGTTAATGGGAGTTGGCCATGACAAGAGTGGGTGGGTCACTGTGTATGTGTGTAAGGGAAATGTAAAAGAGTGGTCTGTGAGAATCATAGAATCAAAAAAAGATTGGGAAATCTAAGGGCACCTATACATGTTGCTCTGACACGTGCTAATGAGCATGCACTGGAGCAGACTCAGGTAACAGAGTCCACCAGAGCGTGTTAATTAATGTGCTCCAGCATCCTCCATGTCACTTATATTCAGCATCCCCACGCTTCACAGTGGTGGTGGGGGCACTTTAAAGGTTATCAAAGGTTTAAAGGTGAGCGTTAGTTCAAGTGCCCCACCCACCATTTTGAAGTTTGGGACGCTGAATATACGTGATGCTGCAGCCACTTTAATTAGAGAGGTTCTTGGGCTAAATACAGACAGGCAAAAAGTCTTTGCAGGTCAATCTAAGCTTCACAAATTAAATTGAAACAGTGGCTCAAGCTAGAAGCTGGGGGTGCACTCAAGCATGGCTCTCTGGCATATAGCCAGCATGGGCTATGTGTTCACTTCCTCTTCTGCTGCCTCTGAGGTCTCTGGGATTTGCAGTCCAGACTTACAGCAGCAGGACTCTGCAGGGCTGTTTATCACTTCCTTTTCCTGCTTCCAGTTGCCTCTGGGATTTGTAATCCATAGTTATAGCCAGAAGTAAGTTTGGGTGGGGGGAAAGTTGTTTAACGCCCCCCTCCCTGGCCCCAGCCCACAGCCAAGGGTTTGCCTGGGGGGGGGCACCCACCCATCCCCCTGCAGACGAGGGGTGCATCCCCAGCTGGGCTTGCCCCCACCACCACCTTGTCAGCCAGCCCTCACTTGTCCAGCTAGGGAGCAGAGGGATGGGGTCAGCCCTGCTTTCTGGAGCAGATAGCACTGCCCAGTCCAGGGCTGTAAATCATGCTGGGTGACTGTGATTTAGCTTGAACCAGGAAGGGGTCTGGGACAGAAGTTCCATAAATTGGTTTGACCCAAATCAGTTAAGTCTGATACTACATTCTACCAGGTTTATCTTAAAACAGTTTCAGCCATTTTGAAACTGGTTTATGTGCACTTAGCTCCTGTTCTGTTGCAGGCTGAAACCAGTTTCCGATCACTTAAACCAGCTTATGTATAACTTTTGTTTATGTGTAACTTCTCTCCCTAGCATTGGAGCTGCTCTAATTAAAGCACCCCTCCTCCCCCAGAAGCATGTGTATAGACAGTGTAACTGGGACTGGGTTTTGGAATCAGTGTTTCTCTGGGTCAAACTTACTTTTATAAAAATTCAGATATTAATCCAGAATATAAGGTTTGATTGTGTATAGTTGCCAGCATACACAGCTCTAAGGGACTCCCCATGGGCTCACAAAGGAAATGTGAATAAATGTGGAAAGGTGCAAAATTAGATGACAATTCTCTCTCAATGATGGTTGCTTTCTGAGGATCAATCTTTGGTATGTTTGGATTGTAGCTGGTATTTATTTTTATAGCCAGAGTGACCCTTGGGCAAATCAATTTTACAGGGGCTCTTCTGTTTGTTTTCAACATCCAGATGGACTGGTGTTGATATGGTGATGCTCTTTTCATAGGCCATAGTGACTGTGAAAAGCCACAGTAGAATACAAGCTTAGGCTCTGTTGTCTAGCACCTCCATTTGCCATGAATCTTGATAAATAAGAACAGAAGATGGCCTGTAGCAGCCCTGGAGATATCCATCTCAAAATATTTGCATGGTTCTTTTAAAAAGGAGGCCATACTTTGGGTCAGTAGGGGGCCCTGACAAAGGGAAAATATTGAAGGACATTAGGTATGCTGTAGCCTCTTATCCATAACTTTGAGCACAGCAAAAGAGAGTATTTAGGATAGTGGCTGCTGACATAATCATGGAGTTGATTTAATTATTACAGGGTTAACATGACTTATGGTTCTAGTGTGAGATTGGTAGAACTATGAGTTGTTAAAAAGCTGTTTAATTTGGATGTATAGACACCCTTTGCAAATTTCAGTAAGCACATTAGCAAACTCAAAGCCTGACTGAAGGTAGTTATGACTTACTACAATATATTCATAATGTTGTTAAAACCTGTTGGATGTATCAACTCTCCAAAAAGTTTAGCCCATTTGAGTGCATCACTTCGGTTTGATTTTAAAACTTGCCGTTCTTACCCAAGCAAAGTTTCTGTTGAAGTCTACAAGAAGTCTATAAGTAAGGTTTGTAGGAGCAGATCCAGAGCTTGGAGCAAAAGAAAAAGTGTCCTAAGCACATCAGGGATCAAATCAGATTGCAGATTGCAGACTGCAAGTGCAGACTAATATTACAAAACATTGGACAGCACATGCTTGAAGTAGCTGGGATCTGGAGCAAGCTCTTTTGGGTGCCTATACATGTGCTGGAGGATGGAGGTGGTGTTGTAATTAGAGTGATTCCTAGAGAGCAGTTTTAATTAAAACATCACAACATCACATGTATTAAACTCCTGCACATTTAAAAATGGCAGTGGGATGCTTTAACTAAAGCTTACTCAATAATCTTCATTTAAAGTGCCCCAGCAGCCATTTCTTAATCTGCAGGGGCTTATACACATGACACCGTAATGATGCTAGAACGTTCTAATTAGAACATGGAGCAGACTCGATGAATTGAGTTTTGCACCACTGCGTTCTAATTAGAACATGTTGGAGCACATGTGTAGACATGCATTCATGTGTGGTTTGGGGTGCTGCAGACCTCTTTGCAGCATCACAGACAGCATGCCCAGAAAGTTAAAACATGCTCTGTGCTGCAAACTTTGCTACCAGGTTTTCCCAGTAACCAAAAAAAAAAAAGAAAAGAAAGAAATGCGAAGAAAAAAGTGCTACGCACCAGAACAAACAGAGGCTCTGTTCTCCAGGGAGATGCTTTAGCTGCTGGCTAGAGCATCTCTACTATTTCATTTTTGCCCTGGCTGCTCCAGTACGCTGGGAGCTGAGAGGAGCAGGGAAAGTGCCCAAAGTGGGACAATTTGTCCTTCACCAAAGTGCATGTGCAGGGGTATGTGCTGCAGCACAAAGTAGTGGCACAAATTTTACTATTTGTGCCACTGCAAGCGCACCCCCATGCACATCTGGACACAGCATGTGTATAAATTCTTACCACTACAGCATTCTTTATCCTTACTAGGTTTATTGGAATCAGTAAAGAAAAGGTGAGACTTGTTTTCCTTTACAGACCAACTCCTTTCAAATGTTGGCTAATTGGCAAGCTGAAAGTGGAAGGTCATGTGACATGGTTCATTGCTGCTTCATTGGGGGAGAATTAGATTGCAAAATGCTGTTTCCTTTTAGTCCTTGCTACGGATGTCCTCTGTTTGTATTGGCTAGATGTTTGCATGATTAGAATTCAACACAAGAAACAAAATTCAGTTGATAAACATTAGATTTAGATGGTCATTTCAGTGTTTGTTCAAAGATTTATTTCCTTTTTGTTTTAATGAGATGAGCAATTGAATGTGTTCAGGTTAGGCAGTCAGTTCTAGTTAATGGGAGTTGCAAGTAGAGAGTACCTCCACAGAAGTCAACAGGAACTGAGGGCACTCTGAAACCGTTTCCAAGATTGGGCCCTTTTTGCACAGAATAGAGACAGCTTCAGTTGTATGTTCTTTTTATTTTACTATTGTCTCAGACTTCATTCAGTCTTACTGCAACTCCATATTGAAATAAATGGTTCATTCCATGAGCCAAAGATTTGACCTTTCTCCAGCCATGATCTAGTAATTAGTAATTATTCTGCTGTGACTTGTTGTTGTTGTTTTTTAATGGGTGCATCTACACATGCAATTAATGTGCATGAATAAACTCTGGAGTTTATTACATGTTGTTTCTGCATGGAGACTGCCTGCCAGCTAGACCTACACTAAAGCACTCTCATGCCTCAGCCAGCCGAGGCAGTGTCTGCATGTGCACTTCTGTTCATGAAAAAACTCCACAGCAGGTTATCACTTATATTTATAAGTCCTAAACTGTTGCAGAGTTTATTAGTTTTGTGTACCTTAATAAGGGCACACACGTAGGCACTGAAGCGTTTTTAACAGCTAATTAGTCAACTTCATGATAAACGTCTTGTGTAGGCATGTACAATGAAAATTATTATTGTGCTGCCTTAGAAATGTGTATGATGCCAAAGTTGTGGGTTTGATCCTGGGAATGTTGCTTCGGGAAAGCAGAATTCACTACAGATTGTGAACTGCTATTATAAAGCAAAGATAATGGAGTATGGGGCATGTCAGGATAGAGGTAAAAATCAGTGGTACAGAAGGACCCCTTAAATTCATGGGGCACTTCACTGATCGATAGCTGGCCCCAGGGTCTTGCCATCTTATGCTTCTTGGTGGTTTCTCTTCTTGAGCATTACAAAATTCCAGTTACTTATGGCCTTTTTTCTTTTGATCAATTGACCACTGCTAGGTTGTTTCTGTGAGGAAGAGAAATTGATTATGAGAATTTCTTTTTCAGGCATTTCTTTGGAGCAGTCCTATTTCCTAGCAAAGAATGTGCACTGTCCTGTTTTGCTGGACACAGTAGAAACCAATGACAGCTGCAAGCTTCCTGCTCAAAACTCCAAATCTGTCGCCTCTTCAGGTCCTAAGTTAGGTATAACTGGGCATGTTTGCACAAGCCACCCACTGCACAGTTGTTACCGTGCAGTCAGTTATTACTTCCATAACCAAGTACTAAATGGCTGTGCAGTAACCGGCATTACTGTGCCATAGTGGTTGCCTACTGATGCTTACTGCACAGTAGCTCATTACTACTGCACAGTAATGTTGTGTCCTGGCAATGCCACTGTGCAGTAGTAATGAGCTACTCCTCAATAAGCACTTTGTGTAGACGTGGCCACTGTGAAGCAGCCAGGAGAAGCCTGAACTGCCATCACTTGGTCTTTTACCAGTTCTGGGGATAAGGTTGAAGGCTTCAGTCTTCCTGGCTTCCAGTCTGGCATTTTCCCTAAGCACTCCACTTAAAGTATTTTTTTTAAATAAAAACAAAATCTATTAATACTGTCTGGGTGGTCCAACAGAATATATATTTTTTTAAAATAGCTTGACATGTATGCTGCCGAAATTGTATAATTCAAAATTAATCCTGATATTAAGTACATCATATCATATTGTGTCCTTTTTTCCAAGAGATGCTGAAAATTTCTCATCTTTTTTTCAGCTTCCTTTCAATAAAATTGTTAATAGGTGAATTTGAAATTGTCTATATCGGGCATGAGTGAAGTATGCAGTTCTTACATGAATATGGTTCGTGCTCCATATCCACTAGTGGTTGCTATTATAGCTGGAGTACCATTTTTAAGAGAACATTTTTGCCAATTCACTTGTCCAGCTTTGAATGAACAGTGAATAAGAAATGGAGATTAGCTGTCTAAAGGTCTAGAGACATCTTTCCTTATACTGTGCACATGTTGAATGATACATAGCACATGAGGTGGAGCTCTTGATGAGAAGATTTATGAACACAGAGTCTAGGCTGATTTTGTAAAAGCTAAATATTGAGTATAGTATCTACTACCATATGCCCGTTAAAGACAAAGAATTATTCTTGTTAAGGTTAGTGGTGTTTTTGTTAGCAGTTAGGATTATGCTTTGCGTGATGAGACATTTAGTTACCTGAGACATAACATCATGGGTAGTTTTTACTCCAAGGCTTTCACGTAGCTGGTGTTTATTGTTTGTATTGCAAAAAAGAGTAGCTATTTTTCACAAGCTTTTGCTGTTGCCACTCTCTTTTTGATAGAACTTTATAGCAGAAACTTGTACCTAAAAGTAGTTCAGTTCATATTAGTCAGACTCTACAGTTAAAAACATTTAGACAAAACAGAGCTAAATATGTTTTGGAGTCCAACTTAATGAACTGTTACTTGATACTGGGACTTGTTGCAGTGTTACAGTAGAATTTCCACATGTTGAATTTAGTATAGTTAATAAATAAATGCACAAGTGAATTTATAAGTTGTGCCAAGCGTACAGATGTTTCCTTGTATTGACATATATGAGCATTTACTTGTTAAACAAAAAATAGACTTGTTAGAGGAACTGGTAATGTTGATATGGCTATTTTAACAATCACTGCAACATCATGAGTTTATGAAATTTTTTTCAAGGTAAAACACAGCATAGCTTTTCCATAGATCTTAACATTAAGATCATACCAGTAAAACTGAATTGCTCAAGGGAACAATAATGATCCTTTTGGAAAGCAAAGCAGTACAAAAGTTACTCCTTTCCGCCCAATTTACTGATTTTTTTTTTTTTTCTTTTTTATGTTCTTGAGCTAGGTGCATTATGACTAGCCATCTGGTGACACTTCATAACAGTGGGAATAATCATGGAATTGTCAACAAAACTTCATCTTGAGAATAATTTTTTTAACTGGTCTTTGAAAATAATCTAGCAACCATTTTCAAGATGAAAAGTGCTATATAAAATAAAACAAATGTTTTAGGAGTATTTTTTTTTTTATCCTCCAATTCATACCCAAAGGGTTATTGATTTATAAAATGGATACTTAGGATAATAAAGTCGAAGTAGAAAAAACTAATGGGAATACAAACTTTTTGGGCCTGACTCAAAGTCTGCTGAGGTAAACAAAAGCCTTTGAGTTTACTTCAAGTTTTAGATTCATCCATCGTTGCCATTGGTGAGTGGGATATTAATTGCTAACAATCTACAAATTTAATGAAATTCTTTAAAACACCCTGTGAAGTGTGATAAGGCTAAAGGGTGGTTTTTTGTTTTTTGTTTTTTTTGGATCATGCTTTTCATAAAAGTGTGAAAATGAAGATGATGTGAAAAAATGACCATGGCAGTGTAATGACACCTGAATGAAATGAAGCCCTGAATGCAATTAAGTAAAGGACATATGAATACATTGGAAGAATACAGGCACAAGTCTGGATCCAGCAATCAGGTGGATCACAAAGACCTGCATGCAGGGATCTGTTTGCAGAATATAAGCCTGTTACTCTATATGTGTACTAATGGAACTCTCTCTTAAATCATAAATACAGATTATTTATTTGTAAGTTCAGAAGTAAAATAATTAAAGTCTGCCAAAGCCTTGATTAGTCACCTGCATCAATATTTTGCCATAGAAATTCATGTGACTATTTAGAACATTTTGCCATTAATTTCTGTGCCCTTGCAGCTGCTGCACTGATGAGTGCCAAGCCACTCACCTCACTGCACCCGTCCACCTACCAAGCTCTGAGTGTCTCCCCTGGGGTGCTTCGTGTCTGGTCGACCTCCTTCCTGGAGCACACCCACAAGCCTGGGGTAACTGCTGCTACCACCCAGGAGTCTGGTCTGTATCCAGGCCCTGTGCCCCCTGGGGTACACAGGCCTTGTAGACCTAGAGGGTGCCTGACTCACTGCCAGAACTTGGGGTGCTTCCTTTAGCCTGAAGCACAAAGAATAGTTTCCCTTAATCAGCTGAGGACAGGGAAAATAAAGGCATGCCCCAATCCCACTCCCAGGGAGTCCACCATGTTTGTTATAGTAGAGAGCTTTATTGTTTAAAGAGAGTATGCTTGGGGAAGGGTACAGTATAGAGAAATATCAAAGAATAACCCAGAGCAAACTGTGTCAGCTTAGTAGCTGTTTGTTATGCTTCTACATTACAGTAAGCTATATATCTAGATAAGTTCCAAGTAGTTTACTCATTTCAGCATCCTGAGAGAGAGAGAGTTGCAGATGTTCCATTTGCCAGTGGCGATGCACATGTGCCCCCTGACTGGCTACCCTCGCCGCTTAGGTGATGGGTGGGGGGGGCAAGCGGGAGGACCGGTGGCCCCCCTGCAAGTGCCGGCTGATCGCTGCAGCTGCTCCCAGAAGAGGCCGCAGCCACTCCCAGAAGCGACTGTAGTGATCAGGGTCCCTAATTCATATTTGCACAGTGGACCAGAGTGACTTCAAAGGAACCTTTAGAGTTTTTTAAGTCAGTCTTGAAAACGTTCAGGGTGTGTGTGTTTATGTGTACACATATATAGGCAGATAAGGTTCTTTGGGTAAATAAGATGTCTTGTATTAGACCAACTAAATAGTTAGAAAAACTGTTCTTTGCAAGCTTTTGGGCACAAACACCCTTCAGGCATAGGAAGTCTGCTGGTATTTTATTTTCTCCTGGATGGAATAGAAGCTAATATGGAAAATGCAGGCAATTAGGATCAGAGGTGATAGGAGACAATTGATGTGAGACAGGTAGGTGGGGAAGGGAGTGGGGAATCCTGACTTGGTGATAGAATGTAGTTGCTAAGATATAGAGAGGTTACCTGAAGTTATTGGATGGCAGACGGGTTATAATGTGCCATGTAACCAATGTCTGTATTTAATCCATGATTTTTTGTAGATTTATGAAGCGAAGTTTGTAGGCTCATTAAAGGTGTTTTGTAAATTCCTTTTGAGGATTAGAATGGAGAGATTGGAGAGAATTGTTGTCTTGTGAGAAATGTGCACCCACAGGTAATTGGGTAGTGTGTGTGTGCGCGTGGGGGGTGGCATATAAAATACTTGGCAGCTGTTACAAGTTATAAAGATGTGCATATTAAAAAGCCTGTTTTCATGGTCACTTCCACAATAAGAGTCCTTCAGGCAGTAGGCACTGAGATAAGCTATTAGCAACCTGTGCTTCCACCCTTACTAGCACCTATGCATGTACTTGCACAAGAACGTCTCTGGTGTCAGGAGGTAGATGGCAAATGACGCTGGGAAAGGAGAAGCACTCTAGTGCAGTGGTAATTAACCCCAATCCACAGAATCATGACAATTGGCCCATGGGTCAGGAAGTTTGGCAGCGGGGGAGCAGTGGCAAGTAATAGTGCCACCCTTTCACTGCTGCCATATTCCCAAGCCCTGCACAGCTAGATCCGGCCCAAGCCATGCCCTTTGTCCCTGAACAGCCAGATGGGGCCCAGAGTGCTCCTGGTCCTTCTCCACATGGCTGCGTTGGATACCACCCATCTGGCCCACAGGGCAAAAAGGTTGAGCTCCACTACTCTAGTATATCAAAGGGGAGACTCTACCTACCTCTTCCCCTCTTTCCCTAATACCTTGCTAAGGATGGTCCCTTTTACAAAGCAAAAGGCGATAACATTTTGAGTCAAGCGAGGTTGAGTAGGTTCTTAGACCTTGGCCCCCCACTTTGCATACTCGCACTTCAGGTTTATCGTTCTGGCTGGGAATCTTAAAAGCTGAGAATGAAGCCATGCAAAAAGATCTCTGTTATTGCCAGGGCCACATGGCACAGACTTTTTGTGCGGTAAGTAAATAAAACTGTCTTCAAAGTCTGTCAACCCTATTTCTGTCAGTAGGCTGGGGCTGTTAGGGACTGATGCCCAAGATCTCTTGCTTCCTCCTACTGTGTTGCAGTGGGAAGTTTTTGTGCATAGTCCTAGGCTTACTGGCCAGGAAGCCATGAAGCTGATCTCTGGACCTTACCTGTTCTCCTTCTCAGTGGCCACATCTATATGAAATGCTGACTGAGCAGTAGCTCATTACTACTGCAGAGTAGCTTGTTAGTACTGCGCAGTAGCATTGTGTGGCACAAAGTGTGACACAATGCTACTGCACAGTAGTAATGAGCTACTGCACAGTCAGCATCACCAGGAAACCATGCAGGGATGCTCCTATACAGTAACACCGGTTACTGCATGGTCATTTAGTACTTGTATATGTAACTGTGCAGTCAGTGTCATGTGTAGATGCGGCCAGTGTGGTCTTATTATTAGACCACTTGGCTCCCCTGTGGTACCAATGTTATGTGACATAATTGGGGCCCAAACAAAGACATTTAGAATCTCCCTGAGGTTAAGTCCTTCATCCTTCCATCCTGAAAAGTGTTTTGAACTCAGAGCCAGCACTAGGGGTGTATGGGGCCCGGGGCATATCAGCATGGGCGGGAAGGGTGGTGAGCAACTGGAGCACGGGAAGCGGCACGTCAAGTGGCTGGAGCACAGAGCCAGTGGTGTGTGGTGGCCATTTGGAGTGGTGGTGCCCTTGGCATGTGCCAATGGCGCTGTCCGCGGGGCCTGTACGGCACTGTCCACAGGGACCCTCAAAGGACAGGGCCTTGAATGGTCACCCTGATTCACACCCCCCAAAAGGGATGGCTCTGACTGAACTTCTGTTCTGTTACAGGTTTAAACCTGTTTCTGATGACTTAAATCAGTTTATTTGTAACTTCTGTCCCTAGCCTTGGAATCAAATTTATCCCTAGTGAAGTTAGTGGTTCATAATTTGGCCTGTAGGGATTAGGGAGCATCGTAAAAGTTAAAACTTTCTTTGGGTCACGTTATTTTATGCGCTTTGAGTCATTGAACATTCTAGTATAGCAATAACTTTGCGTATCATTACAGCCTGATGTTGGTGTGTCACCCTTCATTTGAATTTCCTGAGATGCATATGTTTGCCAGGATTCCTATATCTTGAAGTGGGGTTTTTATTAGGAGTGTATGAAACAGGCCGTATTCATTTTGGATTTGGCCTGAATTGACTTGGATCGCTGTCCTGATTTAGTTGATTTGGATCGCTGTCCTGATTTGATTTGGCCAAACCTGAACCTGAAGTTTCGAGGCTGATTCAGAGAATGAATGATTCAGCCGTAGATCCAGCTTTAAATGTTTTTTCTACATACCTCGAGGTACCAGGTGCAGCTTGTGAACACTGATGCTGGGGTGGATGG
>NW_017728918.1:70894474-70905812 GCF_001723895.1 Crocodylus porosus
GAGAGCGGGTCTGCCAGGGCTTAGGCACCCCTGGAGAGACACGTGGAGTCCGGAAGGTGGACGGGCATAGTGAGGTGGGAGGCTCAATGCGGGAGCTCCCCCTACTGGTGCACCACAGTGTCTAAGTCTGAATCATCGAATCTCTCTGAATTGATTTGGAGGGTACCAATTCAATTTAGAGAGGTTAAAGGTTCTCCTGATTCAATTTGGATTTGGAGATTTGGCTGCCAAATCTGGCCGAATCTCCATGAATCAAATCGGTGACCGAAGCTTTGCACAGCCTTAATTTTTATGTCTTGTTATAGGTGGCTAAAATGTAACCTTTCCAACTCCCTGTGCCACTTGTTTAGAAAGCATTGTTGAGTGAGTAATACAATCCTTGCATTAAAATAAACTCTTTTATTTTCCTTTCAGAGTATATTTTTAACAAAATGCCCTTGGCTGCTACTCAACATTTTTTCTCTGTTGGGAGATGGTTATCTTCTAAGAGAGTTCCCCACTAGAACATATTCACATGGTTAATACTGTTCTCCCTTTAAAGGACTTTAACTGGCTTCAAGTAGTATTTTGTTTTTGCGCTATGCACAGATTACGATCAACTGTCACCGTGATAGATCAGTAACCTTCTGGAAAGTGAGATTAGGTGATTTATTTATTACAATTAAGTAATGTAGAAAGTCAGAATCCATAAACGTAAATGTGCTTGAACACACATTCATAATATCAGTGTACAGTTCATACCTCAGAATTGTTTGTTGGCTTGCCCTCTTTTGTTGTTGTTGCCTAGAGACTTTTATTCCTCTTGCTATTAAGTTACCTGAAACTGAAACTACATCCTGGATCCCTTCCAGACTGTAATAGAAGAAAATGTACTTCGTTTGGTTGAGCCAGCTTTTACTTTACCTACAGTCTTTATAAAGGCCATCTTTAGATCAGGTTAGACTTGTACAAGCAGCAGGCTATTCATTGTTTAAACAAAGCTACAGCTTTTTGTTTATCAGGTTTTTAATTTGTGGTAGCATTATCACTGACCTTACATTTTGGGTCTTGCTGTTTGTCTGATTTGCCTATGCAGTATTACCCCATCTTTAGGTGCAATCAAAGGCAAATTGTGAAAGGAGAAGTCGGGCCAGGTTCAAGATTTCAGTTAAGTGAAACCAGAGTTTATTTGGTAGGGAGAAGCTGCTTGCCAGCATTTTGAAGAGACTCAAAGAAAATGTCTAAATTTTGAAATACTTGTGTTCCAGAGTCATCATGTGAGCTTTTCTTTCACAAAAGATCCACGAAAAGGGAAATATAAAGTTAGTCAGCTCTTCAACATTTTTTCATTATATGGAGGCTGAATCCCCAAGGGTATAGTCACTTTATTTGACTTCACCTTATAAACAGAACATGGTTCATCTAGTTCATTATCCTGCAGAGGCTTTGACGGCATTAGAGTAACCTTCCAACTAGCAAAATTTCTTACTGATCTCTGGCAGGTAAAGATTATCTTATTTGTTCCTAATTATTTATAGCTACTAGTAGGTAATCAGTTCTGGAGGTGTTCACTCCTCTCCCTGGATTCACCATTGCAGTTGATTTTCTCAGGCCCAGAAGGCTTACCCTCATGGATTCCTCAAAGGAAAAAAGAAACCCTAAAAAACAATACTTGACCAGGCCAGGAAAGAGTAAAATATCAGTTTATATTTATTAGCTGCTGAACTGACAGCTTTTTAGTAGAGAAATTATGGGTCTTGGTTGAATTGTGGGTGATCTAGTAAATGACTAGAATCTTAATTACTCCCCTTAATTAACTCTGATGAAAGACCTTACCATGAACAGTCTTACAATGTTCCTGTTTTTTTTAAGTTTCCTGAAGTTGTTCACTCATTTCTCACATTCCTGAACCCTAATTATTTCACTTATATCACTAATTCTTGTATAATTCTGACTCTGCACTTGTATTTTTTATTTGAGTTTACCATGGTTACATTCTTAGCAGCTTTGTTTATTTTAATTCTTTGTTACTATGCTAGCCTCTTTTTTTTTTTTGTTTTTTGTTACACCTTGCAGCTCCTTTTCAGATACAGATCCTAATATCTCTGTTGGGAGATGCTCCCTTTTCTTCTCATTTGAATTCTCTCCAATGATGATCCAGTTGAGTTCAGTTACAAGTGAACACTGTTCCTCTTTTGGCATTCCACTTTGTTTTTCTGTCAGTCCAGTGTAGAATTGTATAACCCAGTTGATAGAAGAAGCTATTTTCCTAATTAAAAAATCTAATTTTAAAGACAGCTCTTTTCTTTTTCTTCTGCCCCCAACACTGTACATCATTTATGTATCTCACTAATTAAAACTTTATTTTTTCCTGTATATTCATGAGGGAGCTGTCTGCATTTGAACTTTCAGTTGGCATGCTGGTTTTAAGGGTTTAGAATCGGTAGCATTCTAAAATAAATTATATCTGAAGGTTTGAAGCAGGATTTGTCCTTAGTCTTATTGGCACTAAAAAAATGGCTGCTATATATGTTGAATCACTTGGTTTGACCACAAGTGCTCCATTTTTTTAAAGGGAAGCTACAGATATAAACAACAGTCCTGTAAAGTTTGTCTTTTGCAAAACTGGACACTGTCTTCATGATGATTCATAGATATGAGTTTACTGAACTTGAGGAGGAGGCTAGCTGATTTCCTGGGCAGATCATGTGGCCAGCTGCCATATTCATGGGCTGAGCATGGTGGGATCCCTCATGCCTCTGATTGGCCAAGGTACCCTGGCAGTCCTGCCTCTCCCCACAGATTGCCACATGGCCCAAAACCAAGCCCAGGGAAACCATTAATTCATGTGTTATTAAGTGTGGATTAATGGCTTCCCCGGGCTTAATCAGGATAATGAAGCCATAGTTTCAGGCCATCCCGAAGTGGCGAGCTCCATGCTTTTGGTGGGCTTACTCCAAAATAAATAAATAGACAAACTTACGGGCAAGGAAAAAAGTGCAGGGGAAGCCTTTGTCTTGGAGCACAGGAGGAAGGCAGAGGGGTCAGAGACAGCCCCATCCTGCCCCCTGCCTCCATTCCATTCCCTGTCATTTTGCATAAAACTGCCTCCCTTCCATAGCCCAAATTCTCTATTTGCATAATCCCACTTCCAGTCCCACCTACTCACTCCTTTCCCCACTCTCAGCATTTGTATTATCCATATTCTCCCCTCCCCCACCCCCTTTTGGGAATTGCTCTGCCTCCCTCCCACCTTCCTCCCTGCCTCCTTTCTCCTTCCTTCCCCCCTCCTCCCCCTTCCTGCCTTCCCTCCTGTGCTCCAAGACTGCAGGGCTTTCCATGTGTGTTTTTCCTTGCCAGTAAAATTATTTTTGAGTGAGCCCACCAAAAGCATAGAGTTCACTGGTTCAGGATGGCCTCAAGCCATGGCTTAATTACCCTGATAAAGCCTGGGGAAGTGATTAATCCATGCTTAATAACATGCTTAAGTTAATTTATTTATTTTGCAGCAAGCCCACCTAAAGTGTTGAGCCTGCGCTTTTTTGCAGAGCCCGCCCAAAATTGTGGTTTCTGCAAATATTGCATAATCACAATTTTGGTAGATCCCTTTCATAGCAAACTTACCTTTGTAGGGTGGTTTTCAAAGATGTTAAACTGGTAAATTAATAATAAAATTATGTACAAATGGTCACAGGTTTTCCTGTGGAAAGGACAGAAGCAGATGGTTCATGTATTCTGCTGAAAAACTGGATACAAAGCTGTTTTGGAGTTCACAAGGAAGCTTACTGTAGATATGTATAGTATTCTCTGCTGAAAAATACTGTCACAAGTGCTGGTTCCAATAAACCCATGCAGAAAGGGAAGAACAAATCTGCAGCACGCACAAAAAATTATGGAAATGTTCTTATAAATAATATGTCAACCATTGTGGTAATTTGGTAGGTCCAGAAAAGGAGGTATGAGCATATACATAAAGGCAGGAGAGACATGGGATAGTGTCTGGTGACCTAGCATGTATTAAGCTTTGGCCTTGAAGTGTACAAAAATCTTTTCTTTTCTTTCCTAGCATGGCCGGACCCCATTGCATCTTGCTGCCCATAAGGGCCATCTCCGTGTTGTCCAGATTTTGTTGAAGGCAGGCTGTGACCTTGATATTCAGGATGATGTAAGTAGATGTCCCTGTCCTTATAATGAGGGATATATGCCCTGTCAAATAGTAATCCTGTTTCTTCACTGTTTTAGAAGTCAGCTTCTTAAAAGAGGGGTTAAATCAGCCCCAAGTCTCTCCACCATAGTTTCTCATTCTGAAGAATTTCAGACAAAGCTGTAGAGGAAGCAGACCAAGTGAAATCAGTATTGGAAACACGTGTCTCGGTTCCCTGGCAGAGTTTTGCAAGGTCCCTTTTTATTACAGCTCTGTATGAATAGTAATCAAGGGTGTTGACTGCTATTTGATACACCAGTAAAATGGGAGGTCATTTGTGCCATATGGGAGCCCCAGTGAAGTACTTTAGGTACCTGACATAATCTACCAGGAGTGTTTGCCACAGGGAAGACTTCAGAATGCAGGAGATGCTTTTCTCTGCATATATTCCAGAGTGTGTACATAATTGAGCAATCACCTTGAAATGCTGTACAGAGCTGCAGCAAATTGGAGATTCATATCCTGCTTGCTGCAGGGTCTATAATCTGTGTCTCGTGACCTTTGGATGATAACTGGAAAGTGCAAGTTATCTGTGATCAGACTTAAAATTAGCAGATGATACTTTTCAATTAAAAAAAACCCCAACCAAATAATTTGCATTGCTTAATATCACTTAAAAATTCATGAGAGTGCTTGAGCAGACCTGTCTCCGATGGTGGGACCTAAGAACGTTTTGTTCTGTCATTGTGGGAATTTTGCTTTCACAAAGGAGGATTTAGGCTGATGATTTTCAAAGGACTGAAATAAACATGACCTGTTCCAGAGTCCTAGCAGCTAATTCCTATGACTTCATGTAATTTTTGCCTGAAAGTGCAGATGAAATAAGAAGTAGTGTAATAAGCGGTGGGTGACTAAGGCACTAGACCAGGTGCACACTTGCAGAGCATGAATGACAGCTGCTGCTGTAGCTAGTCCAGCCCCTGCCACCACAGCCACCCAGGGCTCTGGCTCTTTTGTCTCTGAGAATATGCATATAGTGGGATTTTCAAAAGGCAGTTGATTCCCTTTGGGTGCCTGTCTACATCCTTAAGTATTTTGTAATCCTTAGGTATACTTCTAAATACCTTTTAAAAATTCGACCCAAAGGTACCTCCAGCCTCGCCAGTGACTCACAGGGAGGCTTAGGTCAGCTTTTGGCAGGTTTGTAACCTATGTTTTCATACAGTCAGTCTTACTCTGAGGAACTTACTCTTTCAACAGTAATTCAGTTTCCTACCCTCTCATTACTTCAGAGTATTATCAATACCAATTTCAAAGGAGGGTAGGTTAGATACTCTGTGATAACTGCTTCAAGTGTTTGCTGTTTCTGTTGTGTGGAAAGGGAAAGCTAAATCATGGTATCTTTGGTTTGTTTCATTCTAGAATAACGTGCCCCCTCTTAGCTTTCATTTACTGTGGGATAAGAGCAGATGCAAAATATTAAATTCAGAGCAACTGATGCACAGAAAGTCCCCCCACTTTTAACTCAGTATAATTTGTTTGTCCATACCCTTAATTTACCCATCTGTAAAATTGGGCTAATTTCTAGGTGTATTTGGAGACCTGTTTAATTAATATTTGTACAGAATTTTCAGATCCTAACATTTGCAGAAAAGAGTACTCTTGGAATAAGAAAATTGCTGGAGGTATACAAGTGCTGTCAGGTTTTCTGATAAATATAGGCTGCTAGCCTAAGAATCCAAGTTTTGCCAATATTTGTTTTTAAACTGAGTGTAGTATGCATTTTTAATGTGATGGTTACAAAACCTGGACTATTTGTAGGTATAACTGTATTCTAAAGAAAGCTGGTGTAGTAGGCGGGTTGGAAAAAGAATAAATCTGAAGTTAGCATTATTATAGCCAAAATGTGTCTTGCACTTCAGATATATTCAGGTCATAAAGACCTTTGTTCACTTCTCCTCTCACATTTTCCAGGTCCTGGCTTATGACAATGTGATACCACACTGTGTGCAGTGTAACTAATTTTAAAAGACTAGAATCTTGGTTGTTTGTGAATATGATGTTATAACATTGAAATTCTACTTGTGAGATCCTTGTGTAGTACTGAGAGCTCCAGGAATTATTACTAATTCTGAGGATTTGTATTTCCATTTGCTGCTTGTAGCAAAGAGGGAAGGAGAATAAAACTCAGTCAAGAATTTTCACAAGACTGCCTAAGATTAAATATGTAAGCTAAAATATATTGGTTTTACTTTCAGATAGGTAAAAGAAATTCTCCCACCTATAATTTCTCTTTGTGTAATTCATTTTGTGCACTTTTGATATGTACCAGAAAGAAGCATTTGCATTGCCTTTAAATATGTAAATTCAAGTATTCTGTCTTAAGTCGCATTTAGTGTTTGCTATAAACCAAGGAAGGAGCACATTTAGCTTTTACATAAACACATACACATAACAGCCATCCTTTTCATTGATATTGTTCATATATTTATTTATATTTATGAACAGTATCAGTGAAAAGGATGCCTATGTGTGTGTGTGTGTGTATTCATATTCATATTTAGGCCCCACTTTTAAATTCTTCATGTGAGGAAGAATTTGTATACTTTATTTTTATTTTTTATTTTTTTAAAAGACTTGTTTAAATGTGTAACGTACCATTTGTGTAGAGAATTGTGATTACACACAGTCTATTTCATTTAAAAAAAATAAAATTGGAGCTGTATTTGAGCTGTAGAGAATATATTGTGGGGAGTCTAAAGTACTAACTTCATGTTCTGTAGATACTGTCCTTTAAAACACAGTAAAAGACATAAGGATTAGTTGAAGAATGACCTCCAGTGGCCTCGAGTGGGATTATTATGAATTTCAACCTGTGGACTCCAGCTCTGTAGAGTACGCAACACCGGGAACTAATTCTTTCCTTCTCCCTACCAATCCTGCCAACTCTTATTGGAATGCTAATACAATCTCTGATTGGTCAATGAGTATTCATACAGCACATACCTCAGGAATAGTCAAGGAGAAGGTTGCCCTGGTGAAAGAAATCAAGGAAGAAAAGGATAAGAAAAACCAGAGGAGAAAGGCTAGAAAGGACCCTAGAAGATCAGAAAGAGAGAAGGAGGTTAGAAATCTTGTACCTCAATCTTGCCTTGAGCTTCACACTGATACAGCTGCATGTAACATTTTTGTATTGACAGTATAGCATGGTAGAGCTCCTAAAAATGCATGGTTGCATGGCTGGGCTTTATTCTTGTTGCTTTGCAAAGACTGTGTAGCCTTCAAATAGAGTCCACTACATATTTTTTTTGACAGTGGCACTTCAACCAACCACGCCCAAAACCTTAGCTCTGTAAGCCCCTTTTGCAAATTAAAATTGAAGAAACAGAAAATTCAGTTCAAATGGCACAGACTCTCATGAGTTTAGAACCATCCCATCCAGATGGAAATATTCAGGTTATAGCAGAATGTTTAAATCCTTTCAGTCCTATTTCTGCTTTCCTGCCTTAACTCCCTTGGCTGGTTTCTTATTGTCCTTTGCTACACACAAGAGTGAAATAATTACTTTTGGATATTTGCAGTGATTGTATTTGTTTAGCAAAGGAGAAAGAAATTGCAAGTTCACAATGACAAATACTTGGGGAGTCCAGATGCTGGATGTATACAGTTGTTTCAGATAATCAAAGTATTCATTAAGACCTTATGCTAATTAGCTCAGTGATAGCCTAAAGAAACATTTCATAGTTCACCCTTTGATTTAAAAATGTAAGACTTTTTAACTTCCGGCTAGTAATTGGTATTAACGACTGAAGGCAACACCATGCTCTGGATTTTTATGCAGCATTTGCATGGCAGGATAATTTATTTGAAAACAAATAGTTTGACAGGCTGTAACAGTGAATGGTATAAACAGCATGAAAAGTGAAAGGAAACAAGGAGTGTGTTTGGAAGGAGATCCAAGAAGGGGATGATTTCATTGTTACTAGAGGTGATTGGGTTGATGAAGACATTCACTTCTTTAAAGTGATTCATGAAGTGGTGGTAGGAAGAGATAAAATGTGTTGGTTAATTAGGTTTCAAGCATAATACTATAAAAACCAAAAAAAAATCAAAACACCTCATACCTAATAATTACATACATTTTAAAATTTGCACCTGATTTTGGTATAACAATCTTGAATTTTTTAAGACAGTCTTGAATTTCCTTTCCTTTCCTTTGGGTTTTGTGAGGGCTGAGAAAGGAGGTAAAGTTATTAAAACTACTTCTGTCTTTAGTTTGATTCTGGTGCTCCCTCTCCTTGGGCTTTACAACTTTGGAGTCAAATATAAAATAGACTAAAGTGTAACTTTTAGGTACATCTACAGGCACAACGGAATGTTATGCAGAGCTCCCTGAGCTAATTCTGAATGAGCTAGCTCAGGTGTTGGACGCTTGTATAGCTGCATTACTGTGGCTTTTCATCCCAGGTAGGGTAACCTGCTTCCAGTGAAGCCAGTTTGAAGTGCCATGCTGCTGTGACTGTACTGCCTGTTATTCAGGGTAGCTTGGGGAGCGCTGCACAGTACTGCACTATGTCGTACAGATATACTCTTAAATGCTTTCTTCCTTATGGTGGAGACCGTAGCCTGGAGTTAGGTACAGAGGTTCCCTAGGCAATGCATAGGAGGAACTTGGAACATCAGAACATAGTCCTCAAAATACAGCATGCTGAATAGAGACTTGCTTTTGAAATACTGAACCATCTTCTCTCTAGCCCAGAGAATCTTGATCAACTCTGTTGAGACTGACTTGTTTCTGGGTAACTGCCAAAGCAGAACTTCAGTACCTGAGAAACTTTGGTATCGACTGCTGAGGCATCCCTGGAGTTTAGCCACTTTCTGAGTTAGGCAGCAGCTAACTCTGGAGCAAGGGGCTTTGAGGATCATAATTTTGCACTATGTTCTGCCTGACTCACTTTAGCAGATAAGGGCGTTTTTACACATGCTCCAATGCGTCGTGATTAGAATGCATCAGAGCAAACTTGATAAATCCAGAGTGCTGCAGCATCTTGTGTATTCAGCACCCTCCATTTCAAAATTGCAGCAGGGGTACTTTAAAGCTCATTGAATAAGCTTTAGGTAAAGTACGTCTGCTGTCATTTTGAAATGCAGGATGCTGAATACATGAGATGCTGTGGGCATTTTAATTAGAGCAGCTCCTGAGAGCCACTCTAATTAAAATGCCCCCCTCCACACCCGCACCCTAGAGCACATGTATAGAGGCCCCTAATGACTTTTTGGATCTGATCCCAACTGTACCAGTCTAGACAAACACCATCCCATCTCTTTTATAAAGGTCTTATTGGTGTGATGCAGTCTTGTAGTTATCATTCTTCATTTTTACTGATCTTGCAAGTCTAAAAATTGTTCCATGTCTGTAAATTACTTATGAACTGAATCATAAAGTGTGTGCTGCAGGTTATATACATAATTGATTGTCTGGGCAATGAATATGCATCATAGTTATTGTTTATCTTTCAGTCTCCAGGATAGGATCCTATCATGCCTTTTAAAATGTATGCTGTTAAAGACTTGGGAGGTGGCTGTTGTTTTGTTTTGTTTTTTTTAAATAAAAGGAAGTAACAGACCATATGAGAAATCTAATGTGAAAGAGAAACAGAAGCAAGTGATTACATTATCTAGATAACTATCTCTGCATCTGGAGAGAGAGGCCGGTACCCAGATTAAACCAAACAAAAATCCGTAGTCAACTTCATAACTGATGATAACTCTCTCCTAGAAGACAAGATATCTTTATCAGAACTCGGCTGATGTGGGTGGAGGGGATTAATTTTAAAAAATGTATTCAATATGATACGTACCTTTGCATTGCTCAGTAACTCAAGAAGAAATAGTGTCAGGTGAAATCAAGAGGGTCTATCGAAATGGAGAACCTCAAAGTAAAATTCTAGTTTTTTTACTCAGTGTATGAATAGAGATAAAGCAGTAACATTGTGGAATACAAACCTGAGGAGCTACAGCAGTTAGGTCCCTGTGATCTGGTTTTCAAGGTCTCACTCAGTAAAGTCTCGGTGATAAAGAATGCTCTCCCTGGTTGCATCTACATGTGCTATTAGTGTGGAGCATAAAACTCTAGAACAATAGCTCCTGGGTGCTGCGTTTGAATGTGCACCCAGGACCACAGCACATTGAGTCAGGCTGCCCCAAATAGCAGGCAGCCTTCACACTGAAGCGCCCTTGTGCTCCAGCCAGCCCCATCACCATCTCTCTATACATTGTTGTGCCCTAAAGAACTCCACTGTAGGATAACATTTGTACTTACACATACTTACCTGCGGCGAAGTTGATTAGTTTCCTGCGGCCTAATAGGGTCACATGTGAAGACTTTGAGACGTTTACTGTGGAGCTAATTAGGTAGCTCTGCAGTAAATGTCTTGTGTAGATGAGCCCCCTGACAGCAAAACAAGCTGCTCTGTGTTGCCTGTAGACAGAGTGAGGTGCTTTGAGATTAGGCTTGGTTCTGAGCAGGTACTGCTGTTGTAGGAGTGAAAAGTGAGGCAGTCTGTTTTCACCTTCTTGCTTCTCTTCAATGAAAGGGAAACATCCATAGAAGTAGCTGTTGTATCTTCTGAGGTCCAAAAAGTTAAATGCCTTCTTAATTAACAACTATTACTTTAAGTGACATAAGACAATTACAACAAGAAAAATAATGTAACAGAAACAAATCGCATTAACCTAATAAATGGTTCCTTATTTGTAAGTTACAATCAGCCTGTCCCTTCCTGTTTCTAATGTAAGTTCAGCTTTTGAACTCTGCACTACAGTGTGCTCTAGGCTTTAAAAATGCAGGAATCATGAATAGCCACCATAGTTATTAAAGCTTTATATATCACAGTTGCAAATGTTTTCTTACCTATAGAGTCCTTTAGAGTCTTGTCCCAGCAAAAGTGTTAAACTGGTGATTGCTTTCCCTGTTAGTGACGGGATAAACTAGTCTGCACATAGTACATACTACCCAATTACTTTCATGCTGCATTAGTAGTATCTTGAACAGCCTAGAATGCTATGGCATTGTTGAAAAGGTTGAAAATTTCTATCCTGCTGCTCTTGGTTAGTATATAATGATAGCTGTCAAAAAGTGCATGATCCATGCAGTTGCAATGAAATCATTTCCCTTGCTATAATTTCAGTTTGGGTGGTTGATTTTTTTTGTAA
>NW_017728918.1:70906117-70907867 GCF_001723895.1 Crocodylus porosus
CCCACCCTCCCTGGATGAGCTGCTCATGGCTCCATCCTGCTCTTCCAGCCGGGCCCTACATTCCTGCTCTGGCCCGAGGCCCCATGCGCCAGCCCAGCTGGACAATGCCCTCCCCCACTCCCTCCCTCCCTTGCTCCCTCACCATGGGGACCGCAGTTCTCCCACCCCACCACATAGACTTACCTAGAGGGAGGTGCTCTCCATGCTGCCTTGCTGCCACATGCATGTGTGTGCATGCACATGCATGTGGCATCCCCTGCCTGATCGCCCTCCTCCCACTTCCTCCAGCCCCAAGCAGCCCGTTTCAGGCTAGAACTCTGCCAGCCTGAAAGGGGCACCTGCTGTGTCCCACTTTTTCTGTGATTTTTTTTTTCATCATAATCGGTCAACAATGTTGTGTCTTTGCAACCCCAGTTTTTAGCGTTGCGACCACAAATGGGAGAAGGCTGGGAAATGCTCCATTTCACTGTTCTCAAAACAAGTATTTTACACAGTGTTAACAGTTCTTATGTTCCCTTGTGAATTTTATGAAATTCTCAGTTTCCAGAGCCATGGGAATATGCAGAAATTTCTGCTTTCATTAGAAAAGGTTTTTTTTTATCTCAGAATTGTGGAGAAAAGATTGAAAGCCTGGCCTCTAAGGAACCAAAACATCAAAGGCAAATAAAAAGAATTAAAAATGTATTATTTTAAAATTAATTTCCGGATTTTAAGCCTGCTTCAGTATATTGAGGCCTGACTCAGGATTGTTGAATGTTTGCATTGTCGGTACGGATTTTGCCCTTAAAAATAAATTACCTTTTCAATACTATTAGAAAACACTCCCTTATGAGTAATTTATGTCATCCACTAGATGCCCTTAACTGAGAACAAATTTTTCAATTATATTCAGTTACCTGAGTCTAGGTACCTCCACATGATATGACAAAAATATTGAAAATCTTCAATATTTAATGTGTTATAGCCTGTTGTTATCTGAAAATAGATTGTATCTGACAAGTCATTTTGTGATTCTATTACTACAGCTTTCTGTAGGCTTTTCCTCTCAGCATGCACCTCAGATTTGTTCCATCCATGCCTTGATGAGCATCATCTTGATAAGCAGGATTGGATTGGATTGGATTGGATTCCCAGTGTGGGAAGTAAAAGAGCATGTTTCATAGTCAATATCTAGTCTTTAGAACTTCTTAAACTGGAGTCTTTTTCTTTCTCAGTGACTTAGATGATGACATGTACAAGTGTCAAACTAATTGCATAGGATAAAAGAACTAAATTTACATGAGCAGCTAGCCTTTCAAAGCCATTTTTCCAATGTAAGGCAGACCACACATTTACAGAAGTAGAGTCATCTGGTCCATCCCACTGCAGAGATCAAGGTGTGTTCAGGGCTGAATTAAGGATAGCCAGATGAGGCACATACCTAGGGCCCTAAGTGAAGAAGGGGCCCAGTTGTGCTTATTTTATATATTATAATTATTAAGTGAAAAAAGTAATATAAATATACAATATTTAATAGGGGCCCACAAGTTTGTTTGCCTAGGGGCCACTAAAGGGTTAATCCAGCCCTGGGTGTGTTATTTCCAAATTATCCTAGCCAAATGCATATCAAGCCTCTTCTTGGAAACCTCCAGTGAAGGAAGGAAGTTTCACAACTTCCCTATGCAACTTGTTTCTTTGTTTTGCTATTCTTATGGTTAGGAAGTTTTAAAATTATTATTATTATTTAAATCTGCTTTGTCGTAATTTTATA
>NW_017728918.1:70908382-70910838 GCF_001723895.1 Crocodylus porosus
TATGTTTTGCCCTTTGTGGCAAGGAGTAAACATCTATTTTACCTCTTCAGTGGCATGTGAAATGTGTTAGCGTCTTTAGGACTGTTCAGTTGCTTGTAAACTGTTAGCTCAATCTATCTAATCTGTATAATGATTCCATTCATCTTGAAAATCATAAGAATAATGGTTTGTTCATATCACTTTCAAAACTAGCCTGTATTTCAGTGGAATGTGTGATGTAAAATGTGTTGTATGTGTATAGATGTGCTATATTTATATCTAAGGTATGAAACATAGTTGCATGTGGAATCTAGATGTGAGAGATCTGTCACTAATGAAGTATTGCTGCTTTTTGCAGGGCGACCAGACGGCATTGCATCGGGCTGCCGTTGTAGGGAACACAGATGTAATAGCAACTCTCATTCAAGAGGGGAGCTCTTTGGACAGACAAGACAAGGTAATGAACAAAAGCAGCGACCTGTTAGCTAGACTAGTATATTAGCATTAAATAAAGAAATTTTTTTAGAAGTTAGTTGTTATAGTCTGGAGTAAATATTCAGAGTTTTGAATTCAATAGGAAAGATCAGTTTAAAAGAATAATAAAAGCTGTTTGAAAATGTCTTTCTCTTTTAATAATACTTGACACAAATTGATTCTCTCTCCTTGGGATTATGATTTGGAGTCCAGAGGCATCAAAAGAAACATATTGGGAGTGAGGCAGATATGGAAGCAATGCATTTTGGGCGCCTGCGTGCAGAGGCTGCTCCTCCTTGCTGTAATTACAGCGCATCGGAGCGGACTTGATTAATCAAGTTTGCTGGAGCGTGGTGATGTCTCCAGCATCACATATATCAGTGTCCCTGTGCTGATAAATGGCAGCAGGGGTGTTTTAACTAAAGCTCATCAAACGAGCGTTAGTTAAAGCACCCCAGCTGCCATTTTTCAGTCTGGGGGCACTGATACATGTGATGCTCTGGACACTTTAATTAGAGTGGCTCTTGGAGCCTCTGTAATTGAAGTGCACCCCTGCCTCCTGGAGTGCATCTGTATATGCCCTTTGATGCTGAGAACTCAATACCATGGAGGCTGAGTAGTGTAGTTTTTCTTATAAGCAAGGAGGTGAACTTGAATGGCTATGAAGAAACCACTCCATGGAGTAGAAAAGACAATGTTATCTAGATAGAATCATTTCATTCTGACTGGCAACTCTGTACAATTTACTAGAAGTATGAAATGCTGCTGCATACTGGGTAGCATATACCTTGTGAAATGAAGCCAATGAAGAGTGATATACGTGTTGCTTGACAACATAATATACCACTACCTGATTGGACTGATCTCTAGTGTATTTTTGGGGTTAATGAGCTAGATTGCTAGAACATCAAAGTAAACAATGCTCCATGTGCACTAATACGATACAAAGTCAGTCTTGGTTCTCCGAGATTAACTTTAGAGAAGAGGTTCTCAATCCCCGGTCGGCTGCCAGAACAGAAGTGGCTGCAGACCAACAAACTCTGGTGCCCAAGAGCCAGGCGGAGAGACAATGGTTCTTTCTGCAGGGCCCGTGCCAGCGCAGGGTTTGGCCCACGGGGGTGGGGGTATCCTTACCTGTCTTCCGGCTGGAAATTCTGGCCATGGTCGACTGTGATTGCTGGGTCGTGGTTTGCCAGGCAGTGGCATAAAAGCTTTGGAAACCCCTGCTTTAGAGTGTAGACAAAGCATGAGTAGTAGGTCTGTACATAAAATCTCTTATCCTTTAGATATTTGAATTCATAGTTTACCTGAGACTGATAATAAAAGCAAATCTTTACCACCCGAAATGCATGTCCACCCTAGTTTCCCCTGCCTTGCTCAGAAAATAAAAGTTCTTGGCTGTAAATTAATACAGAAATAAATAAGACCAACCTAGAACTATAAGAAAAAACTTTCAGTGATGCTTTCCTCACCTGTGTGACTTTTTGGAAGACGCAAGAAAAGTAATTTTGGGCCTTTACTACTCTCTAGTGTGATGTTTGAGTACTTTTCTCTTGGTGGGCCTATTGCTTGCTGTCATTCTCATGGCATAAATGTATGCAGCTTGCTGAGAATTAACTGCATTTCATAGCTACATACACTATAAAAACAATTGCCATGTTCATATAATTATCACGGACATCAGTTTTAAATCACACCATGTGGAACTCCACATAGAAGCCTTATGTCCTTTTGTGTTAAAGTTTCTGGCATTTCAGCTAAAGGACAATTCTTGATGGGCTGCCACTACTCCTAAGGCTTATTATCTCTCTGGCACAGCCTCTAGGGGACCATACAGTCCCAAATGTCTGAACAGATTTATTCTAACCAATAAAAAGGAATGGAGCACATACCAAATGCACAGGTCAGTAATATGTTTCATAGTTTCTAGGGTCGGAAGGGACCTGAGCAGATCATCTAGTCCGACCCCCTGCCATGGCAGGAAAGAATACTGGGGTCAAATG
>NW_017728918.1:70911456-70939259 GCF_001723895.1 Crocodylus porosus
CCCATCCTATTCTCGTCCGCCCACCCTTGTAACCTGTCTAGGTTGAATTGTAGCCTGTTGCATCTTTCCAATGTGCCCACGTCCCCCCCACATCTTAGTGTCATCAGCAAATTTGAACAGGGTGCTTTTTACCCCCTCCTCCAACTTTGGTTAGGAACTGAGAGGATGGTAACATAGAAGAGTGGATGCCTGAAGGAAAATAAATGTCTATAGAAGGTTTTTTAAGCCTAAGTCTGGTATACGTGTGCTTTTCCCCAAACAAAAACTGATGAGAGAGAAAAAAAATTTGTTTTAATGTCCAAATAGGTGCACAACACTGAATCTCTGGATGTGACTTTCCTCTGTATGGAGATACGCATTTTAAACTATTGCTCTTGTGATTCTGCCCTTCAGGATGGCAATACAGCTCTTCATGAAGCATCTTGGCATGGATTCAGTCAGTCTGCCAAACTGCTTGTTAAAGCAGGAGCTAATGTTCTTGCCAGAAACAAGGTGAGACACATGCTGAATGTGCTTTCAGTTCTGATATGAAATGGCTGTTCCTCATCACTGTTGATTTTTGATAGTGACACATCTCAACAGGCAGTAGTTCAGTTCCTAGTGAGATTTCTCATTTCATTTGAATTAATTATGCCTGAATGATTCTACCACAGACAATAGAAAATTCATATTTTGACAGCTGACACAGGAGAAGCTCAGTAATACTTTGGATGATACATTAATTATGACTGAAGAATAATGGGATTCCTATGGAAACCTCAACAGAGCCCTAATTTATATTGAATGGATTCATTGTGCTTGTGATTAAATTGAATATTAGTTGAGCTAATGGGAAAATAGCATTAAGAATCTAACTTAGCAGAAATTAGGGAGCTGAATCTATATGCAAACCACGTAGAAAAGAAATCGGTATCTGTAAATGTCTCTCTTCTTATATTGTATCTGGTGAACTGTTTAGAAAGGAGAATTAACAAAGCAAGGGGTCTTATCTCCCATCAGAACTGCAGACAGGATATTTTACAGCACAACAAGAAGTTAGGAAGTGAGGGCTGTAAAACTATTATAAATTAGTGCAATGAAACCATGAAATAAAGGGGTTTTTTTGTTAAGATTAAAATAAACTACTTTATTAAGATCAAAATAAAGTACCTACTGGAGGCTAGTCTTCAAATCGCCTAATCAAAAAGGTTAATGAAAAAATTTCAAATGTAGCAAAGGGCAACAAACAGTATGTGCTAAAATAGGGTTTGGAATTTTTCAGCTGAACACTCATAGTGTAGGGATATCACTATCTCCTTTGTTACAGGCAATAGGAATTATGGGGCATAAGGCATTTGATTTTATCTTTGAACATACGTAAAGGAAAACTGCATAACATTTCATTAAAGAAAACTGTAAAAATATTAAACAAGCAGACAGTTTAGAAGAGCTGCAATCTGTAAAGCTAAATCGTACTATGAAAACAAAGGAAAAGAGGAAAGAAATTAGAAGAAAGGAAACGCCTACTAACCTAAGACAGGCATAGCCCCATTTTCAGTCACAGTTATTTGTGGTTACTTTGGTAATTGCAACTCTCTGATGATGCTGTTTCAATCGACTGTTGCACCCTTTCTGTTTATATTAGGTCCCCAGCTTAATTTTCAGTTTCTAAAGTTTAATTATTTTGTCATCATAATATTTATGCTTATTCACATTAGACATTTCTTTAGATAACTCCCATAATGATGCATATTATTAGAGAATAGCAGTGTCTCACTTTCTCATTTCATGAACCTTTATACAATACGTGTATAACTTTTATGGTTCTGTTTAAAATATGATTTGCTGTCCTATGTGTTTGGGTACTATGGAGCAATAGAAGACATTAACATCAAAGGAGCTGTAAATACTGGATAAACTGCCAATCATTTTGAGACAGCCCTTTATCAGAGTGTGAATACAACAGAGTGACAAAACTAAGTTGCTGTGGCAGTCCAGATTTCCTCATATTGGCCGGTACCTGCTTCTGCTGTGTCCTGAAGGAGATAATACTATGGCAGAGTGGGAATATAGTTCATAACTTTGACTTTTTGCTGAGGAAGCCAACTGACAGATTGTTTTAATGATGTGGAGATTTGTCCAACAGGAGCTGCTAAGAGATTGCAAATTCATTTTTCATAGGCAAATTTTCTTTAAGTATAAAAGCCTAGCATGAAAGAAGACACACAGATTGAAATGTGACACCTTTTTTTAGGATTTATGTCAATTTTCTACACATGGCTTTTTTTTATCTTTCTGTATCTTTCTGAAGGCAGGTAACACACCTCTGCACTTGGCTTGCCAGAATAGTCATTCTCAAAGCACTCGTGTTCTGTTACTTGGAGGATCACGGGCAGATCTCAAGAATAATGTGAGTTTCAAACTAACGGGGGGTATTTATTATTATTTTGCTCCAGCTTCTGGAACTAAAACTTGAAAAATACTATGGTGTGAGTTGTTTATTAGGAGGATGGAGGAAAATTGCAACTGTAGACAGGCTAAACATGCTTCTAAAATGTCTGGTTGAAAAAACATCAAAATTTAAGCTTCTTAGGTGGGTGGAAGAAACAGTAAAAGACGTTGGTCTGTGTAACAGTTAAAAGCACAAGCTATCCTTGATCATACATTTAAAACCTACATGGCCCTACCCAAGTGCTGAACTGGAAGCGTGTAAATGAAGGCTCCTCTGTAACTGCATGATGGAAATGCTGAGGTGGGGTCAGGCACCTATGCGGACCAACAAAATTCCTTAGAGAGATTCCTTCATCAGGGCACGTTACCTCAAATTGTGTAGGTCAACCAAACTGGAGGGCTACAGATGGTTTTGAATTTTCAAATTGCTTCCTTCCCTTTTGTGGTTCTTAAAATAGGAACAGAAAATAAGCATTGAAGCCAAATATTTGAAAGCGTAAATATTAGCAAAGCCTGCAGAAAAGCAGAGTTTTCTAAAAGCCTTAGGCCTTTATATCTGTATTTACTGTATAATTTCCAGTGCATGGGCCCAGTTATTGGTCTGTGTCTCCTTTCTCTTTCTCCCCTTCTTAGTGGTGATATTTTAGGCTAGGTACAGCCATTTGGGAGGTTAGATTGCATTAAAATGGCCACCCAATCTAACTTGGTTTACCCAGGTGCAGACCTTACACTTAGATCCCTAGTTAAGTCCATCTAAGTGTGAACTGTACACAAGTTCAAGAAGGTTAGATTGGTCTAAAAATGGCTAACCTGATCTAAGTTAAACTATCTCCAAGGTAAGATTAATTTAGATTGGGTATGGCAGTACCAGTTTAACTGAATTTCTGTATAGTTCCCAGCACAACCCAGGGGCTGGGCAAGCCCAGTTGCTGGCCACAGCCCTGGGGTTGTGCTTTCCCTACCCGCCATGGCACCAGGCTATTATTAGCCCCCTAGCCCCTCACCCTACTCCCAGATGGACAGTACTTCCCCACAGACCAGCCACCCTCACTCCCCCCACAGCCCACCAAAGCCCACCCCCTGTCCCTATTCCTCCCAGACCCAGCAATGCTCCTGCACTGCCACAGACCCCACTTGCCCCCCACATTCTGCCAACCCTCCCAGACCCCAGCTGTCCCCCCAGTCATGCCAGATCATGTGTACTAGCCCCGTCCCCCTCACCCTCCATCCTGACCTGCCTTGGATTGGGTGGCCATTTTTAACTAGATCTAACCTCTCCTACTCTTCCTGAATGGTCTGTACATACTGTTAGGGTTATAGCAGTACTGCTATATACTGCTTTGTTCTGCCATGTATACTGGATATGTTGTTGTGCTGTATAGTTCTGGTTTCAGGAGAAGTGTCATGGTTTTTCAAAACAGACCAACCTAACATAATTTTAATAGGGTGTTTTATCTAGGAAACTGGTATTGAAATAGAAAGGGGTATGTCATAAAATTATAGGGTTGGAAGACACCTTAGAGGTTATGTGCTCCATGCTATATATATAAAATTCCTGGAACAGACTGCCTTTTGACCTGTTCCATCATTTGTGCCCTTCATCTTCCCCAGCTAACTATCTTTTAAGCACTTTGTGAAGCAAAATGGTTCTTCCTGTTGTTGTTTGTTTCAGTAGACAACACTTGCTTGAGATGTGTTGAAGGACCAAGACAGTTATAACCTTTTCCACATTTAGAATCCTGGCTGTACATAAGTGTATGGCCCAATCCTCAGTTGGTGTCAACTGTTAGCTGTTTTGAGGCCAATGGCCACCTGAGGACCTAGTTCACAGCCTCCTTGGGTATATGCCTTGCACCCTTCTACAAGATAACCATGCACTCTACAGTACTGGAGACAAATCATTTGATTTCCCAGTAATACATATAATTTCAGAGGAAAAAATATATATGGGTCTCTGTAGGAAATAATGCAGCAAAGACCCATGTCATTCACCACATCTCCAGTTCAGTATTAAATAGCTTTATTATTTCATCCCTAGAACACAAGCTTTTCTATTATGATGACATGCTTAGAGCTTTGTTTCTGTTTGCAGGCAGGAGATACCTGTTTGCACGTTGCTGCTCGTTATAATCACTTGCCCATCATTAGGGTACTCCTCAGTGCTTTCTGTTCTGTCCATGAAAAGAACCAGGTCAGTGCATGAATCTCACCACAGTTACACACCCTTTTTATAAGGCTACTCATTGGAACAAACAGCCTTGACTTGGTTGGGCCTGTTGGAGTAGTCTCTAATTAATACACATCTTACGGTGATATTAAGAAGCGTGGGCTTCCAAAAATAGCCTTAAAGGAATGGTGTGCCTGTGACATATTATCATTTCAGGACATGTCATTGCATTTACATTTTATTTATAACATTTTGTAGTTATTATATTTTATGCAAATAAGGTTTTTGTTTAAGAAATGGGAAATAGAGGTTGGAGCAGGGATTAGGAGTTGGGACCTCTGGGCTTTAGTCCCCCATTCTGCTGCTAATTTAGTATATGGTGACACTGGGCAAGGTACTTTTACCTCATTATGTATCACTTTGCTCATCCGTAGAAGAGGGTTAATGCCATTACCTCCTTTGCAGAGGTATGGAAACAGAGCTCATTTTGAAGGTGCTTAATGTACTGTATACGTGAAGAGTTTTTATTGACATTTGTGTTTTATTTTTTTGTCCTGGTGCTTGTGGGAAGCAAAAATTGAAGGGAAAACTTGTTTTAAGTACAAAGTAATGATCAGTCTAAACTGGGATTAACCATCCAGATTTGTTTTAGAATGCAAACAAGCAACTGAATGCTGTCCCTACAGCACTGATAGGGTGGTGTAACAGAATGGATTAGCATGTTAAAATGGAAAGCTGCTAAGAAAAGCAAAATTATATGGTACTTTACCAAATCATCTCATGTTACTAAATAACTTTCTGTATAGGGTACAGGATCCCATGGATGTTTTCTAATTTGTATGTTTAATCTTGTTTTCCAGATAGGGAGTATTACAACTAATGGAATAGGTTTAAACCAAATGAAGTTCACTATGTAATTTCATTTTAGGAAACGAATCAAGTTGCTTATAAAAATGAGCTACTGAATGCTATTACCTAGAATTAGGATAGTGTAAACTGAAACTGTTTCCTCTCTACCCTGAAGTATTATCCACGAGGGCCAAACATGCTTCTCTCTTAAACTGATGCTGGCAAGTGTTAGCTGAGGCTGAGCATGGTCAAAGTTATTTTCACTTGCACTTCAGGTTCCTGGCCAGAGATGAAGGACAGTGGTGCAGTGCTTTGATCTTACATTGCATAGCTTCTTATGTAGCTGTGTTCCCAGAATCATGTTTTCTTTAAGGAACATCACTGTACCAAGATCAAACAGAGTTTTGCTGCTATATGATTATTTTCCAGGGCATATCTTATACAGAAGTGGCTCATTTGTTTGTGACCATCAAAGTTCAAACCACCAAATCTACACAACTGGAAAAGAAATAGGGATATGTTGCAAGGCTCAGTTCTGCCCTCTAAGGCATTATAGGTCTTGCAGCTGGAGGCAGAATTGATCCATTTGCTTTCTCCTTTCCAAAACAATGTTCCTTGGTGCACAGTCACACAGATCACTTATTTTATCTGAAACGTATATAACCACAGCTCTAACTGCCTTCTCAAAGCAGTGTGAGTTAGTCCATCCTTTAAAGCTTGCCTATTTTTGACCAACCCTAATTAGATCTTAGCAATCTTGTAACTAAATGTGGGCGTAATAAATGGGCGTAAGCAACTGAAAATACAGTATGATAGAAAGCAGAGATATCTATTAGCATTTTGTATGTTGCTTTGTACATTTCAGGCTGGAGACACTGCACTACATGTAGCTGCTGCACTAAATCATAAAAAGGTGGTTAAACTCTTACTGGAAGCAGGAGCTGATGCATCCATTGTCAACAGTGTAAGTAGAATGTAGAATCCCTTCGG
Organism: Crocodylus porosus; assembly: GCF_001723895.1. Lineage (NCBI taxonomy): Eukaryota > Metazoa > Chordata > Crocodylia > Crocodylidae > Crocodylus > Crocodylus porosus. The sequence goes on from NW_017728918.1 coordinate 70,917,893, forward strand.
GCTCTTATGTTCATGTTTCAGAGAGAACTTCCTGCAGATTTTGTAAGTCTCAGCTGACAATATGTGGATGTTAGTTCCTGAATAAATCAAGATGCTTGATTATATGACACGTGCACACAGACTGTTTAACAACTTCATTTTAGATGTTTCATGATTTATTAGCTTGATGCTGACTGAAAGAAATAATTTATTTCTTGTCCTTTCAGGCAGGTCAGATACCTCTAGAGGTTGCCAGACAGCACAATAATCCAGAGGTTGCTCTTCTCCTCACTAAAGCATCTCAGGTACATTTTAACTGTTTTTTTCTTTCTCTTTTTGAGCAATAACCCCAAGGTATTAGCCGACAGGAACATTCTGGGATATCTTCTGGGCCACATGCCTGGAACTGAAGCCAAATTCTAGGCAATGGGCTCAGTCTGCCTAAATCCAACATTTAAATGATGCTGAGGCCCCTGACACATTACTTTTAAGATATGATTAACAAGTTAATTTCACCTTTAAATAGTAACTGGCTACATGCACAGCTCAGTTTAAGGCGTACTAATGCAGTAAATGAGCCACAACATTATTCCGCATATAATGTGGGGTGTCCATGCTACTCAAATGGAAGTACAAACTAGGATGTATGTCCCCTGACTCAAACCTCTTGTTTTCTAGACACTTCATTGTTGGACACACTCATATAACATGGAATAAATTTGTGGCTCATTTGTACCATGTCTTAAATTGAATGTGTGGCTGGGACTGCTCAAAACTGTGCTCCCCAGATTGGTGGTTCATGGGGTTTTGACAGGTTCCAGTGTATGGAGAACCTGGCATCAGGCTGCTGCAGCCCAATGCTGGGCTCTCCATGCACTGGAGCTGTATAACTCTGTGTTCCACCCATTTGGGTGGCACATATGGTTTTATAGCTCCTGGTGCACAGGGAACCCAGCATTTGGCTGTTGTGACGTAATGCTGAGCTACTTGTATGGAAAGCTGTCAGCTAGGACTGAGGACCAATTTGGTGCTTGGCCCCAGTGACAATCAGCTGATTGGTGTCATTTTGCTGATGCAGGGGGAACCTGGGCCTCCCTCTGCACCTGCAAGTAAGGCACTATTGGGATCTGATCCCCAATCCCAGAATCACATATCCTCCCCTGCACATATGTTAAGACAAATGTCTCTCAGGGGCTTGAGTTCCTCAAAACATTGGTTCAGCTGCCACCTAAGTCTGGAGGTTGTTAAATTGCGTAAGTGCCTAAGTTTCTACCATAGGATTGCCTACATTTCTGCTGCTTGGCTTATGCACCACTACATGTATCCTGATAATATTGCTGAGTGTCTGAGCCCCGGCAGGGTTCACACCCCAGGCTTTTCCCTGCCTCTGTTTGTTGGACTTGATCTGGGAGATGTTCTCAGAGTTCACCCACCAAGCTGGGTCTCATAACACCAGTGGGGTGGCGGCAGCAGCACTGACTGCATAGCCAGTATTCCAGTGATTAGAGCATGCTCCTGGGAATCCATGTTCACATCCCTCCTCTGCCTGATTTGCAGCAGGGATCTTAACCAGATCTTCCACCTCCAAGAAGTGTGTCCAAACCACTGAGTTATGGAGTAGTCTGAGGTGTGTGGCTCTCAACCTCTCCTGTTGAAACTGTTTCACTCTGTGTAAAATTGGGTCAGACCATGAAAATTATTTCATAGTTTGGTGGTTAGTACAGTCACTAGGAGACCTCCTGTCCCTCTACCTCCCCTTACTGAGTTTTGAGCAAGTAAAAACTGACTCAGTTAAGGCGCTTAGCTCCAGGGTATAGTTTGTAGTGATGAGTTGAGAGAGATGTGCAACTTCCTGAGGGGAATTATGATATGGCCTTCTCCCTCTCTGGTATGTTCTGCTGGGTAATTTGGAAAGCTTCTTGCTCAAAATGATGACTTTTTTGGATCCCATTCTTAGGCACCTGTCTCCATGCATTACATAGAGACCCTGCATACCTAACCTGAGACTGAGGAGTTTACTGGATAGCAAAGTACTTAAGATGAGCAGAAGGCAGGGCACAGTTGCACTTTATAGAGTAACTAATTGAGAGGTGTGCAAGTTTTCATGAGCAATAGCTTATATAGCAACAGAAGCTATGGAAGGACTAAAACAATTTAAAACCTGACTTGAAATTACAGAACAAGAAGTCATCCATAGACTGCACTGTGTTAAGCATGGCCTAAACAGAGACTATGTATTCTTATCCCATTAGCTGAATAAAACTTTATAATCCCTGTATCCCTATGGATTCATTGCTTTGTTTTTCTCTTCAACGCACCTTTGTCTCTCTCAGTAGTGCCACCTGTCCTTCCCTCCCTTTTTTCCTATCCTTTGTTTTTAAACCACTGTATTTGAATGCCTGCTTCCTACAAGTTCTTTTATAGCATCTGATTAAGCAAGCTATTGGTTATGAAAACTTTCAGTTAATCAACAAGGTGCAACTCTGCCCTGTCTCTTGTCTGACTTCAGACTAACGTGACTATCTACCCCTCTCTACTTAAAGTTAGGTGCTATGATTTTCAGCATTTCAATTCCTAGTCCCTTCATGGATCTATGCCAGTATTGGTAGATTTCTGCAGTACGAATGCTCCCATTACGCACTGCTGTGCAAAGCAAATTGAAAAGGTTACCCCTTTTGAAAAAACCAAATAAATAAGCCTGTATTATTACTTAATTTCTGAAATAGGGCATCAGTAGAAAAAGTGGTGGTGTTTATTGATTCAAAATGTTGTCTTGCCTCAGGTCTCACGCTTTAATCGTGGAAGAAGCCTGAGAAAGAGGAGAGAGAAACTGAAGGAGGAAAGGCGAGCTCAGTCTGTACCAAGAGACGAAGTGGTACAGAGCAAGGTACAGCTATGTATTACCAACCAGCTTTATGTGCTTGAAGGCATTGAGTGATTAGAATAAACCCTTTTGCACTGATTCAGTTGAATCTGCCTGAGCAGTTTCCTGTGCAGCAATACAGGCGCTTTGAGAGATGCACACAGCCCTAATTATCGTGAGTTCTGTAGGTGTTCCTCACTTGATGCTTTTTGGGGATGGCCAAAGGAGGGTGCACAGTGCATCTCACATTGTTGTTGAAGACTCTCTGCCAGTATTTCTGTTATGTGAAAAAAATCAGAACAACTTAAAATTGTGGCTTTAAAGAGACACTAGCCAAAACTACCTCCCTACCCCTGAAGCTGCTAAATTCTTCTTTTTTTTTTTTTTCAATAGGGCAGTGTGTCAGCTGCTGATGACACTCATAGCAGTGACCAGGCACCCCAGAGGAAAGATTTGAAAGATGAACCCCCGTCAGCCTCTCCAGATCCCAGAGGAAAGAACAAAAAGAAGAAACTAAAAGGAAAGGTACTGGTAGATTTGAAGTAGCAGAGACGGGGACTTCTGTTGAGAATCCCATCTCCCTACCATCTCCAATGCTTGCTGCTCCAAGTGTGAGAGATAGATATTGAGTAGTCAGGAATCAGTTTCTGAAGGGGAAATCATTCCACTGGAGATGGCGTCAGTCATGCCACTGGTGCGATGGGCTGAATTCTGATACTTGCAGTGATAATTATTATCAAACTGGGAACATGTCAATGCTACTCAAGTGAGAGTAGAGTAGAGACTAGGATGTATGTCTCTGGACACAAACCTCTTGTGCTCTTGTGTTCATTGAGCTGTTTTCTGTCAGACCCCACGTAGTAGTTTGTTGGGGATTTTGTAATGGGGGAAATGCATGTTTTTTCTTCAGACTTCAGCACTCTCAGACCCCACTTCACCAGCTGACCAGCAGACCCTCCCTGGTCCTCAACAGAATTTGCCCAAACGAAGAAGTAAACACCGGTGCTCGTCGCCACCACCTCCACATGAGTTCAGAGCCTACCAGCTGTACACACTGTATCGTGGAAAAGATGGGAAAGTAATGCAGGTAAATAAATTGCTGCCATTGAATAAAACAGCAAGTGGCAGTTGGGATTTGAGTACAGTTAGGAAATGAGGCAGCAAATGTTGATTAATTATATTTTCAAGAATATTAGAGATATTTGTGCCCTAGTTTGTTGCATGAGATTCATCTGTATTTTGACATGAAGAAGTTGGTTGTTGCATGCTAAGGAGGATATGGTTTAAGTGGCTCTAGATAACTAAAGCATTTCTTATATGTAGACAAGGTTTGATGTTTGAGAGACTTGGATCAGGGGTGTTCACCTGGTGGCCCACAGGCTGCATGAAGTTCATAAGGGGCTAACATGCACCTTGTGGGCTTCCACTCAACAACCACCATTCCCCATGTTGCACCTGTGCCAGTGGCTGGGGGCTCCCAGCTTCTGCTTCCTACTCCCACTCCTAGGGGTGGGGTAGGGCAGGGCAGGGAAGATGAAGGAGGCCAGGCTGCCTTGTACACACAGCAAAGGAAGAAGTTGAGCTGCCTACATTATAGTTTCATAGTTGGTACGGTTGGAAGGGACCTGAGCAGATCGAGCCCAACCCCCTGCCCTGGGCAGGAAAGAGTACTGGGGTCAAACGACCCCAGCAAGGCGTACATCTAACCTCCTCTTAAAGACCCCCAGTGTCGGAGCCAGCACCACTTCTCTTGGAAGTTGGTTCCAGACCCTAGCCACCCTGACAGTGAAGTAGTGCCTCCTGATGTCTAGCCTGAATCTACTCTCTGCCAGCTTGTCACCGTTATTCCTAGTCACTCCTGGGAGTCCTTGGGGGAACTGGGACTCCCCCAATGCCTGCTGGTCCCCTCTGACTGGTTTGTAGACAGCCGCTAGATCCTCCCTTAGCCTTCTCTTGTGGAGGCTGAATGGGTTCAGGTCCCGTAGCTTCTCCTCGTAGGGCCTGCCCTGCTGCTCCCAGTCATGCCAGTGGCCCTCCTCTGGACCCTCTCCATGTTGTCCACATCCCTCTTGAAGTGCATCACTCAAAACTGGATGCAGTACTCCAGCTGTGGCCTGACCAGTGCCACATAGAGGGGGAATATCACCTCCTTGGACCTGCTTGTGATGCATCTGTGGATGCATGACAAGGTACGGTTGGCCTTCCTGACCACATCCCCACACTGTTGGCCCATGTTCATTTTGGCATCAATAATGACTCCAAGATCCTTTTCTGCCTCTGCACTGATGAGAAGGGAGTTCCCCAGCCTGTAGGTATGTATACTGCTGGTTCTTCCCCCCCCCAGGTGCAGTACCTTGTACTTGTCTGTGTTGAAACCCATCCTGTTCTCATCCACATTGAACAGATGGGGGTTGGCTACCTGCATATGCAGTGGGGAGCTTGCCCAAAGTGAGGTGCATCAACTCGTGTACATTCACTCCACTTCAAACACTGCACTTCTGAGCCCTAATACATGTGCAACAGAGTTTCCACTCATTTGTTTGAATTAGCATGAGCCACCTAAATGAGAATTGGAAATAGTTGCCCAAATCCATTTTTAGAACAGCAGAAACCCATTTGGTAAACTATCAAATAGGTCCCCTATTGGAATATATTGTCCTTCAAATGTGAGGAATGGATTGTAATTTAATTGGGTATATTTCATCAAACTTCTGAAGTCCTACTGCTGCTTTAACGTGCACTGTATCAAGGCACCTTTGGAAGAGAAGCACTTGAGTTTCCAAGATTGGCTCCTCAGAGCTATCCCTAAGGTATTCAGATATATACCTTCATTCCCATAGTGCATTTGGGGAAATATATATACCAGAAGGTTAGAGAAGGAAATTGACAGACAGTCAAGTGTGTTTATGTTGATCTCAAACTCTCTGTGGCCCTGGTTCCCAGAGGTCCCAATAGATAGAGATAGGATGTATTAGAAAAGTCCAGAGATAAGAATGAATAATATTGGATATGAATTCAAGAAATAGACCTGAAGCATAATTATTATTATCTTTAATTTATTTGTTCTTGGTGGTGCTGAGGAAATGTTGGGCACAAAAAGTTTATCCATGCAAATCTGAACTAACTTAACATTTTAGTTTTTTTCCAAACAAAATACTCTGCAGACACTTGTTTCCTTCCTCCTGAAGCCCCTGAGAAATTGCAAGGAGAATAACACAGTACCAAACCAAATTGGCTGGGTGTGCAGGAAGTTCAGTTAAGAAGGTGTGAAAATATACTGTGTCAGGGCATGTTAATATGGGCAGAGGAATACAGCAAGCTACTGCTATTCCTTATTCTCCCAGGCTCCGATAAATGGATGTCGTTGTGAGCCCTTGATCAATAAACTGGAGAATCAGCTGGAGGCAACTGTGGAAGAAATAAAAGCTGAGTTTGGGACAGTGCAGGATAATATGAATGCCAAGCTGGGTCAGATGGAGAACAGAACTCAACATCAAGTAAGAAAATGGTCCAGATATCTAATGTCATTATTTCTCTATTAGCACTAGAAACATGGTTCAAGCTTTGTGAATGTTTTTAATTTTCATGGTTTGATCTTTTAAAAAAAATTAAAACATAGGCAGACAAGGTTCCTTGGGTAGGTGTGATATCTTTTATTAAACTAACTGAGTAGTTGGGGGAAAAAAGTTCTTTACAAGTTTTCGAGCACAAGCACCCTTCTTCAGGCACTGGGAGACTCTGCTGCTGTTCTGAGATCTCCAAGGTTGGAAATAAGCTACAAATGTGACAGGAGGTCAGTGAAAATATAAATAGGTGGAAATTTGGAAAACAATGGGTAGAGGAGGGAGGGGAGGAGGGAAAGAGGAGGAAATAATGGGTGAAGGAATGCAAAAGGTGTAAGCATGGGAGACTGCTGTAGTATTGAGTTCTCCAAGGTAGAAATGAGGCAGTCTGTGAAAAAGTAAATAGGTAGAAGTTAGGAAAACAATGGGGAGAGGAAGAAAGGAGGGAAAAATGTGTAAATGGTAAGTTCAAGCAAGTACCTGTTGAATCAGATGTAAGACAAGTTGTAATGTGCTATAAATCCCATGTCTACATTGAGTCCTTGATTTTTTTTGTATCCAGTAAATTTATGAAGTGAAGTTTGTAGGCTCAGCTATGAAGGGCATGTTGTAAGTTCCCTTTGAGGATTAGAACTGAGAGATCAGAGGGGCAGTGGTTGTCTGGTGAGAAGTGAGCACCCACAGGTAATTGGATATTTTTGTCTTTTGATGGATTGTTGGTGTGCATTCATTCGGGTTGTTGTTTGATTGCTACTACATATTTTCCATACTGGCATTTGGTGCACTGGATGAGATGCAGGTTTGCCTTGCTTTATGCGGTACATGTGTTCCCGGAAAACTGCATGTAACTTGAATTTGCATAAAGGGAATCCTGTTTATAAGGTAACAAATAGGGATATGTTCCCATGGTGGTGAGGGAGTGAGGCTGGGGCATGGGACGGGGAGGCGCGGCTGTTGTTGCTACATGCACCTGGGAGGGCTGTGGCCTGGGGGGGGAGGGGGGGCGCGTGCCCCCGGATCTGAGTGCGGAATGAGAGCAGGCTGCCGCTGTGGGCTGGGGCTGGTTGCAGCACCGAGCTCTTCCTGGCACTTGGTGCAGGTGGTGGCGGTGCTGGAAGGGCAGGCTGAGAGGGGCTATAGTGAATTTTGAGGGGCTCCAGGCCCCACTCCCAGTACCACAGCTGCCCACTCCAAGCACTGGGAAGAACCCAGTGCTGCTGCTGTCCCTAGCACAACAGCAGCCTGCTCTTGTCCTGCACACAGATCTGGGGACACATACTCCGTGGGAAGAGCCTGGCACAGACCCACAGCCCTCCCAGAGCATATCAACAAGAGCTGCACCGCTGCGCCCCGCACCCACTGGCAGTTCCCTCCACTTTGCTCCCTGCTGCAGCCCCGGGACCAGCTGACTCCACCTGCCTGTAGCCACTCAGCTGCGCTGCGCCCCTGCCCCCATCCCTTCCCCTACAGACTTACATCACATGTAATGAATTTGGGGTGTAAAAAGAGTCATCATATAAGAGTGAATTTGCATATATAGAACCTGCATAAAGCAAGGGAAGCCAGTATATGACATTTCTGGAGGTGCAGGTATAAGATCCAGGAATGGTAAGCATTCTGTTATGAGGTATAGTTATTCTGGGAGTGGCGATGTGTTGGCAGGTTTTACTTTTCTTGTCCTGGCATGGGCTGGATCCATTTGGTGTGGTTTGGGTCATAGGGAGTTTGCTTCTGGTGATGAAGTTAGCGAGGTTTGGTGCTTGTTTAAAGGCTAGGATGGGTGGTTCTGGGAAGATCGCCTTAAAAATTGGGTTGTCTTCTAGTATGGGTTGCAATTGTTTGAAGATTTTCCATGTAGGTTCCAGGGAAGAATGGTATGTAACAACTAATGGTTAGTTATGATATACCATACCATTAGTTAGTTATGACATACATTAGGAGACTCTGCTGGAATGGTCTGAAGAAGGGTGTTTGTGCCTGAAAGTTTGCAAAGAATTTTTTTCCAACTATTCTGTTGATCTACAAGATCACGAGATATCACTTCTACCGAAAGAATCTTGCCTGCCTATGTCCTTAGACCAACAACCCTGAAAAGTGAAACCTAATTTTTTAAACTGCAATGAGAATAAACATTTTCCAGATATGTTATAAGACAGGAATTGGTTTTATACATGGCCATATAACTGTGGTTTTCCATTCTACCACAGCTCCGTGTTTTAGATAAGCTGATGTCTGAGAGGCTATCTGCAGAGAAAACGGAATGCCTTCACCGCCTTCAACAGCATGCGGAACTGGAAAAAAATGAAGGAGAGAAACGGCAGGTAGGGGGGAAACATGGTTATAGATGGTTCACTGAAACATATATATGGGACTCAAAATGAAAACAGAAACAGCCTTTTAAGTCTTAACCTTAGCAATCAGTAATGTAAAACTTTGGGAGAATTATCCTGGCACATGTCTGCTAGGGGCCAGCAGGGGAGATTACGCTTAGAGGCAATCAACATGGGTTCATTCGAGGTAGGTCCTGTCAGACCAACCTGGTGGCTGTCTATGACCCAGGTCACAAAATCCTTAGACGTAGGGGTAGCAGTGGACATAGTTTTTCGGGACCTTTGGAAGGCCTTCAGCGCTGTCTCTCACCCCATTCTTGTTAAAAAAACTAGGGGACTGTGGCGTCAACATCTACACAGTCAATTGAGTCACTAAATGGCTGGAGGGTCGCACCCAGAGAGTGGTAGTGGACAGGTCTTATGTGACCTGGAGGGATGTGGGCAGTGGGGTGCCCCAGGGCTCAGTTCTTGGGCCCGCACTGTTCAACATCTTCATCAGTGACTTGGACGAGCGGGTTAAAAGCACCCTGTTCAAATTCACAGATGACACTAAGATGTGGGGGAATGTGGGCACACTAGAGGAAAGGAATGGGCTACAATCAGACCTAGACAGGTTACAGGGGTGGGCAGATGAGAATAGGTTGGGATTCAACACAGACAAGTGCAAGGTGATGCACCTGGGGAGGAAGAACCAGCGCCATACCTACAGGCTGGGGAGCTCCCTTCTTGTCAGTGCAGAGGCAGAAGAAGATCTTGGAGTCATCGTTGATGCCAAGATGAAAATGGGCCGGCAGTGTGGGGATGCAGTCAGGAAGGCCAACCGTACCTTGTCATCCACAGATGCATCTCAAGCAGGTGCAAGGAGGTGATCCTCCCCCTCTATGCAACACTGGTCAGGCCGCAGCTTGAGTACTGTGTCCAGTTCTGGGCAGTGTACTTCAGGAGGGATGTGGACAGCATGGAGAGGGTCCAGAGAAGGGCTACTCGCATGACCAGGGGGTAGCAGGGCAGGCCTTAGGGGTAGAGGCTATGGAACCTGAACCTGTTCAGCCTCCACAAGAGAAGGCTAAGGGGGGATCTAGTGGCCATCTACAAACTAGTCAGAGGGGACCAGCAGGCACTGGGGGAGTCCCTGTTGCCCTGAGCACTACCAGGAGTGACGGTCACAAGCTGACAGAGGGTAAATTCAGATTAGACATCAGGAGGTGCTACTTCACGGCTAGGGCAGCTAGGATCTGGAACCAACTTCCAAGTGGTGCTGGCTCCAACCCGGGGGTCTTTAAGAGGAGGCTAGATGTACACCTTGCTGGGGTTGTTTGACCCTCGTACTCTTTCCTGCTATGGCAGGGGGTCGGACTAGATGATCTGCTCAGGTCCCTTCCGAGCTATGAAACTATAGAACCTGGGCTAGACTTGTGCAACTGAACTGGAGTGTCAGGATACTGGATCTCTAACAAAGACTACTTTTCCATAAAAACACAACAACTTCCCTTGCCTTTTCAACCTTTGATATACCAGGTCCTGTAATATCATTGTTTTACTTGTTTTCTAGAAGGACTAGAGAAGATGCAGAGAAGGGCAACAAGGATGATTAGTGATTTGAAGGGGCATCCATATGAGGAGAGTCTAAGGAGACTAGCCCTGTTTAGTTTAGAAAAGAGATGCTTGCGGATAGACATGAGAAGGGTTTACAAAATACTAAATGGCAAAGAGAAAGTTAACAGAGATTTATTATTTTCTGGCTGTCTCAATACAAGAATTAGGGGTCACAAAACAAAACCAACAGGTAGTAAGTTTAAAACTAACAAAGGAAGTTCTTTTCTCATAGCATGTCATGAAAGTGTGGAGCTCATCGGCACAAAATGTTGTGGAAGCTGACAGTTTAGTCAAATTGAGGACATTGAACAAATTATTGGAGGAAAGGGGCATCAGTAGCTATTGGGCGTGGGTACTCAGGACTCAGCCTCTGAATCAGAACTTCCTAGACCCTAAATGCTGGAGGCTGCAAGTGAGAGAGGAACAGTGTAAAAAACTATGGTTATACCCAGTTCAGTCTCCCTTTCAACATTCATTTTCTGCCACTGCATGAGGGTCTTGTTACACATTACAGTTAGTACACGTTAATTTTATTTGGGTGTTAAAATTAGCATGTTCTTTGAGTTGCCCTACATTTAGGGTTAATGCCCCCTGTAACGTGACCTCTGACCTGCCCTGAGAGGGCTGGTGAGCAGAGGTGTGTCTGGGAGTCAAGATGGCTCTGTGCCTGCCCAACTTGCATGCTCTCAGAGGCAAGGTATGTGGTCCAGATTCATAGAATCATAGAAAATTAGGGTTGGAAGGGGCCTCCGGTCATCTAGTCCCCCTGCTCAAAGCAGGACCATCCCCAACTAGATCATCCCAGCCAGGGCTTTGTCTAGCTGGGTCTTAAAAACCTCCAAGAGTGGAGACTGTACAACCTCTCTGGGTAGCCTGTTCCTGTGTTTTCATAGATGTCATAGATGTTAGGGCTGGAAGGGACCTCAGAAGATCATTGAGTCCAGCCCCGCCCCAGGGGCAGGAAGTTGGCTGGAGTCACAGGATCCCAGCAAGATAAATGTCCAGTTGGTTAGATATTAGGAAAAACTTCTCACTTTATTACCTTCCAAGTGAGAAGTTTTTCCTGTTATCTAACCTAAACTTCCCTTGCTGCAACTTGAAACCATTGCTCCTTGTTCTGTCATCTGTCACGACTGAGAAGAGTCTAGGTCCATCCTCGTTGAAACCAGCCTTCAGGTAGTTGAAGGCTGCTATTAAATCCCTGCTCAGTTTTCTCTTCTCCAAACTAAATAAGCCCAGTTCCCTCAGCCTCTCCTCAAAAGTCAAGTGCCCCAGCCCCATAACCATTTTTATTACCCTTGGCTGAACTGTTTTCAATTTGTTTACATCCTTTCTGTAGTGGGGGACCCAAAACTGGAGATAGTGCTCCAGATGTGGCCTCACCAGTGCCAGATAGAGGGGAATAATCACTTCCCTCAATCTCCTGACAAACCTTCTACTAATGCAGACCAGTATGCCGTTAGCCTTCTTCACAACAAGGATGCACTCTTGGCCCACATTCAGTTTATTGTCCACTGTAACCCCCAGGTCCTTTACTGCACAGCTGCTGCCCAGCCAGTCAGCCCCAAGCTTGTACTGGTGCATGGAATTGTTCCATCCTAAGCGCAGGACTTCGCACTTCTCCTTATTGAACTTCATGAAATTTATTTTGGTCCCATTCTCCAATTTGTTGAAGTCTATTTGAATCCTAGCCCTACCTTCCAGCATATCTACTACTCCCCCCCAGCTTAGTGTCATCTGCAGACTTGCTGAGGGTGCGCTCCATCCCATCTTCCAGGTTATCGATGAAGATATTGAACAGAACCAGACCCAGGACTAAACCCTGGGGCACTCCACATGATACCAGCTGCCAACTAGACATCAAGCTGTTGACTGCTACCTTCTGAACCTAATGATGCAGTCAGTTTTCTACCCATCTTACAGTCCATTCATCCAACCCATACTTCCTTAGCTTGCTTGCAAGAATGTTGTGGGAGACCTGTATCAAAAGCCTTGCTAAAGTTAAGGTATATCACATCCACAGAACCAGTCATCTCATCATAGAAGGCAATTAAGTTGGTCCAGCATGACTTGACCTTGGTGAATCCATGCTAACTGTTCCTAATCACTTTCTTCTCCAAGTGTTTAGAAATGGATTTCTTGAGGCCCTGCTCCATGATTTTTCCACACACTAAGGGGAGGCTGACCAGTCTATAGTGCCCTGGATCCTCCTTCCCTTTCTTAAAGATGGGCACTATATTTGCCCTTTTCAAATCGTCTGGGACCTCTTTGGCTAGCAGCTTTGCAACCACGTCAGCTAACTCCCTCGGCCCCCTTGGTCCAGTCCCATGGACTTGTACATGTCCAGCTTTTCTAAAAAGTCCCTAACCTGTTCTTTCACCACAGTTGGCTTCTCATCTTCTCTGCAAACTGCTGCCAGGTGCAGTAGTCTGGGAGCTGACCTTGCCTCTGAAGATTAAAGTGAAAAAGGCATTGAGTACTTCAGCCTGTTTTGCATCCTCTGTCACTAGATTGCCTTTGCCATTCCGTAAGGGACCCACACTTTCCCTGATCTTCCTCTTGTTGCTGACCTACTTGTAGAAACCCTTCTTGTTACCTTTCTCATCCTTTCTTAACTGCAATTTCAGTTATGCTTTGGCCTTCCTGATTTCATTCCTGCAGGCCTGAGCAATAATTTTACACTCCTCCCTAGTTTTTTGTCCAAATTTCCACTTCTTATAAATCTCCTTTTTTGTGTTTTAGCTCATTGAAGAGTTCCCTGCTAAGCCAAGCTGGTCTTCTGCCATACTTGCTAGTCTTCCTGCACATCGGGATGATTTGTTCCTGTGCCCTCAGTAAGGTTTCTTTAAAGTACAGCCAGCTCTTCTGGACTCCTTCCTTCTCCCACCCCCCGACTGGCCTCCCAGGGGATCGAGCCCATCAGTTCCCTGAGTTGAAGTTTACTTTTTGGAAGTCCAGGGTCATTACTCTGCTGTTCTCTAAGTCCCACTGGGCCTGCCAGCCCCAGCCTGCCTGCAGGCTGTGTCCCTGCTGCCCCCGCCATTCAGATCAAGCCCATCACCCCACCTCTGCGAGCCTGGATTGCCACTGTCCCTTCATCAAGTGTGGGAACCCCTCCCTGCCACTCAGGACTCCCTGTCGTGTCCCCCCTCCCCCCCGGCTGCCCTTGTGGCTCACCTCCACACCCCATGTTCCCTGGCTCACCTACAATTGATGATGTCCCCAGGGAGCAAGCAGGGAAAGGGAACTGGGCCATTGCTGCTCTTCTGGCTGAGCCCAGCCCAGAGAACTTCAGCAGAAGTGGGTGGGTTCCTCTTCCCTGCTTGTTGCCCCAGGACAGCGCTGGAAGCCACAGATGATCTGTGAGGGCCGAGGGCAGAGGGGGAGCCCCAGGGGCTGGGAAATGCCTGGAATGGGAATGGAGGGGGGAATTTACCTTTTAGATTCCACCCCCATCCCTCACTGTCACTGTGGGGGACGATAGAGCAGGTGGGAGCAGTGCCTCCAGGGATGCTGGAGGATCACTCCCAACTGGTTTTGCCCTTGTGGAGTAGTCACACATCGCTGCAACAGGAGATGCCAAAAACCAGTTAGAGAGAATTCTCAATGGAAGAAGTTAATCTCCAAGCCACCCAGAGGGCCCTTAGCATGCATTTCCCTGTCCTATTGTGTGGACACTTCTGTTTTATGCGCTCTTAACATGTATTTTAAGTGAATGTATAACAACACCCTGACACAGGATACTGGGCAAGATGGACCTATGGTCTGCCTCAGTAAATGGCAGTTCTAATGTTCTTACATTCTTGTCACCAATGAGTTTTCAAGATACTGGAGGCTTGAAAACTGAATGTAACAAAACCCAGCTTTTCCAGTATTTCAGACCTTCTTTCTACACCTTTTAAAACAACAGCAACAAAAAGTCACAAGCTCAGGCTTTTCCTCCTTGTAATCTGTGTGGTTTCTCCCCAGAGAAGATCCCTTTTCTGCTTTTCCTTTCTTTCTATGGTATTTCTGTGTCCTTTTTTAAATAAAGAATGTTCATGGAGTGAAACAGGAAGAAGTGAAACAGGTCTTCTACCACAGCATTATGGCAATAGCACAGTTTCCTCAATTTAAGCAATGTTTCAAATTTGAGCCCTTTTATGCTCAATGGGGAAATAATTATGCTGGTTTCTTTCACGGGAAGTAAGTGAACAAGAATAGATATTCCAGTATACTCAACTATACCCACCTAGTCTCCTGCCCTAGCTTCTCTGCAGACTCTGAAAATTTGATGGAGAGGAGAGGTTAGGGAAAATCTTCTTGGCCTCTCATGCAGGGCCAGTTAGTGCTTTTTAAAAAGGAGTAAATTATCTTGGCACCTTTTGGTAAAGCCACCGGTAAGCTAGAGCTGTGATATGATCTATTAGGACAATCGAGTCCAGGTGTACTGTACCTGTAGGAACAGATATAATCTCTGTGTCTGACCTGTCTGTCATTCCCAAAATAATTTTTCCGGAGAAAGTACTTATGAAGATGAGTAAAAAGTAGAGCAGCCTCAAGGTTGATAAGAAGAGGCATAGGTATTAAATTGCCTTCTCAGCTTATAATTTTGAGGGCTAGCCTATGAATACTGAGAAAACCTGTCCTTATATATGTACAAGTAATCTCCTAAGAATACTGAAAGCGAAAGAGATCACCAATGGTATGTGACAAGCAATCGGGACTAACATTCTTGTTCTCTTAGGGCCTTATCCAAAATCAGTGAAAAGACTGGATTAGCCCTTTTATAAAGCCCTTAGGCAGAAGCCTTTTATTTCCATGGCCCAAACTTACAATGACATATAAATAACAGGAAAATAAGAGTAAATGGAGGAATATTCTTTCTTTGTAATTGAGTTCCTAATGCATTTTAAAATGTTTGCTGGCAGACAGCTTTCTAATGTTGGGAATATGGGTATTCAGTTAAGAACTTCTGTAACTTGAAAGCTCTTCGTTGATTATAATTTAGCGCTGATCTCTGATTTTTATAGCACAAAATTAACAATGAGGAGCACAGATCGGCACTGGTATTAAAATGTGTGCCCATGTACTGTTGAAGCAGTTGATCTGACTTCCCGCTTTAAAACCTGGCAGCTCTGACTGTATGTCACAATGTAATGTTACTAAATTTATTTATAGCACAAGAAAATTACCAGTGATTGTACATTTATACGTACTCAGCCTTATCATGCATGGCCAAAAGGCTGCATCTGAGATAACATGAATGGATTTAAAATGTGGAAAGTTAAATTAAAAATGGGTTTATGTCATTGTCCAATTCATATTTTTCACAGATTTCTTTGGTGGATGAATTGAAAACCTGGTGCATGCTAAAGATTCAGAATCTGGAACTCAAACTTTCTGGAGATTCTAGATCTTCAAGACCAAAATCAACTCTGTCAACTTGTGAGTCCCTCACGGAGACCGTGGATACAGAGAATCCCCATAGTGCCAAGGATGGTAAAACTAACCAGACTCCACTGCAGTCAGAGGGTTCACAGCAACATTCCTATATCACTCTTCAGAACAGTCTCTCAGAAGACATGGGCAGGAGTAAAGGCCAAACATCAGAACAAAGTTTTGGAAAGCATTATTTTGTTCCACATGACAGCATGTCAGGTACAATCCTCTTTGGTATTTTGGTGTAATATTCAGAACCCAAGTGCTGATTAACTGTGGGATGTTTTACAGTGCCAAGTATATTAACACAAGCCATATGCTTTCAGTCACCCATACATCCCTTCCCTACCTCCACAGAGAGACTTCCGGTTAGAACATACTGGGCACATGTACACGTGCTGATTTAAGGTGCATTAAGGGTACACATCTACACGTGCACACCCTTGATGTGCTTTAAAAATGGTGGTATTAGGCTAGTAATGCTTCAATCTGATACCTGGAAAAGCAGGTATTAAATTTAGGCATGAATAGCTAAAGTGCATTAACGTACATGTAGACGTGTTACGGCACATTAACACTGTATATGGACTGACTTGGGAGTCACTTTAGTCCCATATCAGTCTGTGTACACGGCATTAATGTGTTTTAACATATGCACATGTAGATGTGAGCCTAAATCACCTTAATGTGCATTAAGCTGATGCGTATTAGATTTAGGTGTGTCTAAATGCATGTGTAGACACACCCCTGCCTCCTTCAAGGCAGCTACCAACACTGCAGGGCTCAACTGACAGAAGTTCACTGTCTCATCTTTCCTTGAGACTTCCAGTTTATTTTATCTTTGAAGCCCGATCTTCTGAGGATGCAAACCAAAATTGTTTCTTTGAAGTTTCTACCAGTTTAGGGGATAGCAAGGGGCTAGATCTCTTCCAACCCAGGGTCTGACATAAGTTTGCACCAAATTGCTTGCATTGAATTAAGCATGTTATACTCACCTGTTACAAATGTATGGAACCCTGTTTCTTAGGTAAAACCTACCATTTTATGGGGACTGTACCCCATGATCACCATAGGGATACATGGTTTTCTGATCGCTGCGTTTCTGCAGGAGCAGTCTTGGATTCACAAAAGAATAAGCACTGTGCCATCTAGCCATGAACCTACATTTGCAGCTCTTTGCCACACACCCATATGCCTTGTATAGTAGAGGTGGGGAGGTTTAGATGCCCAAGAATGAGATTAAGAGGAGCCAGAATATTAAGGAGGGACCTGGTGGCATCAGCTAGTTAGAAATGCTGAGGAGAGGCGTGTGAGTAAATATGTTCATTTTAACAAGATTGTGAAGTTACTCTTACAAAGGTGGGATAAGGCAATAATAGTATAAGATTCTCCAAACTGTATAGCATTGTGTGAGAGAGAACTTGTCCTTCACAGCCTTCAGAACACATGCTATTTCTCCTTCATGATTCCCTATACAAAAAAAAATCTGCTCAGAACTGTGTTTTTCTTACAGGTGGAGAACAACAATTGGTAGCCAGTGGTTCAGCTCCTTCTGCAGTTGTTCCTCAAGCTGTTAGGCCTAAGGACAAAGCTGTTAGCTCTGCTGCTATCAACTGGTTCCAGCAGGAGCTGCCATCGTCAGAGCTTTTAGGTTCCAAATTAAAACATGTTAAGGTACAAACTGCTTTGCAGCCCTTGACAGAACTTGCAAAAACTGAGCAACAGAGTGGCTACTTCATAAACAAAGGAACTCAGACAAAGAAATCTAGCAAGAGTGGGCAGTCGAGACACAGGCCTCAGCAGCACTCAGTAACACATCAGACCCAACAGCAGCAGCCACCTGCTCTGCCTTCGGGTGATCATTCCACTCCTCAGATTAGAGACACTTCCCAAGCACTAGAGATTACTCAGTACTTTTTTGAGGCCGTTTCCACTCAAATGGAAAAGTGGTATGAACGCAAGATTGAAGAAGCCCGGTGCCAAGCTAATCAGAAAGCGCAGCAGGACAAAGCTGCACTCAAAGAACATATTAAAAGTTTAGAGGAGGAGCTCAATAAATTAAGGACTAAGGTACAAAAGGAAAGCTAACATCCATGAATCGGGTGCAGGAAAGGAGATGTTGCAAGACTGGTTTTGGAATCTGTTGGTATACAGAACGTTGTGCATGTTATGTACAAACATAAAAGATGCCCTTTTTAAGGAAGGAAAATAACAAAGGGTATTTATACATGAAAGCTTGCTAAGAATAGTTTTTCCAACTAAGAAAAGATATCAGATTTACCCAAAGAACCTTATCTGCTAAAGACATACAGCAACACACAAAGTAAGGGTGAAATCCTGGTTCCACTGAAATCAATGACAAACTCACTGGTTTCAACACCACCAGCGTTTCTACCTGAACAACTTGTTCAGCATATTCATTAGTTTCTTTGGTCTCCTCTTTGCCCCCCTAGGCCTGGTCCCAGAGCTGTCCCTAGGAGTATGCAGGGGCTGGGTGGTGAGCGACCAGAGCCGGCAGAGCAGGTTGTGGGGGTTGCCAAGCGGCTGAAGCAGGGGATCTGGGGGCAGCAAGCAGCCGGAGCTGGCAGCGAATTGTGGCAACCGTGGGATCTATGCAGTCACCCCAATTCGCTCCCCATCCCCAGGGATGGCTCTGCCTGGTTCCCTTTATGTGGAAAGAGAGACATCTTGTATATCTACAGTTCCTGAATTAAAAATTCTACAGATAAGCAGATAAGCAGTTTACACAGCTGTAAACTGATTCACAGAACTAACTTTTTTAACAAAACTCAGAGCCATTTGAACACGTCTTTCCTAAAAAATGGAAAACTTGGAACGTTGTACCCAACGTTCTCCTCTGTGATTTGCTACTCAGAAATACAAGCAGCCCCTGCTTAGCACTCTTAATTGGTTCCTGAAAAAATGAGCATTAAGCAAAACATGCTGCCAGCTGTACAATGCCTGTGAGCGTTGTAATGAAACTCACTGAGCACTAAGTGGACTCGGATATCAATGTAAAGCGAGCATTATAGTGAAATAGCACGACGCAAAACAGTGTTAAGTGGGGATTGCCTGTATTTATCTTATTGTTTAGCATTGTTTAGTTTATTGTGGTAGCATCTAAAGTCCTTGACTACATTGGGCCCTCATTGTATTACGTCCTGTACAACCATAAGATATCAAAGCTTATTTCATCTGCAGTCCCTCTTGGGTTTCCTGCTTGCATCAGGCAGGAGGCACACAAGGTACTATTAATAGGGACAAAGATATTTAATAGATACTGACAGCCCGGAAACAGCTCTTTCAAACTGCAGCACCCTACCATGGAAAAAGATAGAGGCAACCTCTTGACAATGAACATAACATGTGTGACAGTATCGTCAACACAGCATGAACTCTTTACAAATCCAACTTTTTTCATTTTAGTATGTGTATAAAGCAAAGAAAATTGTATTATATTACAGTATTTTTAATTCTTATTAATGCACTATCCAGACAAGTACAGTATATCTGTAGTAACTGAGATATTTGTTAGTTTTACTGCTTTGACTTCAGTAGTCAAAAATAAAGATTTAGACACTTTAGTATGTTTACAATTTTTAAGTCGGTTGTTTTAACTATGTAGGAATGCAGAGGAACAGCTATTTAATTTTTGTACCTTAATAAAGTGAATGTTTTTGCCAAGTAATTAAATATAAATGTTGCCAAGAAATCCATTTTCATGTTTTCTACTTTTGCTGATTTGAACATCAGTGACTCTATATAGGATATGTAAACAGGAGGGAAAAGAGGTGGTGTAGTCTAAATAGATGGCAATTAGGATCCTGACTGCTAATGCTGATTTGTCATAGATTTTCTCTATACAGAACGCAAAACTGAATGGCATCTTGGCTGTGCCTGAAGAGCTCATTGCCACTTTTGAAAGTGTACCTTTCTTTTTTTCGGAGTAGATGGTAGAAGTAAAAAGCAAAGTCAAGTTGATCAAGTCGGGGTTCTCTAGTGGGTGGCCTGTGATTTGTATGCAGTCACCAGAGGTTAAGCTGCAGCCCCCAGGCTCCAAGTCCCGATGCCCATCCCTCACTGGCTGGCTACTCAGCCTGATAGAAATACTTTACCAAGCTGGCAGAGGTAGCTTCGTAAAAACACCCTTCAGTCATAAAAACCTCTAGCAACCTGCAAACCCATCAATATTAACAATGCCCTGAATAGTTACTTATTTTTATAAGAACACCTTACAGAAAATATTCCTAAAAGACTATAATGTCTAAGAAATGCTAACAAAGAAATAACACCAACCCCTATCTTTATTATTCATTTTATTTTTTGCCTTTTTTCAGCACTCTTTTTTCCTCCCTTCACATGCGTTAACCAAATATGGGGTATATCTAAATAGATATGGTATGTCATTTTTTCTGATAGCCATAAATTCAGGGTAACAGAAGGAAGCAAGAAAAAAAACCCTTTAAACTGTATTCCATCTTTAAACTTTACAAGTATTTTAGTACAAGGCTGCTGTCTTGACCAACTGGTGCATTAAGTGCTGTATTTCTCACTGGGATAAAGTCCATTGGTTCTCAGTGAAATAAAGTCAGGATTTTGCCAGCTGAAGTGTTTTCTTAAGCTCCTGAAGTTGCATGTTGCCATGAGTTATCATCATCTTAATTGTATCCTGTAAAGAGAAACAGAATCTGCTGAACTGAACATATGTACTGTAACATGTTACAATATACAGATTTTCACAAGAGCTTCTGCAGTTCTCTCTCAATTTATTTTTCTGAGGCAGGCAACGGCAAGCAATAAAATATTCAGCCTCTGAGAGATAAAGACTGCACAATACTTTTATTGTTAAAGTAGACGGAGCAACTATTTATGGACTCTTCATTCTTAATGATGCCCTGGTTTAAAATGGTGTAAACATAAATGGTAAAAGCCCTTTCACTTGAAAGCTAATGAGAACTTTCTTTATGCAAGTCCAAATGCTTTTGAGGGGTAAAAACAACAAACAGATGTTGTAAAGATGTTTCCAGAACTAAACAATATACGGCACAGATGGAAGTCATAATTTTCACCTGATCTTGCCCCAGAAAGTGGCCTACAGCCATGACCAAACAGAACTGCAAGGATGCAGACCGCTTTAAAAGGGTCCAATTCCACAAAAATCTGAACCCTCACTGCTTGATGGTTCAGATGAAAACGCTCCAAAACAGAGCACGTTCTGTAACCTGCATCTGCGGAGCTCCCAGCCCATTGTTGTTTTCAGAATGGAAGGGGGGAAAGGGAGCAGAGGGAGTTCTGTCTGGGCTTTTTTCAGCCAGAGCTGGAGGGTAGGACAGGTGGATTGGAGCCCCTGTCCAGCTACCCCATCCTCCCACCCCGGCTGGGGAACCCCAAGAATGAGCACCCTCAGCTCCCTTTCCCCCCTCCCATTCTGAAAACCGTACTCCGGTTGGGAGTGGGGAGTGGTGTTGCTACAGAGACCGGGCTGCAGGCTGGCAGGAAGCAGCTGGAATCCTCCTGGGCCCAACAATGAACTTCGACTGGGTTGGGGGGAAAATCACTGCATTAATGACATTAGCACGTATACACATGTGCTAATGCGACTTAGCTATTCATGC
>NW_017728918.1:70939359-70946349 GCF_001723895.1 Crocodylus porosus
GGGTTCTCTAGTGGGTGGCCTGTGATTTGTATGCAGTCACCAGAGGTTAAGCTGCAGCCCCCAGGCTCCAAGTCCCGATGCCCATCCCTCACTGGCTGGCTACTCAGCCTGATAGAAATACTTTACCAAGCTGGCAGAGGTAGCTTCGTAAAAACACCCTTCAGTCATAAAAACCTCTAGCAACCTGCAAACCCATCAATATTAACAATGCCCTGAATAGTTACTTATTTTTATAAGAACACCTTACAGAAAATATTCCTAAAAGACTATAATGTCTAAGAAATGCTAACAAAGAAATAACACCAACCCCTATCTTTATTATTCATTTTATTTTTTGCCTTTTTTCAGCACTCTTTTTTCCTCCCTTCACATGCGTTAACCAAATATGGGGTATATCTAAATAGATATGGTATGTCATTTTTTCTGATAGCCATAAATTCAGGGTAACAGAAGGAAGCAAGAAAAAAAACCCTTTAAACTGTATTCCATCTTTAAACTTTACAAGTATTTTAGTACAAGGCTGCTGTCTTGACCAACTGGTGCATTAAGTGCTGTATTTCTCACTGGGATAAAGTCCATTGGTTCTCAGTGAAATAAAGTCAGGATTTTGCCAGCTGAAGTGTTTTCTTAAGCTCCTGAAGTTGCATGTTGCCATGAGTTATCATCATCTTAATTGTATCCTGTAAAGAGAAACAGAATCTGCTGAACTGAACATATGTACTGTAACATGTTACAATATACAGATTTTCACAAGAGCTTCTGCAGTTCTCTCTCAATTTATTTTTCTGAGGCAGGCAACGGCAAGCAATAAAATATTCAGCCTCTGAGAGATAAAGACTGCACAATACTTTTATTGTTAAAGTAGACGGAGCAACTATTTATGGACTCTTCATTCTTAATGATGCCCTGGTTTAAAATGGTGTAAACATAAATGGTAAAAGCCCTTTCACTTGAAAGCTAATGAGAACTTTCTTTATGCAAGTCCAAATGCTTTTGAGGGGTAAAAACAACAAACAGATGTTGTAAAGATGTTTCCAGAACTAAACAATATACGGCACAGATGGAAGTCATAATTTTCACCTGATCTTGCCCCAGAAAGTGGCCTACAGCCATGACCAAACAGAACTGCAAGGATGCAGACCGCTTTAAAAGGGTCCAATTCCACAAAAATCTGAACCCTCACTGCTTGATGGTTCAGATGAAAACGCTCCAAAACAGAGCACGTTCTGTAACCTGCATCTGCGGAGCTCCCAGCCCATTGTTGTTTTCAGAATGGAAGGGGGGAAAGGGAGCAGAGGGAGTTCTGTCTGGGCTTTTTTCAGCCAGAGCTGGAGGGTAGGACAGGTGGATTGGAGCCCCTGTCCAGCTACCCCATCCTCCCACCCCGGCTGGGGAACCCCAAGAATGAGCACCCTCAGCTCCCTTTCCCCCCTCCCATTCTGAAAACCGTACTCCGGTTGGGAGTGGGGAGTGGTGTTGCTACAGAGACCGGGCTGCAGGCTGGCAGGAAGCAGCTGGAATCCTCCTGGGCCCAACAATGAACTTCGACTGGGTTGGGGGGAAAATCACTGCATTAATGACATTAGCACGTATACACATGTGCTAATGCGACTTAGCTATTCATGCCTAAATTTAATCCCTGCTTTATACAGGGATCAAATTTAGGCTCACATAGCCTTAATTCACCATTTTTAAGGGTGCATTAAGAGCGTGCACATGTAGACGCATGCTCTTAATTCACCTTAAAAATGGCCATTTTAGGCCAAGACCAATTAAGAGGCACGCATAGACACCCACTTGGATCTGCAACAGTGACTGCTCTTCTGTGTGCACCCTTGGACATTTTCCTAACATTTTTGTATTACGTGGCCTAATTCCAGCCACTACTTCCTCAGTATTGACTAGGGAATGTGCATAGGTGAAAAGCAGAGAAATGGAGCTGCATGAAAAAAAAAAAAATGAAGGCTTCCCTACCCCATATGTACTTCCTATATTCAGACAGCCATCTGTGTTTGGCTTTGTTTTACTTGAATTCAAAATATTAATTTAAAAATTAAAAGCAGATACAAAGAAACAACCCCAGTGGAAATGAGATTGTTATAGTAGTCACATTACTAAATTTTAGAAATAATAGTTTTGTCTGCTTTCTGTTCCAAGGAAGGTCTTTTTTTAAATTTCCATTTGCACAGCTAAAGAGTCAGAAGAATGTTACACTTGACAAGAAATAAATGGAGAGGTGCACCTTGGTTTGTATTGGTTCGTATGTAAACATGACAGGAAAAAATCACATTCCAAAAACCCAGTTTTACAGAAGTCTCGGCACGCTTCTCATAAAATAAAAGCATCTTGCAAACTGCAGTCTTTAGCACTGAGTATGCTGCCAAGAGTTGAAAGGGCACCTGCTTGGGATTGCTGTTTATTCCTTACCTCTTCTGTAGCATCTTTATTTCTTTTGAATTCTTCCCTTGCCCACTGCTTGAGATAGTGACGATCATCTTCAGTAGGTACCTCACGAATAGCCCGCAGAATTCTTCTGTATAACTGAAGAACCTGCTGCCTTCTCAAGAACTGTGGAGGACAGGAGAAACAGCAGTTACACATGCTGTTGCAATGCTTTCCAGTCAGTGATACCAATGGTTTTTAAGCTGCCTTCTGTGGAACCCTGGGGTTCCACGACAAGTCATTAGGGGTTCTGCAAAGAGATTGGGAGTAATGACAGAGCAGGCCAGGAAGCAGTATGCCAGCATTGCTGGGCCTGGTTTCCTGGCTCCATGTTATCTCACAGGACAGGGGCAGAGTTTCTGAGGCAGAAATAGCAACATAAAAGGGTTACGTGGTTTTAGGAAGTTTGAAAACCAGTGAGTTATACTATCAGAGAAAGCACTATTTTTTTAAAATCATTGTCTAGTTTTAAGGAAGAAAATAAAGCCACCTGAAAATTAAATTAACCACAAGAAACCATTTGCCAAAAAAACCCTCCTGTACATCATTGGTAAAGAATCTTTTCCTCGCTGTGTAGAATTTTTTTCTTCATTTATTTGCAGGTCAGCCCTACACGGCGAGGCAAAAACTGCTCACCCCAAAAGAACTTGGGTGAGACATGAGACTTAACGGGCATATCTACATGTTCATATATGCATGTTTACTACTGTGCATTAAATTTAGTACCTCTAAGGTAAAGTACTAAATAAATGCACATTAGATTGCCCTAAAAGTGTATGCTTTTTAGTGACGCTTAATGCTCAGTAGCCTATTTTTACTGCACATTAGCATATTAGCATGGTTTTTGACCTGATGCTTTAAATATGCAGTAAAACACTGTGCATGAAAGTACACATATAGATGTGCCCACCAATTGCTAAGCTTGGTTTTGCTACTTTATTGGCTCATCAAATATCACTGCTGTTGTACAGGATATACTAGAAGAAGTGACCCGAGGAACAAAATTAAATGAGCCAAACACAAAATGCACCATGTGAACAGAGAATAAACTTGAACACAAAGCGTGGTACTTATTTATGTACATTAAGAAAAATATTTAAAGCATGCTATTAAGTCTTAGAAAGGCGGATTGAGAAGTTGCAGGAGATAAATGGGTTTTAATGCGAAATTTGAAAGAAAATGATGCTTAGCGCACAAAAAGGCGGAGTTCTATGTGCATGAAAGTAAGATGCTCAATCCTAGTTGGACAAAGCGAGACTGACTTGTGGTGATTGCTAATAATGGGCATGTTAGGACTGGAAAACAACAATAACTTTAAAATGGGTTGCTCAGTGCCCACCAGATCTTTCTGCATAAGTCATGAAGGGTCCATGCACATACAAGTATTTTGATACTGAATGTGTATTTTCTGCATGGGACACAGTCATTTCTATTCCTGTTCACTGATGAATTCTTGCTTCACATGCAGTAAAAGGCTGTGATACCTCACAGGCTTTCCATTACTGAGATAACTTCCAAAAGGAAATTAAGTTCAGTCTATAGTAAAATTAAGACTTAGAAGAGAAACAGTAAACATTAAACTCAATTATGTGGTCTGAATATCATATAACTAGATGAGTTGTTTTTTTTTCCAGTGTTAACTAGGAGAGGTCTGTAAAAAGGTTTTGCAATTCCTAGGAAGCAGACAAGAATCAGGACCCCATTATACCACACACTATAAGAAATGTGTGGCAGGTCAGTAGGGGGTGCTCCTGCATTGAGCCACCCACCTCACTGTGCCCAACCACCTCCCAGGCTCCAAGTGCCTCCCTGGGGGTGCCTCACATTTGGCCGACCCCCTGCCTGGAGCACACCCGCTAGCCTGGGGCTAAAACTGCCACCACCCGTGGCTTTGCACCCCCTGGGAAACGCAGGCCTAGTAGCCCTCGAGGGTATTTGATTCACTTCAAGAACTTGGGATGCTTTCCTCAGTAGGAAGCACAAGTAATGGTCTTTCTTAGTCAGCTGAACCAAGGAGCCCCAAGGCATAATCTAGACCCACTCCCAATGAGTTTCCCATACTAGGTACAAAGGAGAACTTTCTTGGTTACAAGGGGTAAGGTTGGAATAGGGTACAGGGTAGATCAATATCAGAGAAATCCCATAGAGCAAACTCCCATGGCCGGGTAGCCTTTGATCACACATCTGAGTTACTGCAAGCTATATATCTAGTTAGATCTCAAGTAGCTTACTCACAAGTAACATCCAGAGGCAGGTGGAGATTCCCTCTGGAGGCAGGCCGTTCCTTGATCATGAGTTTTAAGAGAGAGAGAGAGCAAACTTCAGATGGTCCAGCTCTTCTCTCTCTGAGTCTTCCTCATGGCTGCTGCCCCCTCCTCCTGGGCAGGCCTTAACTTATATAGCCCTTATGACATCATTTACCTGGTCCAATGGAGGTCAGCACCTGTTGGCTGTTAGCCAACCAATTTGAAATGCATCACTAGTTGCTGGGCAGACTGGCAGTCTCTAGCTCCCCAAGAAGCCCAAGCCTGTCACCCAGGTATGTAATGCCAGTCAGGCAGGCAGAGGGAGCATATTTCCCCCCTCCCTCAGGAATGTATCCCGCTCAAGTTACCTAAAGAGATAGGGTAAAGATGTGTATCCTCTGCTGGCCCCATCCTAACTAAATTGTCAGAGAGCAGAGTTTTTGGGGAGAAACAGAGGTGGCCTTCTGCCACTGCATGGTCTGTGCCCTAATGTGCTTACCATCTAAGGCCTACTTGAAACACAGGTTCATAGCCTGGCAACATCACTAAAGGACATATTTTTACACCAAAATAGTTATCCCAGTGCCTAGTGTGGATAAAGTTACATCGGCATCAAAGTGTTACACTAATACAGCCAATTACTCACGTTATACCAGCAATCTCAACACCAGACATCCACATGGGTCAGGTGGAGAGGGGTGTGCCACTTTGAGTAAATCTTACGCGGGGGTTACGTTCTGAAGTCAGTGCGTAAGGCGAAAATTGCATATAGTGAAAATTGGCCTTCCCGCCAGGCTTCACCACTGAGCAGCTGCTGCCGCCGCAGGGCCCGGACAAGGCGGGTGCAGCGCCACACAGCCCGTGCGTGCAACAGCTGCACCTTCCACATGCACTCCTTCCCCTCTTGTCCTCCGCTGCTTCGTCCTGCCAGAGCAGCCAGCTGAGCGTGAGCGAGCTACCGCCCCCCAGCCCCAGCAGCTGAGTGCGTCTAGCTGAATTCGCGTAAGTTAAATACGCGTAAGATGTGACTTGGCTGTATAGGCAAAGTGGTATGGTGTGTGTGCACAGATAAGCTGTGAGACAGTGATCAGAAATGGTTTTGAGCGACAGGCCTAAACAACTCAGCTCTAGTCTGAGGTAGATTGGATGCCTTTCTTCATCATCTAGCTGTGGTGTGGGAGAAGCCTACTTCTTAGGTTGCCTTGAGACAGGGACAGGCAAAATGTGGTCCATGGATTGGATTGGGTCTGTGGTAGACTCAATTTCCCAGCAGTCCTTGCCCCCTGTCTGTGGCTGCTTTCCATGGAGACCCCAGGAACAGCAGGGCTGTGACAGTCCAGAGCCAGGGTTTCTATGGAGACTGGCCCCAGCAGCACTGGCCGGATGTGCGAGCTGTTCCAGGGCTGGGATCTTGCACCGGTGATGGCATGGGCTGGAGCTGGGGGCAGAACTGCAGTCTGGTATCCACGCACCCCAGGCAGGGGCATACAGGCAGCAGCTCGTGGCTCTGCCCCAGCTCTGGATCACACTTGTCAGGCCCACAAGGCCTGGAGGGGAAGGGGCTGCTGGGAAATGGAATCTGGCAGCTGTCTGGATCTGCCATTTTGCCCACCCCTGACTTAAGACAAAATATAGCAAGTACATGGAGGGTATAGGAAGGAGCCCAAGAAGACAGGGACACAAGATGCATCTCACCTTGCCAGCTCTTGTCTATTAAGTAGCACACCATAACTGAGATGACAAAGGAGCATCTCAGGCCCCTGCCACACGTTACTTGTGATTACCAATTACTTGGCAATTACCTGTCTGGCCATATGTGCAAAGTAACTGTCACACAATTAATTGGTTAACTACATAATAAATTGAGACCTGCCACAAATACAAAGTACTTCTCATGCCACAAAAATGGCCCTTTATCCTCAGCCCGGCCAAAGCTTTGCTCCCCAGAGCCATGTCCTCCACCATCCTGCTTTCCAATGATCGTAGATGTGCCCACTCAGCTATAACAAGAGCCAAGCAGCTACAAAGTTAGGGCTTGAAAACATGTTCCAAGGGGATATAGCTGGTTTCTAGCCTGCTTAGATCTGATGATGTGGCAGGGCCCTCACACATACATGACTAGAGAGCCACTGAACAGCTTGCTTCCATTTTTAGAGAGTGGAAAGTTGCATTGACCGGCCCTGTCAGCATTTTCCCCATTTACATGGGAACAACAAACTGAATATCAACTTCTCCCACCGCCTCACAGGCAGCTCTAGTGAGTTTAATTAACGGCAAGGATGAATGGACATACACACCTGAG
>NW_017728918.1:70946879-70957205 GCF_001723895.1 Crocodylus porosus
CCTGGCAGGACCTGAATGGGGGCAGCTAGGCCGAGCGGCGGAGCCTTACCCCAGCCGGGCCGTGGGAGCGGGGCGGGGCGGTACCTGCTTGAGACTGAGCGCGGCGGGCAGCAGGCGGGAGGCGACCATGGCGGGCGGCCCCAGTGCGGCCCCGCCCGCGGGCCGGGCTGAGCGCGGGCTGTCCCCTCCCCCGCAGGAGGCCCGGCCCGGCGCGTCAGCGCAGCTAGCGGTAACGCCGGGTGAGGGAGCCATGTCACGTGTCGAGCATCTCGGGGCTGGACGAGATGGGCGCCTGCCAGCCCTTCCGCTGCTGGTGCTATGTACGTATGTGTATACACTTACATGCATACAGCAGCCTATACATATACATATATATAAAATGTATGTAAAGAAGAAAATATTTCATGAAGATTACACGTATAAAAAAGTTCTTAGCAAGCTTTCCTGGGCATGTGTGTGTATATGCATACGCCCCCACCCCCCAGCTTGATAAGAACTTTTTTCCAACTATGCAGCTGGTCTAATAAAAGATACTGCATCTACCCAAAGCCCCTTGCCTGCCCTTACCCAGGAAGGAAGGGAGTCAGAGCTGGACTTCGCAGTGCGAGTGTGTGGTCAAAGGCTGCAGGGGGTAGGTGGTTGCTGTGGCTCTGACTGTGGCCCTGACTCAGTCACCCACTGCCCTTGCCCTCCCCCTCCTACTTGAATCCAAGATCCCCAAGCTGAATGAGGGGGTGGAATACTCATTTTGTATTTGAGTAAATACAGACTATCTACTTTGGTTAATCTATAGGGTGCAAACCTACCTTGCCTTCTATTTAGCTGGTGAGTCTTGTTTGCATACCTAAGTGCCGACCTTGCCTGGCACCCCATAGCACCCTTGAAAGGATCTCAAGGCAGCCTGTTTGTGGAGTACTACTCTGAAATTAAACTAAACTACTGCAAGACAACAGGGTTTTAGTTCTCATTGACCCAACATCTGCTGATACAATGCAATCCCTGTGTTACTTCAGATGTATTCTAGCAAGAGAGAAACACAAGTCTTTTGAATGTCATGCACATAATCTGTTTTACTGACTGGGCTATCCCACACCCATTCCCCAGTTTATCAATTCTAGGAAAGTAACTTTTACCACGAATTGATGCTATGAAATTTTACAGAAGATTTTTTTCCTTAAATTTTTCATTAGATCTCTGTGATCACATGTAGGTAAAATACAGGTCATACCTGTATGATCGTGTAATGTGGGTAACAGAAGTGCATTCCATTTAGAAGAGATTTAAGAAACTACATTCTGGCAAACTTCCTCGTGAACTGAAACTATGTCTCCACCAAAGAATTTTCAAATCCATGGAGGAATTTTTCTGCATGTGTAAAGGATTATTTAAATCTCTACATTTTTTACGTAGCAGAGTATAGTGCTTTTAATAATTTCAGATGAGATGAAATTCCACTATTTTGTTTGATGTTTTGCTTAGGTCTCACTGCCTTTGGCACTACTTGACCTGGTTGGCTTAAGGGAGTTTCACTTCACCTCCTGCAGAGATCTTGGCCCATTTTCACACCCATTTAGTTTCAGGTGCAAATCAAAGCTGTCCTAAGTCTGCTTTAAGCTGCCTGGCTATCTGTTACCCCAAGACACTGATTTGCCAATTGGGGAATTGTGTGAATGCATCTGTGTTCCAGCCATATTCCTTGGCCTTAATGAAACCTACTACAGCTGTGGATAAGGAGGTGGGGTAAAGTCAATACTTCCATCTAGTTTTCACTTAAACATAGAGAATCCTGATGGGGCTGGGTAAGTCAGCTTCCCCCTGCCTAAGTAGGATAAAAGTAGCTCATTTGATCTCTGTAGTCACATATAGGCGAGATATGCATTTTTGTCATGTTACAATATGTTTAATGTGCGAGTGCATGCTACTTAATGCCTTAACACGCTCATTTTCATAACTCTACCCAAATATTTTACACACATATATGTTTGTGTCCCCCACATTCGTTTTCATTTTCTCATGCTTTGATCAACTCCAAAAGACAACACACCATAATTACAAAGAGTGGTATATCTTTTTATTAGAGCAGAAAATAAAAGATGCATAGATTCTGCAACAAAGTCATGTACATGCTTTAAGACACCTGGTAAATGAGATGTGTCCGTAATGTCTGCCTTGTCCAGAGGGGCAAACTTCACAGTGTAAACTGATAATGCAGAGATGAATGTTTAAAAAAAATCCCCTGCTGACATTATCAGGCAATTAACTGTTGCTATTACTAAATAAGATGTATTTTTAGCCACAGAACACAGTTTCAAGTATTCAAGTACTAATTTTTGGTTGTGTACACCCATCCTTCCCCCACCAACAGGTACCAACCACATGTGAAGCTGAAAGTGTTTCTCCTCAGGAGCAAGACCGGTTTTGTTATTGCTACAAGCAGTGGTAGTAATCACTTTTTCTTCTTATGACAAGGGTATCATAAGGGTGTTAAATTTCTGGCCAGCCGGCTGGAAATTCAGGGATGGGGTCTACCGTCACATTTTGGTATATAGGGAGGGCCCTGTTGGAGATGTGTGTTGGTGGCAGAGGGGTGAGTGACAGGCGAGTTAATCCCTGTGGTTCAGGAACCTGTGGTGGTTAACAATGTCACTGCTTGCTCTGCCACAAGTCATGGGTCCAGATCTTGCCCGTGAGGCCCAGGGAGTCTGACATCCCTGCACTATATGAAGATGACAAATACAAATTTTAAAAATAATAAATTATTACAGTGGAGGTTGAGGAAGTATCTGCATTGCTGATGGGGTTAGGCAAAGGAAGAAGTGAACAAAGTTTCCCCATTGCATAGTCTTCTGCACTGGTAAATGGGGGAGAGAGCACTTAAAGATTTTTTTTCTAGACTCTCTGGTTTTCAGAAGGCAATTCCTGCATATTAATCCTGGTTTAGAAAGCGGCCTCAGGAAGTCACTGAACAAACACAATCACATTTCAGTCATTTAGCAGCAATCACAAATTCAGACAGCTAAATTCTACAAGCTGTCTGAAGCAGTCACAAGTTCAAACCACTGTCGGAGCGCATCACTGAGAGTCTCTGGAAGGGCATTCACATCCCTGAGGATTATGTAGAATGGAAAAGGGAACTCTTCCATATACGATCTGATTTCAGGCATTTCTCCAGGTCCTTTGAATATTGGTACTTTAATGTCCAAAATGGAATCCTGTAAATGAGAGCCAAGGTGTTACTGGACAGTCAGCAACAGGTAACTCATTTTTCAAAAGCTCTATTTGCTCACTGTAAAAATTGAGATACAAAAGCCTAAGAACAACTGGTTAAAGAGAGTTCTTAATTAATTATTTTGAAGCTCTTGGTGTACTGTGAAAGTAATAAGAGGAAGTATACCTGAAAAAAAAAATCCAGTGACTTAAGAGGGATGCAAGTTGGATCATATGGAAGGTTTCAGTACTCTCTTCAATTATGAACACAATTCTAGCTAAGGAGTCAGAAATGCCAGGGGCTTCCTTTTAGAGTTGGTCAATATCTTGGAATTGGCTGGAACTTTCTAATAATGTAACTTCCTCTCTGCCAGGACAAGAAAGACTAGAACAAGACAAGGAGGGCCCAAGTTTTAGCTTGTGCGATATGGATGCTGTTTTGTTGAACCAGACCTCCTACCTAGTTGCTGGCACATTCATAATTTAAGACCATTTCCAAGCCTTTCCTAGCCCGAGACACTTACATTAATAAAAGTTTTCCACGGCGTACCTGTTAAGGCATTCCCCATCCTCATTCCTATTGTAGCTCATTGCCATAGCAAAACTCCACAGCACACCTATTTATTTCTTACGGCGCACTTTTGTGCCATGGCACACTGGTTGGGAAACACTGACTTAAGAGATAGTTGCACATGAATCAGAGCTATAGGGCTATAAGGGACCTCCAGAGGTCATCTAGCCCAACTTCCTGCCTGAGGCAATCTCTCTATCCAAGCCATCCTATACTAATCCACTGTCTAACCTATTAGCAAAACTACAGTCAACCCTGACAACCACAAGATATAACACCCTAATTTGCTACAGGTAAAAGCATGGGGGCCATGGCAGCCAACAACTTGATGCTACAAGTGTTGTTAGAATACAGTTGAGCAAACCAAGATGGCCAAACCCCCAGCTCAAGAGAAAGGCAAACAACACCAGTCCATACCAATCTGACCATGGGGTAAGATGCCTTCCTCACCCCAAATACAACAGTTGATATAACTATGAGACGATGGGCAAGACACTTTAGCCAGGAACTCCAGGTTTAATTCCCAGCAGGAGCACTGGCACACCCCAATCAAAATCCTCATCCCTGAATGCAGTCAACACCGGTGCTTCTGAAGGAAGGCTTAGGCTTTCCCCCCTCTTACCTTGCTACATGTTTCAGGGATTTTTCCTTTCTGGTCCCATCTGGTAACCAGCAAAACCCAGAAATATGGGAAATACCCAAAGCAGAACACAGGCGTAGATAGCTACATCTAGACTGTCCCTGGCCAATGCCTATTCTACCTCTTTTTGAATACCTCCAATAATGGGGAGTCCACGACTTCCTTAGGCAGTCTATTCCACTGCCTTACTGTTCTAACAGCGAGGAAGTTTTCCCTAATATCAAATTGAAACCTACACTGTTGCAACTTCAAGCCATTGGTCCTTGTCCTAATCTCTGCAACAAAAGAGAAAAGGCATTTTCCCTCTCCTTTATGGGAGCCCTTCAAGTATTTGAAGACTGGTACCATGGCCCTTCCAAAAGTGAACATGCCCAGTTCCTTCAGCCTCTCCTCATATGACTTGCCTTCAAAGCCCTTGATCATCTTCATTGCCCACCTCTGGATCTTCCCTAACCTCTCTGTGTCCTTTTTAAAACGTGGAGCCCAAAACTGAACACAATACCCTAGGGCTGCTTACAGATGTGAAAAAACCCCAGCGTTTTCTTTTCAGCTTGGCATGCCCAAAAGAGGCACTGCATTAGTTTGACCCAGTTCACCCAACGTCTGTATAGACCAGGCACTTCAGTGAGGCGTTTTGGTCCTATTAACTAAGAGCTGATTGAATCAGCTCTTAGATAAAAGGACCAAAAAGCCCTACTAAAGTGCCCAATCTATACAGATGCTGGGGAGCAGGGTCAAACTAATGCAATCCCTCTTCCAGTAAAGAGCTGTTTCTTTTTTTCCCCCACCACTTTTGTCAGTGCTGTAGATGAGGCCTAACCAGTGCCAAGTAGAGAGGCAATATCATTTCCCATGTCTTGCAATGAATGCTTCTACTGATCCATCCCAAAACCACATTTACCTTCTGAGCAGCTGCATCATATTGCATACTCATACTGAGTATATGATCAACCAACATTCCTAGACCCTTGTAGTGTTGGCATTCAGCCAGCTGTCACCCATTTTGTACATGGAACACTAGCATGCTACATTTGTGTACAGCACTTAGAAAAATGAGGCTTACTGCACACATCTACACAACGCTGCATGGTGATGTTGCTATAGTGCTGTGCTTTAGTACTTCCTTTTGGAAGTGTAAACCCATGTGACTGCTATGTTACCATAGCATGTTGCTACATCACTGTAGGGTGACATGTAGATGCGCTCACTGTGACTGAAGCCCTTGGGTACTACTTGGATACAAATAATAGTGCAACATTAAGTATGTATTAACTACTGAGGGCACTTTTTTCCTCTGCAAATCCATCCATTCAAATTAAGAAATCCAAGAATACAAGTTCAATAAAATGTCTTATGGTTTGCAGTAGTGTGCCAGGTATTTCTCAGTACAAGTAAGAAGCTGTGAAACTATTTAAAATCTAAGATGAAACATAAAAAAAAAAGAGGGTAAACATCAGAGCAAGACCAGAATAAAGAAGCACTGAGACAATGTACCTCAGTGAAACTGCAGTTACTTCAGGAAAGACTGAACAGATGAAGCACAAGATTATTACGTTAAACAAAGTACCTTATCCCCTATAAAAGGTTTATCCTAGCTCTAGCTGTAAATGCATGAAAGCTTGGGAAAAAAAAGCAACTGGGTGTAAATCACAAGCCAATTTTATAAGGAGCTTTAAAATGAGGAGTTGCAACTCCTTTTAAAAGCATTTTGTATAATTTTCCATTTAGTGCACTGGCATGTTATTGTATTGTTCAGTCACTCACCCGTGAGTTAGGATTGTCCAGTACTACAAAAATGACAAAGATGTTGGCGTTTTGAGCTGCATGAACTGCTGCTGTCACTCGTTCCTTGCCCTCTAGGAAAAGGCCTCTTCCATCTGATACAATCAATAGCAGCTGAGATGTTTCTAAGCATGGGGAATAAAACATTTTCAGGAAAAATCACTCATTTGAATTAAGAAAATGAAATATTTTGGTATAATTTTTTTTTTGATGCATGTTTAATAGAAAAAATCCTAGCAAAAATCCTGTGAGAAAATCACCACAGCTAAATGCTACATGACTTGGGAAAAAAAATTAAAATTACAGCCTCAGGGAAGAAGATATTTTTCTTGGAGATGCATCTTAGCCATTCAAAATGGGCTATTTCCACACTAAGTAATAATAGCAGGCATGACAAGCAAGCAGTAAATGAAGTCCCAGTTTGCATTCCTCGATCACTAAAGTCCTGTGAGTGGAAATGAAAGTTTGTGCGCACAAGGAATACAAAGATTAGGCACCAATTCTGTGTACTGCTGATTGCTGCGTATCTGCTATAGGTTTGATACAACTTCCATTGATTTCTGTCAAACCCTAGCTCTGTATTTTAGAGGGAAAAAGTGCAGTAAGTTGTTTTTAAATGCAAGCAGCCTGGACACATGTCACTTGGACACTACTGTGAATTTACATTGGTTTTATACGCCAATATATCCAAGTTACACTTGGATTTACAGTGGAGACTGGAGCAGCTATTTTGGGATAGCTGCTCACAGTAGGCTTTTATTACTGTACCTAGGGGAATCAGGCAGTTGTTTATCTACTCAGGATTAGTTATGGACACACAACACCAGTACCAGTGTAATTTGATCGCTGATTCTTCCTGGGGTAATTCTACAAAGGATTCAAGTTAGTTACAATTGTGGCAGGCTGTATGTTGTGCCTTTCCTTTTTCACACTTGTGTATAGCAAGTGTGTCAAAATCATCCAGCCCCATGGACAGGCTGAGTGGCACGGGGCTGGTCTGCAGGCTGGACCAGACCCACAGACAGGCATTGCATCCCAAAAAAAGTGGCTGCCCTGGAATGGCTGGAGTGGATGCTACACGGTTGTGTGCTGGTTGCTTGGGCTGTGCTGCATGCGGTGGTCCCTCTGGCCTATGCTGCACATGGTGGCTGCTCTGTGACCATGCTGCACAGCCCTGGAGCAGTGGAGTGGCCACTCACTGTGTGTGATGTGCAGGGCCATCTGGTCCATCCCACTTGCTGCCTTTGGGTCCAAGACCCCCAGGCACCATCAAGGGCCAGATGATACAGCTTTGTGGGCCGTATCTTTGACACCTCTAGTATAAGGGCTGATACCAGTAGTGTTGTGTATCCAAGCCCTAACATTCTCCAAAGCTCCTAAACAATGCTTATTAAAAATACCAAAATCTCTGAGAACAAGCAGCACTAAATATAGTCCTGAAAGGCTAGAAATCATCAATTGGATTTCTAGTTTGCTACTTAATCCTGCACATTCTATGCCAAGTTTCAACGTTTAAAACAAAGGTGCTGACAGAGCCTGTTAAAAAAGCAGTCCTTTTGAGCACTCAAGATTGTAGCACCTCCAAGTAAGTGCCACTGCCTTGTTGCAAATCTTTATGACAGCTTAGGATACTGCAGTACAACCGGAATAAAAACTCTGTGCGGTAACAAGCATTAGCATAAAAAGGGCTCACCTGGATTGATACTTTGGGACACCTGCTGTGCTGCAGCAAACATCTTTGCTGACGATTCTAGAAACTGCAGCGAAAACAACCAAAAACAGCAAGCCAATCACTTATAAATTAATAGACACCAGAAACATGAGTACCGAAAAATTTTGTAAACAACTGATGCACAGTGTTTAAGGTCAGGAGGGGTCACCTCTAAGAGAGGAGGGAGAGCAGAAGACTGTGGGATATTAGGCATCTCTGTCCCAGGAGAAGCATAAAACTATTTAAGTTACATCTGGAGGACAGAGAACTTCCTGGGATGTAGTGATCCCATTTTCTGGTAAAAAGCTAGTTCTCTTATACAAGAAATACTTTGAACAGTTGTTCACTCTCTTTCTGTCACGAGCAAGGCTTTTCTCCAGTCACAACTGAATTGTCAATCCATGACCTACATCCACTACACTCCTCTTTCCTTGGCATGGCTGTACCGTGACCATACAGAAATGTACGTAATATACTTTTGTCTAGTTTACCAAGTAACTGAGATTGCTTTTTGTCAGTAACCTCTCTCCTTCATTATTTACCACTCCCACAAATCAGTCTCATCTACTAAACATTGCCGTTGATGACTCCCTTCCCTAAGTCATCAACAAAAACGTTAAATATCACTGAGCCACTGAACCACCCCCCTGCAGAACCTCACCAGAAAACAGACCTGCTTTAAATGATACCCCATTTGTAATTGCATTTTGAGATCTGCATCGTGTTGATTTTGGAACTTTTTAGTTTCTTAATCAAAGTGGCAAGCAGAACCAAATCAAATAGCTTACAGCAATTTAAGTCTGATATTGGTACAACATTAGCTTGCTTCCAGTGTTCTGAAACTTCACCTGTCTTCCAAAATTTACTGTAAACCAACATAAGTGGTCCAAGTATCTCATCACCTATCTTGTGGATGCAAGTTACCTGGACCTGAACCGAGACATTTTAAAATGTCTGCCACCTTTACTTTTAAATTGGAAATATAAGATCATAATCATTTTGATTTTTTCACATAGAAAAAAAAGAAATATTGAATGCTTTTGCCTTTCCTGCATTATTACTAACAAGTAACACTGGCAACAGAGATGCTGTTTATCAGGCTTTCCTACAAATGGCTGCGGATTGTGAATGTTTTTTGTGGGGGGCTGAGTGGTTACTTGCTGGCAGCCTTGTCATATTAGGGAGGGGAAAAAAGAAAAAAAAAAAAAAATCAGTCCAAGATTGGAGAAAACCCACAAAGGTACAAGAGACGTCACTACAAAGAATTCTTGCACAAACCACAAAAGTGAAAGTAATTTTTCATTAATTTATTTTCTGTAAGTCCTCATGTCTGGTTAGTTAGCACAGATACTCAGTGTGATGCGTAGAGTTCTCCTCCCTCTGATGCTGACCCTGCATTAAAGTTCACTAGAAAGAATACCTCTAGAAGTCCTACAAATTGAAATGGGACTTGCCCTGGTACAGAAGTCTATGCTAGTTGCTCTTAATGCAGGATTAGCATGTGTACCAAAACCAAAGCTTACAATACAGTCTGAACTGGGAGACAAATCACAATGCACAAGGAAAGGTGTCACTCATGACATGCTTATATAAATTCAGAGTATATCAAGCCACAATGCTGCTAATGGTACCTGAGCTATCTTAGTTTTCTTTTGCTCAAATTTGCAGAGACGCAGTATCCGTGTTCCTGACTCGTCACTGAATTGCTCATGGAATGGGTGCAGTAGCTGAACCGTCTCACCAAAACTGAAAAAGTGCAAATTTTTTGTTTTAAAAGTGTGTTATTACTAAAAGCAAATCAGTATTGTTATTTGGCTCTAAAACACTAACATAAATTACAGACTTAAAATATCCTCACCTACAAACAGCAATTTGTCCCACTTCCAAAAGAGTCAGTGCATTTCCAATGACAGCCAAGGATTCATATGCAAGCTATGTAAAAAAAATTAAAGCAAAATTAAACAAATCAGTCATAAGGTTGCTCCTAATCAATCTTTCCAATCTTTTATGTTGAACTAAAAGCATATAAAGTAATTTCTATACTCTAGTAAAACAAATTTAAGTACGGCCTCTTAAGTATTTGTTTCCTTATAGTTTTTATGTGTATGCATATGAAATTCTACCTTGGAAATACCACAGATGTTACATTAGAAAAAAATACTGCCTAGCAGGGGCTTCTGGCCTGGAACTGTTCTTGCCTCCCTGCACTGAGAGAAATACAGATGGGGGGTAGTGAGACAGGGGAGGACCACGAGCAATCGCCCCAGTTCTCAGGGGCCAGGCCAGGCTGGGTCCTGCAGTCCTGGCGCTGCAGCTGGAAACCACATGCTGCTGGAGCTGCCTGGAGGTACCGGTGTACCAGCAGTGCAGCCAGGACAAGCCCTCCCTGCTCTGGCAGCTTGTGGTCACAGTGCA
>NW_017728918.1:70957378-70982477 GCF_001723895.1 Crocodylus porosus
ACCTGCTGCACCCATTTCCCCACTCCCCCGCTGCTCACCCACCAGCAGCTCCAGCACCACCTGGTTCTCACCTGCATCACTGGGAATTCAGAAGCAGCTGGGACATGACATGGTGGTGGAGTGGTGAGTGGGGGCGGGGATGGGATATGGGACGGATAGTGGCAGGGGGGGGGGGCAGGAAGACAGCAGTGGCAAATGGGAGAGTGGCAGTGAGTGGGAGCACAGGGCCTGCACCAATGCTCCAGGGCCAGGAGAAGCAGAGCCCAGGCTTGCAGGAGCACTGGCGGGGGCTCTGCCTGCCGCAGGGGGGTGGGCTGTGGGCAAACCCTCCCCATCCATGCAACCCACAACCCTCCCCAGTCACCTTCCCTCCACACACTCAGCCCCCTACAAAATCCACAAACACCCTCACCCCACAACCAACCCACCCACAAATCCTACACCCTCCCCCACACCTCACATACCCACCCTCCCACATTATACAAGAGTAAGACTTCATTTTAAGCTATTATGCTATCCCCTCTTTGTACATTACACAAACACGTATTAATCAGGACAAAAATATTCTTTGAAATGAAATTAATGAATGTTGTAGTACGTTTGATTTTTAGAACATAGTTTGGTATTTTTCTGGTTCCGAGATGGCAAAACCCCTTGCTGAAAGGAGTACTTCCAGGGGGCAAGTGGAAGGACTTCTAGTGGCAAAGGTTAGGGGCTAGAGGGCGGGACTTCTGATCCCAAGACGGCAACCTGTGTGGCCCCTTGATGACTTGCCAAAACTCGCCCAAAATAATTGCCCACCCCTGCTCTACTCAGTCCCATGTGCTAGGAACAGGCTTTGGGGCCTCAGGCTGCCCTGACTCCAAGATCAAGCTTTGGGGCCCCACCTTAAGATCATGCTCTGGGGCCCCATACTGCCACTGCCTGACTGTGCCACCTCCACATACTGGGATCAGGCTCCTGGGCCCCACACTGCTCCCACCCAACCCCACATGCAAGGACTGGGTTCTGGGACCCTGTGCTGCCCCCTCCCATGGGCACCCCATCTAGTGTGCAGGGTCATGGCCTGTGAGGGTCCCCATGAACTCATGGGAAGCCCTGGGGGCTGGATGACTTAGGGGCGAGAGGTTGAGCACCCCTGATTTAGAAGATGCAAAACATACACATTCCATACTGCAATTCAACTGAATTACTAGGTTTAATTAAATAATTTAATTGATTAAAATTACATTAAAAAGCTATTAACTATTTAATCTCTTAAACTTGTACAAGTAATATATTAAATTAATTGCAGACTTCTAGGACTTTAACAGTCTATCAAAGTCAAGCTGCTCAAGAACAGTGAACCTTCCACATGGAAAAATTCTTGCTTTTAGTCAAAGAATAATTTGTCTACCATACCACATCTTTATTATGGATTGTTTTCCTATGCAACAGGTTCCTTACAAGGTTCTCTTACCTGTTTGGAGTGGTTGTCTATCATGCTGGATGAGTCATCAATGGCCAAGCAAATCTGGTACTGTCGTTTGCTGGGCTTGGTCCTTCGCAACCAGATCTTATCCTTTCGGAACTGACTGGCAATATAGGGAATCACTTTGCGCATATTTAGCCTTTTTCCTGTTCGGTAATCACCTCTAATAGTAAGGGAGCAAACAGAGGAGTGAGGAGAGGTATTTCACTGAAAATGCTTTATGCAGACACGATTACTGGACATCAGCAGCAATATCAGCCTACAGCTTCAAACTGAATATGTTCAAATCCAGCCCTTCTCTCCATATTTAAATTGCTTACAAATTGGTTTCATTTTTAAGCGGAGTAGGATGTTCAACACTTTTAGAAGACAGCACCTTCAAACCATGCCCCTAAGTTTTAGGCACTTAGTTTTGAAAATATCTTGGTAAAACATTATTTGCCTTTTATATCTTGTTCAAAATTATATGGCAATAAAAGCAAATAAAATAGAAAAGGTTTTGAGGCCATTTTTGGCTTGCTAAAACTATAATTCAAATTAGTTTCTCCACTGGTTATAAAAATACAAATGGACAGGCTCAGGCAGAATAAAAATCATTATTATTTACTATATATCACTTACATGTTATAAATCACCTAGAAGACTAATTAAAGAATGAATGTACATATGAAATGGGAACAAACCGCTACAAACCAGGGTACTGAGTTGCCACTCTAATAAGCTGCACTTGTAAAAATAATGGGCAGACAAAAGAAAAGTGAAGAGGCTAGAAGCAAAACTTACTTCAACTTGGCTGCCTGAGTGGGTTCCAATATAAGTCGTAGCTGTTCACACAGCTGTTGTGAAAGAGGAGCTGTCAGTACCAAATACCTCTGCCACATCTCTGCTGCTGCCCTTTCCTAAAATATTGCAAATAAAAAAACAAAACAAATTAAATTGATGCAAAGGCATCAATCCACAAAGGGTCACCTGAAACATTCTTGTGGTCAAAATTAAAAAGGGAAATGCCCAGTAAAGGACTGATGTCTGCAATTCCTCTATGTGCAACATTCAAAAT
Organism: Crocodylus porosus; assembly: GCF_001723895.1. NCBI lineage: Eukaryota > Metazoa > Chordata > Crocodylia > Crocodylidae > Crocodylus > Crocodylus porosus. The sequence continues at coordinate 70,959,907 of NW_017728918.1, forward strand.
AAAGCATTTTAAGACTGAAAAAAATCAATACAATGCATTAGTGAGCAGTCAATTATAATGTTATTGCCGAAGTAACTAGTGCAATAACAGTTACATTTTGGCCATTGGCAGAGGAGTCCAACTAAGGGGTGAGAAAGCCACTGGCAGAAGGAATGAGGACTACTCATGAATAGATAACAGCCAACATATAATAATAGAATGGAATTTACTTGTTTTTTCATGCAGCTGACTTACTACTGACCTGAAACGGGAGAAAGTCATTTAAACATGCCACTTGCAAAGGAACCAAGGAAAATCAGGCCTTATTGTGCTCGGAAAAGGCAGGTAACATATACAACCTTTCCTAAGGATCCTAGTTTGACAAGGAAAGTGTATCTGAAACATGTTACTCTAAATTAGATAGAAGTAGAGAAACAAGTGACATCCAATTTCACTACAACTTTGCCCTTTTAAAGGGAGGCAAGGATATCTTAGGGTGATATCAGACTAACTATGTAGTGAAGATAAAGCCTCACACAACTTCTGGAAAGTCACGGCTATGTCATCACTGTAATATGAAGGGCATTTGTTAATAATCTTAATGGAGAGAATATCATTTAATTTAAAATTGATCTTACTTTATTTACTTGTAACATCCATGAATAAAGAAGGATCTAAAATGTTACCTTCCATTTAATTAGTAAGGAAGAGATAACTATCTTCAGTCTGTAAAAGTATCTGCCTAATGAAATTAACAAAACATTAGAGCCAAGTTCTGATATCAGTTGGACCATGAGTGCCAAGACCATGTTCCCTTCTCGTTGATGTTAATAATTACAACATTTAGCAACAGTCTTTATCGTGACAATCCTATTTAAGGATAATGTTTAAATATAATTTACAGTTCATTGCTGGAGTTACTACAGCAAAGTTGAAAGAAGTTCTGACATCAAATTCTGGTTCTGAGACAATCCAGACACAGACACTGCAACACTTCAGTTGAAAGAGGCAGCTTCCATCAATAATGGATTAACTTAAAGTGGCATGTGACACACGCAATGTGCAAGGACTTGACAGGCTGAGAGAAATGTTTCTAAGAATGCAAGTTCCAGAGGTCATTACCAGGTACAAGTTCAAAGCAGCTTTCTACAAACAGTAGGCAGTGCTTTAGAAATGAGATCTGAATTAATGCCCATTTTAGGAATGGAGTTAAGAAGTTTGTAGTGCTTAAATTCTCCTTTAAAGACAAAGGTACATAGTCTGAACATTAGATCCTAGTCTAAGTCCCCATCAATGACTACAGTAGTGTAACCATATGAAAAGATGTGGGTAAGAGATTCTAGTATAAGTTAAGGTTCACTCACCTCATCTGGGCTTCCAGGCTGCTGAGTGTGCCAAGCTTCCAGTTGTCTTTCCAGTTCCTGTCTCAGCTCTTCAGGGTCTGTAATGATGGGCTAGAAATACATTTATGAGAATCTCAGATGGGCTCATTTATCAGTGACTGCAGGTTTTTTGACACCATAAAAATCTAAGTAAGCTTTATAAATCTCTCTGGGACTAAGAGGCATGAAAAGAACAATCTTCAGAACTGCTAAAAAACAATGCAGTCAGAGCTCTGGTTTTTCTAGTTATACTGGATATACAGGTTTTATAGGTGATTGATTTAAATTGCCTTAAGTAACTGATTTTAATTTTGACATATTTAAAATTTCCAAAAGAAATATTCACTTGAGTAACTAACTAATGGATTAGAGGAATATGGCTAATTACTTATCACATTTGTACTCCCGTTTGATAACTTCTACCTATTTTAAGATAAAGACTTACATTATATTCATTCAGTCTTCATTTACAGTAAATGAAATGGGGACTTGCATTCCTAATTTAATAGATAGTAACTTAATCGAACTACAGTACATTTAGAATTGAATCTCTAAAACCTGCAGAGAGAGTTGAAACAAAGTCCTTACTAGTTTTCATATTTAAAAATGTTTTTACAAAATCATGGGAAATAAAACAATGCCAATAATTTATTAATCCACAAGGAATTATAAGAAGTCTCTCTAGGCATCTACTGTAGTCAAACTTGGGGAGGAGAGAGCGAGGACAGTGCTCAAAGAACCACACTTTCCATATGCTACTAAAAAATAATCAGGAGCACTCCGTTTCCTCTATGGCTTAGCCAAGTGATGCTTTACCCTCCTTTCTAACTGGTACTGCGAAACCTCCCCTTCCTGTTTCAGTCTACTTGAGCCACTGGATATATCTATCTATCTTGTGTTTGGTTACTCAGGAAACAAAAGACCCATATCTTTGCAGACAATGGAGCTTTAAAAAAATGCTGTTTTATTGTTACTGCCAAGGCCTGCATCTGTCCTATTTGTTCCTTTTTGACACAACCACTACCTACAAGAACTTCGGTACACCTCTGCTAAAATAAGCAAAGTTGGGGTGGTGGGTGCAAACAGACATCACTGTAGGAATAATATGGTATCAGCCAGGGCTGCCAAAGATGCAGTCTGCTGGCTGGATCTGGCCCATGGAGCCCTACAATCCTGCCTGTGGGTCTTAGACCAACCCCATGCTGCAATGGCTCATGCCAATCCCAGCCCCACACAGGGGGCCACTTTGAGGAGTATGCTGCACGTGGTTCCCTTGTCAAGCCAGTCCAGCATGCAGGGACAGTCTGTGGGTTTCATCTGGACTGGTCCCCTAGCTAGCATACAGGACCAGCCTGGTCCAGGTGCCGCACACAGGCCCTGCACACTGCATGCCCTGGGCACGTGTGCTGCAGGCAGCAAAGGACATGCCCTGTCACGTGGTGCCTTGTTAGATTGGCTCTGTTGTTGGCTCTGAGTCTGGGGTGGTCTGGATCGGGCCCACAGACCAGCCCCATGCACCAAAGCCAGTATAAGGCATGGGCACCTCACATAGCATGCACTCAATACCAAAATGAATTTAACACCCCTGGATAAGCTGTTTCAGGGAGCTTAAAATACCCATAATAATAATAAAAATGAAGACAGATACTTCTGCAATACAGACACAGAGCACGTGTTCCTCATTTACAAACTGGGCCTCCCCACTGCCTGTGCCAGAACTACTAATTATAAATAGCATTACCAGAGCTTATTATACCCTCTCTCAGAAACTGCAACTTTGAATGTTCAATAGGCTCCAGTTTCCTAGGACTCTATTATGTTGTTATTCTGTGCAAGCAAAGATTACACACAAGGGAAGGAAAAAGTTTTTCTGGAAAATCTGTGACTAGCTTGCTGCAGGAGAAAGCTGCAGGGGTGAAGCATATGCAACCTTCCCTGTCCACAAGGCTGCACCATTTCTTGGCCACAGAGCAGCCATAGCCCCTCTGCGAGGCCCATCCATTCCTTCCCTTTCCCTCTGCACTGGCATTTGGCCAGTGGGTCCCCTTCTCTACATTTTTACAACCTATAAAACTGAAATATTTTTCCATCTGAGGGTCATCCCAGAGGTAACCCTGTACTGGAGATATGAGTTTACTTTCAAAATGAACACGTCTCAGCTGTAAAGATGTATCAGCTGGCATCTTTGATCCTCTATCACTCCCTTTTAAATTAAAACAAGAGAGAGAGGCTCTTTAAGGTGTCATACCTGGACTGTGGGATCCATCAAATATTGATGGGCTGTGTGTATGGTAGAGTCTTTGTTTCTCTCTGGATCCTCTTCTGATGCCTGTGGCTGCTTGTTTATTGAAGAATCTTTGACATCCTCAGAAGAATCTGTGACATCCTGTATCTCCAACTCTGCTTCATCAGATCCTAGAGTCATATAATGCATATTTACTAAACATTGCATTCTCCAATACATCCAGGGTCTGGTGCTGGGTAGTATCTGGACTGAAATGCCCAGAAGTTTAGATACTTTGGAAGGTAAACAAGAGTTATTCTTGAAGGGGATACACAATAATCATAACAGTGTAAAGACTAGGTACTTCCACTTTAGTGTACACTGATACAGTTTTCTTCACCCAGCCCATTTCTCTGCTTTGACATCTTCTGCATGTGAAACATGTGCCACTGAACAAGCCCTGCACTAGTGGATTTTTTTTTAAGTATTAATTCATTTTTAGACGTTACCTAGACTTTTTTTTTACAGGGCTCGGCCACACGGACCAATTACTGAGGTGTACTCTACAGGGTGTGAATTACAGCATATCAGCTTCTTCCAGGTAACTCCTGTGTGCAGGCTTCTACTATATAGTAAAATGCTTACTCTGCTTTCACTTGGGAAATAAGAAGGTGCACAGAGGCAGTTAACAGGGAGTGACTGTCAAGCTAAATTTGTGTCCTAGCTTATCATATGGTTATCTGTTCTTCTGGCTATCAGCACTGACTGACAGGAGGTGTTTGAAAACTTGGTGATAGAACATAATATTCAGCACGTTATCATTTGATAATAAAAACAGTGCCCATGATTTCTTGTCGCACAATAAAGTAACACACTTCACCTGTGGGATCCATTTTAAAGTCTCATTTACAGGAAAGATATGTAAAGAAGTCTAAACAAAGGACTGCAGTTTTCTTTTATTGCTACTATTTCTTTTATTGACCTATCTTGCTAATGCAGCAGAATTACTTTTATCACAAGAAAAGACAGAAGGGCAATATGACAGGAAAAGCCCCAGATATAAGGTAGTGGGCAGGTCTGCCTTGTAAAAATGTTGTGGAAAACCAAAACGTTGTACAGAGTAGAGAACAAAACCAAATATATGCCCAAATACAAAAGCTTGTACCACCTTGCTTTGCACTTATACATTTATTTCTAGCGGTCATCAGCCCCACATTGAAAGTTAGTCAGTTTAAGAAGCTAAGCAAAGAGATTAACCTGAAAGAAAATAAAAAATGAGCTTCAGTTTGGAAAAGTTACTTATATCATCATTTCTCTTTAGTCAGCCATTGGATTGGTTGATAAGGGAGTCATTGTAAATTTCAGGCTCTAGTTTCATTAACTCGGATTAAAATGAAATATTGCTGCTGTAGTTGTCAAGAAGCATTTCTTTGCATCCAGCCTCTTCTGTCTTGGTTGGCATCCTCCTCTCTGACTCACAGATCAGGTTTATAGCCCTACTGTCATTCTTCCCTCTTCCTTAGACAACTCAGTTCATTACCATATTCCTACTTAGCCCATCCATGCAACTTACTTCCCTAATTGGTGCATCAATGCTGTTGTGCTTCATGATGTCATTTTGCCCACCCCTCCACCTCCTGCTGTCTTGTGAAAACTGGACTTTCTTGCATGCACTTGTGTTTCTGACACTCTTGGATTTGAATAACTTGTTACAAGCCAATTAACGGATCTGGCAGTCTGCCTACCTGAGTGCAAACCATTTGCTTTCCACTTCTATGAAGCAGTGGGAAAAAATTAGAGACCATTAACTCCAAAGAAAACAGCAAGGCACTCTGTCACTCAACCAATTCAATAAAAGATGAATGCTGCTAATTGGGTAGGTTTTAGGGCAGAGAATCAGAAGAGACCATTAAAAGCAGATGTTTCAATACTAAATGTAGGATTTCTTTATGGATAATTAGGTATATAGTTAAGGGGCATTTACCAGAGTTTTTAGTGATCCCAGGCTTCTTTACGTCAGGCTTCAGTTCTTCTATGTCTACAGCTTTCAAATCCTCATTGTTCTGCATTTCTGTTTCCATGGCTGCATCTTCAGAATCCACCTCTTCCTTCTCTTCACTGAGAGGCAGAATAGGTTTCTGCTGCTCTTTGCTGGCTACATCTATATAAAGAGAGTAAGAAGGCCATTCAAGTGGAAGAAAACCATACCACAACCACAACCAAAATAATAAGATCCTGCTTTCTGAAGTTCTTCCATATCAGGAAAGACTCATATTCAGCTTCTTGAATCACCTTTTTGTTTTCTCAAGATTACACTTAAAAAATAGCTTAAAAACTTCAGTGAGTGGAAAATCTAAGCTACTATTCAATCATTAGTTTCCTTCTTGCATTTTTCATTAGCTTCCTTTCTAAAAATTATTACTTAAAATAGGTGAATGAATTAAGTCATTGAATTACTTTTTAAATTAGTGCTTTGGGAAGAGCCAGTGACTTGCTTTATACGCAGTTAACACAAAAGGGATCTATCTATTAGATGCACAAATGACAACTGAGGTAACAATTTTTACAAAGTAATACCCCGTTTCAGCAGTGACTTGGGCAGTTCGGCACTCAAAAATGTTAACCTTCATGTATAAGTCTGACTTTTCAGAGACTAACAAAACAGAGACTGTACTGTTCATCAGTCACCCCTTTAAAAAAAGCATAATTGCAGAAACAAATATAGTTCACTTGAAAATAAAAAAAAAATATGGTGCTGGGCAAAACTGCAGATAATAGGAGCTTTAGATCTCAATTTGAATATGGACTCTAAATCTAGAGCTTACAAGTTTTGCAGACACTACCCTACCATATGTCTGTGCATCATAGGATTCACTGCCTTGCTTAATGTGTTCAAAGGCATCAGCGCTTTCCATGTGTTGTTCAGGCTGAGCTGTATTCTGCTTGGCTTCACTGCTAGAGTCTATAGTTCTCAGTCGTTTATGGACATGCTTGTTGTGATCCCCCATTGAGCGCTCATTGTCAGCTTGACCAGGTTTTCTCTTGAAACTCTGAAAATGGAGAAATTGACACCATGCATGTCTAATAAGTGAGGTCAAACCAGAACAAAATATTAGCACACAGAGTAGCCAACCTGTAATTTAGTTTAGATCAGGGGTTGGCAAATTTCAGCCCACCGAGCCATTTCATCCAGCCTGTGGCCATGGAGTTTCAGTGGTATGGACAAGCGCTGGCTGGGGCCACTCTCCCCCTGCCGTTGAGGAGGGAAGTGGTAGGAGGGGCCAGGCCAGGCCAGGCCAGGTCCTAGCATCTGCCTGCCCACCCTTGACCCAAACTGGGTCACTCCAGCCCACAGCCTTAAGTTTGCTGCCCACTGATTTAGGTAATTTGATTCTTAATGTTAACAACTCATTTACATTATTAAACTTCACAGAGCTTAAAGAATTGAAAAAGAAAGAGGAACCTGCGTATTTTTTCTGCTTTGTTTCTGAGAAGCCAATCGTGCCATTAGCTGGGATTCATGGCCTTCTGACTGACATGCATCAGCAGATCCAGTCCCATGTTCCTGAAAGACAAGAAAAAAATAGCAGCTGTTACTCTGGGTCATACGAAAACATAAAATAGAAAGATCAGGAAATGAGCATTAGCTGTTATTGCACAAAATTCTAGAAACTAAATGGGCCTGTTAGGATAGCTTTTCATCTTACATAACTGAGCAATGGCTGAGCTGAGTTGTAGTTCTGGAAAATACAGCAAAGTGCTTGCACACATGCTATTTTTGTAAGGGGCAGATAAGACAATTCTGTGGCTCAAGACTTCTCATAATGTTAACACTCTTTTGACTGCTTGGGAATTATTTGAAAAAAAAAAAAAAGACGACACGTTCATGCAGCTGATTTCAGACTCAAAAGCCTTATGTTGTTTCCTGCTGATATCAGAGACTTCCATACGCAGATAACATTTTCAAGTGTAGCACCAGCTCTATCCTAAACATAACAGCATGGAGAAGAATCTAAAGTTAGAGTCCCTAAGTGCTATCAGGAGCAGAGCAAAATATATACCCATGGGTTAAAACTAAGTATTTTGGAAAACCCCATAAAACACTGCTCCAGTTGCAACTGGAAATTTCCACCTATATCACCTCCTTAGCCTGGTCTTTCTCCGAAGCTGCTCCAGCCAGCTCAACAGCTGTGTCACTCTGCAAATTTTCTTCTCCTGTCTGCCCTAGTGTTTCATGTTCCATTCTCTCTGCAGATTCAGGTAGTTGTTCATCCTTCTCAGGATCGTCTTTATCCTCTTCTTCCTGAAGTAAGAGCAAACAGCTTCAGTGTTCTGAAATGTCAGTCTGAGAACAATACTGCTGACAAGCCATACGAGTAATAAGTATATTCTACTCAAGTGATAATGCATGAAATTCAGTATTTCACTCACAATATTCATCACTGGGATTTTGCTCACGTGCTTCTGTCACTCCTGACACAGGTAAAACACATTTCCTAAGCCTTTTATTAGTACAGAAATATTGTTGTGTTCTATATCTTACTAAACAAGATTAAGACAAAAATGCCCCTCCTATACCACCTCACCATTACATTCATACAGAGTAGAGATGCTCAACCTGTGGCGGGCTAAGCCATCTCATTTGACTTTTGGGGATCCCCACAGGTCTGGAATCTCAACAGTGGGGAAGGTGGCCATTAATATCGCCATCCTCCCTCATTGCCAAATTTCCAAACCCCAAGCCTTGTGTGCATCCCCTACTTCTGCTACAGAGCCGGTTCAGGCTCCTACCCCCCACTTCTGGATCAATACTGGGCCATGCCCCGCTTCCACCCTACAGGACTGGATCAAGCTCCTTTCCCCTTGCAGGGCTGTGTTGGGGCTGGCATACCCCCCTGCACCTCTCCACCAAGTGGTGCCAGCTTCACCTGCCCCAGGTGCTGCATTAGGACCACTGGCTGCTTCCAGCTGGTTGTTGAACCTGGCACTGGCTAATTGGCTCACTGGGGAAAAGGTTGGGTGCCACTGATATATATATAAAAAAAAACATGGTTTTCAACCTGGGGCTGAAGACCTTCGTCAGCAGTGAGTACTCCTTTCTCCATCTCCTCTTCAGCAGATTCATTTTTGTCTTCTTTTGGTGGCTGTACATCTTCCTCTGTGGTTTCCTCTGGTCTTTCTGTATTTCCTTCTTCTTGGTCAGCAGCTTCTTTCTCTTCCTCATCTTCCTCTGCTTTATCTCCCCCATCTTCTCCCTCTCCTTTATCTTCTGCTAGCCCTGGATCTTGATCTTCTCTGCCTCTATCTTCGGTATCCTCTTCATTTTTATCTTTCCCATTTAAATCCACTAGTTTTTCTTCTATATCAAAAGGATTCTCTCCCCCTGAGTTAAAGAATAGCAAAGCAATATAAAATTTAAAGGTAACCAAAGAGAAAGTGAGCATTAAAAGACAAGAAAAAAAGCCTAGCATTTTAAAACCAGGCAGGGAAAAAATAAAGCAGACCCTACACACAGAATCTATGATTTTCTATAATGTATTTTATCTTCAAAACTACAACCAACTTGGGTCCAATTAGGTCCTATTGGTCCATTGGGGGCATTCCTATTTACTAGCCATCATCTAATCATCAAGTACAAACATTTGAAGGTATTTTATCACAGGAAGTATAGCAATCCGACAAAAACCAGTCTACCTAGGGAAGCTATGAATCATCCCTACTTGAAATGATTTCAGGGAATAGGTTAAGTGGTACACTTTGATTATGAGCACCTTATCCAGTCCTACTTTTTGACTCAAACTGCCAAAAAACTGTCCTGTGCATGTAAAACTAACATTTTAAATTCCCTGAAGTTAATGAAAGATTTCTCTTTTTGAGCAACGGTGATGTTTGCACAGCCTCAGTATCTAACTCATCATCACTCTTTTCTCAGCATCCTCACTTTCAGTTTAGTTTTCCTCTGAGAATCTGCTAAGACAGGTTCTCAGTTATACCTTCTCCTTCATTCTCCTCATCACTCTTTTCCTCTTCCTTCTCTAGGTTTAGGTCATCAGGAAGGTCCAAAGCTTCAACTTCAGGCTGCTTCTCTTGCTTGCCATGATAGGGATCCACCTCATTTTCATCATACTCCCGCTAGCAAGCAGGAAAACAAGAAAACAGCATATTACCAGTGGAAAGGAAAGGGAAAGAAAACAAGGTGGGAAAGTGATTCACTGGGAGCTAACACTACATGACATTGTATTTTGCAGGACAAACAGGTCAATAATACTTTCGTTTAGTTCATCCAAGTCCGTAGGCCAAACTAAACTGGCAAGCTTGAAACTTGTAAGAAAACCTCAAAGACTTATAGGGTCAGGATGTGTAGGTGCTCACTTCTGACAAGAAATAGAAGTATTTTTAGAACACAGCAGCTTCTTTGCAAATAAGTATGAATCTGTTTGTTTGTTTTTTAAATCACATTAGCTGTAACTGTTTTAAGACTTTTATTTTTTTAAATCAGCCAATAACAGGTCACTGTAGTCCTTGGCACAAGAGAAGTACAATATTGCAGGCTTCTATAAGTGCTGTGACATGCCTTGCTCTTCATGCTGCCTGAAATCCTTTTTACCTCATCAATTTGCTCATGGATTTTCTCTTGGTTTCCACCATCCTCTGCTTGCTCCTCTTTTTCATCCTTCAGTGGCTGCTTTTTGTCATCATTTTTCTTGCCTGCATCCAAGTTGTCATCTTTTGCCACAAGCTCCGAATCACCCTGAGTATTGAGCAAAAAAATAAAAATAAAAATCCAGTATTCTGATTATGCAAACTGTCCCCTGTAGATTTTCTTGACTAAGGTAGCATCTCCCACAGAAAGCAAACAGACATTTAGAATCTACTTAGACTATGCCCCTCCTAATGCCAGAGCCTAATATACAGGCTGTAATCTATATTTGCCACAATCAATAGAGATAATTACCAATATACAGCAAGTCTGGACAAACCGCATTAGGCCTAAGCACATAATTCAGGTGGGAACTAAATATTCCAGGTGATTCTATTCAATGTTGCATGTTTTCACTGGATAGATGCAACTTCCTGAATCATGCTACAGCTGAGGACCAGTCACTTTCCTCTGATTAGTCAGGACCAACCAAGCTCTTGAAGACTGATTATGAAGAATAAAGAACTGGATCTTACTGAATTACAGACAGCAGTCAAATCCTCACTACTTCTCTTGTACACTCTTCTGCCACCGTGTCAAAAGAGCGGTTACTTACTTTTGCCCCCAAGTCAAACCTCATTCCCTAGGTGACAGTGCATCAATAAAATTTTTTTTTTTTTTTCCTTTTTATCTCAATGTGCTTCTTTTACCTCATCCATTCCTGGTCCCATTTCTTCTGTTTTATTGTCACCACTCTCATCTTCGTCCTCTTCATCATCATCTCCCCAGAGCCTCTCATTCAGTTTATCAGCTTCAGCATCACCAAGATTTCCCATTTGCTTATCCAATTCTTCATCTTCATCTGATTTGTCATCCTCTTCTGTAGACATCATCACAAGTCAGTAGATATCCCCATGTGCAAGGTACAGGCTAAAATTGTGCGACTAATGAGACTAAGGGCCAGATCCAAAATGTGGTGTAGGTGCCAAACAGGAGCTGAACACCTAAATACCACCTTGGACCTTTCCCCAAATCTTCTGCAAAGTAATTCTTGCATTTTCAAAAATATTTCCCAGGTGGTCTAATCTACCTAAAGATTCTGGAATGCATGTCATTTTGTAGGTGAACCCAAGTCCTCAATTCTTGGCAGGTCTGTCAGGAGGTTGTGAATTACATCCAAAATATTCAAAATCTGTCCTTTCTATGTGCATAAAGGCTAAATTTATTTGCCAATGGCAACCCGCATGATTCTGCTAAAGTACCTGTATTTTTTATTTTAAAGTGAATGAATGAGAAAATCCATTGACACAATGTTTTCAAAACGTGACTTTGCTTTGAGGAGTACTTTTTATTTAAACAAAAAGCCTCCTTTCTGGTAGCAGCTAGAGAAACTATGCACACTTTCCTTAACAGGTAAGAAATAATTTTGTTTAGGTCTACCCACTAAAATCTGTTGTGCTATAGGGAGGCAATCTAGCTTAATAAACTGAGAAAGCATTGAGCTATAGCTCACACATGTGGACTATCCTTCACTGCTACCAGTTTAACTAGTGACCTTGGGTAAGTAACATCACCTTTCTGTGCTTCACTTTTTCCATCTATAAAATGAGGACAGCCCTTGAGAGCTAGGGATAAGCTAACTATTATTATAACTAATAATAATATGCTGCTGCATAACACCCAACTATATTTTGCTACAGATATTTAGTCAATGGCAACTGGTACAGGAGGCTCAAAATTAGCTCTTTTTGCTAAGGCAAATGCAGCCTACTCCTCAATGGGTAAAACTTTGATGAATATAGGCATTTCCTGAGAAACCTGGTAATCTGGAAGTAAACTAATGCCCTGGTGGGTCCTTTAATAACAGAAAGTTCCAGTTCCACTCACTTGTGACAGAAGATAGTCAGATTTGCTGTTTTTTTGTAGCTGGCTTTGTTATTATTTGTATGCTAATATTGTTATTTTATTGTTAGAACCATTTTGCTGTATACACTTTTCCATATCAAAATACAATTTTTCAGAAGCATCAGGTGTGAAATCTTTTCGGTTTGCTTCAGTGAAAGTAACAAACCTTTCTTGTCCTGTTCCCCTTCGTGCATTTTCCCTTCAAAGTCCTCTGACATTTCAATTGCATTGTCCTCTCCTTCAATGTCTGGTTTAGAGTCTGGATCTTCTTTCTCCTTTTCTTGCCCTTTTTGCCGAGTGTCTTCTACCTGAATGGTTTAGCCACAGTTGACGGTTTAGTTAGCTGGCTTGTCTTAAAGATTTTAATAGCACCCTGGTAACACCCAGATCTATTTTTGTACTAATATGAAATGCAAAATGGACTGCCAGCAACATCTCTAATTGTTTATCTGATTATAACCTGCATATTAAATTTTTTAGAACTGCCCCTAAATTTGAAGGCAAACTTTTGTCTTTTTAGAGTTATTTTGTATGCCTTGATGTTTATACATTGGTAGTTATAATCTGTTTAATGAATTCTTCAAAACAGACTGGTAGCAAACAAATAAAAATATACTATAATTATAGCTTTCTGCTACTCTGGAAGATCAAATTCACAATAAATTGCATTTCTAGGCACAAATGTGTGTACTTTACATTCAGTTTGCTTTCAACACAAATGGTGTCAAAAACAAATAATGATTTTAAACAAGCAACAATTTCTCCCTAGAGACTATTTGTTTCTAGGTGCCCTTGAACAACATTGTGCATACATACCTGGTTCTCATTTTCTATTTTGTCACTCACATCCTTCTTGCCTTCCCCATCTCCAATGCCACCACCTTCATAGTCATGGAACTCTGTTGCTCCTTCCCCTGCTTCTTCTTCCATTAATTCTTTAGGCAGACAAAATCCCTAAAGGCAAACATTTTTATTGATGTAATTCAAAATTAAGTAATGGCAAAATGAAAGAACATTTTAATAAACAACACAGACCAACAACCTACAGACCAACATGGCTACAACCTGCACCCCTGTAACCAAGAACACATTTGAACACCAGCTTCCTCATATTAGGCCTACTCTGGTTTACAGAGCCAAGAAAGATCAAATCTGCCCAAGTCTCAATAAACCTGATTAGAATGAGTTGCTTCATTAGCAAGAGTTAGAAAAAGATTGAAAAACTTTAAGCTTTTGTATGCCTCCCATGATCGCACACTGTACCACCACAGCAAATATACTGTTGCCAGTTACAAGTAGTAAATCATGAAAACATTCACAGCTTTACATTTTCTTACTCATCTTTATAGATGTTAAACAAGTACAGCTAGAAATTAATTTGATAATTAAGCCATGCTAGGCCTTTGAAGGTAGTATGCAAGATTAATATCAATCCTATAATGTCCCTAATAACTTACCTTTTGAGCAAGCTCCGTGAATATACTAGTTAAAACAGAAAGCAATTTCCCAGTACTCCTGTGAGATGTCAACGAAACCATGAGGTAGAAGAGAATAAGATCTGAATACTTGCAGAGCATGGGCAACAGACGCACCAGCAAGTAGCAGGACTGATTGAAGAACTGCAGTTAAGTGAAAAACAAAAAAAGGCATTCCAATAACTATATATTTCAAATGAGTCTTGACAGAGGCCAAGAACAGACACCGTAAACAGAGTGCTCAAGACATGTTCTGCCTTGGTGAACCAATGTGTCTGGTTCATAAATTCAGTTTAATTTGTTTACTATGTGCCTTTCCAAAACCCTGCATTCTGGAAATAATTAATTATTTCAACAGCCTATCTTGAGGCAACTGTGCAGAGCTTAGTGACTTGTTCTGAAGTAAGAAATTTATTTTAAGCCTAAAATTAAAAAAAATATTTTTCAGAAAATATTTTTCACACAGTTAATTCTAATTCTTTACAGTTATAATGGTTTTCTACTTTTCATATGGCAAGGACTTTTACAGTTTTACAACTCTAGCAATACATGGTACCGGTGATGCAGAGACACTGAATAGCCCATACTTAAATCTTATGTCCTTTGGGACCTTAAAAACAATGACTTTAAAGGGAAGAATGAATTTACCTTGCGTTTATCTGGCATGCAGTCTTCTCCATAAGATTTCAGTCTCTCCAAGAGTTCTGAAATGGCTGAAATGATTTTCTGCATATGCAAAGAACTCAGATCAGCAGAGAGGTCTTCATCCAAGAGTTTAGTTAAATGCCCGGCTTTTAGTCCGTCACCTGAGGCCTCCTCTTCAGTAGAAGCACAGAAAAAACGTTACCAAACTCAACTCTGAGATTCACGATAATAGCTCAAAGCCATAAATCCCCATCCTTAGCAGGTTCTATGGATAGTTTCAGTTAGCACGATAAAGCAGTCTGGAGTAACCAGTAATGAAGACATGCAAGCATATCTCATTTTACATGTGCACAATTTTCCCTTGTTGTTTTTGGCTAAGGTCACAGACTTACCATCTTCCTCTGGGGACTTTTCTTCCTCTTTTCCTTGATTTCTTTCTACCAAGCACTGGATGGCACACAGGACAACTCGGATGGCAGTTTCTACTCGTTCTGAGAAATGCTCTACAAAACTTTCATCTGATTCTTGATTCCCTTTAGAAACAATAGTCATAATTTTCCATGATAACAGTGAATTTCTCTAGAAGGCAACCTCTCTTATACTGGCAAACACTGCTCTAAACATAAGGCTGTTTGGAACTTATTTAAATGAAGACAGATAACAGCTTTCCAGGGGCAGATGAGAGACATTATTAGGAATAGGCAAAAGGATTCATTAAGAGAAAGAAAAAAAAAAAGGAGCAGAGCACTGATTTTACAGTTTAAGGAGCTGTCTAATCAACCCTACTGTGGTTTAGTTTTAGAGTCTCTAGTTTCAGCACTTTCTTTAAAGGCTCTGGAATCCAATGCACAATCACCAGGACTGCATGGGACGTTTAACTGGATTGGTGCACCTGGCTTGGCTCCAGCAGCCTTACCTGGGAGCTTCATGGGGCTCCAGCAGTGGCAATCCATCAGCAGGAGTGTGGCTCTGGCCAGACAGGCTCCAGTTTTGGGCAGCACACACTGCCGCCACACGCACTGCCTGGCTTTTTTCAGGTATGGTTTTTTTGACAGCCGAATCTCCTGGTGTCAAGAAAAAAACAACCCCCGCCCCCCCAAAAAAACCCTTCACTGCAAATTAGCAGGGCAGGGAATGCCTGCATGTGTGTTATGTGCAGCGTGCAGCCGCACACACAGGTCTGCGGTGCCACAAACCACAATTATGCTCTTGTCTGGACCTGCCTATAGTGAGTTTTGCTGAGCTGTCGCAGGCCAGGTCAGAATCCCCACAATACAATAGCTCACCAAAACTCCATATATGGGATGGGGCCAGAGCGGGCAGTACTTGGGAGCAGGACAGGAAGTTGAGGCTGTGATCATGGGGCAAGTCACAGAGTGGTAACAGTGCAGGGCCAGGCCCTGGGCAGCGCTGCCATCTGCTGCCTGCACACCCCTGTGACAAGCACTGGGCAGGGGTGTGTGGGTAGTGGGTTGTGACTCTGCTCTGGCCCCATGATGTTGCTACCCCAAGATCCCAGGGTCTCCTGAGCTCTATCCACTCATTTCACTCCCGGGTGCTGCTCCCCACCTGCCTGTGGGTCTTGCCCCCAGTGGTGGATGCAGGGCAAATGGGCTGGAGTGCTCAGGCAGCAGGGCTAAGTCTGGTAGCTGCAGCAGCTGGAAGGAGCCACTGCCGCTAGGGCTGCCCAAAGCAACTGTTTGCCCACATGCCCACAATGATCTTCAAAAGTATGTGCAGGGGAAGAGACTGCAGAACCTCAAATGTTTCAATAAAGCATTAAACATTTCAGGGACTATCCAAAATAGGAGGTTTGCCCATCGCTAGAAATATTCTTTGAAAGACAGATTTGGCTCAGGGTACAGCTATGAAAAAAGTTCATAGAAGACAAAAGCCAACAGAATACTCACATGGACACAGACATGGCACTGACAGTCTAACTTGCAATATTTCTGAGGGTAACGAAGCCCCTTTGAAGCTCAACTAAATCAACAGATGCTATTAAGCAGGTTGATTATCAGCACTTTTAAAGTAAAAATGCAAACAGAGCAGACAGGCATTATGCAAAGTTTCTCATACCTATCTATAAATGCACATGGTGCCCCCTGCCTGACCACCTTCTTTCCGCTCCCCCACAGCATTTTGCAGGCAGGAACTCGGCCAGCCTGTAGAGAGTGCTTTGTCAGAAGTGTAAAATCTGAGGGTTACTCCGTTAAAATGAGAAATCTGCATTTTCCTCAGGGAAAGGGGGAAATTTGGAAACAGAAAACCCAGATCCCTGATGAAAACAAACTAGCTTTAACTTGTGTCTCAGGCACATTTGTCTTGTGCAGTAACTGAGCTACCAAGTTTCTTAAATTCCTATTTAAGTTACATTGTGAAAAGAAATGAGTTATCCTTACCATGACAGTTTGATGTGGGAGTGAGAAGCTGTTCTTTCCAGGTAGCAAATTCTACTGCAGTTTTATTAACCTCTTCCTGGATGTATTCTAGGCTCTTAATTAATGTCATCTGCCTTGCATACTGCCCACCTTCCACATCTGGAAGAACAAACAGGGACTCTAAGCCCTGTAACTGAGAGGAAACTTTCAACAGACAACTCAGTCCTGAAGTGCAAACTTCAAAATCTTTCCTGTAACAAGAAAGGTTACAATATTGAAAGACAAAAACTTCCATTCAAAATTATATCTTTAGAAATGAAGGTTACTTATACATATTTCCCTAACTTTTTAAAAGTCATAGCAACAAATACTGATGGCAACCATAACATTGCTTTAACAGAAGACAAAAAGGAATAAAGGAACATTTTCCACTGTTTTAATCAGAAGTCAACCCCATATTTTCAGGTCCAATTAAAAAAGAAATAAATAAAAAACAGCTTTTTCTCTGGATGCAACTGATGTCACCCTTACAATAGGGGAGTCAAACAATCAAGGAAGGACCCAAAGAGTTAAATGTACAAAAATACTAAAATAAAAACTTCACAGAAAAGGCTTGGTATTTTATGGCATGCACAAAAATATGGCAACTGCAAAAGTCAAGACTGACTGGCACAATTACTATTGGCCCCAGTAATTTAAGAAGTTCTTCTGAAAGAAGAAAAAGGGGCAGACTTAGAATCAGAACAATGTAATATATTGCTTTGCTTCTTTATGATATGCAAACATAACCTAAAAATGTTTCTATTAAAACAAACAAAATATATACATGTTTTTAAAATTTTTACATTAAGAAATTCAGGTCTTGCCTAACACCTGGACCTCTGGGAATAACTGGAAAATTAGTGGACTATCACAGGAGACCAAAGACAAAAGCTGGGCTAACAGGAAAAACTTTTGGTTGCACTATTTGAAAGATTTAGTTGTTTGAAAAACTATACTTGAAACTCAAAATATTCATTAGGAAAAAAGCTGAAAAAATATTTTCAAAATACATTTCAGACATTCTTTAAAAACACATTTAAAAAAGTAGAAAACTTTTTCAAATGCACGTTGCATATTATGTTTGAACCTTACATGAGCATCCAAAAGCACAGAAACAGTTTCCCTTCTAGCCAAACACAGGACTCACCAAGAATGAAATAAGGTCTCACAAGATTGTTGTCTTATTTTGTCCACATCTTTTTTCATTGCCTTAACCTCAGCTAGCATCTCAGTCACTTCAGCAGCCAACTGCTGCCACAGCTGATCCTGGTTTCGCATCTTACATCCAGGAGGCAGTTGATCTGCAGTCACTGGAGACGGATATATTAGCTCTGATGGAATCAGGTCAGGTATTCCCATCTGGGCATTTCCCAGACTCTGGTTGGTTCTTTTACACTGGGTAATGTGTGTTTTTATAGCTGTCCTTTCATCGTCACTGCACAACAAAGACTGCTCTCTTGGACAGCACTGTATAAACCAAGACAGTTGCTCAAGGACCATGACAAACTGCATGGCGAGATGCTGCAGTCTGTCTGTCCATTGCTGAATGCTATCTTGAGGAGGAAATGCTACATTATACTCCCCAGCAGCATCTATCCTGGAATCAATTTCCTGTATACAACTCAGAAGATTCCTGTTTAAAAAAACCAAAGGAAAAAAAGAAATGAAGTAACTATCAACTGGGGGTATTCAAAAATTGCATTAGATTTTCCTTTAAGATCACTCTTCAACACTTTATTCTAATTCATGGGAAGTTCTCATGTTTCCAGAAATATGTTTAACAAAGACACTGGGATATTAATCCATGCATTCAATACATTGTCCAATTGGTGAGCAATAATTACTCAAAAGCTTTGAGAAGAAGTTTTATGCAATGAACAGTCTCCACTCTATTCTATTATGTACACATGAATTATGTTATGAGTATGCAGTTTAGTAATCTCTTCTTGGGATCAGCATCATCCAAATAGTTTCAAATAAGGTTCAAAATAGTTTCAAATAAGCTTAATAAACCTTTGGGCCTATATTCAAATATTATTCACTTTTCTCCTCTACTTAAAGTAATTTAATCCTAATAAGTCACCTTTCCTTGAATGCTGTATTACAGACTGCTCATAATGACTACATGAACCTACTTTACATTTCAAATGACAGATACTTTTTATACTGATACAATTGCAAATTATATGCACGCACATATTATTAAATTATTAGCAAGTATTTACATAGCAGTAGTATCTCAAGATACCTGTCCAAGTTAGATGCTGTACACACTAACAGAGGGCAGTCCCTGTCCCAAGTTTCATAAGCCTACAATAAGAATGAGCAGCTTCAGCATCGTGTCCATAGAACTGGTAAGTCAAAGTGACAAGTTACCCAGCAGTGAGTGACAGGGAAATAAATGCCTAAAAGGCATAACTGTACACATGATCATTTTTTTTCTATTAAAGAACTAAAAACACTTTTCCATGTGAAATAAATGCTCCAATCTCTTCTTATAAAGATTTGTTTTTTTATACTCTGTTGGAGTTTTCTTGCTTTAGCTCAGAGTTGTTTAGGCTGGCCACTTGCTCATAACTTGTTCTCAAAAACCACAGGATGTAATCTGGATAAGTTTATGTGGTAAAGTATAGCTCTATCACTACCATATGACTCCTTTTTGTCAATCCAAAGATACAATTATAATTCTGCACTGCGATGCTCTTGATCCTCATAGTGCATATCTCCCATTTCTCTTAGATGCTTTGATTTCAGAACATTTGAAATGTTTGCTTGCAATTGACAGAATGCAATAAATAACCTTCTAGCTATTTTAGTCATGTAGACCAAAAACAAAAATAAGAAATGAATAGCATTTTAATACCTTCTCTATTTTGCAATTACCATTGCTTCTTAGATGTACATATTTCCAGTCAGCTTCCTCTTTACCAGTTAAATAAGGCTATAGTAATAAAGTGGAGAGTACCTCAGTATTATCCACTGCTCTGTCAAGGCAGTGAGGGAGCTTCTCTGTTTGACAAGCATCTTCATAAGGTGTGCTGTAAATCCTTTACATCTCTCAATGCTACCAACTCCAATTTCCTGAAACACAGGGGAAAGGAGTAAAATCCTATGAACAGAGCAGATAGATACAAACTATCTTCCTAGCATCTTCATTTTGATTCATGAAAACAGATGCCAAATTTCAATTTTCGCAAAACCAGTTACTTGTCACACTTAGAAAATAACATCTGTATCAAATATATCTTACAGAAAAAAGGGAAAATTAAAGAGGCTGAGAAAATTTTAAAAATTTGGATTTAAGTGAATTCTGCACTGGCATCTCTCAGCAATTCCTAATCTGTGGTACACTCCAACGGAATCAGGAAATCAACTACAAGTTCAAAGTCCTGAAATAAAATTCAGGCAAACACATAAATTGCAGATTTTGCTTGCAGTTACATTTTTTTTTTTCTTCACCTTAACAGGTGCCAATAATGCTGTCTGAAGCCTAGAGTTGCGTGCGAGACAACGGTAGAAGTACTTCTGGCATCCATCCCACGCAGAAGAGATCTCTGCCAGCAACCTAAAACAGTATGACAAGTTTGACTTAAAGGTGCATGACTTCATCAACACAGGCAGCTGAACAGCTGGCCAGAAATCATTACTCTTAGAGAAGATGAATTTATCAATATGCCTTATTTATTCACCTACCACACTCACCTGCTTCTCATGAATTAACTCTTGAAAACTGGGGCGCACGTCTTAAATAGAGAAACCAATTCTCAACAGTTTGGCTAAAAAGGAAAATCTTTTTTTTTTCCTTCATTCTGCTTTCCCAAAATGTGGCATAAGTCTTATTTGGGGACATATGGTAGGCAGATAAATATGTGCATATTCAGCTGTGTAACTTTTTATGCTTCTTTAACAAAAATACTTTCAAAGCTCTTCAGGCTACCCATGACACCTTTAAGAAAAAGTTATTTCCAAGACCTACTGAAAGATTTGTTAGCTGAGAAATAGGAAGGATCCAACTGACCACAATGTCATGTTCTGAAATTGTTGAACAATCTCAAAGGCCACTGAAAATGACTTATTAAAAAGTGCCTAAATCATGTTTCCAGTCAAGGAATATTTAAATAAGTTTTGTCTCAACCTTTTTTTTTTGGTTTTGTCCAGAAGGTATGATTACAAGCAAGCAACAACTTGAATGACTCAGGGCATAAAAACATCTGCGATTGAGGGTTCTGACAGGAAGGTACTTCCCTTATAAGTAGGTTATTCTATAACTGATTGCCTAGAGATCCTTAGTCTTTCCTCTGAAAGATTTCCTAGCCTAATGTTGACTACAAAATCTGGGACTAGATGGTATTCACGCTGCCTATGAAGATCAGAGCAGAGTGCTCTTTTGCTCCCATGTTAGAAAAGTTCTCAGAAGGGGAGGAATTAACTGATTACATAGGAACAATGAAACTCACTGTACACCAAAAACTGCCAAGAACCCATCTATTGAAAAATATGTACAGCGCTACCTCAGTGTAACACAATGCTTAATACAAACCGTTGCTTAAAACAATCCTAACAGCAAGTACCCATTCTTTCATTACTTATGATGCAGTAAACCGACTAATCCTATTATAGCAAACAATCTCTTTTAATGACTTTCTTCCAGTCCCATGGGTTTCCTAATAATGCTGTTGTACTGTACCTCTACATCTATTAATTATGATAATAAAGAGGAGTTACTACAGGAAGTACAATGTTTCTGATAAAATACATACGTGGCATCCAGTTCCCGTACACAGTTGACTATGGCTAATGCACTGTGCAGATCCAGTGGATGCAGGCAAAGCATATCTTGAAAGGCTTTTGAACGGGACCAAGCAAGGCCCTTCCGGTATGACAAACCTATGATGACATTCAGAACACATTTACCATCTCTTTAGGCTCCTGTAGTTTGATATACGGTCTGTGATCCAGACAGTACCAAATATTCAAACAAAGCCAAGGATTCAGATATTTCTGAACAGCCCTTTGAACAAATCACAAATTAACTGCTTTAAGAAGCTAACACAAACTCAATAAAGACAAGCAGATGTTAACCTGGGTTTGACATGAAGTGGCTTAGTAGAAATGGCAAAGCTAAACTAGAAAACCAGCAGCTAAAAGACATGTGCTTATTAGTTAAATAAAACTAAGGACAATGTTCAAGCTGGATGACTGATCAATCCTATTAGCAACCAGATGGAAATCCAGTTCATTTTGCATCTGCTCCGAATCCACTGATGGGTACAAGTTAGGGAGCTCCCTTCCACTTTCAAAGTAAGGCAACGGTCCCTGGTTGGAGTTATTGTGGATCACTACTTTTAAATAAGAATTTCTTTACTTGTGATATAATGCAAGATGAATAGAAAAAGTTTTCTAACAATCTTGACTGTCAAAAAATTTAATCTACTCTTAGCTTTGATAAGCACAGATCCTGATCAACTGACCACAGGTTTACATACTACCGAAATATTATGTACTTTGCGATCTCAAAGTTTAGAGACAGAAATTAATAAGGCTGTAGAGTTGTGTTTGTAAACAAAAATATTCTGTCCTACATCTTCTGTATTTTTAAACCAAATACACTGTAATTAAATCTCACCTGTTTTAGCAAGGCTTTTAAACAGATCAGATAAGGCCCGTTGTTTCTGCATATGAATATGTTTGACTTCTGACTTCTGCTTTTCCTTCTCTGCAGCCTGATTAAATGTTAAGTTTTGCAGCTCAAGTACAGAGACAATGACATCACCTACAAAAAAGTGAAAGAAGGGAAGACATAGAAAGCCACAACATTCTAATATTATAAAAGCCTAAGTCTGTCCACCTATAATACTTTATTCAGGCTCTGACTGGCTGACAAACAGCAGGAGGGAA
>NW_017728918.1:70982577-71048613 GCF_001723895.1 Crocodylus porosus
TCCCCACCTGCCATTCTTGATGGGCAATTGGCTAGTAGATTAACTAATTATGGATATGTTGTTTGGGAAGGGTTTTAAATACAGTTGAGTCCTATACGCACCTGTAAACCGGTCAAGATTCTCTACTAAATCTGAGAATGAACTCTTATCCATAAGAGTTGCACACATCTTCTTCATTCGCTTTGTGAGCTTAGGCAGGCGATATTGAAGTGATTCTGCATGAAACATAACTCTACTCTGACACTCTTCTGAAAGCACAGTCTAAGAAAATAGAAGAAAAATAATCTGAAGGTATATGACAGAGACAGCTCCACTTAAGCCACAGCAACTTGCCGAAAAAGCCTAAAGTAACACTTCACATTTTGTTGAAACCCGAACACAGCTTTCCTATCTATTATCCATAGCATACTAACCAATTAAAAAGGAGGATAAGGGATGATTGTGTGGCCCAATCAAAGCTTTCTATTATTTCAGACCAACATTTTGGGCAGATTGCAACATAAGTATCTCAGGGCGGGGGAACACCAGCTAGGTACCACAGAGCAAGCTAGAGTGCAAAGTTACAGCACATCTGCTACTCCATGGTAAATACCTACATGTTCTTATCCTACAGTGAATGCAAGGCAGTTTATCTTGTTTTCACTGAGGAATAAAATGAATTTCTAATCAATATGCACTTCCATCAGAGCAGGGAGGAGAATAAGAATATAGAACTTATCTGGCTTGTATTTAGGGTACCAAAGGCACATACCTGGACCACCTCTGTTTTGGCAGACAAAGTTTTTCTCAATACACTGTTAAGCCTCTGGATTTGACTCTCCTTGCTCCCAAACTCTTCCTGCTTCTGCAAGCAATCTAGCTGATCTTCCTTGTTGCTCTCTACCAGGGCAGCTTGACAGGGCTCATCCAGAACAGCTTCAAACTTCTTCATGAATTTAAAGAGGGTCCTGATTACCACAGAAAGGTACAGAATTATCAAGCATTCTTCTCTCAAAATTTCCTAGCTTCAGAAAGCAGATACAGTTCTGAGATGAAGTGGTACAGATTAAACCCTAGTGAATTAAGCTCAGCACTGAACAGAATCCAGCTAGTAGGAAGTTACAAATGCAGCATGTGCAAATACAATTTATTGCACTGGATCCCAAAATGGTCCCTTTCTTCCAAACTTTCTGTGTTACCTGTGTGTCTTCTCCACAGACTGTTTTATAGCCCAGAAGCTGACATCATTCCACTTAGAAATTTTCACAAATTCCTATTTGGGAAAAGAAATGGTCATGAAATATTTCTAGAAACAGTTCAATATTTGATTTTAAAAGGAGATTACCAAAGCAGGTGCATTATGAGCAAGACATTCAGCAGCTGAGCAAGTAGTACATATTCACCGTACCTTGGCTAAGATATGGTATTTGAACTAGAAGTGATGCAGACAGAACGCAGAACTCATTCTGCAGTAAGCTTTCTGGCTAAGTAGAATTGACTAGTGCCAGACAAAAGCTGCAAGTAACCCTCTCTTTCAGCTAATTCTCACACACACAGTGGGAGTGCAAGGAAGGCTATAATAGTAACCCAGTGAAGCAATTCAGGAGGCAACATCTGTTCCACTACTCCTCTGATCACTTCAACACATTGACTAAGTAAATATTTTATTCTTACCTTAAGCTCTTTTTCTATCGGCTGACGAAGTTCAGTGATCCGGGCCTGCACGACTTCTGAGAACTGCTTATAATAATTGTACAGATTCCACAATACACTGCACAGTGCATCTGGAAGATTAGAACGATAGGATTAGAACCATGAGCAGAGATGCATCCAGTTTGCAATCATGTAACTTGGAAACAGCGATAGAAACACTCTTTGTAAAAAACAGGGCTGGGGCCAGGACAATGAATTATTTTGTTGCACTCTCAACTGGAATTTGGACAGATTGTGGAAAATACGCTAAGACTAATCCAGGCTCCGTTTATGCATTTGATGGGAAGCTACTTACCCTTTCCTTCCACCTGAGGTATTAACAAGACATGGCAGTGGAAAACCAGGAGAGCTTGAAGTCTTGTATGAAACTCCCCCAAAGTGGATCCTTCAATGAAAGCCTGAAGAGTGTTGATCAATGCTCTTAAATTCAATGGCTCACTGGTTTCTGTAGATTTCACCCAGGTGGGATTTACAAGAAGAAAAAAAAAATTTCAAATAAAATGTATTTTTTTTTTTTTACTGTAGTAACTTCCAGTGAGTGATCAGAGGTCTCACTAGTATTAAGGGCGACTGGTTCTGCTCCAAAGAATCTGCATTCTAATTTGAAAGAAGATCTAATTTGTTTGCATGCAGCAAAGAATAGGAGAGAAATGGGACAAAAAGGCAGAAATAAGATCCAGATTGCAGAGATGAACTACAAGTATGTTTTTGATAGTTTTAAATAATTCATAAATGAATGACCAGCCATTCCAAACCAACCTGTAGCCAAGCCATCATCAATCGTGTAGCCCCTTAGTATCATGGCAAGAGCGTGCACGACAGATCTGTCCCTAGTCACCGCAACCATAAGTTACTTCAGACCCCAGTTTAAAAAGATGTTGCACACCTGCGGTTGGGGGGTTGCTGACATTCTAAGTTCTTCCTGTACAGTAACTGGACATTTATTAAAGGTGTTGTAGAACAGAAAAAGTGCCTGTAGTGTAAATGCAGCATTATGATGGCTATATGCAGGCAGATGGCATACAGAGATGGAAAAATACAGAGTTAAAGCAGGGGAAAAGAATTTACACTAGGTTTGCATTACTGTTTTGTGTCCAAGCTACCCTGAAGTAAATGGAAACTAAACAAGGGTGGTTTACCCTTGAATGAAAAAACTGCTAAATTACCACAGCTAAACCTCCACTTACTACAGGATAGATCAGCCACATGAAACAGTGTGGTTTAATCTGATACACAGTATTTCTTTTCCTTTCCCTGCCTCTATCAACAACATTATCATTTTTACATACTTTAAGTAAGAAAACTACACCATATTTTATTACATACAACATGGCCTTGAATAAAAAAAAAAGCAGAATGAAGAAAAGAAGAGCTTTCCTTAAAAGCCTCTACGGGAATATAGTGTTGGAGGAGAGGGGAGAGGAAGCAGCTACCCGGTAGCTTTCCCCTGGCAGAGACTGAAGCAGCAGAAATGACTGTTACTATATTTCCTTGATTATAATATGCACTTCAATACCCAGAAGCTGAATTTTGGAAAAAAAAAGATGTATTTTATATGAGAAATGCAGTTTATAAAATATAATATATAAAATAAAATATCTGAATACAAATATGTGACCATGTAATTTATTCTGGTGCATCTCTACAAAAGAACAGGATTTAAGATCTTTGAGTACTTAACTGTGATGGAGTTGCATTACACATTTGTAACAGGACAATAGTTACCTTCTGTGTTCACCTGAATCTGCTCCTGCATATATTTCTCAATCATCTGATAGATTGAGAACCAGTGCCTTGTGGATTTTTCTGAGTGCCGCTTCATAACATTGTCAAGACTAACTGACCAGCAGCTGTAAAAAGGGGGGGGGAATCAAAAGTGAGTGTGAGAGTGTGTATCTATATATAAACAAACTTTGAAGTAGAATGGATGTATGTCATTCTTTCTCTGTCAAACTAAAGATTTTATACATGTGCACACATGCATACTCACAAATAATTACCATGCACAACTAACCACTTAGATTCATAACCTTGCCATTACAACTTAAAAGAAATAGCATTAAGTACCAGCATGGTAGCACAAATAATAGAAAAATATGTTCCATATCATGTGGAGTTTGGAAGCTGCCATGTAGAAATGAAGAGAACCTAAGCTTTGAAAACAGTAGGTTGTAATATTTAAGAAATAACAAGAGAGAATTCAAAACTCTTACTTTAACTCCAATTTACGCCACTGGATAATCAGCTGAGTGACCAAATCAAGGTGTTTCCGCAAAGATAAAGCTCGACTGGCATTGTTCTCCCAATCCTGGAAGAGATGAATTGCTCCTTATAAACTGGATGATGAGAACTTGCCGCAGGGAAAGCGTCACACATGATTCCCCCCATTATTTATACTCTGAGAATGAAGCAGGCTACATACCCCCAAGAATACATTTGTAATATAGTTATGGATTTTCACAACATGGTGTAAATTGGTTTTATTGTAGCTCTAATGCAAAAGCCACAGCCTCTTGCCACATCCAAGATTTTAAAAAAATGACCTAATAGCAACTTTAAGAAATTGCAGTAGTTTCCTTTTTCCCCCTTTTTCCTCTTACCTGTGACTTCGCAAGCAGAATCTCTAAGCCATTCAGAAACTTTGAGAGAGGACTAGAGAGTGGGAAACTACGGATTCTGTCCAACACAACAATTAACTACAAGATGAAAGACAAATAAATAAATGTTCAATCAATGACAGCTGGTCCCTGCCTTGCAATATTGAGTTCAAGTTTATCTGTATCAGTGCTGCCGTTCTTTGAAACACTTAAGAATTGTTTCCTAATTTAAAATGCACTCTTTCAGGATTTAAGACACTAATAGTTCAGTAAAAGCCAATACTGCTTCAGAAGAAAAATGCATCAAAACATGCCCTCCAAAATAAAGCTTTTAGACAGTGTTTTGCAACATAATGGAGCAACACAATCTCTCCCTCCAGGGGAGTCATGCCAATCCCTCAAAGGACAATCCCTCAAAGGAGAACAGATGGATAAGGAAAAAGATCCTCAGTGCTATTTGAAATTTATGCTGAAAAACTGCAGCCCAGATGATCAGAATGAACACTGAGACATCAGGATCTTTATAGCACAGTAAACTAATTCAAAGTGTAAAACTGAAATGGCCACATGTGGTTCTAACTGAATACTTAAATGTTATGCAAATGAATCGCATTGCTAAGAGGTAGCTAGTAAGTTACTTTAATTTACAAGGAAATTACTACTTACTCTGAAACGTACACTATTTTATAATAGGTATTTTAAGTGATTCTACTGCATATAGAGATGCATGTACTGTATATACAAAAATATACATGCATGCACACATCTGGTTTGCCCTGACCATTTCTTACAACATTCTTACCTGCACAAGTGCAGGGTGTTCAGGCCATTCTTGCAGTAACTTGTTTACTTCTTTAGCAAAATTATCAAGCACAGGCTGGCATTGTCTAACCTGCTGAATATTAGGATACTGGTAAAAATCATACGGGCCATCTTGATGTAGGACCAGATCTGAAGTGACTCCCGCAAAAAGGGTATTGTGGAGAAGCGTGCTAGCTAAAAGCTGACTTCCAAGAAGGCAATCATTCATTTCAGCACCTAAATCAAAGGGAAGACAACATATATGCTACAGAAACTTTTTATTTTTTAAGCAAATAGAATTTTGCATGTTGCAAAGTGCTCATCTTTAGTGTTACCCCAAACTTATTGCATTATATATTTGAAAGTAAAAGAAGTATAGTGTGAATGCAGAAGTAAATACTTAAATTCAAGTTTCTCATTTTGCCAGATTTTCAGATAGAAGCAGCCCTTCTAAGTACAAGCAAACAACGTTTATTCTTTAAAAACCTTGTAAACCACGTATAAAAATACAATCTTCTCATGTGAAAACTTAATCCAACTTAAGATGTTTTAAAATAAAAGCCATGCTATTTTGCAAAAAGTCTACCCCTCTCAATATAACGCAAAGTAGTCCATCATTACAATTCCATCTTAAGCTGACAATTCTTGAAGCCCCCAAACTTCTTAAGAATTCAATTCTACTTTGAAAAGTGACTTAAAACGATATCCTGGGGATTTTATGTGTTATTACTGCAATTATTTTTATATCAAATGTATCCACTTGGCAAGTAAAATGGTATGTTGCTCCCATGAATACAAGCCCTTATCATAGAATCATAGAAGTAGGGTCGGAAGGGACCCTGTAGATCTTCAAGTCCAACCCCCCTTAGATCAGGAAAAGAAAAAACGGGTTCTCTTTTTGCAGTGGATAAAGGTCCTTCAGCTGAAATTCAACCCTTCATGAAATCTGTGCAACCCCACTGCCTTCAATAGACTCACCTGATCCAGAAAATAAAGCTTTAATTCAGAAAAGGAGGTGGCCCTAGCTCACTCTTAAGTTGCACTGGGCTGCACAGAACTAAAATGTTAAATGAAAAAATATATAGTAAAAAAAAAAAAAGAAAAAAAAAAGAGGAAAATTAGTCTGGGCACATGCATGGAGACCGTCTTCTGAGTAAGAAGGTGCTATTTATAAACAACCAACTTTTCAGCACAAAACCACCCTTAATGATTCTGTTTATACTTTAATGTATACAAGAAAACATGCGCCCAAGATAAAGTATGTTTTAATCTGAAACGGCATATGACATTTTACAGTTAAAATTATGTATCTGAAATGTAATTAGCAGTCTTACCAATTAAGGGATAAAAGCGTGTCACCAAGGAAGCACCAGTCTGATAGCAGGAAAGAAATGTACTGAAATAATGCTTAGCCTGATGTGAGGGCAAGGTCTGTTGATACCAAAGAGACCTTGCAAAGTTTAGGCACAATTGCTGATGGACCATAATCACCGTCTTCATTGAACTCTGAGATATGAAAGTTATTTCAGTGGCTGCTCGGTCCTCTGACTCATCTTCAGTTTCCATTTTTTCTTCTAGACTTGGCTCAGCTATGATATCTTGAAAGTCCTGTAATCAAATTAAAGTCATAATTAATTTGTTGGCATGCTACATGTATTTGTAGTGCAGTAATCAGATGATTATCAACCTGGCTGGACCTGCTGGCATTCCTCTTCAATTTCCCAGTACATGGCGATCACAATCCTGGTCTCCCCCAGCAATGACAAGGAGTAACGGTGCAGCTGGGATCTGAGCCCAACAATTATGCCTCCTGCCATGCACACGCAGGAGGCATGTTTGTTGGGATTGGGGATCAGATTCCATTGGACCATTAAATGAATGTGCATCAAGGGGCCTTAATGTTCTCACTACATTGAAAAATTATTAGAGCAGCAACCCCCAATTTGAGCAACTCTGTTCCAGAAGGTTGAGGATACAAACTAGTAGATCATCCGTCTTGGATCTTGACCTGAACAATAGGGAAGAACTGGTGGTAGACATGAAGGTGATGCAAAACTGGGGAGGAAGCTATCACAATATGATAGAATTCCAGATCCTGATTGGGGGAAAGCATAAGATCAGCAGAATTAAGACACTAGATTTCAAAAAGGCAGATTTCAACTGATTCAAGGAGTTAATAGGCATGGCGTCATGGAAAGACAGATTAAAAGATAAAGAGTCTAGGAGGACTGAAAGCTTCTAAAGGACACAGTTCTAGAAACCCAGCAAGAAAGTGTTCTGACATGATGGAAGCGGCACAAGAACACAATGAGCTTGTACGATGCCTCAAATAAAAAAAAAAAGCATATAAGCAATGGAAAGATGGGTAGGTCACCAAGGAAGTTACTACAAAACTGCAAGATCCTGCAGACACAAAATCAGAAAAACAAAGGTTAAAAAAAGCTGTACCTGGAGAGGGAGGTTAAAGACAATAAGAAGAGGTTCTGTAAGTATGTTGGCCAGAAAAGAAAGACCAAGGAAGCTGTGGGTCCACTGTTAAATAGACAGGGGGAAGTCTTAACAGAAGATGCAAAGAAAGCAGAACTATTCAACAGCTATTTTGCTTCAGTCTTCATAAAAAAAAAAGCTGTAACCAGACAGCTAATAAGGATTATTTGGATAAGGAAGGAGACAATCTGAGAAATGAGATAAAAAAAACAGTCTGAAGGCTTTTGATCAGTTCAAATGAATTCAAGTCAGCAGGGCATGATGAACTTCAATCCCAGGTTACTGAAGTAACTGGCAGAAGAGAGATCTCAGAGCCATTGGCAATAACATTTATGAAATTGTGGGAGTCGGGTGAGATGCCATACAACTGGAAAAGGGCCAACCTAGTGACCCCCCTTAAAAAAAAAAAAAGGAGCTGGGGAACTACAGACTAGTTAGCCTCCCTCATCTTGGGTGCACGAATGGAATGCTGCCGTCTGCCAATCTGCTCAAGAAGCTTCCAATTCCAGCATCCAAATCATTAACAAACATGTTGACAGTGTATCCGAACTGCAGCAAGGCCTCTGACAAGGCCCACATGACTTTCTCATAAACAAATTGGAGAAATGTGGGCTAGACAAAACTACTATAAGGTGGATAAGACAACTGGCTCAATAGCTGCAAGCAAAGGGTAATTATAAATGGCTCCATGTCAAAAAGGAGGGAGGTTTTAAGTGAAGCCCCATAGGGGTCTGTTCTAGGCTCAGTGCTAGTCAGGGGTTTGGATGCTGGAACTGAGAGCTTGCGTAAATCTGCAGATGACAAAAAACAGGAAGGACTGTAGATATGGACAACAGGAGTCCAATTCAGAAGGATGTTAACAGATTGGAAAGCTGGGCTGGAACAGTGAGGCAATGGAACAGACTGCCTAGGGAAGCTGTGAAATCTGTCAATGGATGTGTTCCAGTTAGTTGGACAGGCACTGGTCACAGATGATGTAGGAGTAGCTATGCCTATGCTCTACTATAGGCATTTCCTGTGCTTCTGGGCTTTGCTGGTTGCCACATGAGACTGGGAAGGAATTTTTTTGCTACTTGTGTTGTGGGGGAAGATGGTTTTTCCATTCTCAGAAATGCAGGGCGTTGGTTACAGCCAAGGTATTTTGACTGGGGTGTGCCACTGCTCCTAAAACTTGAGAGGTTCCTGGCTATGCAGTCTTGCCCCTCCGCTCAGGGTCAGACTGACTGCCTTACTTGGGCTCAGGAAGGAATGTCTACCCTGGTATAGACTGGGGGGTTTTGCCTTCTGTGTAACACAGGGCTTGGCCCTCTTCTTTAGGTCACTCAATAGTATTTTAACCACCTTAAAGCAGCAGGATATTTGACACTGTGGCCCCCTCCTTTACCTCTGGCAGGTTAGGGTGTTATATCTTGTGACCACAGTTGGGCTAATAGGTTAGACAATAGATTCATATAGGATGGATAGGGATGATCCTCTCTTAGGCAGGATGTTGAACTAGATCGAGGCAGGCAATTATTTTGGGCGGTGGGCTGCTTACTGAGTTTTGGCAAGCTGTCAAGGGCTGCATGGGTAGCCCTGCCCCTTGACAAGTGCCCCACCTCTTGGTCGCCATTTTGGGACTGGAAGTCCCACATCCTAACCCCTGACCTTTGCCACCCGAAGTCCCTCCCTTTGCCCCAGGAAGTACTCCTTTCAGCAAGGGGTTTTGCCATCTCGTAAGAAAAATACCAAATTATAGTCTAAAAAGCAAACATCTACAGCATTCATTAATTTGATTTCAAAATATATATTTTTGCCCTGATTTACATGCATTTGTGTAGTGTACACATAGGTGATTCCACAAGAGCTTAAAATGAAGTCTTACTCTTGTATATCGTGGGGGGGTGTATAGATTTGTGGGGGGCTGTGGGTGTATGGGTGGGTATGGGGTTTGTGGGAGGATGTGTATGGGGGGGAAGGTGGCTGAAGTGTATGACGGGGTGTGGGGGGGTCTCTGTGTATGGCAGTGTGAGAGGGGGGTGTGGGTACATGTGTATGGTGGGGCATGCATGTGGGACTCACCCTATGAACACACAGTCCCTGCCTGCACACACACACTTTGCCCACCCCTGGACTAAATGACCTCTGGAGGTCCCTTCTAGCCTTATGTCTCTGTGAGTCTATGACTTATGGTCTGTGAGACCCTGCAATATTGCTCATAGCCACAGGCAATTAAAAGTTAAAATGCGGTTGATCAAGAGAGCAGGATATGACACTGCCTATAGCCCTGGACTTTCTCAGTATTGCTCTTCATAGACCAGTGAAGTTTAGGGTCCACTGGCTTTGAATTTATTGATGTGAACTACAGGACAGTAGAAATCTAAACGTAAGCACCTACAAATAAACAAAACCTTTTAAAAATATTACATGTAGAACAGTGCTTTTCAATTGGTACGCCATGAGAACTGAATGCAAATAAACTGAATCTGATTCGGATCTGTTCCTCGTCCCACATCAAGGTCCCAGGAAGGATCTGAATTGGATTCAGTTCATTGGGACTCAGCTCCTTTGAATTCACTCCTTGTTGTGTGGTGAGGCCTGGGAAAGAATCCAAAGGAGCCAAATCCAGGTCTGTGAGTCCAATTCAGATCCTTCATGTGCCCTGGACACGGAGAGAACCCAAAGAAAAGGGATCAGACTTGGGCTGTGCAGGAGCAGGGGCAGAGAAGCACAGCTCTGTGGCAAGTCTCTGTCCATGTGAATGCACTGGGAGGCGGGCCTGGTACTGGTGGGAATCACTTCAGGAGGGTGAAGGAGCCACTTCCAGGCCTGGCACCAATGAGATGCCAGGTGCTGAGGGGCCATGGCATGCAGGGTAGGCCTAGGGCAAGTGAAGGCCTTGCTGGCTCTGTACAGTGCAGTGCACCCACCCCCAAGGACCCTTACAGAGGCACCATGTTATGCTCTAAGGCCAGAGGCACTGGGTGCTGGCTGCTAGGGGTGGGGACTGGACTGAGCTGTGCCAGTGCTCCTGCTGGGACCACCCCCACAGGGTCCTGGCTGGAGGGTCCTGCCCCTGCGTTCAGGCTTAGACTGACACTGCACTGGGGGCAGGAAGGGATTTTACAACCTGCTCAGATTGGTGTAGATTGGATTGGGGGGGGGGGGGGTTGTTACCTTCCTCTGCAGTGAGGCACTGACTCTACCTGGGGTCTCTTGAGCATAAATTCACCACCTCTGCAGTAGCAGGACACTGCCTGCCACAGTCCCCCTGCTTTACAGGCATGCTGTTGTGTCGTAGTTTCATAGTTCGTAGGGTCGGAAGGAACCTGAGCAGATCACCAAGTCTGACCCCCTGCCATGGGCAGGGAAGAATGCAGGGGTCAAATGACCCCAGCAAGGCATCTATCTAGCCTCCTTTTAAAGACCCCCAAGGTAAAGCGAGCACCACTTCCCTTGGAAGTTGGTTCCAGATCCTAGCCGCCCTGACTGAGAAGTAGCGCCTCCTGATATCTAGCCTGAATCTACTCTCTGTCAACTTACTGCCATTATTCCTTGTTACTCCCAGTAGTGCTCGGGGGAACAGGGACTCTCCCATTGCCTGCTGGTTTCCCTTGGCCAGTTTATAGACAGCCACAAGACCCCCTCTCAGCCTTCTCTTGTGGAGGCTGAACAGGTTCAGGTCTCGTAGCCTCTCCTCATAGGGCCTGCCCTGCTGCCCTTTGATCACGCAAGTGGCCTTCCTCTGGACGCTCTCAATGTTGTCCACATCCCTCCTGAAGTGCGGTGCCCAGAACTGGATGCAGTACTGCAACTGCAACCTGACCAATGTCATATAGACGGGGAGGATCACCTCCTTAGACCTGCTCGTGATGCATCTGTGGATGCATGACAAGGTGTGGTTAGCCTTCCTGACTGCGTCCCCACATTGGAGGCCCACGTTCATCTTGGAGTCTGTAATGACTCCAAGATTCTTTTCTGTGTCAGAGAGACAGCAGAGTTTCTGGACACAGGGTTTGTCTCGGATGGTTTGCACAGGGCTGATCCTCCTGCAGACAGGGCTTGGGGTAGGTCCCTGACAGACCCTTGGGTCAAGGATCCTATGATTTTATGCCAAGCTGCTTGTCTCCTGGGCAGGTAAAAGAGGGGTGTCCTCGCTGGGAGGAAGGTGTGGCACCAGTGGCTTGTATGCAGGGCATGAAAACATCCCACTAACACTGGGATCTAGCACTGGCAAAGACCGTCTATGTCCCAGACTCCCTGCCCACCCTCATGCTAGCGATGGTATGCCACATCTGAAAATCTGTAACAGGTGCACTGCAGAAAATTATTATTAACGTAAGTGTGGCTTGGGCTGGAAAAGGTTGGTAAACACTGACGTAGAACACTCATTGTCTCAAAATCCTTCCTACGTTCTCTTCTTGATAACAGCAGAAACTAACAAATGTAACATTTTATAAAACTGGCTTTTTAAAATATATTGTTTTGGATCTCCCCAGAAAGTTACTTTTACCTTTTCATGTAGTGGAAACCTCCTCCTAAATTCTCTTTCCTCCTCCTCCTCCTCACTCTGACCTGTTCCATAGCTCTTGCTCCTGTATCTGTATAAACTGTTTTCCAGTGCCTCCTGCTCCTGGGCACGACGCTCCTGTTCATCCCATTCATTTATAATGGCCTGAAAAATCAACAAACAGAGAGGCATTATGTGAAATCAGCACACACTCCTTGCCTCGGCACTAAGGCAGCATCTTTTTTTTCCCCCTTCAGGGCATAGTGTACTTACTGTAGTTACTCAGATCTAAGACAAGGTGCTGTGTGCTCCTCCCACCAGCATGTGGTGGGGAGCCTTGTCTTGGATTTGAGGGCAGAGCACAGGGCAGGTGGCAGCTCAGCTCCAGCTTCAACCCCAGGCTCAGGACTCAAGCCAGAGCTGAACCCTGCCTGCCCCTGGGCTGGCTAATTTTGCTGGAAGGGGTGGGGGTGGGGCTTGAAGGGTGACCAGGGGGAGGGCAGGGAGGCTCAGCTCTGGCATGGTTTACATAGGCAAGGGCAGGCACAGCTACAGAGGGCAAGCATGAAGAGGCAGGCATCAGCAAGAGTTCCCTATATATGAATTACTGAAATTACACTTTATTTTCGGTCATAAACTTTCAATTAAGAGACTTTACCTGGCACAGATGCCTAAAAAGCTGCAGAGACTTCTGGTCCAGTTCTCCCTTAGACAATGCATGGCAGCGAAGATACAATAATGCATTCACTAGCAGTTCTTCCAGAGTTGGACACAGCCTCTGCATGCTCTCAGGCTCTCCTTCAGAGTGTTTCAGGGAAAACTTAAGGCCATGAAGAACCTCCACAGAGTTCACTGAGCATAAAGTTTCTGCATGTGAAAGGTAAGTGGGGAAGCTGGGGCCCACAGAAGGAAATGTCAATAATGAGGTGACAAGGCTGTCAAAGCTGGCTGGGTGGACAAAACTGTTGAGTGCTGCATAAACTTCAGAAGCCACCAGTCTCATGCCATGCTGCATCTGTAAAATGGCAGCCTGCAGTGGGCTGACAGCATCAGGGTACAAAGCATATTCATCCGCCAAATGTCTCCTAAATTTATGGTGTGATTGCTGCCAAGAAGCTTCTTCATTTAGCAGGTTTTGGCCTGCCTGGAGCAACTTGGGCCTTTCTCCACGGAGAAACTGTAGAAGGCGGGCTAGGAGTTCTTGGACTGCAGAAATCTGGGCAATGCTTGCTATATATTGGTGAACCTCCTGGTACAAGCAGTCATACGGAGGGACTGGGGGCCTGTAGGCTTGCTTTCTGGAAAGAATGCTTACTTGTTCCTTCAACTTTTGTATTCTTTCTTGCAACAGTCTATCAGAAAATAAACACATTGATGAAATTTAGAAACATGTTACAAACAGGAATAAGATTATAGTAAATGTACTGTCCATATGCTGGTATTTCATAAGGCCACATCTGTACAGACTCCCTATCAAACCCAGGACCACTGCTTGAGAAAACAAATCTCACCCAATTTTGCTCAAGCTTGGTAATTAAGCAGCCTATATGGCTCTGTGTGGTCTCAAGTAGGCTCAACAGCACAACACTCAGGCTGAGAATCTCAGAGGGCTACTGAGAAACACACTCAGTACTGGTTTAAGCCAAGGTGCCAGGCCTGGATATATGGACAGCAAGAGTGAGTGGGCAGAACTTGTACCCTAGAGGCATTCCTTGGCTCAGCAGGGAAGCTGCAGAGATATTGCCTAACTTATTTTTCTGAAATCTAGCAATGAGGGTTGAAAATGACAGACCTCACACACGGGCACCATTTTTCTTCCTCTCCTTCTCTCAAACTTCAGTCACAATTTGGTACCAATTACCAAAAAGACAGTCAAATACAAAAAGTATTAAGAACTTTTATACAAGTATAACTGCACTTACACTTGGGTGGGGCTCTACTGTTTATATTATACCAGTACTGTTAAAATGATACAGCTTATAAAAACAAATGGTCCTTCACATCTGCTACCACCTCAAGCCTTCATGGTCCACAAAAAGCATGTATACCTCCCTTTATGTAAGAACTGACCATACAAAACAAAATTAATTCTAAAAAGCACTGAAAACACTGTAATGTAATAGAAGAAACAGGTACAGGTGGTAACACTGAATAAGTATCATAGGCTTCTCCCAAACTACAATAAAAGAGGTAAGTGCCTCCAAGTTACCCAAGATGAGGATGAACGTATTTGCCAATTGCTTCATCTTCAATACTTTTTCCTGTATGTAACTGGGACGACAGATTACGTGTCCTCCATTCGCACTGTAGACGTTTTAACTAATAAAGAACATATTAAACCAGTTAAATGAAAAACAAGTACACCTTCTGGATAATTAGCAAGTTGTGGATGAATAATCTGATAATGAAACTGTGTGTGGGGGGGGGACTTTTTGGCAGATGTGCCGCAAATTAGCCCTCAAACCTCCCTGAGCAACACTCCAATCCCCTTCACATGTGTGAAATGCTGCTCTGCTCCCTGCCTGATTGGCTGCTCAGCTTTGTGCTTCTCGCCCCTCTCTGCTGCTTTATTGTCTGGCCCTTCCTTGGTCTACTGTGCGCCACAGGCAGAGGGTACTTGTGCCAGCCCTGCTCTAACAGAAATCTCATGATTTCACAAGATTTATCTGTGTCTAATTAAAAGGGTTGGAGCTTTGCTGGAGTGTTCCTCTTAGACCTGAATGCAGTACAATGTCCAAAATCTTGTCAATCAGGTGTTCCAACTATGCAGTTGATCCAGTAAAAGATATAACTAAAAATTCTGGCCTTCCCTCATTAAGAAGAAATTCCACAAACATTGTGTTACAAAGCCCCTGGTCAGCAAGAGGGACACCAACTCCATGCTTACCTCATCTTTGGCATACTTGAGTTTGCATTCTCTTTTCACTGCAGGATCAAACCTAGTTTGTGGAAGCCACATCTGGATCTGTAGCAAACCCATATTCACCCAGAGGCAACCTCGCTGAGCTGTCTCTGATAGGTCCTGAATCCCTTCTTCTCCAAAGAACTGCTGTAAGCAGGTTAGTAAGAGAAATAGGGTATCTTTTGGCAATAATTCCTGTCCACTGATGTCCTTAAGTACTTTGAGAATGTACTCAAAAGCCACAGGGTCCATGGAGGGGAGTTTATTACAGCATTGTGAATATTCCTCTTGCAGATCTATGGGAATCAAATCTTTCAGAGCGAAGAGCTGTCTGCACAACATTATACCCTGCAATCTGAAATCTGTATGCCTAAAGGGATAAGAATAAAAAGATTAACTATCTTGTGGTATAAGATTCTGCAGTGTTGCTGGTTTAGATAATATGCATATAGAGGAAAATTCAGTAATACCTAAATTCTGCCACAGAAGAAACAGCCATATTGGTCCACAGAGCTGTGCTGATTTCACAAAGCTGTTGTGCCCTCTCCTTCCATTCTCCCAGTGTTACATGGGATGATGAAAGAACAGGGAGACCACTTGCATCCCACCGGCTTGTTTTGCTGCTGCTAGTTAGAATTTCAAAGAGGCACTTTGAGAAAACAGCTCGGTTCAAAATACCTGGGCCCTATATTGAAAGATTAAGGATTAGAGTTTAGTAGTACTACTTCTTGCTCATTTACCGTAATGCTACAAACAAGTAAACTTTACATAAAAATGTGTTACGAAAGCAAGATGATTGTTTGCTTCACCCAAAGCATTTAAAAAAAAAAAAGTTAAGAGCACCTCCAGGTTTGTGCACATACCCCTCCCCACCAACAACAATAACCAGCTCTACTGTCATGCTAACAGATTCAAATTCATTTTCTGGCTTCTCTACGTTAGAGTTTTAAAAACATGCATCTAGAACGTTATCCTAGCCTAGATAT
Source organism: Crocodylus porosus (assembly GCF_001723895.1). Lineage (NCBI taxonomy): Eukaryota > Metazoa > Chordata > Crocodylia > Crocodylidae > Crocodylus > Crocodylus porosus. Next base: position 70,998,532 of record NW_017728918.1, read on the forward strand.
TTGACCTTGGATAAGTCACAAAAGGCACACCTTCACAGAACGGTCCATAAGAGAGTTAGGAAATTTCCCTTCCTCTGCATCAGGCAAGAGTGTCCAGGTGAACCAGTACTCTGGATCTGTAGTTACTGTGCTGCTCCAGAAGGATGCTAATGCAGCATTAACCAGTTCTGACCACAAAAGAGACATTTCCTCAAGGGATATCTGAAGTGAAAGAAAAATCAAGAATTCCTAAGGATAATCTGCAGGCAGTAAAAGAAAAATCAGTAGGAAAAAAAAATCACTGACTAGCATAAAAGCATAAAAATATTTTCTGATGGGGATAGGGACTCCTTTCATTAATACAATTTATTAACTCTTCTTCAGCTTTAATAGTATGCTCTGCCCCTCCTCTGAAATAAAAAAAGTTCATCTCCAACCATAGCGGACCAGAGGGACCAATCAGCCTCCACTTCTTCCTCAGGAGACTTTTTTCAGTGGGTGCATCTACACGTGTGTTTTACTGCACATTAGACTAATTTAACACGCAGTAAAGCATCACTGGCTATACATGGGCCGCAATTAGTGCACAGTAGATTCATTTACTTTGGTGTAGGATAGTCCTGTCAGCCACAGGTACTACCCTATGCCCTAGTAAATTACTGAGTTTAAACGCACATGTAGCCTGGTTTAAGTTTACTCCGGCTCAAATCGAATTGTATTAACTGCACGTACAGACATGCCCAGTGTATGGAAGCTCAGATGCCAAGTTAGTCATCCAGAGACTCTATTCAACAACTGTGAAACTTACAACGGCATGCAGAGCTGCACAGGCCCAGAGAACAGGTAAAAACCCTGACACTCCAACTGTAGGTATTTGTTCAGAACTTGTTGCTGTGCTGAATCTTACAGAAGAAAGGGGTGGGGAGTGACACTAGATATGCTTGTCACAGCTGAATGTGAACTGGCCAGAAGTTCTGTGAGATCTTTATCTAGTACACAAGATAAGAACACATAAGTGTGAGACTGGTCTCTGACTACTGATTTGACAAATAAGATTTCTAAATCCAGAAGTCATGTAAGTGAATACCAGAGCTTTACATAACACAAAGAAGTGGTTTTGCTCTGTAGTGAAACTGAGGTGGGCACCAATAACTAGCTAATTGAGCAATTAGCTAATTAACTTCCATTAATTCTGTGGTGGATGCATGAAATTATGATGGACAAATAATCATCGCATACGGCTACATATTTTAATACCAAGCTTGAGCCTTTGCTTTATGAAGTCTGCTGTTAGGTGGTTTGGGGAAGCTGATATTTTTTTGTTTAATCCACTACTATATAAAAATTAATGAAGTAGCTTAGAGCTATTACTGTTGATGCAGGAAGCAAAACTGCATTCTGGTATGCTGTAGATATCTATATAGCTTTGAAATTTCAGTTTCAAAAGCACGTAACACTAATTTACACTATAAGACTTTTTCTTACCTTATCGAGATGTAACAAATGCCACAGTCCATAAAGACGATGAGATGTAGCTGGTGTCAGTTTAAGGGAAAAAGCTATGTACTGACCTAGCTCTGAACGCAAGTTTCTCTGTTCACTGAAATTCTCCCTGTAATAAAAGAAAAATCAGGAATTAAACTTTACTTACTTTAGCAAGAGACTCTAAGAAATCATTTGTATCATAAAAACAAGCTATGATATACAAAGAAGAGTTGCAAGAGCTAGAAGAGACTGGTTAGAAAGCTAAAATCACAATATTTCAGGGACTGAAGAAAAAGGAACACTTTATTATATAACAGACCCGAGGCCCAAGAAGCTGAAAGAATCTGAATTCATATATGAATGAAAAACGTATTATTTTCTCATTCCAAAATGTTGGAAGCATCAATTTCTGGATTAAAAATCTTTTAGAGATTTATATTTGGAGATAAAAAAAGAACAGCATTCCTGAAATCCAGGGTGCACCAGTATTTTAACTTTTCAAATATACTATTCAGTAATCTAAACGATATCCCCCTTTTTCTCTGAAATGTAGTTATGAAGAGCTGATTTTCTCCTACAAATAAATAATTAGTCAGAAACACAAAAATAGCTGGCCACTTAAAACAAAGGGAATGCTTAATTCAAGTGGCCACCTAATTACATGTATTTTTAGTTTTTCCTACATTCTATTAGCACATATTTGCACAAGTACGTATGTCCCCTCGGATAATATTATTTTGGAGTGCCTCTCTCACTTCTCAAATTCCAAATGTATATCTTTGTAACAGTTGAGCAATACAACCATAAAGTCTTGAAAGAACACCAAGAACTGATGGCTGTCTATTTTATAAGACAAATAACGTAACTGTCTAGTAAGATTTGCCACATAATCACAGGCTTCAATGTATTGCTATTGGAAGCCATTCTGCTATGTATGAAGATATTTCTCTCTACAGACTAAATACAATTATTTCAGAATGTTCAAACAGCAAAGCATTCAGATACTTAAAATCCTGTATTTTTTGTACAAGAGCTGATGGGAAGAGAGCCAATAAAAACTAGACCTGAATTCAAATAACTCTTTAGAAAGCATATTTTAATGGGTGTCTGGCATTAGGTCCTACAAGTGTGGTTTTATGTGCAGGCAAAAGAAAACATTTCAGTGTCTTGATTCTCATAACTTTATAAAACAGATTTTAAATTGCATGAAAAGAAAAAAAGATGTTTGTTCATCCTCTTCCTCACCCTGTGAGACAAGCTGTATTTACACAGTCTGCTGTCAACTTGTACTGCCACAGCAGTGCCAAATGCTCCATCGTAGGCCACAGCTGAACTCTACTGCAGAGCTGGGTTAGTAAGTCAGGGTCTGACTGTGTAGAAAGGACCTCTTCAGTAAGCATCTCTTCTGTAGGACCCAGCTTAATTCCTTCTGCTTTTAGCTGCGAATACTGCAAGTCCACAAAATCCCTTAATTCACCTATTTGTCAGCAAGGAGAAAAAAACATAAATACATTTTTTATTAATTTACACTTAAACAGCTAGTCTGAAAAAACTAGTAATTCATAGAAACGCAAATGGATAAGACAAATATTTCTGGATGAAAAGAATAAAGATAATACAAGATCTCATACTTGTGCTGTGCTTGACTGTACTACAAGGGGAGTTATTTACCTGGATTAACATCTTCTACATGATTAGCTCTGAGAATCAGGCCCTGAGCCTGCAGCAGTGCTTTCTTCAACTTCCATCCAGCAGCAGCAATTTTCAGACAACAGATTTCTTCCTTCCATCTACTTTTGCCAAAGGCAGGTCTCTGATCCAGGACACTGAGTTGTTTACTGAGGACTTTTAACTGAGCAAAAGACTCTACCACCAGTTTATTCTGCAAATGTTACAAATACATATTTTTAAGCAAATAACATAGCTTTTATTTCTATGGTTCTAAGGAACAAGATCCGTGCACCAGTTTAAATGCTTAGGTGCAAGTTAAGGAAGCATACATACAACTACAGTGCCTAATATGCAAATACCTTGCCACTGGGAGCACAATAAAAAGCCAACTCTAAATGCTCCTTCCCTCATATGTTTAATATGCTTAGAAGACCAAAATCAAGATATCCCACCAAATGACTGCACAACTGGAAAGCTAAAGCTGAATTTTAACAATGCATTAATATTTTCTTTTAATATGACCATCAGGCACATACATACTGCACAGTAACAACTGCATGAAAGCACATTTACAAGCATTTAGTCATGCATCTTTGCACTATTAGGTAATTTACATTGCTAAGTCTTCCCACATTCTGCTTTGAAAGTATACCTTGACACTTTCTGTATTAACTCAGTTTCATAATGCAATATGTCAGAGGTCAGCAACCTACAGCCCACAGAACCAGGGAGTTCCAAGGTGTTGGGTGACCGGGGGTTTTCACATGCACTGCACTGTGCTACTGTGGGGGAAAATTCACCTGTACCAGGGCCAGGCAGCTAAGAGAAGTGGCAGTGGCAGCAGCTTAGTCCTAGTGCCAATTCCATCTCAAACCTGAACCAGGTCAGTCCAGTCTACCACCACAAAAAGCCTATGGACTCCTGCAGTATGTCATCGGGAAGCTGCTTATGGAAGTGGGAAGAGACTGAGTCTCCTTCCCCAAGAATGCTATTCCCATGCCTGTGTGCAGAACATACCTTGTAAATTCACAACTGAAGAAACAGCATTACTTTGTTGTTATGGTTTAGCACTACTACTTCATTCAAAAACAAAAAATGGGAGGGAGATCACCTGATGAAGCTGAAAGCAGTTTTAATAGGAGCATTCCATGTGGTGAGCCAATAGGGGGCACAACTGCGCTGAGCTACCCACCTTACTGTGCTCAATCAAAACCACACTTCAGGTGTCTCCCCTGGGGCGCCTACGTCTGGCCAACCCCCTTTCCGGAGCACACCCACAAGCCTGGGGTAGTCACTGCCACCACCCGGGCCTTGGTCTCTGTTAGGGATCTATGCAGACCAAGGTACACAGATCCTGCAGATCTTGGGGGTGCTTAGACCACTCTGATATTTTGGGGTGCTTCTTTTAGCCTGAAGCATCCAAAGACAGCCTCCTGTACCAGACGGAAGTAAATTCCCTAGCTCACCTTAGCCAGCTGAGCAGAGGGAGTGAAAAAGGCAAGTCTCTCCCCAGTAATTCACAGCTCAGTACTTGAAACTTTCATTAATTAGAGAAAGAGGGGAGGGGTAGAATGAGGAAGTTAGGAGAAAACACCTTGAGCAAATATAATCATGCGAGTCTTACAGAAATTAGATACGATAATCTTTTTACAACACATCTGCCTAGACATAAATCCTAACCCCTCACTCATTTCCCAGGTTCTACTTCACAGAGATGCATCCAAGCTGGACTTGGAGGCAAGTTGCTTGAGCTTTGTTCCAAAAGCCCATCAGAGGAAGACAGTCCCCAAACCAAGTGACCTGACCCTTATATAACTTTTCTGACCTCATCACCTGGTTCCAAGCCTTATTTGAGGTAAACTAATCCTTTTAAAAAGTCAGCAGTATCCCCAAGTGGAGTGACCAGGGTCCCACAGCTGGTCACACAGGCTGTTTGGTGGGAAACTCAGGACAAAGGAATCTATACAGGCCAGCCCCTTAGGTGACCAGGCACGGTTGCCTGAAGATGATTTATTCGCACCCCACATGCTGGAAATCCAGGTCTGACTACACCTACTATGAACTTATTGTGCGTGCAAACTAAGTTTAAAAAAAAAAAAAAAAAGCAAGGAAGAATGTGGGGAAATGCAAGATGCCACACTGGGAGGCATAATCAAAAACACAAATACAAAATGAAGGTCACCTGGCTGGATGACAGCACTATGGAAAGGGACTTGGGAGTCTTAAAAGACCACAGACTCAATACGAGTCTGCAGTGTGATTTAGCCACAGAAAGCAAATGTGATTTTGGGCTGCATCAATTGAAGCGTTAGGTGCAAGACACGGGAGGTGATAGTGCTTCTACTCGGCGTGGGTTAGGCCTCACTTGGGTATTGTGTGGAGTTCTGAGCGCCACATTTTAAAAAGGATGTGGAGAAGTTAGAGGCAGGCAACAAAGATGATCAAAGGCTTGAAAGACAAGTCATACAAAGAGAGGCTGAAGAGGATAGGCATGTTCTGCTTGTGGAAAAGGCACTTAAGAGGGGACATAACAGCAGTCCTCAAATACCCAAAGGGTTGCCGTAAAGAAGAGGGAAAGCACCTTTTTTCTCTTGGTGCAGAGAGGGAGATGTGGACCAATGGCGTGTTGTAGCAAAATAAGTTTAGATTGGATAGGTAGAAACACTTCTTCACTGTTAGAACACTAAGGAAGTGGAATAGACTTCCTAAGGAGTTTGTGGACACCCTCAGTGGAGGTGTTCAAGAAAAGGCTGGACAGCCAGGCTGCACCCCAGTGAGCTTGGCCATGCAGTATGTGGCACCGCAGACATCTGTGGCACCACATACTGCATGTTCAACTGTTCTCCATGCTGCAAGGGAGCAGCGGGGGGGGGGTGTTGATCCCCAAGTATCCAGGGGTCAAAAAAACCTCCACAGAAAAAAGCAGAGCAGCGCTGGTGGGGGCAGCATGCACCTCAAAACCAGAGCCATGCTCCAGCTGCTGCCCAGGCTCTGAGCGGCAACACTGCCACTCCCACAGCACCAGAAGGTCCCAAGACAGATTGATGGAGCCAGCCCAGTGCTGGCCCCAGCCGCCTCTACCCCACCTGGGGTAACCTACTGCATGCCAGAGTGCACATGGCACAGGTGTTCCCCAGAGACAACTAGCAGTAGCAGGAGGTGTACCACCGCTAGCTGTCCCTGCGGAACCAAATGTCCAACTTGTGTCGATGTGGCCCCACTGGTTGGGAATGATCTAGGCGTAGCTAAACCTATTTTCTACCATGGGTATTTCCCATGCTTCAGGGCTTTGCTGGTTGTTCCTGTCACCCACTTCTCCCCCTGCCCCCTCTTTTTTTTCTGTTATGTGCCAGGGTGTTTTTAAGCTTTCCCAGAGCCATTGCATGTTGGCTATAGCCAAGACTGAGGTCTTCAACTGGGATGTGCCGATTCTTCTGCCAGGAGCAAAGTTGGAGGTTCCAGGCTAGGGAGTCTTGCCCTTCCACTCAGGGTCAGATCAATTGCTATATTTGATCTGACCCTAGAGGAAGGAATTTTACCCTATAGATTGATATGGACTGTGGGGCTTTTTGCCTTCTTCTGTTGTCCAGGGAGGAAGGGGGGAGCAGAGAGGGGAAAAAGGGAAGAGGTGGCCCTCTACCCAGGACCTCCTGAGCATATACTGACAACATTTTTTAGAAGCAGAGAACTGGCTGCTATGGTTCCCCTGCATTACCTGTGGCAGATTACAGTGTTAGGACTTTGTTGTGTCAGGGCTGAGGGTAATTTTATGTTTAAAGTATGATGAACCTGCCTCAGGCTGGCCTAGCCCCAGAGGTGTTGACCTCTGGAGGCCCCTTCCAGCCATACTTCTCTCTGACTCTAAGAGAGCAGGTAGTTTGGAAGCATTTAGTTCAATAGTACCTGGGTTAAACTTTTTAAAGACTCCCATGCTGTAAAAGTGCTCAAGTCCCATTTTCAAAAATGGCTTAGGTATGTAGCTTTTTAGATGCCTATCACCCCCTTTACGCATGAAGGGAACGGTGCCATGGGATCTAATGCACCAACTGAGGGGCTCCCAGCCACAGGGGGAGGACCTGGCCATATGTTTAGTTAATGGCATGATTAGAATCAGCTACAGAAATTATTACGCATTTTGCTGAATGATTTTGTAGCTTGTTTTGTCATGCCCTTAATTGGTTGAACCTGTAGCTGGGTCACAACTTAAGGTGAAGTTCACTGGCAGATCACAACTTAAAATGTAATGTGTAGTGGAGGCCAAAGATGCAAAGAAATGGTTAGTGAAACTGAAGCTATAGAAACCAAGAGCTTCCATCTCCCTAGAAGTCTACATACCTTTAAAAATCTGGTCTACAGCAGTATAAGCCTAATTCATTCTCAATAAATTTAGGCTCCTAAGTACTTCAGGCACTTTTGAAAATAGGGTGTAAGCACTTCTGAAATGTTTGCTCCAAGCCTTTTTTTTATAAAGGGTAAATGCAGAAAAAAATAATGCAAAACACTCAGAAATAGACTAAACATTTAAAGCCTAAACATTTAAATCTTAGCCCTAGACTGGTTTACTGGACAATGTGACAACTCACACAAGTCTGGATTTGGATATTTTTTGCCCTGCTTGGTCTGTTCTGGTGAGCAGAGACCATGCTAAAATACAGAGATATTGTATTTACTATGGAGTAGAAATATTCTCCATCCTAAAGCACCACTAAGTTATTCTAGAGAACTACTGATCTGGACAACCCAACAACAATGCCAGAACTGTTATTCTGAATAACTGATACATTTCAGAAATAAATTTACATTACAAATAGGTTAACATTTGTATTCACCAGTCTTTTATATCCAATAGTGTCCATCTCCTTGCCTGGAAAATGAATGTAAAAGTGCAACAATGGTTCTAAAGTACCTGGATACACTTGCTAGAGCTGCCTAAAATATTGTACTGCAAATAGAACACTGTACCTTGAAAGGAAGAGGCCTTCCCAAAGACTTCTGTAGCTTCTTTACATTGGCAGAGATACCAGCAGGATTACTCAAGCAACTCTGAATCTCTTGTGCAACAGACTGAATTTCCCTGGAAAACCTTGGAAAGGAAAGACGATAAGTTTACATACAAGTTCAAGAGGGCAAAGGCAAATGCATGCACAACGAAAAGAAAAAAAAAAAAAAAGACATTTTCCCCCCTTCGCTCACTCTCCCCACAAAAACCAAAGCCTGATTTTGAAGAATGGGTGCTGGGGAAAGTTATTAAGTTACTGGGTTTTGTATTTGTAAGGACGTGGCAGTGTCTGGAAACTTAACATGTAAAACCCACTCTTCCAGTTAATACACTGAGCTGGCTGTATGAGTACAACTAAACATTCAAGAAAAGACACTTACGTAGCTCTTTAACGTAAGTGCATTTGTAACATGAAAGGAACCAATATTGGCAATTACGTTACACGAGACCCAAACTACCTACTTGTGTTGCTCCAATCCAATCAGCATCTGAGGAATTCTGTCGATTAAATGCTTCCTAACCCAGTGCCAGTGCAATGAGAGGAGTGCCAAGCCAGCAGAATCCACCATCAGAGTGTCAGATGCTGCCCAGAACCGGTCACGCCACTGCAAGCTGCACAGGACCTAAAGACAAGTCAGGAAGGTTACAACTTTTCCAGCTCTGAACCTTTGCTACTGTCTGTCTTGAGGGAACAGGGGGTGCTACTAAAGTTGCCAATACTGCTAATCTAATAATTAGGCAATATTTATACTCTTAGAGATTTCTTTTCTGCTGGTTTAACTGTATTCAGTTAGTTTACAACATTCTTAGGAGGGTTCATTTCAGCCGGCTACTTATGCTGACCTTAAAATATTAATGGATCCAGCCTAGTATATTAAGTACAGAATGGTTCCAAGAATTTTTCTTTTTAAATTAGTCACAAACAGAACAGTTTACACAACAAGCCAGCTGAAGACCAAACTTCAAAAACATGCAGACATGCCCATGGACTGTCTCTGAAAGGCTCTATTACAGAAGTAGCTGCAAAGTAGACTGTGGATGAATGGAGGGGAAGCTGCTTGGTGCATACGCATGGGGGAGAGAATTCTAAACATAAAGAAGGGCATGGAAAAATGAGAGTGTTTCAGAATGGGTGGATTATGCAAAGACCAAGACAGATGGTGTTTGGAAGAAGTGAACAGAAAGGTGCAAAAAGGATGGCATTACGTACATCTTACAGATGACATGAAATGTGATTTTGACACAAAATAGAAGTGAGATCTGAAGGGTGAAATAGAGAGATTTTTGTGATGGTGGGAGATTTCAGCACAAACATTCTAACTGTGGTGAGGGGAAATGTTAGGATTAGGATGCTGAAAACCTACATTTCACATAGAAGTAAAGAGGCAGATAATGAACCCACACAGTCTACTACAGGGCTACTGATCAGTTAAGCTCTTTATAGCCAATACTATATAAATCACATACCATGTACTTCAGAGGTCCTAGAATCAAAGAACAGCATATCTCCTCCACAATTGTGGATTCTAAAAGTACCCTAGTAAGAATAATTTTAAAAAGCAAACAAAAACACCTCTACTCACATCATGCACATCTTCATCAGTTAATGTCACCTGTGAAGACTTCACCCAGTGCAACATGAAGGCATCCCAAAGTTCGAAGAAAGCAGCAAGGCTGGCCACAATAGCATGTGGAAGTGAACTATAACTCCCTGGTTCTGGATTTAAAGATTTAAATTAAAAAAAGAGAAAAAAGAGAAGGTTATAATATTTCACATAATGCAAAGTTCAGCTCTGATCTTTTAAATACCTTATAGAGAGTAGTGACCTTTGAAAATGTTTTCATTTTGCATTGAGTGTCAAAATATTCCTGCAGTATTTATGGCATTCCACAGTACTTCCCTAGAGTTAATATAGGAAATATAGTAAATATGGAAGACCAAAGGTGGATAGAGAAATGTGAAGAAGTTAAAGGCCATTTTATTAGCCATGTTGAAACCAATTTTTGAGATGATATTCAAGTTAGAAACTAATACAATTGTAGGGACTGAGACTATAACAAAAAGTTTTTCTTATATACAAAATAAAGCCATATAACCCCCATATTTTCTACTTTAACATACATACAAGCTCTTCTTTACTTGCAGATTTTTTTACTTCTCGTTTATCCACCCAGTCAACTACTAGTAGCATCTCAGTGATCCAGAAATACAATGGTCTTTGGATTATAGAACAAATGTGCACGTTTTGAAATAGTTTTTGCCTATCGTTCTTCTGCAAAAGCATAACTTAAACATATCGCAACCGCAGCAAAGAGAACTTCTGAGACGCACTAAGTGGTGCTTTGTCATTAAAACCTTCTGTTTAAATTTTATAGATACGACACCACATTGCCACTTACATGATGAAACAAAAGGGAATTTGAAGGAGCTTTACTTCTCTCCTATTTACCATTAAAGTAAACTTACAATATCCACAACTTCAAGCATGCAATTCCTCTAGTCTATAAAATTTAGGAAAGACAGGAACTATCTATGATATATTCTTCCAGAACAGTACAGCAGATGTTATCTATAATACAGACTACACATCTAGTCTCAGAATGTTATTTTATGCTGCTGCAGCTCTCATCTACATTAATACATTTGACCCTCACATATTAAAAGATTGCAAAGAGAAGCATTGTTTAGAGATAATAGCTTTTTTAAATAGAATCCTGTCATATCTAACCATCTTATTTATTTATTAAGCATGATATGCATTGATATAATCAGTCTTACCTTTATGGAAATCTAGAGACATTCTTAAAGCACTGGTTCTTGACTTCTGGCTAGCAATCGAGTTCTTTTCAATGTAGCTCCTTTCTTCTCGGTTGAGAAACAATACTGCCCTAAATTTAAAATATTATAAAACAGTTGGACTGGCAGTAAAAGATGGCAAAACCATAACCACCACTGTATTTCCTCCTTATGTAACTACCAATGGGACTGCCTCCAGCCAGCCTTTAACCAGAAAACAATAAAATAAAAGCAAAAATAAAAAACCAAAACCAAAACATTTCTGGAGGAAAAGCTGGTAATAACCACATTTTAGACAGTATCAACTATAACCATAAGGGGGATTATGGCAGGAAGGAAGCTTTTTCCGAGTTGGTTAACCCCCAACCCCTGGGAAGAAATGCTTGGCATTTTCTTGAACGCACCGGTTTGCTATGGACTGTAAAAGGAGAAACAGTTGATCTGTGTGTTCCACTTCAGTATCAAAGTTCAATGAATTTCTAACAATATCCAATAATTGCATATTCCATCTTGGATCCAAGGGCATCACATGTTCATCTGATAAGAAAGTTGCAGAGAAATAACAGTTTTACCAAATGAAAATATCTTTTTTTTAGTTTCCTGTCTCCAGACCTCTAAGAAATGCTCAGGATTTCCATAAATGTAAAGAGATGGAGAGCACTAACAGCAATGGCTTCACTCTAAGTATGATGCACAGTTGCAGAATTCAAATAAAAAATGGAAATGACATCAGCTATTCTTTCAGCTTTAAGTTGGAGGGAAGGGGTGAAGTATATAGCCAATATTATAGCCCAACAGTGCACGTACGTTGGAGAAAAAACCTTACCTTCGATGAACCAACACTGTTTTGAAGCACAATGGTGAGTGCAAGCTTATCAGTGGTTAAAGCACTAGGACTGGCATTCAGGCTCAATTCCTTGCATTAATACAAACATTTTCTGTGACCGCAGGCAAGTGACTACACCGAGAGGCTGAGGCACAGCAATGATTTGGCATCACTATGCATAAAACTTGTATACATCGGGCTCTTGAAGTGGAATTGACTGCCCCGTATCAGCTTTGCAGTGGAAGTTGCATGGTCTGTTTCTAAAACAGACAATGGGCTCAATATTTTTCCTTTTAAATCTGAGCAGGTGAAGTGGAACTGCCTGTTTTTTATGTACTAATCTAGTGGCCAGAGCACTTGTCCAGAATCACGGTTCAGTTTCCTTCTATGGCTCTTACACCTAAGGAATCTGCCATAAGCATTTGGCTGTTGGCTGCCCTGGGGTGTGGACACACTCTCCCACTCTTGCTGAAGCTATGCAGAAAAGAGCAAGATATGCTGGGCCAAAAAGAGGAATGACTGTAGCCTAGTTCTGTAGCACTTGCCTGAGAGGGCAGATGTGTGTTCTGGGCCCTGCTTCCAGGATTGTAAAGAGTCACTGGATGAAATGAATGAACATTGCCGGAAGCATGGACTTAGAACTCAGAGGGCCCCTTCCCAAGATGTTCCCGAACTATTGGTTTGCAGAGTCCTGCTCTCACTCTCCACAAGGCTACTGTATAAAAGGTGGGAGAACACTGCTACCATTGTCCCTGGTTGTGGCTGCAACTATTGTGGTTTGTAGTAAATCATACCTGAAAGTACACAGCATGTAACCCCAGGGCACACCTCATTTGGGCCTCTTAGGGAACTCAAAAGAATGTCGAGTGTGTAGATCCCAAATGGGCAGAGGTGTGAGAGACACCCTGAATCACCAACATGATAGCTGTTCCATGCACATGAAAAAAGTAAAACTCCAAAGTGCTCAGGAAACTACCCTGGGAAGACCTGTGTGCCTAAGCAGAGCAACAGTTCTGAGGATCACATTCCTGGATGTAGGCACCTAAATTCCACCTCATCCATCTGCACACCTGGACCTTAGTCTCCCTGTGCCTCAGTTCCCCATCTGTAACATGGGGATAACACAGCAGCTCCTAATGTTTCAGCAAGTTTCCTTCAATCCTGGAAGAATTAATACCTTCCTGAGGAGCTCCTAGCCTCCCCCTGCACAACTCTAGATTAAAACCATGTCCTAATTCTTTGTGATCTAACCACCCATCTTGCCAATGGATTAATCCAAATGCCAAATAAGAGTAGCATAATATCCTAAACAATACTGAAAATTATCTACTTCCAGCAAAGAAAATGGCAAAAGATTAACACGTTTTTCCATGTGCCACACCAGTACTAAAGAACCACTTACAACACGCATTAGAGGGAAGCAATCTAAATTGTTAAGCTAATGTCTGCAGACTTCACAATCAGATTCTCTCTATTGCCGACACCCATTCAACTCTTGCAGTTTCTCCTTTCAGATCTGTAAGTATTGCTAGATAAAGTCAGAGTACAGCTTTGTACAGCACACTTTCCCAGAAGGGCTACAATGCATTCAGAGCAAAAACTGTCCACAATCTTCATCATTTAAAAGAAGCACGTACAAAATGCACAAATGAATGAAAGAGACACAGTGACATGCTGCGAAGATACCTGTCATACTTGGCTGTAACAACTTGATCACGTTACTGATTCCAGCAGAGAGGGAACTGGAGTAGAAACTGGTCAGAGATGCAGCTCCAGCTTCTAGTTGTGTGCGCACTGAATCTGTAGGTAGGAATAATAATTATATCTTCCAGGTTACAAACTCCTAAAGTGCATTCAGTCCAAAACTTGTACTCAGGTTGCACCAGCACAGAAAGCCTGAGTCTCAGCTGCTGGCGCTTGGCAGTTTTCGGTTGGTCTTTGTCTACAATAGCTGCAGGTGGCAATGCAGTCTTTCTGGGGAGTTGCAGCAGCAGACAACGCACCAATTTAACCTCTGTAGTACAAAGAACTTGGGAGATATTTTGAAATGCACTATCAAGGAGATAAAATTGTTACCAGAAGTACTTTATGGCAAGGGCACAGAATTCATCAGAATTTCATGATGTCTAGTTACTGAAAGAGCAGTTTTCCAGAAGTCAATGGGAGTTGACATCTCACACTTTATCTTTAATTTCTCCTTTAGACAGTTTTTTTTAAAATAGCAATGAAGCATTTTTTTTAACAGAACTTAGTTCTCATTAAAATATTTTTCTAGATACATGTAATGTTTGCTGGTTGCAATTTCAGATTATAAATATACATATATTTATCTGAGAACATCCAGAAGAGAGAACCCCATCCGTCTCATTGTGGCATGCATATAGACTAGGATTTCCCAATTCTAATATTATAAAAACCTTAGTCTGTCCGTCTGTCCAGAATGCTTTATTCGTGCTCTGACTGGCTGTCTTGGCAGCCAATTGAGCGCTCTAGACAGACAGCAGAGCACTGTCATGACAGTGAGACAGTCACCCCCCACTCTGCTCCTTGGAGCTAGGGGCTGGAACAACCCCCCTTTCGCCCTCCAACAAAAGCCAGCAGGGAGGGGAGGTTGGGGGAGGGGGCAGTTACTGGTAGCCGCAGCCACCACTCCATGGCTGCCACCCTGTGCCCACGGCTGCCGTCCTGGGCCTGCACCCACAGCTGCCCCCCTGGGCCTGTGCTTGCAGCCACCACCTGGCCCAGGCCCACCACCACGGCTGGGCCTGCACCCATTGCTGCTGCTGGGCCCACACGCATGGGGCAGCAGTGGCCATGAGGGAGGGGAGTGGGCCCGGGCCCAAAGCTGGGAGCGGCCTCAGCCCTGATCCCAAACTGCTGGGGGAGGTGGGGCCGGATCAGCGGGGGGCACAGGACCAAACACTGGGACCCGTCCCTGCCATCCCCCCATCATTTTTGACAGGTAATTTGCTAGTAGATCTATAGTATCGATCTTTTATAGTAGATCTATAAAAGTTGTATATTTTATGTGTATCTTGGGATGTTTAAAAATATCAGCCTACATCTTTAATTATGACTGTTCAAATACAAGTTTTATAAACTATTATAGTGTTGATAAGCTAGGATGTCTTGTTAATACTGAGGTTCTTCAGTTCTGAACATCCCTTCCAGGTGGAAGGATATTCGCACAGTTTCAAGACCTAAGTATGCAAGTCCTGTAGGATGTTTTTTTTTAGTCTAGCTGGGGCCGAACACACATTTTAGTGGTTTCACAGTCTCTGGTGGCTGCTGCAGGCAAGAGCTAATCCCTCCTTAGTGCTAAATACTCAAGTCGTAAAACAAAAGTTAATTTACAGAAAACATTTTCAATCCTAGTTATTAAACAGCTCTCTGGAATATTTAGAGATTTTTGGTCTTCAGTATATGAACCCTTCTCAGATCACCCATTATTCGGAGCAATCAGATATCAGTCTCCAGAAAACCCCAACTTTTCATCGGCTGTTTGGCTGTTCAAGTAATTATGTTTTAACACTAGAACCTACACCCCGAAACAACAGGGCAGTGGTTCTCAAACTTTTTAGATTTGAAGCACTCCTGGATAGACTTGAAGCAGCCCTTAGAAAATGACATCTCTTAGTTTTCACTCTTTTTTTTTTTTGCCTACAGAAAGATAACGGAGCAGTTTTGCTGTTGCAAAAACACTCAGAAACACCACAACTACAATTTTCTATTTGAAATCTCTGGGTTTAGCTTGTGAATCATATTTGTAAACCTAATACTGCTAATGTTATGCTGTACCCTTAAAAGAATCTCATGCCACCCTGGATGAGAATCTCTACACTAGCTAATATGTGAACAAAATTACTTGTGTAATATTTACTGTTGCTGTGTAATGTAGAAGTAATTGGCTTCCTTGACTAGAAAAACAGACAAAGACCAGACGTGCTGATACTGTTTAATTCAAATGTTCTGAGATAAGGAATCCACATTCCTTGGGTTATCTTGATATCTTGCCCTGAGATAAACAACTATTTATGCATAGGGCTAAGTAAACGGCCTAAGTTTCTGTGTAATTTACTATTGTTTTGTTTCTCCAAGATGTATCCTTTTATCTCTTTCGCTGTCCTTAGTATAAATACGCTTGTAAACTTAAGAGAGTCTGAGAAATCCTTTGAAACAGACAAGGGTGATTCCCGTTGCTGTATGGAATTCTCCCTGTGATCACAGTATAGCCTTAAATAAAGAAAAGCTGGCTCCGTCAGTTCCGATTCAACCACAACGCGAAGTTTGATTTCTTCCACAGTAAGAAAAAACAGTGCAGAGAATTTGACTGGTCTGAGGTATGTAAAATAATTAAGGTACTTACCAAGCACTTGCGGTAGATTTTTTGTTAGGTGATTAAGCCACCTAACTCTCAACATCCAATCCTGATTAGTTGCCTTTTCTATGAACAATTTAACAGAAGCAGAAAGGACCTCAATTTCATCCAGCCAGCATGCATCCATCTCAACAGCACTGAATTTGAGACTCTCAGAATTGGTGGACTGCATAACCTTCTGCAAATCTTCCAGAGTAAGGGGCAGCGCTCTGAAATGCATAAAAATAAGCATTCAGCAGATCAGTTTCATAAATCAAAATGAAAGGTCCATCAGAACTGAGGAGCACATGGGCAAGAGTGGTTAAGACATGCCAGTTCCCACAGCCAATGGAGCACAAGCAAGGGATATGACTAGCACCCTTACCTGCTCACCTTAAAAACTCCCCACCCAGAATAACCAGGTACACAGTTCTAGGTGGGTTGAAAGGGGACAGCCTTCAATATGAATCGAGAGTGGGACTCTTTTGCGTGGAGCCCTAGTTAACTACTCTGATGCTGGGTCTCAGCAGAGCTTTATAAACAAACAAGGACTTGGTATTACATGTTAGCGCCATCTCCTGATGGAGCAAGGTAGTACTAATACCACCTACTGACCACTAGTGTGTCCAATTCCATACCATAGTACTCTTAGGTGTTTACTGCTTGCATTTTAATCAAGTAGAGTCTCTCACCCACCTGGTGTTTTTCAGGTTCAATCTATTCAGACAGTAGGCTAGGACCTGCCCATCGCTCTGGACTGTAGAAAGAAGAGAGTCTTCAACTGCAAAGAGACCTGTAGGTAGAGAGTCTGGCCACAGGCCCACTGTGAGCAGGGAATCACCCCAAGTCTCATGCGAAGATAGAGCTGACACATGCTTCATTACCAATTCCAGAACAAGCTGAAAACAGAAAGCCATAATACAATTGAGAACTGTGCCCTTGAATATGCCCTCAAGGTGATACTGCTTAGGAAGATTTTTAATTAAGAACCAAAATATTCTGTTTTTGCAATAGATTTCACATTTCAGGATCCCAAATCATTTCAAAATCTGTATTTGAGGTGTGAAAACATTTTGCCCACAACAGACACACATGACAATTCTGGAGAGTTTCGGATAAGATCTGCTCATCTCACGGTGGAACCTACCAGAAAAACTTCAAACTGATAGCCTACATTTTCTCCAAACTAATTTGAACCAGAGCTAACACCTCAATTTTTGGTCTGAAGATGTCTGAATTGACCAGACCCTGCCTTTAACACTCCAACTAGAAGACAACACCTTGCACCCCCTTGTGAGATTCAGCTCAGAATTGGAGCCAGTAACTCTAGGAATGTTCTCTGACCCCTTCAAAAGGGCAGTCTCAGGATCACCAACACTGCTTCCTGAAATGGATATAGTCGAAGGTTCAGAAAAAAATGCAATTTTTTTTTTATTTAAGGAAGGTACAAAGCATTTACCTTTTGATTCATCTGAGACTGCTGTGAGCCGACATAAACATCCCAACATGCTCTGTAGAAAGCCTTTGCTAACCCAATGCCTCGATGTAACTGTTGTGCAATTAGTGTAGCAGCATGGAGCAATGATGACAAAGACAATGCAGAACCTGAAAAGGTCTTAATATTAATATCAGCTAACCATTTTTGTAAAACCTACTGACTGCTTGATTTTATCCACACCTTCACCTCCTGAGTAGCACATAATTTTTTTAGTGCCTTGCAACCAAGGTCCAATAGCAATTAATTATATCTTGTATCCCTGTTAGGTCAGTAAACAAGTATCCCCATTTTACAAGTCGGAAACAGGCCAAAAGAAGGCAAAAGCCAATCTAAAAAGTCTGTTCTGTTAAAATTTTTACCTGATACTACTCCCCAAATTACTTTACCTGAAAGATCAGAAAACAGTCTAAAATTGTCCTTATTTAGTGCACCGCACAGCACTTTGTGTATAGTTACTTTTACCACCACTTCAGCTGCACGGTCATAGCCAAAATCTCAAACAACAAGGGAGAAAAACCTTTATAACATAATTGTTATACATATACTGACTGAAAAATACTGACTGGAATTTAAGTTGAACCTGCTCTTTCAGTGACTTGCATAGGACAAAACATCCAGTGGTAAGTTGAGTACAAACCTCAAATTCCTCAAATTTCCAGATGTCTCCTCCTAAGAGACAACTACACAAGGGGTTTTTCAAAATAAAGTGAAGAAATCTCTGTCTAGACAGTGTTAATGGGCCTGGTTCTTTACCAAATTATACTTATGTTCCCTCTTACAAAATCAACTTGTAGAATGTCTTGACGTGACAGATGTGTTACTGATATGGTATGTGGGAGAACTTTACTCTAGTACAAGAGGACATGTACCAGATTCAAGCTGGAGTGTGTGCCAGATGCTAGCCACTTCTGAAAGTTTTGCAATACGGCATGAGTGGTACACATAGTATCATAGTGCTTAGGGTCAGAAGTGACCTAAACAGATCATCAGGTCCGACCCCCTGTTCCGGGCAGGAATGGGATCAGGGGTTGCATCACCCCAGCCAAATACCTGTCCAGCCTCCTCTTGAAGACCCCCAAGGCAGAAGAGAGTAAACCACCTCACTTGGGAGCCCATTCCAGAACTTGGCAGTAAAAAAAAAAACCCCATGACTTTGTGCAAGTCTTCTTCTTGGGTATAATTTTCACACAAAATAATTTAAGCCTCTCTCTCCCCTGAGCTGGGGACCACAGTGCAGCCCATATTAAATGTCAAAAGATATCGAACAGTCAGGGACCTCTTCTCTCTGGCTTTATGATCTAGGGTCAGTCACTGAGAAGCAGAAATTAAAGAAATAGCTAAAGGGCTGCCATAAAGAACAGGGAAAGCACCTTCTTCTCTCTTGCTGCAGAGAGCAGGACATGAACCCAAGGCTTAAAGTTGCAGCAAAGCAGGTTTAGATTGGCTATCAGGAAAAAATTCTTTACCATTAGAACAGTGGGGCAATGGAACAGACACCTAGGGAAGCTGTGAAATTTCCAACATTGGAGGTGTTCAAGAGGAGGCTGGACAGGCATTGCTCATAGATGATCTCAGAGTAGCTATGCCTGTATTCTACTATGAATATTTCCCATGCTTTTGGACTGTACTTGTTGCCATATGGGGCTAAGGACGAATTTTTTTCCTCCTCCTGTTTCTGTGTGTCAGTTTTTTTCACCTTCCATAGAAGCACTGGATATTGGCTGCACCCAAACTTGGGGATTTTGAATGGGGTATGCTTATGCTCCTGCTGGGACTTAAACCAGCAGATTCTTGGCTAAACGGACCTGGCCCTCCAGTTGGATCCATGCTGACAACCATATTTAGGGTCAGGATGGAATTTTACCTCATAGTCAGATATGCACAGATTTTTGCCTTCCCTTGTAGCGGAGCGTGGCTCTCTTCCTTGGGCCTTGCAAGCATCATTTTAATAATCTTAGCAACAGCAGGACAATGACCTCTGCTGTCCCCTGGCTTTACCTGTAGCAAGTGTTATTCCTCGTGGTTGTATGTTAGGGTTGACCACGCAGTTTTGCTAATAGGTTAGACAAGGATTTATATAGGATGGTTTGGATAGGGATGATTCTGTGTCTGGTGGGGGGTTGGAGTAGATGACCTCTGCAGGTTCTTACTTTTCTATGATTAAACCTGACTGTACTGGAGACTTCTGTCTCTGTTTCTAATAGGGTGTGTAACACTAAAAGATATTTCAGACTTAATATTCAGAGTCAGGCCAAAGGCCAGACAAGATATTTAATGCTCTGGTAGGTATTAATTACCAAGAAAGGAAGAAAGTTTTTCTTACCTGCTATCATCTCTTTAGTTTCTGAATGAACTGTCAGAAGTGCATCACAGATGCTATCTCCCACTAAGCCCAATTCATGCAACAATAACTTCAGGTCCAGCTGATCCAATACATTCCAATCGCTCTCCCCTGGAATGTAAATCTCTATCCCACGATTCCTCATGGCTCTGGATATTTCCCCATGAATAGGATCCATTGAAAGGAAAAGCCTGTTAAACAGTCACAAGAGACTACTAAAAACACAAGATATGATTCTGAAACCACTAAGACTGTTCATACAGCCTGCCACTGTGTATAAAGTCATCCCTTTAAATCACTTTCATAAAGGGTAGAATATGAAGGACCTTTGTCCCAGTGAGCTCATGGTGAGTTTTATTTGTGTAAGCGTACACCAGAATTTCAGAAAGTGTTAGTTACAATCTCTTTAAACTATTTGGCTTAATTATGTAAAATACCCTAGTCTGTTATGCCATTTAGAAAAAGGTATTTAATAAGCCTAAATAATTCCATATAAAGGAGACCTAGGAACACTGAAAAATCCTTCTGGGGTCACAAGCAATTTATACTTACTAAACTGATTCAGGTTCTGCCCATTTAAAATAGTAGCATAAGACTAAAAGTTTCTAGTTACCAGCTAAGAACTGCCTGCCCAGAGGAGTTTTCCATCTATTGACTCCTCTGTGAAATCCTACGAAACATGAACTTTCATTTCTACCCAGGATAACTTACAGTCTTTTCTCTGATGCCTGATGAAGGGTGTTTGTGCCTGAAACCTTGCAATTAAAGATTTTTTTTGGTAAAAAATCTACTTCATAGAAGTAGGGTCAGAAGGGACCTACTTAGTTGGGCGAATAAAAGATGCCACCTCTACCACAAGCCTGGTTTCTTAGTCTAAACACAGGCACTTCTGTATTGGAAGGTTACTCAGAGCTGAATATACCTTGGAAGCCGCAGAAAATCAACTGTGATAATCCTGGGTTTGCACTGTGCCATTAGGGACCTGGGTATGGCTATTAAGGCAACAGTCAGAGTAAAGTGAATAAAGAGACCTTGGCTAAAAGGAACTGAATCACGATCCCAGATTTCACCCAGAGCAAAAGTCTTACAAGGGAACTAGGCAAGCTTCTTTGGGTAGATATGATATCTTTTATTAGACGAACTCAGTAGTTTGAAAAAAAGTTCTTTGCAAGCACCCTTTTTTTCAGGCATGGGAAGTCTCCCTATGCCTGAAGAAGGGTGCCTGTGCCCAAAAGCTTGTGAAGAATTTTTTCCAACTAAGTTGGTTTAATAAAAGATATCACATCTACCCAAATAAGTGTGCCTACCTATGTCCTTAGACCAGTACAACCAAAAACCCTGTTACAAGGGAAATGTCACTTCTCAAACTCATTTCTGACCCTGTCTCAAGGGGGGAAGGGGAGAAGGGGGCACCTGGCAAAGAAAGAAGGTGATTTACAGCCTATCTACACTGAATTAGAGCAGAGGTGTGGGTAGCTTATTCTCATTCATACACAGTACAGTCGAGGCCTGATAGAAGTGTCTTATACAGTAGTTTCTCCACCCTTCAAAAAGTGCTGCAACTTTGGTTTCTTTGGTTCATCTCCTTTCCTTCCAACATGGGAGATGACTTTTCCTCGTCAAAAGGCTTAGAAATAGTTTTAAATGACAGAACACAAGTTAAAGAACCTCAGCCACCTGAAGGAAACATTTTACCTTCTTTTCCAACATCTGCGGTTGGAATAAGCCAAGGAAATAGTGAACCAAAAGTATTGTCTCAATAAATATAAAAATGTAAGGATTAGGTACAGCAATGCTTAAATTCCCTCCTTGACACTGACCCACAAATACTACTGTATATCACACACACACAAAATGTATTAGCATTCTGTACTGCAAAGTATTCTAATTTAATGCAGCCATAAAATATTGTTTTAGCTTGAATATGACCAGCTTTAATACACATTTGCTTGGCTGTATCTTGTCTGATGCTAGAACAAAGGCAGGAAAGCTCCTCTGTTTACATCTTCTGTCTAGAACCCACCCTTCTGTTTACTCTAAGCAAGAAACCTTGCTTCTTGTCCCATAAGCCAGGGAAATCAGACCCCTACCCTAACTGGCTAACTGGGCAGTGCTCTTTTTTCAAATTAATTGGTTAATGGGAAAAAAAACAAGAAGCCTGGTGACCCCTAATTGGATAATTGGCGTGATATCACACCAGATACATAGGAAGAAGCAGCTGGCAGGCTAAGAGGAATCCCAGGGAGGGCCCCAGCAGAAAAAACAAGGTGAAAGGGAACTCTCAGTACAAGGGAGTGAGAGAGTCTCAGTCTGGGACTCTTCTCCTCTCCCTTTCTTTGTCTTCTTTGCTGACGGGATATCCTGGAGCAAACAACCAGGATTAGAGCCAGATAAAGCATGGGTCAGGATTTGGAGCCTGGTCCCTGTTGCACCTTAGCCTAGGTGGGTGCCTGAACCCATCCGCAGTTCAGGCCCAGGAATCAAGATAGGCCTGGCTCCCTTTCTTTTGAGTTCTTTGGAAGTTTTTGCTGCAACAGGAGCTGTGGAATTTGGGAGTAGGAATTTTGGGGTGTGGTCACCCTCCAAAGCCACCATATGAAAGTGGAGATCGCTGCTTTACAGCTTCCCATGAAGCAATGAGGGGCCCCTTGCACTGCAGAAGGACCTATGCTTACTAGCAGCTCCCCAAGAGTCCATGAAACACAAGGAACAGCTTATAGGACTCTCTTGCTGAGTAGCAGGCATAGGGGCATAGGCCCCTGGAACTAAACCTTGGTTGAGCCCCACATCTCAGACAACCTGGATATGTATGGAGTCTCCTCGGAAGGGCTGCAAACTATACTTTGTACTGTATTAGAGACTGTATTTTGTAGTTGGTAGTGTTTTCAATTATTGTTTTCCTTTGTTTTCTGTAATAAATTTGTCCTCTGTGTTTATACTGTTTGCAAAAAAGGGGGGGGGGTTGTTTATGGGGGATAACCCAACCAAACTCAATGATCCCAGAATTCTGGATGGAGGCTTAAGCCACAGTGAAAATGTATTGGTATCCCAAAATTTGAAACCAGCCAAATGGTACCCAGCTGCTGAGTGGTGCCCAGCAGAAGGGTTACACTACTCAAGGGCCATGCCAATATATATATTTTGTTTAGCATTAAACATACAGTACTGATTGAGAGATACTTACCCACATACTTATTCATCTCTAGTGCTCAGATCCTCTACCCATCCCATAGGATGTGAGCACATCACAAGCTTTAAAGCATTTGTCCTCACAGCACTCCTGAGACAGGAAACCATGATGCAGGCGGATCATCCAAAGCAAAGAGATGCTAAATAGCCTGTCACTATCAGTCTGTGAAAGAGCAGCAATTTGAACCCAATTTAAACCAGCACAGCTTTCTCTTCTCTGGTCAGCAAAGACAGGCCATGCTGTGCAGGGGGAAACTAAGGAAGTTTGCCTGGAATAACACAATCTTGCCTACTGTCAATATCATTCATCTCTCAAGGTCAGTGCAGAAACAAAGCAACTTCACAAATGTTAAGAAATTGAGCACCTGAAGTTGGGATGAGGAGCTATTGTAGGGGTGGAGCCATCTATCACGCCTCTCTCACTCATGGTAAGGATTCCTCCAGGTTCAAGCAAAGCATTTAAGCGGTCCAGGACTGAAGGACTGTATTGAAGAAAAAAAAGTTTCTGTGAGTTGCAAGTCCTTCTTCCTTCATACCAAAGTAAATCATATTAAATCAAAATGAACCATAAATAAGGAGCTGAAGAGATAACCGAAGACAATGATAACAGAAACCACGTCTACTTTAAGTATTTTTAGATGGAAGAGTCCCCTCTTCACCTTTAGCTGTTTAATCATCCTTACAGTGGAGACTGGGGTGGTGCAGGTGCTAAGGCACACATTTGACAGCCCAGAGTTTGCAAGTCTGAGGCCACAGCAGAAGCGTTCTCAGGAGGGCATGTCAGATTCCAATGAATCTGCGAATTATGCTAAATACCTTGTTGCAAGGACACGAGAAAGGATGCCTTACAACAGCATATTGCTATCAGAATATATATTTGCTATCAGAATAGATATTTACCAGTTTGAAAAGTATATTTGAAACAGTAAGGGGGAGTCAAAATGAACACGGGAGGTGCGGAGAGAGATCTGTTCACCACAGAAGTGGAACTGTTATATTTCTTACTTGCAAAAGTTAACATTGTCCATTAAAAGCCAGTCACCGGACCGCAAGGCCTGAACCAACATTCCATCAACCCACTCGAAAGTGCCGTGACTCTGACCATCCACAGACTGAACATGCTGCAGCTTGAAATGCCAAAATTCTTCCATCAGTCGTGAAAATTCTAGAACAGAAAAAAATCTTATAGTAATGGCTTCAGTTACTGAAACTGCTTTTGTTTTAGGAGTCTATCCACATACCATGCAAACTGTAGACCAGGAGCCATGGGATTTAACCTTTGGTCATGAACTGCCTCACTCTGTATTTGTAATATAACCATCAGAGTAAAGCCCTGATTCTGATTGCTGAGCACAACCATAATAAATTGGCACAAGACATTAAGTTTGGAAACACCCTAGTTAAAACACGCTTAAAAAAAAAATAACTGTGTTGAACGCATGGATTTACGTAATAGCACTGATCTTCAGATAATTTATGGAAAAACTTATAAAAAACCCACTCTCAACATTTCATTAGCTATATATACAACTTGCTGCAGGAACTTCCCCACTGAAATACAGTTTTCAGAACTTTGCTTCCAAATCACCACTTGTACATACCTGCCTTGGAGTAAGAGTTTATTTTATTGTTTAGTCGCTGGATAAGTGATAATATTCCCTCTAGTTTGCTCACTACTTCAGTTGTTATATTTTTATTCCCATCACCCAGGGATTTGGGTTTGAAGTTGAGAACGAAGCTGCTCCAAGCTCGCAGCACAACTTCAGCATCTTCTGCACAGATGTCAGCAAGCAGCAGACTGTCTCTTATTAGTGTACTCACAGTACTCTCCACTTTCTCGAGTAGGGATTGCCATGGCCGAATGATATCAACCTACAACAGCAGTTACTATATTAATAATAGTACTGATGATTCTATTAAATGATTAAAAACCAGTTGATTATTTTATAGCAGCCACCCCAAAAATATACTTTACCTGCTCAAATGCACCTAAGAGTTCAGTTGTATCCATAGCACTATTCATTGCCATAATTTTTAGTCGATGACCTGTCAGGTGGGCCAGAAGTTCAACGAGACTGGTCTTGCCAACAGCTGCAGGACCTACCAATATTACCATCCAGCTCATATGTACACATTTCATTATGGATTCAAGGGACTGCAGGGAATGATGAAGAAGTGATAGATTTCTGCCAGGGTGAGGAACAGAGTTGCCACGGGAGAGAACTGAATACCCAATCTAAAACAGAATTAACAAAAATGCATCAGTGGGCTGACGGTGAGAAAGGGAGAAAAGAATGTCACGTTTAAGGTGATAAATCAGATATGTTTTTTTTTCTCTCTCATCTTACCTGAACATTATAAGGAGTAATGTGAAACTGTCTGGTCCCCACATATGGACTAGAATCGTGGCCAAAAATTTCCTTGAATATGGAAATGACCTAACCAGGGAGAAAAAAAAATTATAAAGGAAAAAAGAAATTAATTAGTCTAGGTTTCTACAACATGCAAGTTATAATTTTCTCATTCTAAAGGAATATTTGCTCTGAATTATCTTAAAAGAGCTTTGCTTTATTGTCCAGAAACCCACCAATGAAGTATAGCAGCTATAACTGCGAGTGTCAACAATCCACAAGGATTTGCTAAGTTAGCAAACTTTATCTTCCATGACATGATCAGAAACAACAACAGGTAAAGATGGCATTTGATAAAGAGCTCTTCTGATACAGCATGTAGAACACAGATGCAGGGAAGGAAAGTGAAACTTAAGGGAAAAGTTACTGCTTATATCTGGCACATAACGTAGACTTAGGAGTTTGATTTTCAATTCAATTACAGGTTTAAACAGCAAAAAATGAACAAATTAGGCAACACAAAAGCAGGAGGAGTCTTAAAGATGGACACGTAATCAAAATAAATTGAGTTTTAGAAGGGACTTTAAGAAGTGAGTTTGCTTGGCAAACTAGAAAAGGGGCCTACTTCAAGCTTAAGGAATAGCAGGTAGAACGAAAGGCAGGGTAAGATTCAACAGAACACTATGGAGGGAGAACACGGTGATGTGACGAGCTATTGAAAAGGAGAGATATTATACAAACTGCACAGAAATTAAAAACTAAACATGTAAAAGATCAGCAACAAATGAGCACAAATAGAATCCTGCAATACTGCAAATAATTAATGACATTATTTTCATTCTCTCAACTGCAGAAATAAACCAACTCCCATTAAATACTAGTGTTCTCACTCTCTTCCTCCTTCAATCCATCCCTCAGCTGAGACTCCTTTGTCCCCAATTACACATACACTTTGCAGAAATACTGATATGTAACAAATCATCCAAACCTCACTCAAGTTCTTTGTTGCTGCGCTCACCTGGGTTTGTATGTACATTACTATGTTTTTGTGCCAATAGCTACGAAAGCAATAGGTATTTTAAAAAGGGAAGTAGAGAGGCACACGTTGGGGATGATTAACACATTTTCTTTTTTTCTTTCTGCATTATTTTTTGTGCAACAGCAATATCTATAGTTATGCTGTAAAATATTTTTACATTTATACATGCAAGTTCTTAGGAACATTTCACAACAGTGAGGGGGTGGGGAAAGAAATTGTATAACTCACCTTCTCTTTGTCCTCATTGGTTCTCACTCTTTCACCGTAAACCAAAAATACATGTTGGGCTGGATTGTAACATCCAGGTGACTGATCGACAAGCATCAACTGACACCAGCGGAAAAGATCACGCAAGTTAAATTCCCAGGGTCCTCCTTTTTGTCCCCATTTTTTTTCAACCATGACTTCTTGATCAATCTAGAAAAAGCAGCAGTTGTAAAATAATAATAATAATAATAATAATAATAACAACAATAATAATAATTCCACTTGCATATGAATCTTAAAACATTTCTTATGGGCTTCTGACAATAGGCATCCCATACCTAATGCAGAGGACACTGGAAGGCATTAAGAGTCCTCTGCCACTGTCAAGGAGTTGCCTGGGGCTGCTGCTATCAAATTCAGCCTGCCCAACATGAAGGGTGGCTTATCTACTAAATATTAACTTCCTAACACCTTAGGCATTTTCATCTTTTTCTTTCTTTTTGTTTTGGACTCCAGGGATGATATTTCAGCAAGACCCCTCTATACAATATTCTATGCAAGGGATAAAACATGTTTTAGTTTCTCTCTTAATACCTTTCTTGGCTGAGTCAACTATTTTTCCATACACATACTCAGTGTAACTTCGTAGAAGCCACTGGAGACCAACGTAACCGTATCTGTCCACTCTTTGCAATGGCATAGTGGATCTAAATCTCTATAATTTTAAATATGGATAAAACATATAGTAGTTGAACTTCCATTTAAAGTAAACACACAAAACCGTTACAGAGCATCAGCTGTAAGGTGTTACATTTTTCCAAGCATTATTTTTCAAAACATTTTCCAAGCACTATTATGGTTCATCTACTTCTAATTTCTTACAATGACTGCCACAGATTTAAGGTTGGTGGAATATATAGCTGAGAAACCAGGTATGTTGCTTACCCTTAGTCTTCTCAGATACAGCAACACCTTGCTTAACATCGTAGTTACGTTCTTGAAAAATACAACTTTAAGCGAAACAATGTTAAGCAAATCTAGTTACATCAAAATAATTACCTACTAGCAGGCGGCAGCCAAACGTTATAACTAAACATCACCCGACTTTAAATGAGTATGTTCTCTAATAGATCAGCAACATAATAACGAAACAACGTTAACTGGGAGGGACAATGTTAAGTGAGGAGTACCTGGACAACTAACATGATCTCATTTAGGAAATGGGTTCATTGGTAGTTCAGAAATCGGATTTTAGTTCATCAGTGTAACCCTAACGGCTCTTTGGAGGGCTTTAAAAAGCCTTCAAAATTTACTTTGACTCACCTGAATTAAAATTAATTTGCACATTTATAACAACCTTCAGATTTAGGGGAAAAACTTGTTACTGTATTATATGGCTCTGGATGCGTATACAGAGAAATAGTACTGAAGCCACAAATTGGCACACTTATGCAGTGATGCACCATAAATTAGACTTTAGTGCAGGCCTTCCTCAAAATATACTGAATTTTGTATTTTAAGTATCTCTGAATTTCTTGCCATGGAGGATGAGTCTATTAAAGTCTTCTCTTTGATAGCAATCGATCAACCTCTAAATATGCTGAAAATGCCCTGCATACTCTCATGAAACTTTACAGCTCAGGTTATTTACTCTCTGCTTCAACAGTTCTAGGATAACCTATGCTCAGTGAAAGTTAGTATCTGCCATATTCAATTCTGAGTTTCCAAAACCCATTTTTTCCCCCAAACTTAAGATGGAGAAGAGGTGAGGTTATATCTCCTATATCTACCAGCACATTAAGATCTTTCTACCGTCTCAATACAATCAAAAAACATTTACATGTTGAGGTGGGGGGTTTTTTTGTTTAACATTAACATAAAATCATACTGTTCATTTGGCTTGTATGTACTATTCCTATTCTTAGGTCTGTGGTATCTCTATAGTGTTTTGCCTTCTGTAGACAGAGATGCCTATGGCTCTGCATAGCACCAAGCTGGGGGAGGGTGGATTAAGGGAGGACTCTTAGTTGGTCTCTAAGGACCAGCTAACATCTATGAACTGTATAAATATAATCAGTAAAAACCTAATTTCCAAGAAATCAGGAATTGGGGAACAATGCTGACAAGCTTAATAGAATGCTCCCACATTTTGAATATTTTTACTTGACAAATAGCTTTACAGCTAAGCTGACTAGCCCCCTCCCACCTTAAAGGAAATGGCTCAAACCTGACCTGCTATTTGAAGGTCATAAAAAGTTGTATTTTATCCCACTTCTACTTTAATTTTCATAGCTAAGTAACTGTGAATTTTTTTCTTCAGGTGTCATCACTTAGAGGGCTAACTGGATTTCAGAGAAAATCACTGAATATATTTAACAAATTCTAGCAGGATTAACCTATTCCATGCGTGTCTGATCTAGCAATGATATTAGTGTATTTGTCAAATAGCATTAGACAAACTGCAAAAAGGTGATGAACAAGACCTAAATACATATGCTGAATAATGGTAACATGCTGGCATTTGGCTGACTGTTCTCATTACATCTTTTCTTTCTTAGACATTTTTCCTTTCCTATGCTCAGTCTGCTGTTTTCCTGCACTGAAACATAACATACTCTTTCCTCTGGTACTTTCTGAATTTACTGACTTTCCCCCTTCCAGTTTCCTGATCTGTTGTGTTCTACATCCTCCTTTATACCTTTTGTCTCTCCCAACTTCTCTGCAAAATCTCTCTATGCTACACATATTTTTGTTTTTAAAAGGCCCTCGCATTCACTCATTCTGCTTTCATTCATTCTATAAACACAGGCATTAATTCAGACTTAAAGATGAATCAAAATATTTACCTTGTTATTGAAGGCAACCATTTTAGCAATGACATTTTTGTCAATGGCAGGAAACAGGGTGTTCCCAATGAACTCCATATCTGCAGCTGAAAGTGGATCAACATATACCTAATAGAATTGATAACACAGTGTATTATTCCTTAAATCATTACAAGAATAAATACAGGATGGTGGCACAGCTCGAAATAAACTGATGACTTGCCTGCGTAAATCTATTGAGGAAAGATTTGGGCAAACCCTTTCGTCCACCCCCCTGCCGATATGGATTCTGGCATCCAAAGATCTTTGTCTTCTTATGTTGCACATGAAAACTCATTCCCAATTCTGGGATGTAAATCTCTGCCCGATGGTCAAAGCAGGCGTTCAGTCCTTCTAATACAGACTGGGAAGCCAGATTCAGCTATTTGAGAAAAGAAATAGAAAAAAATAATAATATTGCATAAAAATAGCACCTCCCATGACCTCTACTTTAACAGGCTATAATTTGTGTATGAAGGTAAGATTCTAATCCCCTGTTCCCATTCAGAAAAAGTTTCTGAAACCATCTCCAGCCATTGTTCTATATTATGGCAGGACAGCAGTTGAAGCTGTAATTACAAATTTTTCTATTTCGGTTCTTCCACCATGGTGTCAATAGGGTATTACAGCATCATTTCATTATAAAAATCTGTCCTTTGTGCACTCATTGTTTCTTTTGGGCTAATTTTTATGCTTACTCCTAAGTCTGCAGGTTAAATTTTTGTTAAGCTACAAAAGTTAACAGAGATGTTTAAGTTACATAAGCATTTTAAACTGGCGGTTTTACAACAGAGAATGTAAGACTTCACACTTAGCACAATTATAATCAAGATCTCCAGGAGAAACTTGATCTTTGCTATTTTTTTAAAATAAAATACCGCATTAAGAGTTTAAGGATAAAATTTTCCAAAGTGTCTAAATAACTTTGAATCCAAAATCTTAAATAACTTTCAGAGCTTGGGAGTCCTATTTTAAGTCACTGTACTTAAAACTTTTGAATGTCTATATTACTTCTGAATCGAGAACAGGGGTGCCAAACTCAACCTGGATGACTCTTCTTCAGCAATCCCTCACAGTTGAGGATGATTGTCTTCCATGACTGTCTCATCTGTGTATCTGAAAATGGCTGACGAGGCCTATCTGGGATTGACTGACACTACTGCAGCTCAGACATGTTTCCATGTGGGGTGGACGGTGCTGGCTTCTCGATTTGATTCACAACTTGCTTGATTTGGCTTCCGCTCCCACTTTTCCATCTCCTGTTGTTGTCCTGAGATTTCAAAGTACTGAGATCCCTGCAACAGACTCTTCCTCCATTTGGGGTGGTCCTGGGCCCCAAAGAGCCAGCTGGATGAGTAGCACGGTGTCAGTCCACAGGTCAGATCAAGCCCACAGACCAGCCCTCTTACCGCATGAAGCACCATACACTGTTCTGAATCAATCTGGCATGTGCTGCAGGCAGCATGCAGGTCCATCCTGATGCCTGCAGGCAGCACCAAGGGCTCTGTAGGCTAGATCTCTGGTGCCCTTTATCAAGAATGTAGGGCTTTGTCTATGCTTAACAGGGTTTTCAAGTACTGCTGTACCAGTATATTCCACTTGGAAATGCAGCAGGAGTTTTTCATTAATATAACTGCATCTGCATTCTGCTGTACAGCTATACTGATTAGAGGTGTGACTTTTTTCACTCCTACCAGGCACAACTATGGTAACAAGCTTTCAAATGTAAACTTAGCCTTGGGCTCCCAAGTCATTTAGACACTTGTGAAAAGTTTGCACAAGACCCCACAAATCACCATGTTTTTCTTCTTCTAAATGCTCTATATTGATTGTATGCCAGATGTGCACTCACCTCATCTAGCACAATCCAGTGTCCAGCCTTTAATGCCGCAAGCAGAGGCCCATCCCGCCAGGCAAATTCTCCTCCCTTTCCACCTTCTACAGGCAAATCTGTGCCAAACAAGTCTGTTATGTCCTTTGGAAATAAAGGAGAAACGCAAAGATCTGTGAAACTACATAAAAGATCATAAAATCCCTAACAGCCTGTTGCTGACCTTGGCTTGCTTTATTTTTAAAGTGAACAACATTCCAACCTTACTTTAAGAGTTGTGGCATATAAAACATTTTCTGAGTTTTCTATGTTTGGCTTCCAGTTACCCATTAGTGCATTCAACAAAGGGTGTAGACCGACTACATGTTTATTCTGGAGTCACTCACTCAATATTTTTACCCTGGAGGAACAAACAGACACACAATTAACTCTGTGAAGCTGGCTGCCAGCAGTAGGCTCTATTACTAGTTAATAGGGGAGTTAGTTTGCCCTGAGCAAATAGCTACCCTGGAATGAAACTCACAATGATAGGGGACACACAACACATATACCAGAGTAGCATTCTCCAAAGTAAATTTAAATCGTCTCTCAGAAGTAACTTTACATTGGAGAACAGCATTTTCTCTGAAGTAAATCCTGTGCATTGTACCCCACCAAATTTTGGGGTGTTCGTGGGATGTCACAAATGTTTTCTTGAGTTTGTTCTATGGATATGGCATGCATGGTCTCACTGAAAAGCTAAGGTTATAATGCATTCATTTGCTTTTATCACTGTATGGCATATTTACATTATCTGTATGCACCTTTGTGATTTTGAATATGGTTTAATGAAAAGACCCAAGGGATGCATATTTAAGGAAAAGGATTCATAGACTGTAAGGCTGAAAGGCATCTCAGAAGATCATTGGGTCCAGCCCCTTGCACCAGGCAGGAAAGACACCTGGGTTTAGGTGACCCCAGCAAGTTGATCAACTGTCCAGTCTCCTCTTGAAGAAAAATTTCCAGGGTAGATGATTGCATCACCTCTGAAGGGAGC
The DNA here is from genome assembly GCF_001723895.1 of Crocodylus porosus. Classification (NCBI taxonomy): domain Eukaryota; kingdom Metazoa; phylum Chordata; order Crocodylia; family Crocodylidae; genus Crocodylus; species Crocodylus porosus. Next base: position 71,031,002 of record NW_017728918.1, read on the forward strand.
TTATTCCACAGTCTGGACACTAACCGTGAAGAAGTTTTTCCTAATGTTGAGCCTGAAACGGTCTTCCAGGAGTCTGTGGCCATTACTCCTGGTTTTCCCCAAGGGTGTCCTGGTGAACACTTGTTCACAGAGCCCTTGATATACCCCTCTGATGTAGCGGTAAGCTGCTACCAAGTCCTGTCTCAGCCTTCTCTTTTTCAGGCTAAAGAGTCCCAGATCCCTCAGCAAATGGTCAGGAGGCTGGAGTACATGACTTCTGAGAAGAGGCTGAGGGAACTGGGCTTATTTAGTTTAGAGAAGAGAAGACTGAGCAGGGATTTAATAGCAGCCTTCAACTACCTGCAGGGGGTTTCCAAAGAGGATGGATCTAGACTGTTCTCCGTGGTGGCAGATGACAGAACAAGGAGCAAGAGTCTCAAGTTGCAGCAAAGGAAGTTTACATTAGATATTAGGGGAAAAAAACTCTCACCAGGACAGTAGTAAAGCACCCAGAGAGGTTGTGGAATTTCTATCCTTAGAGGATTTTAAGATCTGGTTAGACAAAGACTTGGCTGGGACGATCTAGTTGGGACTGGTCCTGCTTTGAGAAGATGCTGATTCAGAAAATTAGTGATTCGGACATAGACACACCTTTAAATGTTTTTTCTACATACCTCAAGGTACCAGGCACAGCTCGTGAATGCTGCAGTGCTGAGGCAGATGGAGCGTGCCCCACAGGAGTGTGGGGGGGGCCCCCCCGCATGCTTGGCGGTGAACCTGGAAGTGGCCAGGAAGTACTTCCAGTCCACTTCTGGGTCCGCTGCTGAGCATGCTGGGAGGGCCCCTCACCCCCGCTTGGCGATCAGCAGCAGGGGGACCCCAGGTGCCCCTCCCCAGACCCAGGAAGCAACAGTGGCCAAGCCAGGAGGGCTCACTCCCCAGTGGACCCAGAAGTGGACCAGAATGCTAGTCCACTTCCAGGTCTGTTGCTGAGCATGCTGGGAAGCCCCCTGCACACCTGTGCGACACTACATCCACCCCACCATCCCAGCGTTCATGAGCCACCTGGTACCTTGAGGTATGTAGAAAAAAACATTTAAAGCTGTGTCTAAATTTGAATCTCTCCGAATTGATCCGGAGGTTCCGACTCATTTCAGAGAGATTAAAGGGTCTCCTAATTCGATTCAAATTTGGAGATTTGGCCACCAAATCTCCGCCAAATTGAATCAGGGACTGAAGCTTTGCACAGCTCTAGTATAAGGCAGTGGAACTGAGTGTTGCAAGGATAAAGAGTTATCCCAGGTCAAACCTTAGTCTGTTCCTTGGGATAAGCAGCAGGACAGTGGTGGAAAACTTGGGCCTTTGAGGATACCCTGTGGACAGGTTTGTGACAATGTGTCCACTCCAATATTCCAGCAGGGTAAAGTGAGAATGTTCTCATGTAAGTGTGGTGGGTGTCCACACTAAAAAGAAGGAAAAAAACTCCCTTTAAATCTTTCAAGCAACTGACCAGGACCCAAGATAAACTCAGAATCTATGAAGATGTGCACACAATTTGATCTAGAACAGTGTTTGTCAACCCTTTTAGATGGAAGCCACCCCTCCGTAACTTCTGTGAATTGAGTGGCATCACATTTCAAAAACTACCATATTTACTCAAATCTATCATAAGGTTTCCCCACCTCCCCTTTCAGCACTGGGGAAAAAGCCCTCCTCTTATATTTGAATATGGGCGAAGCAAGCAGCTGCTGTGCCTCCAGAAGGGGCCAGGCTGGATCAGTCATGCAGCAGGTAGAGGGCACATGAAGCAAGGGTGAGTGGGGTACAGTGCAGGGGGAGCACAGGGAAGGGGTGTATGGTGCTAGAGGGAGCATGGAGGAAAGGGTGGCAGTATGGCAAAAAGGGCATATGGGGCTGGGGGAACGGGAGGGGGGCAAAGCATGGATAAGGGACATGCAGAGCACATGGAAGGGGCATGCACTGCAGAGGGGCATAGGGAAAGGGAACCACAGAGTGCAGTGGGAAGTTGCTGTGGCTCCAACCCCAACCCTGACCTGGGCTGTGGGGTAGAAGCTGAAGCCAGAGCTATCACTACTACCTGGCCCAGCCAGGTGCTCCATGCCCCCACACAGACAGAGCCAGACCAGCTGCAAAGGTAAGCAATGGGGTGGGGACAGGGGAAACAGGGGGACAGGCAAGGCAGGTGGGGCTTGTTCACTTGTCACGGCTTTTCCTGTAGCAGTGGTAGGGGTGGGGAATGAATTTAAGAGGTCCTTTCAACAGCTAGATTCTAGACCTGGAAAATTAAAACACATTCATAATTTTCCATGACTGGAATATAATACATGGGTGGGGAGTGGGTATCATCTTAAATCCAAATTTGTCTTAGATTTGGGTAAATGCAGTAATTTATTACAGTTTTCCCTCCTAGCTGATGGGCTGGGCAATGGCAGTGGGGGAGCATCGAGGCAAGAAAGGGCCTGAGCACAAGCCTGTGTTTATCATCTCATTTATCTCATTATATCTTGTGGTAACACCCTTCAAAGGATCTCACATCACCCTGAGACTCACTGGCCTATAATACAGCTTCTAGAAATGGCACTTTCCTAACAGAAGCTCTCCATTCTTTCTAGTACCCTACTCCTACTTAGTTTTATCTCAAACTGATGATGGAAGCTCAACACTTACAACTCAGCGTCCGAGTATTCATACTTTTATAGAAACTACTATTTTATACACACACACTGAAAAATGTACAGTTAGGGGGATAACATTCTACTTTACCGTTTGTTCAGACAGGTTGATTCGAACAAGGCAATTTCCTGAAGCATTTGCCAGTGCTGCTACTAGACTGGTCTTCCCCACACCTGGTGACCCCTCCAGGAGAATAGGTTTGTTTAGCTGCAAGGCTCTTAACACCCTTTGTGCATTCATTGCTGTAGTTCCTGCATTTAGAGCGTAATCTGTTACACTGTTCCTCTGAAGGCCAGGGCCTAAAACATGGGGAAAGAAAAAAAAAAAGTGTCAAAAATTACAAGCAAGGATGTTACAGAGTATTAAGGAGCAAGTTTTCAGTCTGTTGGCTCGCTTTTCACCCCATTACAGAAAGTGATAGAATACAGACCTGCAACTCATTTGCAGTGAGTATTTATCATTATTTATCCAGTATTTATCATTAAGAAAAAACGGATCGAGCAGATGCTTAAGTTTGCATACCTGCTCATGTCTGAACATTGACTTTACAGTGGGTTTGGATATAGGAATAAACCACAATGGAGGTAAGGGAATGAAAATCAAACTGATCAATTCTCTTCTGAGCCTACAACTAGCTGCAGGTGGAAATAAGAGGCAGGTTTTTGAAGGTATAACCTTAAAGGAGTGGCAATGCATGTTATAGGAAAAAGGGTTCATTTTTCACATGCTGTCAGTATGTGGAGCAAAAGTTGAAATTACATGCCTATCATGCATATATTTTCTTTTCTTTTATTATCCCACACAACAAGGAAAAGCATCAAGTTTGTTGCCCAACAGAAAGCTCCGCACTTTCTATCTTTCTGTATCACTAGTGATATCAGCTAATCAGGATATCACACTGATTTCACTAATAAAAGAGCATTTCTAATTTTTGTGAGGTGAGTCACTCCCTTGGCTTTATAGACTGTGAAACTCATTTTCTATGAAAAAAAATTCCATCCTTATTTCCATACTTATTTCTGAGCTAATCTGTCTGGAGACAGTGAGTGGTTTTTCCAAAGGCTATATCAAGTCTGATGGAATTGGTGGATGAGTAAATATTCTAACCTACTGCAAAGGGCAGCAAACAAAGCAATGGATTTAAACTACAGGAAAGCAGATTTAGATTAATCTCAAAACAAATAAAAAGGAACAAAAAAGCACCAAAAATGAAAACCTGAACCAAAAGGGCTTCTTAACAACCAGAGGCCAATGGAACAAATTCTCCAGTGAAATTGTACAATCTTGTCGATTGGAGATTTTCAAGAAAACGTACATCTGGAATGGTTTAGGAATAGTGCATCCTACATTTTGCAGGATGAACCTAAAGTGACCCTTGTAGTCAACTTCCACCCCTACCATCCAGTGATTCCTCAGGCTGGCTATTGGATTGCCTTTTCCAGCTTTTACAGGTAGATAAGCTCTGCTCAAGGACTGATGGTAGTGGGTGAACTGAATGTGAAAAGCACAAAAGTATTGCTTCCCAAAACTGAAGCGAGTTGATTATCAAGGGATGCACTGAAATAAGTCCGAAGGCAATAAACAAATGACTGAAAAAATGATTGCTAAACAAGTGAAAAATTTAGATATGTTTGAGGATACTTTGCACTAATTTTATAAAAAGACAAGATATTACAAATGTTACAACACTTTCTAAATTATAATCATAGTGCCTTTGTTATGGGTTAGTACTTGGTAAGTCATTAAATCCCCCCCCCCAAAAAAAAACCCCCAAAAAACCCAACAGCAAACAAACTTGACATCAATGCCTGCCAAAAATGTCTTGCCTCTAGGTATGAAAAATGGATGTATTCCTACAAAATTATCAATCCATATAAATTCCTTCTCCTTCATTCTGTCATAAATCCTCAGCTCATTCTTCTGATGTTCTGTAAGCTCAACAACTCTGCAAAGCTTCTGATGTAAAAATTTCAGACACTTTTCACGTGCTGATAAGGCAGTATGAGCTGAGCAGGATATACCTATATTAAAAGAATGCAGAAGTAAAGTAAACTGTACATGTATAGCTAGATACAATCATTTCACAGTTTGTGCACAAAGTACATGGATACATACACATGGAACATGTTTCTTGATGAACTAATATTGATTTCCACAGAGCATGAAACGTTTAAAAATATCACATAGCAAAATTTACTACAGGATGCATTAAAAATCAGAAAAAGTTGTATTTACTCTCAGCCAACAGCTGTTGGCAGTACCTATTATTAAGGCAGACTAACACTTCCCACTGTAAGACCCTACTTTCAACTGTTCATAACTTCACAAAACTAACTTGGGCTGAAATTTTCTGAGCAGGTTTTAGCTTCAGGCTTAATTTTATGGAAAAGACACCATGAGAAAGACAGGTGGGAGTAGGCACACAGTCTAGAGAAGAAGCAGAAGAAAGGGGACAATGTGACCCACAAACCCATGTAGGAAAGGAAGAGACACACTGACAAGGAGCTGAGGTGCCTGTGGAAGAACTAGAACCGAATCATGTTTTTGAATGGAAACAGCCAGGCATTGTCCTGTTTTGTGTACAACCCCAGTCCCACAAGGACACATTAGATATTTTGTGGACATGCCTATTAGCTCTAGACCCCAAGAAAAGAAAAGCAGGGAAATGCCAAGGTTGAGGATTCTAGCAGAGCTGAAGTGGTAGATGTCCATGGTGACAGGCACAGCATTGACAAGACTAAGACAGAAGCAGAACTTTTAGGTGAGTAGGAAACTGCACCAGATGAAACTTAAGTTGGTCTAAAGACTTCAGGCTTTGGGAAGCAGGGGTTTGATGACCACACCTTTGGAATTTGGGCACTTAAATACTGTGGTATCTGTTACATAGATCCCCTCTACATGTCACAGGTATTGAGCAATTACCTAGTTAATTATGCAATTACCTATCACACAATAAAAAGCTCCAGCCAACTATAAAGTTAGCCCTCAAATGTGTGTGCTAACTTTCTAGCTGGTTGCTATTGAGCTCTAATTTGCACATGTAGCACTGTCTGCCCTGCAGCTGGGAGCCTCATCAGTTGGCACAGCTCTCAGCCACAGGAGTGCACCATGCCCAGCATAAAACCCCCAAGCCCTAGAGATCATGGTTGCCACAATCCCTAGGGCTCCGAGGTGCTGAAACCCCTAAAGCAAGAGGATTGCTGCAGGGGTGAGCCGTCACCCCAGGAGTGCAGGAAATTCCCAGGGCCAGTAGATTGCAGGGTTTCCCGCACCTCTGGGGAGGAGAGATCACTGTAGCAGTGATCTTCCAGCTCTGGGGGTGTATGAGGTGCTCCTGTAGCTCGGAGACCCTCAACTGAGATGTGTGGGGCTCACAGCCACAGAAGCTTGTTTCTTGCTGGTGCAGAGGGAGCCTGAGATCAGACTTCCCCTGCTCCAACAGTGAAGTGCAATGGGATCTAATACAGGATCCCACAATCATGCCTCCTGTGTAGCATGACAGGAGAGGCAATTGTGTAAATTGTGTATTAGATCCCATTGCACCTTTATATACACAGAGGGTTACAATAGCAAAATAAGGAGAGGGAGCGGGAGAGGGAATGAGAAACATTTTTAATATACTAATCTGTTCTTCATTAAATACTGAAGACCTACCTGAACCAATGGCATCAATATACACCAAGCATGCAGCATGGACAAAAGATATCGCTGGAGAAATGCACTCCTCAGACAATTCTGACACTCCATCCTCTACCATGACATTCATGAAGTTAACCCATGATAAGACATCCCGTACACTGAGAATAAACTGGTGGCCAAATTCTTGGTTAGTCAGCCATTCAATGAAGTCCATCATGAGCTCAGCTATGTCTGCCTCTAAAACATAAAAAATATCGTGCAATTGTCAACTAGATGTTATAGGTCATCTCCCAGATTTTGCTGTAGAACAAGAATAGGGATTTTCATAGTGTAAAGAAAAAATATAAATTCTTTGAATTTTTAAAAAATATTTGTATTGAAAGCCAGTGCTTTTAAAGAGAAAAAACAAACGTTTATATTTCTCAGCGAAACATACTTTAAAAATGTCCATCCAACCCCCCTCCACTCTCACAATGATTATATTCATTATATGAATGATACAAGGGAGATAGTTCTTGAAATTTCTGATGTCTTTAAGTGCTATACTGGGTCAGAACAATGGTCCATCTAGCCCAGTACCCTGTTTCTGATAGCGGCAGAAGTGGATACTATACAAGGAGAGCATAGAACTGGATATCCCTAGACCCTCAACCTTTTTTCATTTGAAAATTTTCAGTGGAGGTGTGGACCCCTCTAAATTCTAAGTGTGGGTATTCACACATTTTTGATTGATTGTAGTCATCTTTCACAGACCCCTTAGACACAGTCTGCAGACCACAGGTTGAAAACCACTGCTCAAGGAGTGATCAATCTCCTATTTAATACCCACTCTGGCATCCACTATTTATTGGTTTAGAGATGCCAAAGGAAACATCTCCAACTATTTAGTTCCAGGGATCACTGTCTCGTCAATAAAACAGGGCAATAATTTTCTTTGATAGTATTCACAATTTTACATTGAAAACCGATGACTGAACTCATTATTCAGAGAAAAGTGGTTTTTAACATGCAAGACAATTGATACTGTCATTGTCATTGTAATTTTAATTATGCAGTATTACTGGACTAGTCTATCTGCAGAAAGAAATTTTCTAACTGAATTGAAGAACTCACCTACTTTAAAAGATTGAAGTTCAAAGAGAATTATGGCTTTAATGTAGAATTTTGCTTATGTTGCATTGCAGAGGTGAGATTTCATGATCAGCGGGTTCTTTTCTTGCCTTAAATTCTGTTAATGAGTCTCTGACCTACCAAACTTTTATTCATTTATTTATTCTTAACACTTGTTATGAACTTTTGAGCAGAACACCAGAAACCAGATGAAACTAATTTGATCCATAACTAGCAAGTGAATATGAAGGATGCCATTTTACATCTGAGGTTATGAAATGTTTTTCATCAAAGCCAAAAATAACTACTTCCTTCTTTTCTGAGTTTGCAAAGAATATGAAGTAAATGCCTTCATAAATCTGGTCACTTACGGTTGAAAATCAGTTTCCAGTGACAAAAAGGGCTTCCTGAAAAATGCAGGGAAAGTGAAGCTAGCCTTAGAAGTTTAAGAAGATTCAGGAATTGAAAATGTCTTTCCATCCAAGTTTAAATTTACACAAGAGACAGAGAAATAACATTCCTAACAAGGAGAGCATGAACAAAGGACAGTCCCAATGGCAGTCCTAAACCTGTGGGCCCCTGTTTAGAGGATGAGAAGAAAAGCTTGAGTTTACTTCTAGACAACAAAAGAAATAATTACTCCCATTCCTAAAAAATAATCCTTTACCCCTTAAGTCTTATGCTGTGTGCCAGGATTTGCTGGACTGAGAAGGAATTCTTAAAATCCCCCATGAATGCCTCAGTAAAAATTATCAAGCTTCCCAAAATCTTCCTAATGGGGCCTGGCAGTAAAGCTCTCACCTGTCCCTCCTTTTCAGCTGTGATGCCCTGGGACAGCCATGAAAACTCAAGGAAAAAGATAGTACTGGAGGCCTAGAGTAGGGGTTGCAATGCCCCAGCTTGAATCTGAGGTAGGTGGGAATGCACTAGGAGCTGGATGCCTCCACCACTTCTCCCTGCTACCCAGCTGCAGAGTAGCATAGTGCAGGGACACCCCTCTTTTCTAGAGCCCATGACTCCCAAATAAGGCAGGACGCAGGGAGAGTTTCCCTTCTGCCAAAGCTCCCAAGCAATTGATTGCAGCGCAACATAGGGAGAGCTCCCCCTCCACTAAGACACTCAGCACTCAACTGCCGTGTGGCAGACCCCCCACTGATACATGCCACCGAAGCCATGACTCTGCAGGGCAAATGCAAAGCCACCACAAGCTGGATTTGCTCTGTGGGCTGCTGACCTCCAGACTTAAGAATTAGAAGACACGGAAGTAAACCAAGCCCCTGAAAGCTCCTTCAAGGTTTCAATAACGGAGGTTAAAGGCCCTTCAAGATTAAATGTTTGGATAATGGAGGGTAAGATGTAGCGGGCAGGAGTGACTCCTTGAGCTACTCAAATGCTGTAAAGCCAAGTAAAGGGTATCTGCCATTCGGATCCTTTTACTGCATGGAAATCTGGGGACTCTTCTTCATTAGTGTCTTGAGGATCCTATGGAGTGAGCTGGCTTTCCACAAAGATGAGATTCTCTTTGTATAATGGCTGCTTTTTGTCTGTCAAAGCATCACAAGTGTTTCTCCCCTGCAGCCTTTGAGAGAGCTTCTGCCACCATGAGTGAACCTTCTTCCCCCTTCAGTGAAGCTGAAGAGCTAGTTTCATCTCATCTCAAGAAAGTGGCACCAGTGTCTAAGCAGACTACCCAGTTTTCTCTCAATTAAGTGTAGGTGTTAAAAAAAAAGGTTTAAGACTACAGCAAAGCATAATCCTCCAGGAGGCTCACCTCCCAACCTTGTTTTTATCATTCACTGGATAGCCATGGAAGTCACCTCCCTTGCTGTGCATTTGAGTAATCAAACTGAAACAGCACAGGGAGAAGCAGCTGAATGAGGAAACTATAGATGGAACCAGTTATCCTGTCTACTTTCCCGGCAAAGGGAGGAAGGAAGAACCCACTACCTGTAACATTACAGACTGCACTGCAGACCAGTTAATATTTACTGCAATTCAAGTAACGCACATTTAGCTTTTGCTGGTGCAAGAAACAGAAATTATGAATTTGGACCTTCAATTACGTGGAAAACAAAGTAAGCTTTTAATGAGATGGGCACTGTTGAGCTGCTAGGAAAGGGGAGCTTGACACTGCTTTGCTACCAACTTCTCATCAGTCATACGAAAGTGACGTTTATGAAAGAAAGAACAGAGGCCAATGCCTATCATGAAGTCAGCCTGCAAATACACATTTACGGAAATTAGGGATATCATGAGATGAATCCTTGGCAAAACTACATCAATATCCAGGTGTTTGAATCATACCTCACCTCCCCATCCCAGCACCCACCCACCCATTTATTCTTACTTTGCTGGTTTATTCTATGCAGAGAAAGTCCTGGTTGAAGATTGTGCTTTACGATCTGTATTAAATCATCACGACTGTTGCTCTGTGGACACCATATCTCTGTAAATCTGTTGCGCAGTGCAGGAGAAAGCTGCAAACAAACAAACATATAGCCAATCAACTTTCATTATGGCTACTACAAACATATGTTATCTACAAGTGAAATTAAATGTTTATAGGTTAATAGATCTGGAGCTTATGAATCATTACAACAATAAGCTAATCCCTTTTCAAAATAACTTACTGTTCCTTCTAGTGCTACCAAGGGTGTTTATAACTATCGTTAGAATGAGAAAATGCAGGTTTTAGGATCTTCTATTGTGTGCTCAAAAGAAACGAGGAGCTGCTATTTCTAAAAGACTGAAAGAAGAAATTGAGCTAGCTTGCAAAACCTCGGAGACAAAGCATATCAAACAAGAGCCATGCAAGTCAGCAGCCCCCTTGCTCTTGGAAAAGGAGACTTACATCCAGGATTGACCTGAAACTCCCTTAACCCCTCTCTTCTTCAGGCTGGATTAAAATGAATCAATGCAAAGGCAATGAACACAGGTCCTTTTGGTGGATTTGTCAGCACATTCAAAATGACCAACTTTTCTTTATTGAATAAAGTGAGTCTATAAACTCACTAGGGGGGACCAGAAGGGTTTGGGAGAGGCCTTGTTTCCCCTAGCGCCTCCTGGCATAACAAGGAATAACGGCCACAAGTTATTGGAGAGGAGGTTTAGATTAGACATCCGTAAGAACTACTTCATAGTTAGGGCAGCTAGGATCTGAAACCAACTTCCAAGGGAAGTGGTGCTGGCTCCTACCCTGGGGGTCTTTAAGAGGAGACTTGATGCCTACCTAGGTGGGATCATTTGAGCCCAGTTTTTTCTCCTGCCCTGGCAGGAGGTCGAACTTGAAGATCTATAAGGTCCCTTCCGACCCGACTTCTATGATTCTATGAATACTCCCCTTTCTTTGGGAATAAACAAAAATTAGTCTAGAGACCTGACTTTCCTTAGGGAGCTTTAAAGACAGTTTTTGGATAACTTAATGGGTTATTTGAGAACTATAGTTTTAAATAAATAAGAACCAACTGGAATGCTTGTCTAGATTTTTTTTTTTTTTTAAATGAAGAACCCAATGTGACAACTTCTGTTGTCAGTTTGTTTGAAGCATCATCTGTCCTATCAATTCTACACTGCTCCACATACATCTTATAATCAGCATTGGATGGGGGCTATATTTTTTCCTAAGAGTTACAAGTCATCGGTGCAGTATTTTTCACATTGTATCTGCTCATGTGATTTAATGTTTGAATTTTTCCTTATTATCATTGTGCTCAGCATTCACATACATTATTAAGATGACAGTACTTGCAAGTGATGAAAGATAAGATAGCCAAGGTTTTTTCAGAGCCTTAAGGCAGACTCCGATATGAACCACTCCAATATGAACTTCTAACAAACGTATATTACATGCATATAACAACACAGTATCACAACTATATGGCACTAAATTTTAACATTAAGCAATGTCTATCAACTATTTGGATGTTGGCATAGAAAGTTTCTTGAGCAAGTTTGCAGACAAAAATGGGAAAAGACTGCAAAAATGTTAAAGGATGACAGCACAATTCAGAAGGATCTTGCCAGATTGGAAAGTTGAGCTAGAGCTAACAGGATGAAGTTCAATGTGAATAAATATAAGGTGCTACACTGTGGGAAAAATAAATCAAAAACACAAATAAAAAATGTGTGACACCTGGCTGAATGGCAGCTCTATAGAGAGGAACTTGGCAGTCTTAAAAGACCGCAGACTTAATGCGAGTCTGCAGAGTGATGCAGCTGCACAAAGGGCAAATGCAGTTTTGGGCTGCATCGATAGAAGCATTAGGGTGCAATATGTGGGAGGTGATAGTGCCTCTCTACTCAGCTCTGGTCAGACCTCACCTAGAATACTGCATGCAAGTCTGGGCTCCACATTTTAAAAAGGACACAGAGAAGATTCAGAGGTGAGCAACAAAGATGATCAAGGTTTTGGAAGGCAAGTCTTACAAGAAGCAGCGGAAGGAGCTAGGCATGTTCAGCTTGGGAAAAAGGCTAAGAGGGGACATGGTAGCAGTCTTAAAAAACCTGAAGGGCTACCATAAAGAAGAAAAGTATATAGAAGCAGGACATTGGCTGCTGTGGTTCCCCTGCTTTATCTGTGGCAGGTTATGGTGTTAGGTCTATGTCAGTGTCTCCAACCTTTTTAAGTAGATTACCTTTAGCATTTAAAAGCAACCCAAGATCTACTGTATGCCACTGCTACCTCCTCTCCACCCTCCTGCCCAGCAGGTAAGTCTGTGGGGAAAGAAGCGGGGGGAGCACATCAAGGCAAAGGGAGAAAAATTATTTGGGGGTGCACCTCCTGAGCAGGTAAGTCCCACCCAGCCGGGGCCCCACTCGATTTATCCCTGCTCCTGCCTCTGCCGCACTGTCCCTCACCACAGGGGCCTAGATCTAGCCTCTGCCTCTTCCCTCCCCCACAGACTGACCTGCTGGGCTGGGATGCACACATGCATGCATACACGTGGGCACTCAGCCCCCACCCCAGCCTCAGATCGACTCTAAGAGGCTCCAAGATCTACCGGTGAATAAAGAGCCACTAGTTGCTGACCACTGGTCTATGCTGTATCAGGATTGAGGGTAGTCTTATGCACAGTTTACATTATGGTTTCTATGGGATGGTTTGGAACTGCCTCAGGCAGCAAGCTGGACTAGATGACCTCTACAGGTCCCTTCCAGCCGTACATCTCTATGATTCTATGAATTAACATGTTCAAAATGCATATTAGATTTCTAGCAGCCTCAGCAGTTACCTCTTTTTTCCCAAAGTCACCACCTGGATTCATAGTTGCCAGGATACGAAATTTCTTTCCTGCAACCAGTAGCTCTACTTCATTATCCTCGTCTTCTTGACTACCTTTCTCAGCAAGCACCAATGTCTTTTCAGCTTCAAGAACACTAAGGAGAAATTTTTAAAAACATTATATTCAAATATACTTGTTTTATTTGAACCCCACACCTGGCAATTCAGAAATCCTCTTGCCGTACATAAAAAACATGTAGAGTGGTTTCAATAAAATGGTTTTCTATAAAATGTGAATTATACATTCTCTTTATCATTTCTGAAGACATTTATGAATAGGTAAGTATGGAAAGCTCAAATTAACTTTGCAATGAAAGCCTGCACCCAAGTTAAAGTGGCCAGTCAGAAGACCTGTACTGCAAAATGAAAACTTTCCTAACTTTCCAATGAAATAAGGAAACTTGAAGAAATATTTGCAAAGACATGAAGAGAACCCTGAAAGAACTGGCATGAAATAGAAATCCTGAAGGCAGTGGAGAAAGTGACTGCCAGTCATCTCAAGAGGTCTGGTAATCAGATGGACAGTAATGTAGTAATCAAACACTAACATACAGAATAAGTTGTAACAGTTTTACACACAATAACCAGCTCTTTCCCTGGTTCTTGACAATTTGTGGCACTTTCCAAGAATGCAGTGTTTCTCATTGAAAATACTCTATTACAGAAGCTTAGAGAAAGTACAGCTTTCATAAACTTTACTTAAACATAAAAAGCTATAGTGCTACCTACAGGCTTCATTGCAGATTTTACTTATGTTGTGCAAATTATTCTATTTTCCATTCTTGCTCTATTGTACTACTGCATATTGTTTCAACTGAACTGAGTTTAACTGTATTTTCTGAAGACATCATCGGTTTACAGAAATGGACCCTCTTGTCCCTCAGTAGAAGGTGACTGTTACAGCTTGAGTAGAAGTCAAGCACAGAAATATCTATGGCTACAAAATATCTCAGGACCGAAACAATCCCAAAATACACACCATTTCCACAAAACTTGAACCAATCTGCACATTTCTATTTCTGTTTCAGAATATTTAAAGTTTTTCCAGTATTGCTTTAGTAGTGACGTAACCGCAGTAAATGCCCATTTGTCTATCATACCCACTCCCTGTCATCCCCTCCTGCCAGTAGCCTCTCAAACACGAGAAAGTTGTAAGAGTACAGGATTTCTAGTTACAGCAGTTAACAAGACATCAGTCACAGCACCTTAATCTCCAGTGAACCACTGAGTTACTTTGACTCATTTTTATTTAATCAAAAACTGAACAACTAAGAGAAAGGAAGAGAGTTAATAAGCTAAACAATTAGAAACATCTGAAGGAAGCTATATTTGTCCATTTCATGTCTGCAAAGAGCAGCCATATCCAAGCAGCACATTTTTACCATACATACCTGTTAAGTCTCTCCAAGACAGAATCATCCGCTAAAGAAATCTCATCAAGGAGGAAAAAGCCATCTTCCCTCATTGCCAATACAAGAGGTCCATCACGCCATTCAAAGAGCCTAGAACTGCCAGGTTCCTCCTAGGCAATGGAGATGGAAAGGAATCTCAAAACCCATTTGTCAGTTCCTGCTCCCTCAATGATGCTAAAGCTGAGTGATAGCAAGAACCCCTTGTTATGAGACAGACCTTGTCATTTGACCTCTGCCTGATCGGCCGTAGTCCCCCCAGGAAGTCTGATGTTTCCATATGCAAGTGGCAGTTCACAGAGTATAACTTCTGATTTGCTAATGCTGCAAATATCTGGCAAACAGTAGTTTTACCACATCTGTAACACACAAAGAAAGGAATGGAGTCAGCTGAAGCTACGCATGTAGTTTCTGTGTTTATTCAATGGGGGAAAAATACCCTCGATCTTAGATTCAAGTATGGGGGGTTGAGCAGGGGTTGGCAGCAGTTGCAACATCAATTCTGACCTAGAACCCAGGGTCCGAGTCAATGCACGCATCCTTCCCCACCCCTGCTGCTGCCTACCTTCCCACTGCAGCTCCAGCTGAGGCTGGGGTCACACATTCCAGCCTGGGGCAAGGAGCACATGCTTCCTTCAGCCTCTGCCCGAACAGGCAACAGTGGTTCCAGTGTGGCAGCTCTGGTCCCAGAGAAGATACCGCCACTGCTGAGTGCTTGGGCAAGTGCTGGAAGCAGCATGTGCTCTGTGCTCCTTGTTCTGTGCTGACAGGGCCTCAGAGCAGCAGGCAAAACTGTGATAGGACAGTAAACAGCAACAGCAGTAAAGGGTGGTGGCATGTGGGGCAGGTGCCAGGGAGTACAGGCACTGTGTAGGGGGGAGGGAGAGCAGGCACGCAGGATGCAGGCACCAGGGGAGCAAGTTGGGGGTAAAGGGGAGGTAGCAATGGGCAGGAGCTAGACTACTTCATTCCCTTGTCACCTGTTCCCCTGGCTGCTGCTTGTCTGACTGCAGTAGTGGAGGGCAAGACTACCGTCTAAAATTAGGTTCTATCTATGGAAAATGAGAACAAATTTATAAATTTTCCAAGCCTACAATCTAGTTACTGGGGGAGGAGAGTGCAGAGGCGAGAGTCACCTTACATTCAAAACTATCTTGGAGTTGGGTAAATCTGGTAATTATCTGTAGCAAAAACATATAGAACAATTCATTAATGTAATAATAAAAACAGGTTACCCAGTTTCTCCCACCAGAAGAACTGGTTCACCAAACTCCAGGGCTCGCCCCACCAGAACTGCAAGCCTCCTCATCCCTTGAGTCCAGACAATATGGCCAAACTCCCTAACCAGAGACATCTGTGTAGATGATTTAGCTGCACAACACAGAACAAATTATTAGCTCTGATCATGCATGTAAAGTTCCTGATTTAGTTCTTTCTGAAAACTCACCTAATAGCTTCCTAACACTTTCCTCTGAGAAGAGAGAATAGGGATACAATTTCTTCTTAAAATGTTTTTCAAGAACACTTTGAATAACATCTGCCTCCTCCTGTTTCCTGACTCTGCCTGTCAGAAGCATAAAACCTGTAAATAAGACAAGAGAAATCAGTATAGTCACTTTCTCTTTTTAAAGTGAAATGTTACTGCTCAAGTAACCGGGGGCAAAAACAGGGATCAGGAAGAAAAAGTTATAGCTATTTCCTAAAAACAGCAGTGATACCATCAAGAACAGAGACAGAGACACACCATCATTTGCCAGATGTTGAAGCCAGTCATAATCCTTCTCTGTCTGTTCTGCCATTCTGTATCTTTCAGCCCAACGAAACAAGTCCCGAAGAGTAATGTAGCCATGCTTCCCAGCAAACACTGTTGACCCTCTGCGATAAGACTACCAAAGGAAGAGACAGAACAAGATCATACACTTCTCAGAAACCAAATACTTAAAAAGCAAAATCCCTAAAAAGCTGTCAATATACTACACTTCCTAACAAATCACCATAATCAGAACTTAGTAGATTCATACTCCCCACCTGAGTGTCACCTCTTATTTATTAATTGGAATAAAAAGAAAGATTTAGGTTTCTCACTAAAAAAACCCAGCTGTTTAGAGTTTTCAGTCTTACTGTATTCCAAACACAGCACAAAAACTAAACACAAAGACCCCAAGCAGCAAGAGACAGCAGCAAGATACCACCTAAGAAAACACTCCCAATGCCTCAAAACAACAGCTATTACACTTCTCCTATTTTCTATAGGTTTAAATCATCTAGCTGCAGTATTCTTACCCAGGGATCATGTTATTATTTAAAATATTTCTGTTGGTGCCATTTTCCTATTGAAGGGCTCTTGGTTCCATTTATTTACATCTGAACAACATGTATATAGACTTTTCTGTTTAAAAAACAAAGTTTCTGTACCTGCAGATCTAGCATGACTTTGACAAGTTTACTGCAGTAAGAAGGTGGCAGACTGCATCGCTTGTGCAGGATGGTTTCCAGTTCACCACTTGGAAGTTCATCAAAATGAAGCTCCACAAAACGATTCCTGAAGGCTCTAGACAACACCTAAAAGATAAATCAGAGAATGGCATTTCTGAACTGTGCTTTCTCTCTTTAATATGCTGTAAATACATCCAGCCCATAATGCCAAAGGAAGCTGGACTGTCTGGTGGTGTGTTGGTTAATTCTTGGAGGAAGAGGGAACAGTTTGGCTAATTATTCAACTTCTGAAAAGGACATCAACAGTCCCAGCAGTCTATTTTTCAGTATTCTGGGATAAATCAACCATTCAGGGTCAACAAAACTTCAATTTATATGGGCTCCAACACAGCAAAGTATATATATGCTGTTCACAGAATGTGACTGTACTTCACATCATTTACATGGAAAAGCCAGTTCCAGTCATATACAAGCCTGATATTCTCATCAGTCAAAGAACCCAAGATTTTTAAGTTGAGATCATATAAGGATATCACTTCCCCCAGCCCCCCTTCTTTTTTCTTTTAATTAAAAACCAATTGAAAATTTCATATATTTTTGTTGAGGAAGCAACATATAAATCTATCTCAGAAAAATCCCTTCTACCCAGTCTAACCAGATATTTACAAAAAAATTATTTATTTGAAAGCTTACAGGTGCACACACCTTCTTCAGGCATAGGAGAAGATTGTAAAATTTCTCCTAGATGGAAATGAAAATTCAACCTATTCCAACCAGAAGATCTTATGACACTTTCTGATCTCCTATGAAATATGAACTTTCATTTCCACCTAGGATAAATTTTACAATCTTTACATTCTCCTATGACTGAAGAAGGGTGAATGTGCTTGAAAGGTGGTAAATAAAAAATTCTTTTTTTGCAAATATCTGTTATTAAACCAACTAGATATCACCTCTCCCGTGAGTTGGTGGATGGGTCGTTTTCCATCTGGAGGGACGTGGGCAGTGGGGTTCCACAGGGCTCGGTACTCAGGTCCGCACTGTTCAACACCTTCATCAGTGAC
>NW_017728918.1:71048953-71065475 GCF_001723895.1 Crocodylus porosus
GGGGATCTACTGGCCTGTTACAAACTAGTCAGAGGGGACCAGCAGGCATTGGGGGAGCCCCTGTTCCCCTGAGCACTACCAGGAGTCACCAGGAATAATGGTCACAAGCTCGCAGAGGGTAAATTCAGATTAGACATCAGGAGGCGCTACTTCATGGTCAGGGCGGCTAGGATCTGGAACCAACTTCCAAGTGAAGTGGTGCTGCCTCCTACCTTGTCTTAAAGACAAAGCTAGACGAACACCTTGCTGGAGTCGTTTGATCCCAGTACTCTTTCCTGCCATGGCAGGGGGTTGGACTTGATGATCTGCTCAGATCCTTCTGACCCTACAAACTATGAAACTATGAGTTCTGATTCCTTTTGCCTGTAGCTCAATACAGCTACAACCCGTATCCCTTCTGCCCAGTCTGGAAGTCTAGACCTCTTTTTCTAGGGCAGTGATTCTCAAACCAGGGTGTTGAGGCACCCGGGTGTGCCACAAGATTCTTTGAAGGGTGCCCCAGAGTGAGGAGATAAGCAGGTAACTGCTAGCTCAGGCCCTTCCCTGCCTTGTAGATTCCCTGCCCCCACTGCAAGGAGGTAAACACTATAATAAATACATTTTTAAATGGGATGCCACTCAATTAACAAAAAAAATATAGAGGGATGCCTTGAATGTAACAAAGAATACACTAGGTCTAAAAATGATCAAGAACCACTGCTTTAGAGCATATGTCCACTTAAGTTTACATAGACGTGTTTATAAGCTTAGTATCTGGGCACCGTATCAGCTCTAATACACAGTGTGAGGATATATTAAACTAGGAAAAAGTGTTGTTATCTCCATTTTACAAATGAGAAATTCAAAGCTCAGAAAGACTAAGGCCTCCTCTACTTCTTATAGGTATCGCACAGGTTAACTGCGCAATTACGTTGAAACCAACTACACATGCGAAGTACTGAACAGGGCTCCCAGCTGCAGGGGTGCCCAGCCAGGGTTGCAAGTCCTGGCAGCACCATGCAGCTGCTGGGACCTAGAGTCCCACAGCTGCAGATGCTGGGTGCCCACAGAATGCCTTGCAAAAAACTCCTGGGGTAGGAGGATCACCACATGGGGCAATCCCTCTACCCCAAGGGTGCATGGGGCTCCAAGACACAGGAACTTGCTTCTTGCCCATGACTGCATTTTTAAGCTGAGTTAAGATCAGGCTCCTCATTGCACCGGCAGTAAGGTGCAATCGGAGCTAATTCTTGATCCCACAATTGCGCTTTCTGCCATGTACATGTAAATTGCACGTTAGATCCCACTGCACTTTTACGTGCACATGTAGAGGGGGGCCTAAGGGACAGACCTAGTTTGGCCTTGTAGACACTTCCACTTAGGTTTTAAAATGCCCAAAACACAGGCATTCTGCTCCATAAAACTGATCCAAATCAAGAGGGTGAGGCACCTACGTTCCCTATAGGGTTAACAAAGAGTTTAACATCTTCAAAGATTTAACAAGAGCACCCAGGTGCTGATCAGGGAAATGCACAGAACTAGACAACAGGAAACACTAGGAGAAAATCATGCATGACCTCTACCCTTTTCCAGAGGTTAGGAAGCAGACTCAGGACTGGCCATAAAGTGCTGCCATCATCTTGTGATGCAAAGCACATAGAGGGGAGGTGCCCAATCGATGTGGTGGTGTCCATTTTTGGCATAAACAACCTAGTGGCCAGAGCAGAGGTTCTCAAACTGTGATCTGTGGAGCTTCATTTAGGTGGTCCTCAGTAAGGTTGCAGAACAAATCGAGAATATCTGTACTTGTAAGGTAAGACTACTGATATTAAAATGAGTTGTTTGCTTTGATTTGTAGAAAAAAAAAAAGGTTTATTAAAGTGGTCCACTGAGACCCTCAGCAACTTTCAAATGGTCCGCAAAAAAAAGTGAGAACCACTGGGCTAGAGCACTTAGCCAGGAAGCAGGATGTGTAGATTCTAGGTCTGACAAAATTAAAACCCACATCTCCTACCTCTTAAGAGTATCCCAATGACCAGGCTACAGAGCAAGCTAGATGATGGCACGCTCTACCCCTCCTGCTCAAAGTGGGCTACTGGGCTGTGAAATTCATGGGGCCAGAAGGAGGGCAAGTAAGAAAAACTACGGCCTAGTCATGAGGGTGCTTCCCTGTGGAGGTGGGAAAGCAGAATTTTACTAACTGCTTTAAATTTTTCTGTTTTTTAAACGAACAACTAATTACTGTAAAATATAAAGCTGGCAAGTCAGTCAGCAACACAGAAGTCCTTGACTTCAGGAAAGCTGACTCTGACAAGCTCAGGAGGCTTGTCAGTCAGGCCCTAAGGGACCATGACCCCAGGGGGGAGGGGAGTCCAGGAAGAGTGGCTGCTCCTCAAGGAAGTGAGCCTCAATGCATAAGCCAGTTCTATTCCATCTCAGAGGAAAGGCAGCAGGAGGGCACAGAAGCCCCCCTGGGTCTCCAGGGATCCAGAAGACCTCCTGAGGCTAAAAAGAAAGGCCTACAAAGGATGGAGGATGGGATTCACCTCCAAGGAGGAATATTCTGCACTGGTCCAGTCTTGCAGGGAGCAAACCAGGAAAGCCAAGGCTGCAACTGAACTCCAACTAGCTTTGAGCATCAAGGACAATAAAGAGTCCTTTTTCAGATATGTGCAGAGCTGGAGGAAAAGCAAGGGCAACATTGGACACCTACTGAACTAGATGGGACAACTGATGCCCAGGAAAAAGCCAACCTATTAAATGGGTACTTTGCATCAGTCTTTCATCAGTCCCATGGGATGCCCATGCCCACTAAGGACAGGCAGGTCCAGGTGAGGGAGATCCCCTGCCCTGCATCAATGCCAACCTCATAAAGGAACACCTTGAGAGGTTGGATACCTTCATGTCAGCCAGCCCTGACAATATACATCCCAGGGTACTCAAGGAACTGGCAAACATCATAGCCCAGACTCTGGCACGGATCTTTGAAATCTCCTGGCACTCTGATGTAGTGCCTGAAGTCTGGAAGAAGGCCAATGTGGTGCCTATCTTCAAGAAAGGGAGGAAAGTGGATCCGACTAACTACAGGCCCATCGGCCTGACTTCTTTCCCAGGGAAGATCTTAGAAATGTTTATGAAAGACGTCATCCTTAATGGACTGGCTGATGCCAACATCCTGAGGGATAGCCAGCACAGGTTTGTTGCAGGTAGATCTTGCTTGACCAACCTCATTTCCATTATGACCAGGTGACCTATCCCCCGGACAAGGGAAAAGAGTTTGATGTCATATATCTTGACTTCAAAAAAGCCTTCGATCTGGTATCCCATGATCACCTCTTGACAAAACTGGCCAATTGGGTCCACCACGATCCGCTGGCTGGGAAATTGGCTCCGTGGTCGGACCCAGAGCGTAGTAATTGATGGAAGTCCATCATCATGGAGTCCTGTGACCAGTGGGGTTCCCCAAGGCTCTGTCCTTGGACCCATATTTTTCAACACCTTCATTAATGATGTGGACATTGGAGTCAGAAGCAGACTGGCCAAGTTCACTGATGACACCAAACTTTGGGACAAAGCATCCATACCAGAAGACAGGCAGGCGATCCAGGCTGACCTGGACAGGCTCAGCAAGTGGGGAGACGAGAACCTGATGGTGTTTAACACCGAAAAATGCAAGGTTCTCCACCTTGGGGAAAAAAACCTGCAGCATCCTTATCTACACTGGCTAGCACTACGGAAGAAAGAGACTTGGGGGTCATCACTGACCACAAGATGAACATGAGCCTGCATTGCGATGCTGCAGCTAGTAAAGCGACCAAAACACTGGCTTGCATCCATAGATGCTTCTCAAGCAAATCTCAGGATTCCATTCTCCCCTTGTACTCGGCTTTGGTGAGGCTGCAGCTGGAGTACAGCATCTAGTTTTGGGCTCCACAATTTAAAAAGGACGTGGAGAAGCCTGAGAGTCCAGAGAAGAGCCATGCACATGATCAGAGGTCAGGAAAACAGACCGTATGATGACAGGCTGAAAGCCATGGGGCTCTTTAATCTGGAAAAGCTCAGGCTCAGGGCTGATCTGATGGCCGCCTATAAGTTTATCAGGGCTGACCACAGTATCTGGGGGAACATTTGTTCACCAGAGTGCCTCAAGGGATGATGAGGTCGAACAGTTATAAAATACTGCAAGACCATTTCAGGCTGGACATAGGGAAGAATTTCTTTACTGTCTGAGCCCCCATGGTCTGGAACAGCCTGCCATAGGAGGTGGTTCAAGCACCTACATTGAACACCTTCAAGAGTAAATTGGACGCTTATCTTGCTGGGATCCTATGACCCCAGCTGACTTCCTGCCCTTGGAGGAGGGGGCTGGACTCGATCTTCTGAGGTCCCTTCCAGCCCTAACATCTATGAAATCTATGAAATATAAACAGACCTGTCAGCAGTGACCAGAACGTCTGCTGGGAAGGAGGATTTCTATATGCCCCAAGCCCAAACTTCTACTTTCTTGTTGTTCTTCTGGCCCCATGAGTCTTGCATTCAGCTGCCCAGTAGCAAGAGAACAGAAGGGGTGTTCCTATGTAGGAGATTCTACAGCTTGGTGGATAGCGAACTTTCCTGGGAAGCAGACGATGAGGTCTGAATTCATAAAGAGGATTTATAGCTCTCCAATTTCTGGGTAAGTGCTCTAGCTATTAAGCAAAAAGTGAGCACCATCAGCATCAATCCAATTTTCTAAAGAGTGACTGCCGATGCTGCACTGTATATTGAAGTAAATGATGCCTTTGTAAGTGGGCACCTACTGTAGCAGACTTAGAGGGATGTCAGACTCCTCCTAGCTGCTCCCTTGGATTACAATGGAGTTTAGGCAGGAGTTTTAAGTGCCTAACTGCTTGAACTGTATTGCTTCTGATCATGTGCACAGGCCACAGCCCAAAATGGATGAAGCTCTTACAGTGCCCAAGAGCTTTTGTAGCCACGTCACAGAGTCAATCTGGCTTGCTTTGTGTAATTTAGGTACCTACGTTCCACGTAAGTGCTGTTTCAGCAGTTTGTTAACCAATCTGGATCTGGCCTTAAGTTATTTTACCCAAAATTACAAAGGTGACTGTTAGGCTCAAGTGCAGAATCCAGCTTTCCCAAGACAGTCCAGCACTTCACGTCTCAAGCAATCATACTCCCCCTTATTTCACTAGATTTGGGCACTTACTCTATGGCACTTAACATTTTTTTCCACACTGAAGCTATTTGTTCCACTGTAAAGACTGACCAGAAGAAACTCTCCCCCCAGTGTCGCTAAAATTCAAAAGAAAAAGAAGTCTAACAAACCTTCCTGCCCCCATAGAGTCCTGGAGGATTCTGTGTAGCAAACAGCATGAATCGAGGGTGTGCCTTGACAAGTTCTTGCGTCTCTGTTATAAACAGTTCTCGATTATCATCCAACAGTCTGTTGAGTGCCTCTAGAACATCTGTGGGAGCCAAATTCAGCTCATCTAGGATAATCCAGTAGCCTTTTCTCATTGCATCAATGAGGACACCTTTGAGGCAACAGAAAAAATTCTGATTAAATATTTAATTTAATTTAAAAGCAAATAATCCATCTTAGCGAGTTTTCTCTTGGTGTAAGAGCTAGATCAAAATAAGTGTGCAGTAAAACTGTTAAACCTTCTTTTTTTTTTCCCCCCCCTTTCCTTCTCTCAGTGCAATTGACTATGGAACAAGGGATGGAAAAACAAATGAAACACTAAGAAGTCCTTAAAATACATACCCATGTAAAGATAAGCAGTACAAGAAACATTCGCAACTGAATTGTAAGTAATTGTATGGATACACGTCTGCACTGTAGGAACCGTGATTATGAAAAGACTACAGGTGGAAAGGAGGAAAATAAAACAAAAGGGACAGAACTTGAGACATATGTAATAAAAGATATAATTTACCTTCCTTAAAAATCAGCTTCCCGTTAGTGTCTGATGTATAACAGCCAATATACTCCTGGATATCAGTATGCTCATGATTGTTAATTCTCACGCAGTGGTTCCCACAAGCAGCAGCCAACCAGTGAATTAAACTGGTCTTACCAACTGAGGTCTCTCCTTGAATCAGCAATGGGTGAGTCCTTCAAGGGTTAATCAAGATAAGAGTTTCAGAATAATATTTTAGATGGGTTTAGCAGTGTATGCTATATGCACATGAGAAGGAAACAGTATCCTTTTGCACTGTCTGAATTTGCACAGGGCTTCATATAATAAACCAAGAAATATTAAGAGATAGCAAACAGACTGACAGAATCTTGCTGTGTCTCTTCTGTTAACTGACTCACCCAAAGGCAGCAAAAGAGGTCAACAATTAGGAAATTAAATTAGACATCTTTCTTTGCGTATGCTAACCATTACCACATGCTGCTTTTTGATTCATTAAGGTATTAGAGGCTTGACGGAATTGGTACTGATAAGCCCCTTGAAGACTGCTTCTTAAAATGTACCACACTGCAACAAGGAATTGCAATTTGGGTGTTCACAGACAAAGGAAAGGAGGTTGGTTTCATGTCTTTTAAGCAGGTAAATAACCCAGCTACTTATGCTTTTGCTGCCTTCATGAAGATGACAGGCATGCATGTACCTACAATCCAGGACACGTGTATACCTACCAGCTTTCACTATTTGTCACCAATCGTTCTTGTACTTAGGAATCCAATACCTGTATGTAGGGCTTTGTACAGGCAATGTCATGGACCATTATCTCTCTCTAAATGACATGCTTTCATGTAATTTTTAAGCGTTGATAAATACTGTGTTACTTAAACATGTAACAGAGCAAAATTAAATTTGTTTATGTGATAAAAATGGTTGACTAATAGTGAACAGTCAGGTATTAAGTGGCAGTGGGGAAATGACTAAATACCTTAACTACATGTTTCCATGCTAGCATTTTCAATAAAACAGGATGTATGATAAATTACCTAAGTACTTGGTTTTCAAATGTAGTGATATGACTATAGCCACTTCACCCTTGATTATCATTTGATGCATGTTTTGGGTGTGACAATAAAATATGAAGCAAAGAAATTTCATCATGCACCAAATTATCTCTTTAATTTAGTATTCTGAAGGGAAAACAGAGACAAACATACCCTGCAGACACAACTCTGACAATATCTTTCAGATTAAGTTTAACAGATGGCGTTAGTACATAAGTGTCATCTATGGTAGGTTCCTTATCCCCCATAGAAATCCAGTATCCTTCTATTTGTATAAATCTTCCTCCTCTGGGTTCTGGTATTGGCTGAAAGACATTACAGAAATAACAGACGATACAAATGGTTTTCACTTGTAACAAAGACAATTATTTCTGTATTAGAATCACAGAGAAGTGCTAGAATGCAACTGTCACAGGGAAAAAATCTCTTTAAAAACCAAATATTAGACCAGCCTAAAATATTTAGAGTTACCTACCTGCTTAAGGAGGCTTTTGATGTTGCCTGAGATCATATGTTGACAAATTAGCTTCTGAACTACTGGGTGAGAAATTCTGTCAAGCTGTGTCAGGAAGCTCAAGCAAAAACCCTAAAAAGAGCAATTATTTTCAATTATCAACTAAAAATTTTATATACATTTTAAAGAGCCATTTCTGTTTGACATTTGTTGACTTTTGCAAATATAACTACCCAAGCAGTGAACTTAGAAACAGACCCAAAGAGAGAGTCACCTCATACAGTGAACGCTGAATGCTGTTACATGGATTTGATGCTGCAAATCTTAAAGCCCTGCAAAGTGTGCGAAGGCTGTAGTGTGGTCTACGGCCAGTCCCATCCACCAGTTTTGTTTGTGCCTCCTTCCTCACAGATAAATAGAAACTAAAGAAAAAACAATAACAAAAAACCCCAGTTACTGTAAAATTAATACTTCAGACATCAAAATATCTTTCAATGGGATTTCACCATTCATGACTTTCTTTTAAAATTCTAAACAACCCCCCCCCCCCACTATGTATGGATTACTGTAAGCCAGCACTGAAGCCCAAGAAATCAAGAACCTACAAAATCACATTTTGCATTTCAGGGGCAATTTGGCTTGCCACACACATTTCTAGGCGTGAACAAAGCCATTTAGACAGATGCAGTTTTTCATGTCTTACTGAAAACCACATGCCTAAATTTCACATGTTGAAAACGATCTGCTTTATCTAAAGGAAAAAGAAGTTGCAAGCACAGAAACTATTTTTCATCTACAGAGATATTCTGAAAAAACAACTTCCTAGCCTTCTAAATAGAGAACGATGATGCTCATTGTCGCAATGCTTAGAAATTCCTTTTTGATATTTGCAGGTGTGGCAGAAAGAGAAACCTGCTATCAAGACAAGGTAATACCCAGCATCCACAGAACAAGGTTAGGTGTCATTCTTCCTTGACTACCTAAAGCTGAAGAGACTAGCACAAGAACAGAAAATAAAGTAATGGAGCAATAATCTCTTTTGTGACTCATTTTATCAAGACTTCCAAAAGAAGAAAAAGGGGGCCAATAACTTACTTCACAATTCCTTGTATAATATTTTTGCTCACATTCAAGCCTCTCAGGTAGTCCGTGATAAGAATCTGTAAATCTACTTCATTTTGTAGTTCTTCCACATAAAGTTCAGTAAACCTTTGAAACAAAATTGAGCATTAAGCTGTTACATTTCAACTTTTGATGACAGGTGCATTTTGAAATTTCATGATATCTCAATAAAGTTTGCATAAAATTTACTATTCCAAAACCGTAAAAGCAACAACATTATCTCACGTGTCAAAATCAATATCTACTAACTTGTAAGAGGGTGTAACACATAATTAAGGATTAAGAAAACATGGAGCATACCTATTCCAAAAAAAATTTCTCTAAGCAATCA
The DNA here is from genome assembly GCF_001723895.1 of Crocodylus porosus. Classification (NCBI taxonomy): domain Eukaryota; kingdom Metazoa; phylum Chordata; order Crocodylia; family Crocodylidae; genus Crocodylus; species Crocodylus porosus. The sequence continues at coordinate 71,057,816 of NW_017728918.1, forward strand.
TTTGAAAGACAAAATTAGCTTGGCAAGATGCAACAAAAACTAAGCAGGCAAATTTATGTACTTAAACTAAACTACCTCTGAACTATATGCGTTCATTATGGGATTTCATGCTGTCATCTTGTTGACTCCGCATAACTTGTGATTAACAAATATAAAAGCAGAATTTCTATTGGTCTAGAAATGCAACTCGGAATCTGAGAATCAAGCTGGGTTCTTTTCTTTTCATAAATTACCATTCACAATAACGGCTTCTAACAATACTGTGGCAGGGCATTGTTTGTGCCTGCCACTTTTAGGGCCCAGCCAAGCAGCCAGCAGGTGGTTGATTGTAGCGGCCATTTTAGATCCCTGGCTGCCTATATAAACAGAGCAGTTCACTGCTGGCAGGCAGGCAGTAACATTGCCTGGCTTCAAGGCTGCTTGGAACATCCTGGAGGTAAGGGCAGGAGTTGTAGGAGCTTAGAGGCTCCTGGTCCTGGGCATGATCTAAAACTGCACCCTGCTGGGAGCAGGTGGCCTGGTGGGCTCTCATGGCATGGGAGCCTCTAGAAAATGCCAGGCCAGTTACCACCCTGGTGAAAGGTGGGTTGGGGCACCTTAATAACCTCAGCTCCCACAACTGGGTGGGTTACCTGCTAGTAGGGTTCAGAAGGCGGATGCAGGAGTGAGAGTGGGGCGACAGACTCAGAAGCCTGACCTGGGATCCCCCGACTGGTCAATGCTGGGGCCAGGACCAGAACGGTCAAAAGGACCAGAGGCCCACTGCGAGGGATGCCCAGAGCTGAGGGCCTGGGGTTCTGACTGGCCGGGAGGTGAGGCCAGGGCCTGTGTGGCCAAAGGTCCCAGAGAGACCACACCCGTAAGGGGGAACAGCTCAGGGACCTATGTAGCCCAGAATGAAGGCGGAGTAGGCAACCTGAGTGAAGGGATCCAGTTGGGGTCCGGACTGAAGGATTCTGGGACCCAGTGTGGGGCTGGTGACGTTAACAACCATGGATGCCATCTGCGAGGCTTGGGTTGCGGTGCAGGGGAGGAACAGAGCCACAGGTAGCGCTCCCTCGCATCGGGGTAATAAATGGGCAGCCTCCCGCCTAATTAACATACTAATTAGATAACAAGAAGGAATAGGAGGCAAGAAGGCAGGCGGTTGGTCCAGAAACAGGTGGGTGGGTTGTTGGTAGACTGGCCCCGAGAAGACCACTGTTACAAATATTCTGCCCATTACATGTGTACAATTACACTTTGTGCTGGATGTTTTAGTAGCTCATTTTCCTTCTTACAGCAACAAAATCCTGTTTTTGCCATTAATAACAACATATGTCTGACTACACACAATGAGCAGATCTGCTAGGAAAGATACTGACATCTTTCACAGAACTGTAGAATCATGCGTTCTCTCTTTTCAAACTAGTAACTGTTTTGTAAAAATGTCCTGGCAGTCAGTAGACAAATGACACAGACAAACGGCAGGTCCAGAACTTGCTGATGGGTAACAGTAAAAGAAAGTGCTCAGTTCCCAGTTTCCTTCCCAGGCAATCCTTTTGGCCCCAATATTCCCAACAACATATATCCATTTTCATATAAATTTATCTTCCTTCCAAGATAGATGAATAAGCAGAGTTCTTTCTAGACCGCATCAACATATGAGTGTAATAAGAGGTACTACCAAGGAAGGGAAAAACCAGGCTATCATTATTGCCCAAAAGGAAAACTACCAACTTTTGCAGCAGTATTCCTAGCTGCTGACAGCAGAAGTGTAAGGAATGATCAAGTCCCAATATAGTATATAATTACTAAAATAGTTCTTTGGGTCCCATGCCTCAGAATCGTACCCGTCCTCCTGTTGTTCCATGAGCATGTCACTGCTGCAAAAAGACAAACGCTTCTCTGTTTTGTGGATTTGTGAAACTAGTCATATTCAAAAGAGTGACTTTTTTAAAACTGGTTTGAACGTAGAAATTTTATCTACCTGTTTCTTATTCCTGGAGGTAGATTTCGCTTCCCAACATCAGTAGCTGGATTCATGCAGGCAAACAAACGGAAATCAGCATGGCGCACCAGGGGCTCTAAAAGAAAGGGGAAATTTAACTTCTGTTCATACAGAAGACAGCCATGTATTCCTCCACTGAACCACTGTGCTATGATACTGCATTTCTTTTCCTACAATGACAGTGTTATAAAATATTTAATGATTCACATTGTTTGAGTTGCATCAAAATAACTCTCTCCTGCACAAGTTGACCCAATTTGTTTCCTTGTAGGATATTTTGCTAAAAAAAAAAAAAAAAATGTATACTACTAGGCTCATGATCACTCACTCACTCAGTAGTGGATGGCGAAGTCAGAGGCTTCTGAAGCTGCAGAATGGTATGAAAACACTATTAAATAAAGTGACAGCTGAGTTCCGCACTAGTTGGCCATTGCTACTATTTGGTTCTAATGAAGTAGTCAGGGCACCAATGCTGCGAATCAAAATAACAAAAGCTGTGGGCAGTTACCTTACTTAAAACTGCATATTTAACTCTGCAGCTTCAAGATTTCTGGTCTCAAGTCCCAATCTTGGCCTGGACAACAACAATTTATTTGCTAACAGCCAAGGCTGATAAACAGAGCCAAGTGTTACCAGCACTCTAGTCCAACTATAATCCAAGCCACTTGTGTGTTCCCAAGTTGGCCTGGCATATGCATTTCTGAAGCACGCTGTGCTAGACACATATATACATCTTAAACAAGTACCATAATAGTACCTGTGTCTCCTCTGTCTAGCAGTACCAGTGAGCCAGATGATCCTTCCAGTAAGCCACTCAGGCATTCTAAAGTCTCTGCTGCAGCCAAGTTAATCTCATCCAGTAAAATCCACTCTCCTTTCTTTACTGCTTGTGCCAGAGTGCCCTAAGAAAGGACCAATTAACATTAGTTATTTTACCATCGATGATGTATCAACACCAAGCATCTACAAAAATATGCCCCGTTTTATAATCTGCGGACCAATTACATGAATGGCAAACCAGAGTACACTTCAGCGATGGCAGCCACACCTTTTCTCAGATAGCAACTACTGCCCAAATAAAATCAGATAGTTTGTTTCTAGTAGCAATCCCTTTACACTCAAACTTTTCAAGTTACCAGATTTGTCTTGCACATTCATTCCTATAACTAAACTTCTTACTTTGTACACCCATATGAAATATTCATAAATTATTTTTCAGTGTACCTACCACTATAGTACCTCTGTCAGCACTGCTAGAAGAATGAAACAGCTCATAGTTTACTGTGATGCTAACCTTGTAAAAATGCTAGTCATTTGCCTGTGCTGCTGTTGCTGTGATAGTCCAGGAAATGCCTGGAGGCAAGGTTTTTATGCAATATCTTTAACTGGATGCACTGTGTACTTGGGAGAGCTCCTGGGCAAACTTTCAAACATCAGGTACCCTCTCTCCTCAGGTCTGAAGGAAAGGCAAAGAAAAAAACCTGCAACTGCAAACAGATTGCTTAAAAGGATGCAGTTGCTGGTTTCTCAGACAAAGTTATGTACTGCTAATTTAAATTCTACTTACATCAGGGGGAATTTTCAGCTATTTTTTTTATGGCTATTCACCTATTAAGACCAGTGATTCTCAACCTTTGTAGACTGAAAATACTTGTTAGAATCAAGGCACACCTCAGAAAATACCAGCTCTTAGTTTTCACTCTTTTATTTTTTACTACAGAAAAATAATAGAACACTTCTTCCTGAGTTATTTACATCAGAAGAACGCGACAGATAAGGACATTTTTGGCACTATGAATTCCTGTTGAAATTTCTTGGTTTATCTTGTGAATCATGTTTGTACACCTAACAATGCTAACGTTGTGCAGCACCCCACAGGACCCTTGAGAGGATCTCAAGGCCCTTGGTTAAGTATTACATATTTGAACGAAGAAAGTGGACTTTGAATAAATGCTGTCAAGTTAGTAAGATTACAAAGAAACTGGGGACCACTAATGAAATGGTTTTGTGTTTTTAGGCTTTAGTGTCTATAAAGAATTTTGTGAATGGTTCAAGTGCAGCACTGTACTGGTACTTAAAAGACTAGAATCCCTTGATAACAATATAGACAACTCAAGTTTTCTCAACAGAGCATTTCTAACCCTGTGTACCAGAGAAGATGGCAAAGCAGTACTGATATATATAGCTCTTAAAATACAATCACTCTGTTTCTTTAGAAGCAATCAGCCAGTTCTCTATTATACACCCTTCCCCACCCACATCTCTTAAAAAAATAAACACACCAAATTCCATATTAGCATCGTGGTTGAAGTTTTACTTCATAAGAACATACTTAGGTTTACTGACATAAGACTTATAACACTGGTTAAATAATCATAAATCTTCCTCCCACACTTCCTCCAAGTGCAAAATGAAAATATGTAAATACCTCTACAAAAGCAAATAACAGAGCATTTTCTGTCATTTTCATCTGTTGATGGGCATGATTCAATTTCACACCAAATTCATCCCACTTCTCTTTCAGTAGCGAGCCTACAAGAAACAAATCAGATTTTGTATCATCAGAACAATGCAAAAACAATGCTGCCACTTATTTTGTGAAGCTGGACCACAGAGTGCAGTCATGATCAAGTTTGGATGAAATGCAAATATTCAAATTTTAGTGTTTAGATCCCATGAATTCAAAGGAGTTTTAGAATGCACTGTAAAGTAAAGAGAATACACCAGTCAACTTGCCATTCCCTCAAAAACTGACCACTCCCTACACTAACAAATTACTGGACTACTTTCCAATCCAGTGAGATCATGGGGAACAGCTGTGAATAGAAAGGATGAACTCTACAAACCCAGTCTTGGGACAGTGGAAATTAAGACCAAGGAGTTTGGTGGATGGTGGTATCTTTTACTGGACCAACTACATGGTTGGGATAGTTAGACAAGTTTTGAGTACAAGGCATTCTCCGTCAGGTATATCAGATTAAAAAAAAAAACAAAAACAAAAAAAACACACATGTTGTTTGGCTATACCAAACATACATCTTTATGAAGTTCCAATACTATTACTTGCAGCATAAGTTTTATTTTTTTGATTAAGTTGCTACCCGAGGCAAGAGGGCTTCAAAACAGTATCATGATGTTTTATATTATCATCTTTGGAAGTTTATCTTCTGTTGTTATTTTTTATTATGCCCTCTAGGGACTGCCACTACATAAATGAGCTTTAAAAAAAAAAATCCCCAAATCCAACATCCTCTTTACACTGTAATAAAATGTATGCAACAAAGAAAAAAAAAGGTCGCTTCCCACTGATTGACAGCTACAGTTATGAAATGAACTGCAGCAGTGCCAAAGAGCTCTGACCCTTCAGCAACCCAGGTTATGTAAGCACAGAATACAATAGTTTCCAAAGATCTGATAATCTGAGTATAAAACAAGAGACAACATACACTGAGATAGACAGACAAAGAGGGCACTATAATGAGCCATTATTAGTCAGCATTATTGACAGTGGTATCAGGGAACCAGCACACTAGGTCTTATCAAACTTTCTGCGATAGCTTTGTCCATATTTACAGAGAGCTGCTCCCAAACAGGAAGGTGATTGTGTGAAAAATTCACTTGCAGGAAACGGAGGCTGAAATTCACATTTCAACAGTGAGGGGTGGGGATTGGATGCTAAGGACCTTGAAAGTGAAGACAAGCACCTAATGTATGATGTGAAGGTAGCAACTGGAGGGGGACTATAAAGAGAAGTCCACATCCTGGACTAGGAGAATGATCTTTGATCAGCCTTGTGAATAGATAAGAGAAGGACAAAAACAGTATTTGTCATAGCTGGAGAAAAGCAAGTAATCAAAGAAACTGTGAACACAGAATTAGCTTGCCACACCTCTATGTTCTTCAACAGGGACAGCAGATGCTCAGTCTACATTCTTACCAGATTCACTTTCTTTTGCTTCCTTACTAATGGCAGATTTGTGAATATGCTGCATTAGTTTGAGTAGATCATGCCAACGTTTCTGTCTGTAGCAAGTCTGGATATGCCCCAAGAAAGTTTGATTTTTCTTCCTGGAAAATGTCTGACAGAAAAGTTCTTCAAATGACTCCCGTAAGGGTAACCATATCAGTCTGTTATCCACTGGCTTGTAGCTTGTACAGGAGGAAAAGAGAAACTGGTTACTTTCCATGTGGCCAAAAGGAAAATTCCAGTCAACTGTCAAATCTCACACAACAAGGTTGTTATATAGCCATATACACTCTGGTTTTCTATAACGAAGGTTTTAATTTCTTAATCCAAACAAAGCTGAAGGGATACACATGTAATAATGCTCCTTATGAGAAATTGTTACATGAATGGAACTGGCTACCCATCCTTGCTGTGGTCAGCCAAGGGAACTGAGTATTTCATAACTGCTCAGTCTGCATTAACTATTGACTTTTCCCCGCAACTGGATTATGCTTTATATACAGCCATGTGTATAGAGCCCAGTGGAGTCATTTAGAAGCACAAGCTCCTAAACTTTAGTCATGATAGCAGGGCTCCTGTGCACTGAATTTCGTCTAGGTTGCACACAGGTACATATCTGAATTTCATAAAATTACAGTACGGTACAATTAAGTCAGGGCTGATTAGAAGGTTGTATTTATTAATACCAAATGACTCACCCCCCAAGCAGATCTGCAGTGTCACTCTGTTGGTTCATATTAATAACCCTCAAATGGTGCCCTTGAAGTAAAAGAAAAATAGCAGTCATCATTCATGAACTTCCTATTACTCCTGTGTGAGTTACTTTAGCCCAAAATTTTACCTGTGACATGAGCAAGATATTGTACAGTTGAGGTTTTGCCAGTTCCCGTTTCACCCACCAACAGCACAGGTTCTCCCTTGTCAACACAAACAGCAAGCTGCTCAATGAGTACTGAAGACGGCCGTGTGGCAGCAAAGGTTTGCTTCTCCCTATTGAAACATGGAAAGCAATTCAGGGATAACACACATCAAGAACCTCTGATTTCAATTACTCAGCTTCCCCATCCCCATATTTTTTGAATTCCAATTACAACTTTAAAACAAGAAACTGTGTGGGGCAGGGAGAAAGGGGTGCACAGTTTTAAGGCATGTACCAGGTACAATCTTTTTCTATTTACAATTTAAAAAATTAGGTTTTTCAAAAGAATCCTTTGTTTCGTCTCACACTGCCAGCTTAGTGGAGTTAATGCCACAAGAACAGCTGGTTTCTCACATCCTGAAAACACTTGATCTAAGCCAACAAGAGCCATCTACACACAATCAGTCACTCATATCACTGTCCAATCTCTTCCAAACAGCATTTCCAGCTCTAAAATGATTACAAGCTATTCCAGCTCAAAAGATGCAAATGTATTCCATGCTTGGGTTTTTAGAGATGCAATGTAAACATCTTGGTCTGAAGGCAAGTAAAGCTAACTGTCAAGGATACAGTAAGTGAGATGAAATCAGACATCCATAACCCTTGCTTAAAATGACCTAAATTTTCTTAACATTTAGGCACCCACAAGGACAGCCCAGCCTGAAGAAAGAGAGCTTTGGGAACGTGAAAGACAGGGGGTGGACAGCAATACGGCACAGGTAAGGAACGGGAAGGTTAGAGACAAAAAGCCCTTTAGGACTTGGAGCGAGGGGGTAGCAAAAGC
>NW_017728918.1:71065486-71092735 GCF_001723895.1 Crocodylus porosus
TCTATTGAGGTCCCTTCCGACCCTAGCATCTATGAATCTATGAATCTATGCTGCTTCTACTCTCTAACTCCCAGTGCATTCTTTTGCCACATAAAACACATGTCCGAGAGGAAAGGTTATAGAAGAGGTGGACTACCTTTGTACAAGAAGTGCCTGGCTTTGTTTCCGCTTCAGCCACACTCTTCCCACAGACACTCCCTGCTCCCTTATTAGAATTTCTGGTTTATGAAGACGACAGTAGTACTCAGCCTGCAGAGAAAGCATCATTATTTCCACTACATAGTTTCGCTTGCTATGGTATGCTAAGAACACCCCCCTACGTTTTCTGTGGTGTCTCAATGGGACTAGTTCATTTGATCATGTTTGTATACTTTCACTCAAAATACTTCACAGACTTGAACCTTCTACTCCTCCTCCACTCCAGAGGTCCTTTTCCCAGAGTGCAAGTACTGTTTTTCCTCTGTGTTGCTTATGGAATCTGTGCTGCTATCATTCTCTTTTATCTACCACCCACTGAGGTCAATCTGCATCTCAGAAGTGAATTGGTTTAACTTGTGAGGCTATATCAATATTTATGTACAAAGATACGCAGCAGATTCAAGCTGACACCACCTATATTTCTAAGAAGGATTTCTCCAACTAATATTCACTTTATTCCTCATCTTCTGTTTACTTTTTTAAACTTTTTTACTATTTTAAAGATTATCAATAAAACACCACAGTAGTCATTCTCTCAATATACCTTTTTTTTGGAAATATTTAATTTGCTTCCAATAATTTCTGCCATTTTCTGTCTGCTCCCTGGGTTGGACAGCATAGCTGTGAAACAATCCATTGCCTGTTAAGGAAAAACCATCGCATAGAATATCATTATATTCTTTGATTAACTTAGTAAAACTTGCCAAATACCACCATTTCAATTACCATGGGCCCAACTCAGAGCCAAATGAAGTGAATGGAATTTTTTCTACTGATCTAGTTCCAAAAGTCTCAAGCAGAGCTCAGAAGGAGACATACAAACCTTTCAAAAATAACCTAAAGTAACTTTTCTATAGCTAAACATGTTGGGAGTTTCAAAATCATATTTGTTCAGCCTCTCTGTGTTTTGTCACTCTGGCCCATGACACACCCTACCTTAAATCTTCCACCTATGCAGGACTGAAAAATGCCTATCCTGACTTACAGACCATGGCAGGGGAAGAGGGAAAGACTCATAGCTGGGAATAAAAGAAGACATTTTAAATTTCCTTACCAACAGTAAAGATGGAGAATTAGGGGGAGGGGAGCAAAAATGCATACCATTTAATCAGTTTATCTAACCTCAAGAAGCCTGATTATATATGGATACATGCATACACAGAATAATCATCATGTGATAAATTTAAGAGACATGTGAATTGAAATTACCACATGCCAATTACTGCATCAGTTCCAAAAATGGCACCAGCAGAGGCTAGATACAGTCCTGAACAGGCCACTGAGCAGCCTTGCAACTATGACATTTGTCTTTAGAAAAAAGTCCCTGCAGTGATAAAACCAGAGTTTTGTTGGTCTGGGAGAGAGAGATTACCATCTTCCAGATCAGCCTAGTATCCACTTACATTGGAGAGGCCTCAGATTTAATAATATCACTATGTTCAATATTTAGAAAAGCTGCTCTGTGCACATTCTAATTTCCCTCTCGTGTCGAAGCTTGCACAGTTTTATTTAAAACAAGAACAACATTTGGATTACAAGTGCAGGATCTAAAAACATTTTCCCAATTGTTTCTGCTTTTATAAAAAGGCTGTCTCTAACACAACATCTTCCTAACATAACATACTGGGCACATCTACACATCACCCTACAGCGATGTAGTGACATCACATCACCATATGGCACTCAACAGCAACATAGCAATCACATGGGTCTACATGTGATCAGCAGCAAGGTCAACGTAGTGGCTTGTTCCCCTAGTATAGTGTGCTGCTACAGTGATGTAGCAATGAAATCTGACCATGCACCATGTGCACAGTGCAGTAACCACCCATACTGTGCCGTGCTTTTGTGTGTACAGAAAGAAGTACTAAAGCACAGTGCTGTAGCAATGTTGCCATTTAGTGTCATGTGGACACACCCTTTGTGTAGCAAACAGAACATATAGCAAGAAGGAGTAGTACGAAGTTTAAAATGGACCTGTTTTCAGACAATGCCTGTTTCAGACGCTTCAGGTTTCAGACACTTCCAGAAAAGGAGCAATGTAGCTCAAGCCACACTGGACCACCAAATATTTATATTGAAGTCCGAAGTCTAGAATTAACATTCAACATGAAACTATACACATTTTCCCCTCACCTAAGGTGTAACGGATGCCTCTGACATGCTTCTGTCATTGTCCCAGTCAGTCACTCCAACTAGTGCCTAAGGGAAGACTCTACATAATTTTTTTCCAAAATGCTGTTTTTAAGGACTTAAGGGAATAATGCCAAAAACATTAGTAAACAATTCCAAGATGAACTGAATCTCATCTTACCTCTTGGAAAACATTCACTGTTGTGGTTGAAGAAGAGCTGTCAAAGTTGTAAGCAACTCTACTGCACCAATTCAATAAATCTCTAAAATAAGAAATGGGAATAAATAGGTTAGGTAGAGCTGAAGAACAGTCATACAAAACTACTCTTTTGCCCTATTCATCTCAGCCTATTTAATCTGCATTTTTCTTGGTAATTCATTTTACTGTCATTCAGATGCAAGGTTTGTTTTTTTTTTTAAATACAAATAAAGTTTCCCTAATACACTCCAATGAACAAATGTCTACTTAAACAGCAACAGTATCCAATTCAAACTAGCACATATCAGAAAATGAGAAACACAAATTGCAATAATATGTATAAATTAAAGTATTATAAAAAAAAAAAAATCTTACTTCTGATCTCTCTATGGTCATCAGCCCCAAACTGACAAACAATTAAAGGCATCTTAATTATAATTATGCAAACAATCGTGTATAGTTTGAAAGTCCTGAAACATTTGGTACTGGTTCCTATTTCACCTGCTGGACATCAAAGAGTGAAATTGCTCAGGGCATGGACACATGTAACACTTATACTGGTTTAAATGTAGTTTAAACCTGAAGTTGACAGACACACAAACCTGTTGAATTGGTATAAAGCTACTTGGAGTGGTTAAAAAAATATACCTGAAAAAAATCAAGTATTTTGAACCAATTCACTGAAAACCAGCTCATGCATGGGTACAAGTGATCCTCACTCACTTGCCCACTGAAAGGCATGCTGAGCCAGGTGCTCACTCCAACCCCCTGGGGTCAGAGCCAGAGCACTTCACACAGTTGTGAACTGGTTCTCAATTACTGCCATTCTGTAGCAGTTTGCTGTGTGTCTCCACACCCTTAATCTCTGAAAAACTGTTTCTTTTCCAACCGGCTTTTAGTCTTACCCTTGACAGAAAGTCACAAGAAGCAGAAAGGAGGTAATGTTGTTGTTAAAAGGTAAGGGAGCGAGAGTCTTAAAACACAACTTTAAATTGAAAAAAAAAAGAAGGAAAGTTTTAAAGTCCCTTAATTTTTTTTTAATTGCTGGTTAATCATTTTAATGGTGTCCCTCTCCTTTTCCTCCCTCCCCTCCCCCAAAAATAGAATTACTATACCAGCTAACTAAATTCTCTCTCAATAAAAGAAGAATACTACCTCAGAGATGGTTCTCGACCCTCCAGACTTGGCCCTTTATTTTCTGTTCTTGTTTCGGATAGATCTTCTGCTATTTGCTTGGAACCAGAAGAACTGCTTTCTGATATCTGATGTTTGTCTCCGGTCAGCTGAATATAAATGTCTAACAGACGACTGGATACAACAGCAAGATTAGGGTATCTGCCCTGAAGAACCTGTGAGAGAGACAGGAATTGTAATCTGTATAAAATCAGAAGCCAATTGGTAGTCACAGAGATTTAATTACAGTACGCTCCCATAATTGTTCCTCAAGGCAGCAACTTCCAGATAGAATTGTTCCCTAAAATGGGAATCTAGTTACATAAAAAGTTGAACGCTATTCTGGCAAAACAACTAATCTGCTTCAGCGAAATCAATCTCATGACTTACAGTAGTGGTTTTCAACCTTTTTTCATTTGTTGACTCCCCACCCCCCACTCAAAAATTCAAATGAAGTGCAGACTGTTACCTGCCAGCTCTGTCTTCCTGACAGAGGTCTGGCATCCAGCTTGCTGGATTTACAAAGGACTTTTTCTATTTCCCCCTGCCACACACACACCTCATTTAACCAAATCTAAGCAGAAGAAAAGTTTAATAGACATTTCGGGCCATACAATCCCTGGCCCCACTATGGGAGGCCTGTTTAAACTTGATTGGCTAAAACTCGGTCGCCGGGTTAGGGAATGCTGAGGCAAGAGACCAAGTCAGAGGGGGTATGGGCAACACCTGAACACATAATTAAGGGTTCATCACAGCATCCAGCCCGTTGGAGCCCTGGCCACAAATGCTGTCATACTTTTCCCGGGATGACTGGTGGAAGTCCTCCCCACACAGTGTATAAACACTCCAAGTAATCCCCTTAAGTCTGTTAAAAGACTACAGTAAAATCTGAAAGTCATGCTAAGTTGAGGCTTATTCCCAACAGGTAAAATACAAAACACTAATGCTGACTTCACAGGGCAAGCATAGCTAGGCCATCTAAGAAGATCCCTTCCAGTATATTCATAATAATTTCAAGCTGGCTCCTGTGTGTCTGGTTACTCCTTAAAACTTAATATTTTTCCTGGTTGTTAATCAGTTTCTTGAGATGTTCCAAACCAAATAACCCCTTGTCACTGAAAAAGGTAATTCATTTAAATTTAAACTGTTTATATAACAGGATTTTCCCTGTCAATTATGGCTTAGGACCCTCTTGATTTACTCAATAAAAAGAATGCTTTGAAGAGGCTAAACTAAGGGTATAAGAAAGCTGTAAAGCAGCAAACCATGTGCTTCAAGAGAGAGAAATCTCTCTGACACTATCCGCAGTTGTTCTCAAGAAGCTGGGAGAAACAGATCTCCCTTCAAAGATTGTGCTGGGAACTTGCTTGTCAACAAATCACCCAAGTGCCTTGGAATGGTGAGATCCCAACTCACTCGCGCTCTCTCTCTCTTCCCCTCTCTCTCTCTTCCCCTCTAGGCATAGGTTTCTGAATCTAAATTGTATTAGTTAAGCTTGAGTTAGGTTTCCCCAAATACTCAATTAAACCAGGGTAATATTATAATTGTTCTGTTCGTTTTTCCTTGCATGTCTATTATTACTAGTACCATTATACATTTCATATACTTAGAAATAAATTACTTTTATAGTCAAATTGGTGGTAACTGGGTATCTTTTTCCTTCTCTACTTCTCCTTCCCGACTTGCTCTGCAGCAACACTTTTTTTTACCTAAGCCAAATATCCCTGTGAAGCCCAGAAATACTGTGGGGTCCACTCATCAAGAGGCTACCACTACTAGGATAGCTAGGGCAAAAGATTGGGACACGCTGAGTTTGAGACACATAAGGGGATCAGCTTATATAGGCTGACTGACCTAGTTTGGTTCAGACGTGCCCTAATGAACTGAACGCTGGCCCATGAGGGTGTCAGCTGGACACCCAGCCAGATTCAGAGGTATTCTGTTCACCTGTTTGCTTGTGTCTGACTGCATTATACTGTTACCTTAATGAACTGATTCCTGGCAAATGAGGGTGTCAGCCTGTACATGCTGATCAACCCAGCCAGGTCAGGTGTGTCACATTATAGTTTCATAGTTTCTAGGGTGGGAAGGGACCTGAGTAGATCATCTAGTCCGACCCCCCGCCATGGCAGAAAATAATACTGGGGTCAAACGACCCCAGCAAGATGTTCATCCAACCACCTCTTGAAAACCCCCAGGGTAGGAGCCAGCACTACTTCTCTTGGAAGTTGGTTCCAGATCCTAGCCGCCCTGACCATGAAGTAGCGCTTCCTGATATCTAGCCTAAACCTGCCCTCTGCCAGCTTGTGACCATTATTCCTGGTCATTCCTGGCAGTGCACGGGGGAATAGTGGTTCTCCCAATGCCTGCTGATCCCCCCCTGACTAATTTATAACAGGCCACTAGATCCCCCCTCAGCCTTCTCTTTTGGAAGCTGAACAGGTTCAGGTCCCATAGCCTCTCCTCATAGGGCCTGCCCTGCTGTCCCCTGATCATGCGAGTGGCCCTCCTCTGGACCCTCTCCATGCTGTCCACATCCCTCTTGAAGTGCAGCGCCCAGAACTGGACGCAGTACTCCAGCTGTGGCCTGACCAGTGCTGCATAGAGGGGGAGGATCACCTCTTTGGACCTGCTCAAGATGCATCTGTGGATGCATGACAAGGTGCAGTTGGCCTTCCTGACTGCCTCCCCACACTGCCGGCCCATGTTCATCTTGGAGTCAATGATGACTCCAAGATCCTTTTCCGCCTCCGTGCTGACAAGAGGGGAGTTCCCCAACCGGTAGGTATGGTGCTGGTTGTTCCTCCCCAGGTGCATCACCTTGCATTTGTCTGTGTTGAATCCCATCCTATTCACATCCGCCCACCCTTGTAGCCTGTCCAGGTCTGATTGAAGCCTGATGCTTCCTTCTAGTGTGCCAACATCCCCCCCACATCTTAGTGTCATCAGCAAATTTGAACAGGGTGCTTTTACCCCCTCATCCAAATCACTGATGAAGATGCTGAACAGTGCGGGCCCGAGGACCGAGCCCTGCGGAACCCCACTGCCCACATCCCTCCAAGCTGAGAAGGACCTATCCATTACCACCCTCTGGGTGCGGCCCTCCAGCCAGCTGGGGACACAATTGACTGTGTGGGTGTCGACACCACAGTCCCCCAGTTTCTTAATAAGAACAGGGTGAGAGAGAATGTTGAATGCCTTCCGGAAGTCCAGGAAGACTATGTCCACTGCTACCCTAAAGCTGAGACAGCAGCCCAGTAATATTGATTCCCATTTTCTATCAAAATGTGAAAAAGTTTTTGGACTCTTCAAATGGTGCTTAACACTTAAATTTGGAGGGTGGGAGAGGTGTTATAAACTGCGAATTTTAAATTCACTTCCAACCTCCGTAGGAGACAGCAGCTTTACTCCAGATCTAAACTATCAACTCTGAAATCAACACAGCCAGGTTGTGGATTTTGGATAACAAAACAAGAACAAAACCTGTTCCATAAACTCAGGTTGTAATCATCATTATGGACTGACTTCCATTCTGTTACAGCTCATGATCCCACCTACCTCCTTGAGTTCTGCTTTACTCATGTTATTCAGGCGAATTTTGGTCCAATACTTATCCAGAAGAGCAGCATGGCTATTTTGTTGTCGGTACCAACCCCCAGCACAACTGAAGACTCTAAATTAAACAAACACACTCCATTAGGTTTCACAGAATATTATGCTTGGTTGAATCACCAGTATATTCTACATTGGGATTAATTTCAGTTTCTAAAATGATGTGCTTAGCAGTGCTGCCTTGTGCAGCACTCCCATGCTCTATTACATAAGCCTTATTGTAATCCTCCCATCTCTTCTGTATCACATATTTCCAAATATTTGTGGGGGGTTTGAAAACTATAAACCTTTAATCTTGCTAAAGTTGTATAAAATGCTAGTCCTATTCAATATATTTAATGCAGTTCTTTTATGTGCTCTTATAATTAAGGAAGTCTATGCACTGGACTTGTACCTTAAGGTTTTATGTTTATAGTTTGCAATTTAATCTTAATTCCTGGGTCTCACCTAAAAACAACCCATGTAATGCTGTCATGTTCATTTGACTTTACATGCGTACCTCCTGGTTGCAAAGAACTGGAATCCAGGAGCAACTTTTAAACAGTCACCACGACCAGGAATCAGCAGTTTTCCCTTTTCCAACAGAGGAATCAGCACAGAGATCTAAAGAAAAGAAAAGGCTTTATTTTATTTTTTTTTTGGGGGGGGGGGGTGGAGCCAACAGACAACCTGCTCAGCCAGACTCTACACAGCTCACTAGCTTACTTACACTGATCACTCTATATATGTGCTAGTCAAGTAACTGCAGCTCCCACCAGAAACTGTTTACTGAAAGGTACTTACTTTTAAGAGATGTTGACAAGGATCACCAAGCCCTAGTTTATTTTACTATACCCTCTCTCCAATAGAAGTAGACCCTTTTTCCAATTAGAAGATTTTACTACACCCTCTTTCCAAGAGAGTAATGAGGGGTGAATAATTGGGGCACAAGCCCTTGGTGGTGCATTAAGAGGGGGAAGCCTTACACTCCCATCTCCTGTTCTCCATTACACACTTTCCAGCTGAAGCCCCTGCAAGAAGCAGTGGCACAGGAGTATGCATTGATGAGTACAGGGCACTCTGGAAAACATAGTTCTGCAGAGCAGCAATGGAAATTGCTGCTTCTGCAGGAAGATAACACTCCATCTTTTTGCAGCTGAAATCAGGAAGGTTTTTTTTGCCTGTTCAGCAGGGGCTTCTGCAGCCAAAAAAGATAGGGTGACATCTTTCCTGAGCTGCAGAAAACTTCAGGTTTATTTGAACTCACGTAGGAAATCTTTTTAACATTGTGTGCTCAAGACATCAAAACCAGACAATTCTGTTAAGAAGATGAACTATTCATTAATACCCATATTTCAGCATTCATTACTAAGCTTTAAATTAACAGCCCATTGAGGTGATAGTTCTTTTTTTCAAAAGGTAGAAGTTTTAGCCAGTCATGTCTATGGCTAGGAACAGAAATTACACATAAACCAGTGTAAGTGATTGGAAACTGGTTCAAATCTACAACACAACAGAAGTTCAATGTATATAAACTACTTTCAAAATGACCAAAACCAATTTAAGATAAACCTGGATGAAAGTAGTATCAGACTTAACTGATTTCAGTTAAATCAGTTTATTGAACTAGTCCAGAACCCCTTCAGATTCAAGTTAATTCACAGTCCCCCAGGATACCAGGATACTTTGCACCTCCACTGCAAATCCTCCCTACCTTTGACCCAAGCAGTCTGCTCCATCCAAACAGGAAGGTGTGCTTGAGTGCCCCCTGGCTTCTTGGTTGGACCACTGCAGGCATGTGGCTGCATTTTTGGGATCAAAAGTGAACGTCTGTTCACTCGCTTTTCGCTTCAATCTATGCAGCTTGGACTAATGTGCAAAGACTGAATCGATTCAGCCTTGGAGTTTTTGGCTGTCTGTACTTAGCCTATGTGTCTTTCTGCTGGCATTCACATTGTAATAAAGACCAAACATAAATATGATGGTCATCATGTTATTTTTCATCTTACTTCAGCCTGGCAGTTTTTAACCCTGCATTACACAAAACAGAAGTTTTGCCTTTTGATTAGTCTAGCCAAATAGACAATAAAGAGAGTTCTACCTCTGCATAGGCTTGAAGCCTAATATTTTTCCAATAGCTAAGGAAAGGACATCTGGATCAAACATTTGATCGGAAACAGACATTCCTATATCTGTAACTTCTGTCCATCATCCCAAGAGAACATAAAACGTTGACAATTTTTCTTCTCCCAGACTGAAAATAATACTGGACAATACTGGTTGGGAAAAAGGAAGGCAAGACCAAAGAGCCCTGGGCATAGGCAACTCTGGCAAGGACAAAGGGAAATACAAAAAGGATGACATGATTTGACATCTAGTTGGGCAGCCAGTTTCAAGTGGAGTGCCCCAGGGGCAGTCCCGGGGCCAGTTTTGTTCAATATCTTCATCACTGATCTGGAAGATGGCACAGAGTGCACCCTCAGCAAGTCTGCAAGTGGCACCAAGCTGGGGGGAGTAGTAGATATGAAGGAGGATAGGGCTAGAATTCAGAAGGACCTAGACAAATTGGAGGATTAGACCAAACAAAGTCTCATGAGGTTCAATAAGGAAAAGTGTAAAGTCCTGCACTTAGAACAGAACAATCTCATGCACCAGCACAGGCTGGGGACAGACTGGCTAAGCAACAGCGCTGCATGTTACAGTGGACATACTGGGGGTTACAGTGGACAATAACCTGAATATGAGCCAAGAAAGCTAATAGCATATTAGGCTGCATTAGTAGACATGTTGCCAACAGATCAAGGGAAGTGATTATTCCCCCCTATTTAGCACTGATGAGGTCACCTATAAAATACTGTGCCCAGTTTTGGACCCCCCACTACAGAAAGGATGTAGACAAATTGAAGGGTCCAGCAGAGGGCAACAAAATGGTTAGGGGACAGGGGCACATGACTTCTAAGGAGAGCCTGAGGGAACTGGGCTTATTTAGTTTGGAAAAGAGAAGCCTGAGAGGGGATTTAATAAAAATCTTCAACTACCTGAAAGGGGTTCCAAAGAGGACAGAGCTAGACTGTTCTCAGTGATGGCAGATGACAGAAAAAGGAGCAATGGTCTCAAGCTGCAGCAAGGGAAGTTTAGGTAGGATATTAGGAGGGTAGTAAAGCACTCTCACTAGGAGGGTAGTAAAGCACTGGAACAGGCTACCCAGAGAGGCTGTGGAATCTCCATCCCTGGAAGTTTTCCAAGACCTGGATAGAGAAAGCCATGGCTGGGATGATCAAGTTAGGGATGGTCCTGCTCTGAGCAGGAGATTGGACTATATAACCTCCTGAGGTCCCTTCCAACCTTAATTTTCTGTGATTCTATGAAAAGGCAATGTGCAGGGAGTTTGTGTAGGAGAACAGAGGGATTCCAGAAGGAACTAAGAATGTGACCACAATAAACAAAACTGTCAAATGTAGACTTATAAAAAAGCATAGATTACAAATGATTCATTAAAACAAACAAACAAACAAACAAAGATCAATTAAACTCTAGTATACTTTTCAAAATAGGATTCTTCTTAATATTACAAGCAACCTCATACATTTATGAAAATCACATGTCACTAGCAGAATCTCTCTCAGCTTTGCTGCGAAATCCCTACTTCTGAAAGCCTATATCCTAATAAAAACTTAACTGGAAGCCTAGTCAGTCCCATAAAAGATAGGAAACGAATAACTACACTGATGGAACATTTTGCAGCAGATACCCAAGAGACTAGAAGGGAAAATATTTATGTAAAAACATTATTTGTAGAAAAAAGCAAGTGCAGTTTTCTACAGTCATCAATGTAAGAGGGAAGCTTCCCTAATGAATACCAGTTGTGAAACTCTGAGAAATTAATTACTGTAAATGGCAGTGTTACTCTTAAACTTAATGCAGAACTTTTTTCATGCCTGCCCCAGCTGGAGTGAGAAGCAATGTGTGAGAAACAATGAAGGAAATATTATAAAAGCCTTACCATTAGCAGGACTCTAAAGCTACAAAGAGAAAAAGAGCCTGTTATATCAATTTGTCAATTCACATTCCCTAACTCCCTTCTGCCATACATCAGATCCAATCTGTCAAGACAATACTGTGATTTAGCCTTCAAAACCAGTAAGCAAGATCCACTTATTTTACAATGTTGCTTATAAGAGCAAATGAAGTCATGTACCACATCCAGAGGGGCATAGTCGATATCTTCCAGAAGTATCCAATGTCCTTTTGTGACAGCTTGTGTCAAGGTACCTGGCTGCCACACAAACTCCCCTGGCACATCTGTACAACGATACATACCAAGTAACATCTGCAAAAAGAGAGCAATACATTTTACTATACAACTTGATAATTCAGGAAATATATTGCATACCTCATATCGACCTGCAAGTCGCACTTAAACGCCCTTCCCTAAATACTATGTTTACCGCTAGTAACATTAGCTAACAGCTAGTTTGGGATTTTTTGTTGTTGTTGTTTTTTTGGGGGGGGAGGGGGGGTTTAAACCTAAAATGAATGTAAGCTTTAGAAATACTTAACAGCAATTGGTTGCATTCAGCCTAAAAGGAGGCCTTCTGCATCTTTATTAAATGCTGATTTTATTTTTAAAAGGGGATCCTGCAATTTGGAATGTAACCTATTTATAAAATACATTTATAGTTTCTGGTACACCACATCTCCCTAATACCACTAAAAGACTGCAGCTTCGTAGACAGTTTCTTGCTTCTAAAATTGTTTTATATAGGTAGCTGGATGCAAAGCGTAGGAAGGGCCAAAACTAAAACGGGATAATGAACATATTAAACAAGAGAGCTATAGTGAATTTAGTCACAAATCTATCACGTATAAATTGGTAAAGTAAGATTCATTTTTTAAATAAAATATTCTAGAACACATAGAGATTTTCTGGAAGTAAAAATATACCGTTCTACTTATACTTTTATTTGCTAGTTCAGTTTTACATTTTCCTTTACATTTTGATGCTTTATTACTTATGCCCAATCCTTTCACATCTCTTAGAGTTGGCAATCTTACATCTCATCTCTGAAAGTTTTATCTGACTTGAATATGCCCTACTCTTCCATACAAGGAGGACTGGCTGCTGCATGTGACATCAAAAACTTTAAGGCCAACACAATCAGTTCAGCTACACAGAAAATGAAATATTTAACACGTTAACAAAACCTTCAAGTGCCCTTCCACCCACAGTGTGCATTGAGAACATACATCAGTTTAAGCTGAATGGGATGAGTGTGCAATTATTTTTACTAAGGCCTTATCTATGCAAGAAGGTCACATCAACTTAACTCAAGTCAGCCATTAAATCTATGTTGCTGGACCAGTATAATTTCTGTGTGGACATTTATTGTAAGAAAGACTTATTTCAACTTAACTTAAACCTGTCCTCAAGTAATGTAAACTAAAACAAGAGGGTCCACAAAGTCTTTAGTACCAGCAATATTACTAAATCATTTTAGAATACACCTTATTTAAACTGAAGCAACTCTCTCATGTGGAAAAACCCTAATAAGTAGATTAATTTAAAGAAACTGTGTGGATATAATGTAGTTCATGCACAGAATTTAAAAATTAATAAGAACTTTTCTTGATTTCTCATCTTCAAACTCTGATTCTCGCTGGGAACTTGAGCCTGCTGCAGTACAGCACTTCACATTCCAAACAAACTCAGTGTAAATGTCTATATTACTTTATTAGAAAAATAAATGGTGCTACAATGATGGTATCTTAATAAGCACAAATGAGTTTGTGTTTGCTTCAAAGGAGGAATGTTTTTCCATTACCTTACTATCAGTCTGATCACCAAGCTGGACTTTAAGAATATGAGGAGGCTTTATTCTTCCTGTAACAGCTGCCAAATATTCAACTAAAGAAGTTTTACCACATCCTATTGGTCCTTCCAACAACACAGGATTCTGGAAAGCTACTGCTATAGCAAGGGCTTGAAGATTTGTGCAGGTAGACTCAACCATCACAAACCGGTTAATATTGCTTTCCTAATAGGACAGAAAATGTGAGTTATTACACTATTTATAACTTCAAGCATATATCAAGCAAAATCAAGGGCTGGGTGGACCACAGACTGGACATTCCACAATTTATAGTTAGCATTTATATACAGATTCAGCCCATTTAAAAACCTATCATAAAACACACACTTTATAAAAGCATATGTATTAACCAATTTATTCTCAAAACTTGTCAGGCTGCAGCTGTCAAGGACAACAGAGAAACGGTTTTACTATTGTGCCAAGAAGGCAGTCTTAGTAATAATTTAATGCAGTGGTGCTCAAATTCTAGCCCAAAGACCAGATCTGACCTACAAGGCTCCCCAAAATCTGGAAATTTGGCATTAAGAGAGCAATAGGAATTAACACTGACATTGCTCCCCTGCCACCTAATTCCAAGCCCTCTGGCCAGATAACATTGACTTGTGTGCCAGACAGGTTGGTGTGCAGGCAGTGGGCCTAACCTGGCACACATGGGGCTCAGGCAGCTGGTCCAACATATGGCCTGGGACCCAATCCAACGTGTGGGACCAGGGCACAGTGTCAGATCAAACTGGTGTGCTGACCCTGCACCACTCATTTGGCTCACAGCCTAGTGAGTCACCACTGATTTAATGTATACTTGCGGATTAAGTCATAAAAAAAACAATCTCAGGTGCATGACGAATCCTTACCAAGATCATACAGCAATAGTAATTTGCTGACCTTTTAAATAGAAGTCCTGATTTTAAAGAGCCAAATCTATTCATATATGCATAGGTGGTATGTGAGGTCACTAAATTCAGCTGCATGTCAGAAGAGGAAGACATAAATCTGCACAGAGTTTACCAAGCTCACAGTAGTGGATTTAAATTTCAAAAGGGTGATCATATGCTTTAATTATGTAAGCTGGTAAAATAACACTAGAATCTGAAAGCTTTAGATTATTATACAGAGCTTGCTATTTCCTGTTAGTAAGCAAAGGAAAAACAGTTAAAATAGAATTTATTTTTCACTGGAACCAAGCAAAAAGCACTCTACTTTGAACTCATATCAATTATCTATAAAAGCTATCAGGTGGTAAATCAGATTTACGTAGGCTGTAATTTAGTTGTCCACCTCCTTGACCCTCATCATTTGAAAAAATGTTCAAAACTGATGCCACTGTATGCATGTCCTTTTCTGCTTTTTAAAATCTGAAAGATGAAACAATGGTGTTGAAGCTGGATATGGTCTAAAACTGAATTTAGACAAGGGGGTAAGATGCTAGTTTGTGACTACTGGCTGAAGCTACAGGAAAGGACAAGAAAGAAAGTGTAGGAACTAACATTTACTGGGTCAGACCATAAGTCCATCTTGCTCAATAGCCTGTTACAGTAGCAGAGAGCAGATGCTGAAAGGGAAAATAAACTGGGTATGAACAGTGTTACCCCCTCCACCATTCATCTCCCACTTTTAGCCTCCAGCATTTAAGGTCTAGGAAGTTCTGATTCAGAGACTGTATCCCTAACTCCTATGCTCAATAGTTGCTGATGCCCCTTTCCTCTGACAATTTGTCTAAACCCTTTTTGAATATGTCTACATTGTCAGCTTCTACAACATCTGCTGACAATGAGTTCCACGCTGTGTGAAAAAGCACTTTCTTTTGTTAGTGTTAAACTTACTATCTAGTAGTTTCATTTTGTGACATCTAGTTCTTGTACTGTGAGAAACAATCATTATTAAATTCCTATTTACTTTCTCTTCACCATTTAGTATTTTGTAAATCCTGATTGTAACCCTCCCCCCTCTAGCGGCATGGAGAAACAAGGGTTGGGGCCACCAGCACTTTGCACTGCTTACAGTGCCGCTTTTATTTTTGTCGGTGCTGTGCGTCACTTTCACCACCGTCCGCAGTTCTGGTTTTGCTGCCATGCATGGCGTGGGCCCCCCTTCCATCCTCCAAATTGGCTGCTGGAGGACTGGCCTCTCCCTCTTCCCCCTTTTGACCGGCCACCAGGGGTACACTGACCAAAAAAGGTTGAAAACCCCTGGCCTAGCCACTTTAGTTTCTCCTCGTGTGGAAGCCCCTCCCCATAGCAATAATCATCCTTGTTGCCCTTCAATGTACCTTTGCTAGTTGAGTAGATGGTTTTTCAAAAATACGGATAGTTTGTCAACTGTCATTCATATGACAGTTTACAGTAAGAAATAAGTTTAAAACATTGTTTCCTTAAATAATTTGAAAACATGCATGTTGAAGATATGCCTTAAGTGTTTCCCAGTAGTTTAAACATAGTAAACTTCTCCTTATCCCTGCCCCTTAGCAGGTAAGGAGCAGCATAGTTTTCTTTTAGTCAAAAAAGTACTCCCTGGCAGAGAGAAGCATTTTGATGCAAGTCAAAAAGATTGTATCAGGGCCTGTCTATTTTATATAGCTGTTGGTACCATAGCCACGCTGGTAGTGCCCCCAGTAGAGGCATGCTATATGGCAAAAGAAGGGGGTTGTCTAATGGCTTCACAATACCATCTTCCTGAACAACAGCAGCTCTACTACAGACGCCTTCTTTTCTCTGTGTAGCTATATCCAGGAGGGAGGTCTTCTTAGCAGGTAGCTATGTTGGCTAGGAGTTCTAAAAAAATCATGGTACTATAATGCAGGGATCAGACCCCTTGCTAGTTCAGTCACAGAACCACAATCCCAATTTAGAAAGGTAGTGTTACACACAGAATTAAAACATCCATCACTGAAGAGTCTCTTGCAGGCAATTTTCAAGAATTGATGCATAAAAAAGAACAAGCAACTGTATTGACCCTTTCAGTGCTGAGTTCCTTTGAAGTGCCAACCTTCCACTTCACAAACTTTCAGCACCTGGCACAAGGCAAAATAGAGTTTATATTATGTAATACTGAATAATACATGTTCAGTATTATTTAAGCAATTAACAAAGATAAATTAGTTCAGAGCATTTATCATATTTTAATAATAAGCCAGAATCAAGCTTGTACATACCTGTTCTTTGGACACAAGTTGCAGCCTGGATAACACAACTCCACATATCGCCACCACATTTGCAGAGAGATCACACGAGACAATCTCTCCTTGCGTGTACTGCAGCTCATTCTCTTTGTGCCAAAGGGTGGTATCTGAATTTGCCAAAACAAGGGCTTTCTCCACATTCTGCATCTGCGATTCTTCCAGTAGCCTATCAAATTAACATCCACATTAACGTTACAGGTGGAAGCCATAAACAAATATACTCAACTGTGGCAAAGTATTAAATGTAAAAGGTGTTCAGCTTACTTTAACCTGAAATGTATCAACTCTTCTGGACTGAAGATCTTCTTAAGGAAAGATAACCTGTGCTCATCATTCATGCATGTAACCAAAGCAAGGCAATTTGAAGTGTACCTGAGAAATATAGTTTGAATAGGTCAGAATCACAAATGAAAACACCGTTTTGAAAAATCTTCCACAACCTTTTACAGAGATATTTGAGAGGAGATAAAAAATAGGATTCTCCAACAATGTGATGCCTCTCACACTCAGCAAGAAAGAGGCTCATTTTTGGAACATAAATGTTGTTGGCTATGAATTTTTTCCATCGGTTATCAAAGTTTGTTATGGCAGAAACAAACAGTGGCAAAATACTGAAATATGCTGTTCCCTCTTTCATATTTTGGTGCTTTATTTGACTCAGTGAGTTTTCCAAGTGTTTCAATTTACAATAAAAATAAAACAGTTCTCAAAAAATGTGACTGATACAGTATATTGAAACAGAGTATGACTCAAAAAGCAATAAATATTTCTATAGACAGTATATGAAGCAGAAATTTATGCCCTGTTGTGCTGCCATGCGAGCCATAGCACTTCTTAAAAAAATGGAAGCTACCAATGATTTGAAATACATTGGTAAAACTACATGCAGTAGCCTCACTATTATTTCCATAAAAATGCAAATAGTGACATGTTTCTAGTATCCCACAGTGCATTGCTCAGTGAAGAACTGACCTCCCTTTAAACCTTTCTCCACTCTGGTGCCTGGAAGTCACTTCTAGCTTCAAGTACTCTCAAATGCCCACCAACATAGGCCCCATTTGTGAACCACAAAGACAGTGAGCCATCTAGCAACATTTCTGCACATTTCTGACCTCCATCAGGAATTAGACCTGATCAGGAAACACTAATTTCCTGGATCCAAAGATTCTGTAGCTAATGGCACTAACAGAAGGACATGGTGCTTCTCAGCTGCTCCGGAGAAGCACAGCAATGGTAGCAGAAGGAAAAGGAAGTACAGTAAAATCTCTGCTTTCTGGCATTTAACTAACTGGAAATTCCAATAACTGGAATTTTTACCTTACCCCAGGGATGCCAGATAACAGAGATTTTATTGTATGTACATGTTAAAGATAACTCCTCTAATTCTCACGCATTCTTCATTTACTGAGACTAGAAGATTCAGGCAGTATAACTTATTCTCAGGATCGTAAGGGCAGCCCTACCAGTTCTTTAATCTGAACTCATTCTTTGCCTGGTACTTCTGAAAGATTCTCTCACCTTTCCCATTAAAAAATGTTAGAAGAAATTCAAAACATTATTTGTCTCAGACTCGAGGAGACTGAGATTTAAACTTACCAGCGGACCAAAGTATCATGACTCCTTAGCAATGGAACACACGCGCCCCAGTCCCACAGCTCCCGAAATACTGATGGCTGTTGGTGTAGGAATCTGTAGGCTGCCTCCATGAGATCCCGTAACTTCATTCGCCTGCGCCCATAGCGGACTGTGTTTGTATCTGAACTCTCCAGGAAGAGCCTTTGAAACACTGGGGCAGTATCCTTAAAATACCTTAAAGCAAATCTTAAAAAGAAATGAAGGCACTGGAGTCAGACAAAGTATTCAAGTTGTAGCAAAGAAACAATGTAGTCTACAAAAAAGTTTTAATTCATAGAGGTCTCAGCTGCCCACTACATCCCTCATTGCTCTAGCTACTGCCATGGGTGGTGGTTGGGGTCGCTGGGGCAGAATATTATGACAGAAGACCTACTGAGCTTTCTGCATGTGTGGTAGTGCCAACAGAAGGGCTCGGGCAGGAGCCTGTGCTGCTCAAACAACAGTGGGGTGGGGGTGGGCTCACGCAGCTGGTTTGGCAGGGCAGGAGGAGAAACCACCTGAGTAGTGGTGACAGTAACAGCTAGCACTTTGCACTGCTTGCCCAGCAGGGGTCCTGGGGAGCCCACACTGCCCACAGCCCATGTGGTGCGTCACCTGGGGCCTGCATCCCATGTGAGGCGCAGCCACTCTGACATTGGACAGCCCCACTTTACAGGGAACAGCATATTTTCCAGTATATCTAAGTAATACGCTGCTTAACATTCACCGTCGCTGCTTTAGCAATGCCACAGGACACATCTTCAGCTGTTTAACAGCTGTTAGGAAATCTATCTTGCATGAATTTGCCTAGTTTGTTTTTAAACCTTACTATCGTATGCCTCTAAAACCAACTATAATAAAATGTTCCACACGTTAACCATGCACCGAGTAAAAAAAAAAAGAAAAATACTCTCTCTTGTTAGGTTTAAACCCGTCTCCTGCTGTTTTCAGTAGGTGCATCCCTTTGACTAATATTCAAATATTCTAACATTCAAGTCCAGACATGCCTACACTTGGGCAACAGCAACATTTTAGCAAGCAGCTGATATCAGGCAGTTTTGAAAATTCTGAGTAATTTTCATACAAGTCTACACCCCAGACACCTGATATTTTCCTTTGTATTCCAACTGTTCCGTTGTAGATGATGTTAGACATTGCCATGCCATTCATTTAACTATTATTTTCTTTAAAGACTTAGATTCTCAAATCCATAGTTTCAATTCAAGACAAACCTCTATAAAAATAGCCTCTCCTACCCATATCCAGAAAAACCATCTCCCAACCAGCCAGACAGCATACGTATGTCACACAAATAAATATCACACCACTTACGGCAGTACATCGGGATGGACAACAATAAGTTTGCTCATGGCTACACAAAGTCTTTCATGTAGATCATGGTTGAACTGGCCGCCAGCTTTAATGGCTTCTGCATTTCGCTCCAACAAATCTAGTAAGATTGGTCGAAATTGACGGCCAATCAGTAAAGTACATTCTTTGTCCAGTAATAGCTGTGCTAACACATGGAGGAGACCCTGCCGATCCTGCTCAGTCCAGATCTGGGAGAGAGGGAAGAAAACAGGTTAAGAACATAATAAAGAAAAAAAATAGTTCTTTGAATGTAGACAGCACTGTTCACTGAATGCTCTCAAAGCTTATGAAAGAAACTGCATGTCACTAAACAAGTTCAATGTTTGTAAAAACGGAAAAGCTGAACACCAGAGAGGGTAAAGGACTTAGAAACAGTCATGGCAAGTCAGAACAAGCAACAAATCATAGTAGCAAGGGCACCTAATTCCACTGTTCTAACCACTATATTACCATCTCACTGACAGCTTCTTTCCTTCTTTTTTAGCCTTAAACAGGAAAAATGATGCTGACACCTATTAAAAGGTTTTGTAGAACAGTGAGGCAGTCAAACAGATGGCCTACGGAAGTTGTGGACTCTCCACCCCTGAAGGTATTTAACAAGAGGTTAAATTAGCTGGAGATGATCTAGGTGTAGCCATACATATGTCCTACTATGGGCATTTCCCATGCTTCTGGACTTTGCTCAGTGTCCCCACCCAACCCCTTTTCTGCTACAAGTGTCAGAGTGTTTCTAAGCCTCCCCAGCTGCATTAGGTGTCAGCTACAGCCAAGGCTAGGGACGTTAACTGAGATGTGCTAATACTCGTGTTGGGACCAAAGCCAGAAGTTCCTACCTAGACAGTCTTGCTAGAGAGACTGCACCGTATTTGGGGTCAAGAAGGAATTTTACCCTCTGATCAGACTGATATGGACAATGGTTGGGGGGGGGAGGAGGGAGGAAGGTTGCCTTATTCTGCAGTGGGGGGCATGGCCCTCTACTTGGGACCTGGTGGGCATATATTGCCAACATTTCATAGAGGAAGAACATTGGCTGCTGTGGTTCTCCTCCTTTACCCGTGTCGGGTTAGGGTGTTAGGTCTGTGTTATGTCAGGGTTTAGATTATGGTTTCTATAGGATGGTTTGAAAAGGGATGAGATCCTGCCTCAGGCAGGGGGTCAGACTAGATGATCTATGAATCTGTGTGGCAATACTACTATAAACCCAGTTCACTAGATCAATACTCACCAGTTCACACCAGGAGTCAGTCATTTTCCTAAACCACATTTCAGTTATCTATGTTGCCAATTAGTTCAAGAATCAACAAGGACAACAGATGAGCAGTTCTGTGGTTACTAGTATTTCAGGGGACCCACTGTAGACAAGTCACTGACAAACTGGCATTAGTAAGGAGCCTAGCACACCAGGCCTAAAGACGCATTTGTAGGCAATTACTAAAAAAACAACTATTTGGATTACATGTTAGTGCAGAGATGGCCAACCTGTGGCACACAGTAGAATAGGGAGGGGACAGGCAGCACAGCAGCAGGTAAGGCAGGGAATACAGAGGACAAAGCAGAAAGCAGAGCACTAGACTGAGCAGGGAAAGAGAACTTGATTGGAACTCAGGGAGGGCGCAGTGCTAATTTGTGGAAAGTCATCCAAAAAAGCTGGCCACAAACAAACCTTGAATCAGTTATGATCCAAGCAAAGTTGTTTTCATATTTGACAGTGTTTTTATACTGCAGAACACTTCAAATGAGGAAATTTAAAAAAACCCCAAAAAACAGTTTAACTTTTTTTTTTCACATCCAAATGACTGTTTAAAAGAAAATGCAAGGCAAAGAAGCATGCTTTAGCCAAGTGGGGGGAGGCATCGTTTTTGGTATACCTACCACAAATAAGCCCTACACCCTTGACAATTGCTACTCTGATCTCTTTCCCATGCTTGATCTGCTGCTCTGCTTTCTGCTTCCGACCATGTGTTCCCTACATGATCTTGGCTCAGCTTTCTGCTTCCTTCCCTGTGGTCCCTGACCTATTTGCTGCTTTGCTTTCTATTTCCTGCCCTATGTGCTACCATGCTGCTCTACAATCTGCCACATGCCACACACACACAAGCTGCCCATGCAACCTGTGACACCCATGCTGCAGGTTGGCCACCCCTGCTTAGGATACAACTGGAGTGCTGGTAAAGACAACAGACAATAATGCCCAGATTCCATGGGAATGGACACTCGGTTTAAATGCAACTTGAAACACAGAGGCATTAAACCAGTTTAAAACTGCCTGGAATGGTTCAAAAAGTGTAACTGGAAAGTTAGGCACTCTTTTGAATTATTTCTATACTACATGCGGACAACAAGCTTTCTGTGACATGCAAGTCAGAACAAGACTCTGGTTAGCCCTCCAGCCATCCCACATGACATCACTCCTCCCCCACCACTGCTGCTGCTACTGGCCACTCTTGCAGCCAAAACTTTACTACCCCACTTTTTCTCTCCCATGGGCTGGCAATTTTATCAGTAAACTCCCTTGCACTGTTTGGTCAATAAAATCTATTATCTTTTCTACAGCCAGCTGCATTTTCACTCACTATTTAATTAGGGTCCACCCAATCAGGATCACGGTACTCCCCCCCACATACCAAAATGTGCAAGTCCAAACACTCCACAAGTCAGGCAAACAGACTGCAAACTTTGGTCAACCACAAGCTACTGAATTCTACTGAACTCAAAGTCAGGAGAGAAGGGAAAGAAGAAAACTGAAAACACCCTTAGTCACAAGTTGCCCATCACCTGGAACCCCCAAAACATGACTTCCCACTAGCCCTCTGTGAGGAACGCTGGGTTTGGGGCTCACTTCCACCCCACATGTTAAGAGTCACAGCACTTCACTGCCTAAAAGATGAGGGCTCTCCCTGGAACACTACAGCACTGTACATATGGACACCAGTGACCCCTGACTACTGTGAACCAGTTTCCAACATTTGGGAACAGTTTGATTGTTATGTCAATCCACACCCCATGTCAATACCAGCTGATTACATATTTTAAAAATAAATCAGCCTTTTCCTGCACCTCTAAGAATCACTCTCTGTGATCTACAACTTAGTACTATTATCTCCTCACCAGAACACAGTTCTTACTAAAATTTTACCTCCCTTGATACTCTAATCTTTCTATTTTTGTGTAGCTAAACACCTAAAACAGCATATGAAAGTTCATGTAACATAGCTGAAGTTGCCCAGATTGTCACATACCATTAATTTGTTTTTACAAAACATGACATGACATTTCCTTTTCTCTCACCATTTGTAACAGAACCAAAAGACTTCCCTGATGCCGGTTAGGAGTCATTTTAAAAAGGGGTTTGAATGGATTATTTTTTAGTCAGGGAACAGGAGAGAGTCTGTGTACTTCAGAAAAAGACGACAGATTTCAAGAGACAACACTATTCTATTATTTTTAGTTGCTTTAATAATCAGAAAAGCTGCATAAAAGGCAATAATGCTTATAACACTGAAGTATATAATTCATAATAAAGACTAAAAAGTAACAATGTATGTTTCCAATACTGCTGATTCAGGTCTGGGTTTGAGTTTTATTACATGTGGAAGATGACACTGAGGCTCAGGTCCTCTATTTATCCATTCATTCAAGTTGTAAGGCACAGGGAACACCAATGCAAACTATCCTATACCACTTACATACCACATCACTGATTGGAGGGATCATCCTCAAGGGTAAAAGCGTTTTTATCTACAAGCCTCTTCAACTCTGGGATAGGACAGCTAAGAAGCGTGCTTATTCTGTTTTTGAATCAGTCCTTTAAATACCAGCTTGTGAGTCTTTATATATCAAAATCCATTCAACAAGCAATTTTATGACACCAATCAGTGTTTTAATTGCTGAATAAAAGGAACATATAAACCTGACAGAAAAGGATACCAACATGTGAGTGAGTGAGTGAGCGAGCGAATTCAGATGTGAAAATTTGTATGAAAAAGGTGGCCTAAACTGCTAGAAATCTGGACTGGTAAATCCTTCATGGCAATTGTACAAAGCTGCTTTAGGCAAGCATCATGAGGGACAGTCTCTCTTCCCCCAGGAAATCCACCTCACATTTAATTAGCAAAAGGGATGCCAAAAAGGAGCTCATCTAGGATTGAGTCTTTAAGGCCACTTGAGGCAACAGGTTGCTGTGCACCAGCAGTGCTTCAATGACACAGTCCCTCCTCTTTTCCAGAGAGCACAGCTTGTTAAACCAAGTACAGCAAAACCTGGATGAAAACCATTTGGCTCCAGTGGAGCCATTAGAGAGCTAGACGCATTTAGAAAAAAAAAAGATCAAAGTGCCAATGGCTGGAATAGCTTTTGGGCAGGCCAAAGGCCTAGGAAATGGGTCCCTGCTCTTTCAGCTAGGTTTGTAGTTGCATTTAGCCCAAAGGTTATGAGATGATAGCCAGTAAAGGCCCCCTGTGCTCAGAACATAGTGTCAATGTTATCTCTTCAATAAGATATTCTCCACAGCAACAAGTCTGCAAGTACGTCTGGAACGCTGCTTCAAAATATCAGCATTAGCCTGTTTCTGTGTAGAGTCACTATTGATGTATATCAGCTGTATGGCATCTGGATATTACAGAAAAAGGCCTATAAGCAGTAAATTGAAACTGAAGCCTTGCCACCCAAGATAACCTGTTTTAACATGAGTTAATCCATCTAATTTGAGACAGCACATCTTGTTTTACATTCTAGCCTAGAGGCTTCACAGATAGGGTGCCCTGTCTTAACTGGTGACAGATTAACTTGAGTTAAAACAAAACCATGAGCTATAGCCAAGGTTTACTCTTTGGGCTTAACTTTAAAGTGGATGAGATTAAGTTGAGGTTTAGCCAACACAAACTGGAATTCTGCACATAAGATTAAGAGAATAGGACACTGCTTCTATGCATGTTGGTTTTCAGAACTGGAGCCATGACTATGGAGTATAGCTGGGGCTGGGAGTATTCATATTGTAATGTAAGGACTGAAATTCTTGGACCAGCATAAAAAAAAAAAGCAAAGTGAAAGCATTTGTCATAAATGTTTCACTGAAAGTCAGAAGTTTGAAGATAATCAGATGCTACTGTAAGTGATACTGACTAGCAATGCGATCATGTTATTCCCACCACCGTCAGGCAACTCCAGGAAACTGAAGTTTTTGCATTCTGGGTACAGTATGGCTGTAACGCTGAAATGGATGCGCTAAACTAGACTTGAATCGACTTTTTTCCTAGTGAAGATACCAGGTAAACTTATTACACCTCCTTTTCAGATGGCTGCATTCTAATTTAGAAAACAACTCAGTCAGCTAAAAATAAGGTAAAAGTGCATCAGCATAAAGAAAAAGTTGAACTTATTTCAGGTTTGATTAGCCCATATTATGTAAGCCTGACAGAAACTCAGCTACTTTTCTTTATAGGTTTGCCCTGTCTAGACAAAGGAGTGCATTCTACTGCATTGCACTGACAACCTCTGTATGGGAAAGAAACTATTTAAAATTAAGACAAAGAGGTAGAGTAACAGTCTTATCAAGGACAAGAGATTAAATGCCCACTTTTCTGCACCAGACAGAAGTGCAACAAATACCATTCCCTGGCTGTACATACCTCCGCTTAATTTAAACAAAGCATAATTCAACCAAGAAAAGCAGTCTGCTTATCAGGAAAGGGGAGTAATCAGGGAAAGACAGAGCACAAGTGCTCCAAGGGTAGATAAATACAGTCTTCATTAGAGGCTGGGATGACAGCCAAGTTGTGCTCCTAGTCCTTCCATGGAAGTTATTTTTTGTTCATTAGACATTTTTTGTTTACTGTAAAGATGCATCTCACTGAACAACTGCAAAACAACTTACATGCTAGACCCTAACTTGATCCCAAGATTCAACTGCAGGTTGGCAATGTCACTCTCAAAGAAAGAACATATACAAATACTTAAATCCTTTCTTTTTTTTTTTTTTTGCAGAATCCAGTCCATCTTGAGAGGAAGTGCACTGTGCCTCATAGTAGGCTAGCTAAGTATACTTCCGATGTAGAATTAGATTTGTAAAACATGGGTTAAGGACGTGGAAAACACTGATTGTAAGACAACTGTTAAAAAAACATTTTCTTCACAATTC
Organism: Crocodylus porosus; assembly: GCF_001723895.1. NCBI lineage: Eukaryota > Metazoa > Chordata > Crocodylia > Crocodylidae > Crocodylus > Crocodylus porosus. The sequence continues at coordinate 71,090,947 of NW_017728918.1, forward strand.
TACTTGGTAACCTATTTTAGTTGCTGTACTAAAAGTCAGTGCACACATGTCAAGGCAACTCACTCCATATGTGACCCTTTAAGTGAGAGAATTTTGCAATTTAAAGTTTCAGGGGCTTTTAGGGGTGCACTGATAAAGGTTTTCTTGGCCGATACCAACAGCTGATTATTAACCAGTTGTATTGGCTGATATCAATCTGGGCAGCCAGGCATGTGGAAAGCAGCTCCATGCTGTTATGTCTGTGGAGGGGAAGAAGTGTGGGGGAAGCACAAGGTCCCCATTGTGAAGGAGGAAGTGGGTGTGCTATCCAGTCAGGATGGCAAATGAGACCCAGGGAGGTGTGGAGAGCAGGATGGAGCTGTGGGTGGATCCATCCAGGGTGCTTAAAAATGGCAGTGGGGGGGCTCGTTGAATGAGCTTTAGTTCAAGAACCGCCACCACCATTTTAAAGCATGGAAACACTTTTAACTGGAGCAGAGCTGAGCGGGGCGAGGGCGGATGCGGGCTGCTCATCGTGAGCTCAGGGCTTTCCGCTCTGCTGCCTTTGCTTCAGGGGGCCCGCACCCCCTGCCCACACAGGAGTGGGAGGCACAACTCACAGCACCCACTGCTGCCAGGTGGGCAGTGGGTACACAGCCAGCTGAGGGCCCTCTGGAGCAAAGGCAGCAGAGCAGAGAGCCCCAAAATCACAGTGCGCAGTCTGCATCCACCCCACACGTGCCCCTTCCCCTCCACAGACTTACATGCAGAGCGCTGCTCTTCACGCTGCCCAGCTGCACTCCTGGTCACATGCATAAATGAGGCTGTGCACATGCACACAGCATCCAGGGACCCTGGCAAAAAGGCATATTATATTTATTGATGAACATTATTGGCTATGCTGGCCAAAAAAAACCTAATGTTAATTTTCCTTTTATTGGTGCTCATCCAATATGCGACTGATATATTGGTGCACCTCTAGTAGTTTTCACAGTTGAAGCATAATAGCTCCAACAATCTGAAAAGTGAGATGGAACCACCCACCAAATACATCTTCCTGTGGAAAAAGCTAAGTTAAAAGAAATGGAGAAATAAGCAGAATAAAACAGTACGTACAACTACCACCAGACTACACTATGAATGGTGGAGGTAAAGGAGGTATACAAAAGGTATCCTAATACCCATTATAAGATCAAAGCCTTCAAACTGCTAGCATCTGAAGTGAGAAGACCATGCATTCAGAAAGAGAATTTCCACCTTAATAATAACAGTATCTTTTTTAACAAGTTATCTCACAAAAACAGCAGCTTTCAAAAGCCTAGAAGACAAGAGGAGATCAGAATAGTGCAATGAAACAGACCCAAGGGAACAGACTTCCAGCCTAAAAGTTCCCCTGTGCAAAATTAAGTTTATTTTCTACCTAACAGGATTTTTACCATCTTGGATTTGTCCTCAGCTTGAAGAAGAGTGCATGTGCCCAAAGGCTTGCAAAGAAAGGGTTTTTTTTTTTTTGTGATTTCTTAGTTGGTCTAATAAAAGGTATCATCTCTGAATCAAAAATTCTAGAGTTTTGCATTTCTTACAAACAGAGACACACACATCAACTATTTGCCATAATGCTGTACAACAAAAGAAAAAGCAGATTGATTTCTTTTTAAATTATCAGCTTCATTTGTTGGAGTTCTGGACCAAAGGAGTCAGGAGTCCTGTTCCACTCCCTGCTTTGCCACTGGACTGCTGGGAGAGACTCGGAAGGGTCCATTCATATTTCTAGGAGTCTCTTTCCACATCTGTAAAGGGAGTCATGATT
>NW_017728918.1:71092835-71096759 GCF_001723895.1 Crocodylus porosus
GATGTAGAATTAGATTTGTAAAACATGGGTTAAGGACGTGGAAAACACTGATTGTAAGACAACTGTTAAAAAAACATTTTCTTCACAATTCTACTTGGTAACCTATTTTAGTTGCTGTACTAAAAGTCAGTGCACACATGTCAAGGCAACTCACTCCATATGTGACCCTTTAAGTGAGAGAATTTTGCAATTTAAAGTTTCAGGGGCTTTTAGGGGTGCACTGATAAAGGTTTTCTTGGCCGATACCAACAGCTGATTATTAACCAGTTGTATTGGCTGATATCAATCTGGGCAGCCAGGCATGTGGAAAGCAGCTCCATGCTGTTATGTCTGTGGAGGGGAAGAAGTGTGGGGGAAGCACAAGGTCCCCATTGTGAAGGAGGAAGTGGGTGTGCTATCCAGTCAGGATGGCAAATGAGACCCAGGGAGGTGTGGAGAGCAGGATGGAGCTGTGGGTGGATCCATCCAGGGTGCTTAAAAATGGCAGTGGGGGGGCTCGTTGAATGAGCTTTAGTTCAAGAACCGCCACCACCATTTTAAAGCATGGAAACACTTTTAACTGGAGCAGAGCTGAGCGGGGCGAGGGCGGATGCGGGCTGCTCATCGTGAGCTCAGGGCTTTCCGCTCTGCTGCCTTTGCTTCAGGGGGCCCGCACCCCCTGCCCACACAGGAGTGGGAGGCACAACTCACAGCACCCACTGCTGCCAGGTGGGCAGTGGGTACACAGCCAGCTGAGGGCCCTCTGGAGCAAAGGCAGCAGAGCAGAGAGCCCCAAAATCACAGTGCGCAGTCTGCATCCACCCCACACGTGCCCCTTCCCCTCCACAGACTTACATGCAGAGCGCTGCTCTTCACGCTGCCCAGCTGCACTCCTGGTCACATGCATAAATGAGGCTGTGCACATGCACACAGCATCCAGGGACCCTGGCAAAAAGGCATATTATATTTATTGATGAACATTATTGGCTATGCTGGCCAAAAAAAACCTAATGTTAATTTTCCTTTTATTGGTGCTCATCCAATATGCGACTGATATATTGGTGCACCTCTAGTAGTTTTCACAGTTGAAGCATAATAGCTCCAACAATCTGAAAAGTGAGATGGAACCACCCACCAAATACATCTTCCTGTGGAAAAAGCTAAGTTAAAAGAAATGGAGAAATAAGCAGAATAAAACAGTACGTACAACTACCACCAGACTACACTATGAATGGTGGAGGTAAAGGAGGTATACAAAAGGTATCCTAATACCCATTATAAGATCAAAGCCTTCAAACTGCTAGCATCTGAAGTGAGAAGACCATGCATTCAGAAAGAGAATTTCCACCTTAATAATAACAGTATCTTTTTTAACAAGTTATCTCACAAAAACAGCAGCTTTCAAAAGCCTAGAAGACAAGAGGAGATCAGAATAGTGCAATGAAACAGACCCAAGGGAACAGACTTCCAGCCTAAAAGTTCCCCTGTGCAAAATTAAGTTTATTTTCTACCTAACAGGATTTTTACCATCTTGGATTTGTCCTCAGCTTGAAGAAGAGTGCATGTGCCCAAAGGCTTGCAAAGAAAGGGTTTTTTTTTTTTTGTGATTTCTTAGTTGGTCTAATAAAAGGTATCATCTCTGAATCAAAAATTCTAGAGTTTTGCATTTCTTACAAACAGAGACACACACATCAACTATTTGCCATAATGCTGTACAACAAAAGAAAAAGCAGATTGATTTCTTTTTAAATTATCAGCTTCATTTGTTGGAGTTCTGGACCAAAGGAGTCAGGAGTCCTGTTCCACTCCCTGCTTTGCCACTGGACTGCTGGGAGAGACTCGGAAGGGTCCATTCATATTTCTAGGAGTCTCTTTCCACATCTGTAAAGGGAGTCATGATTCTTCCCTTGTTTGAAAAGCACTTTGAGACGCAGCAACATAAAGCACTATAAAAAAGAACTTAATGATATCATAGTTCTTAAAAATACTGTTCATGTTTCCTACAAAAAATGGAAGTGTCTTATACCAACCAAAAGAGAACGGAGAACCAGAATCTTATCCCTCAAGCATCCCTTGATTCTTCAGTAGGCTAAATGTAAGCTAATTCAGGAACTTGAAATCTAGCAACACCCATTTGGCTAACCAAGTGAATTTATTGCTATCCACAAGGGTACTATTCCTGAGCCCTGTTTTGTGATCTGAAGTTCATTTCCCAATCTCAGAGCTTCTTGATTCCCTGATTGGATACAACACAACTAGCCCCTGAATTATTCCAAGAGAGACAAACTGTCCTCCATGTGTCATTTCAGTGCTCCCTACACCTCCATGTCTTGGTTCATTCACTCACAAATAACTCTAGTCACAGACTCCTCTGCTTCTCAGCAGTCAGTCAGGGGAACCCCTGAATGCAGGAGGTCTGTTCATTTCCCTTTTCTAATGCTTGGAACAATGATGACAGCAATTCTCAATCAGGTGCTGTGGCAGCCTTTGAAGGGTGCTGCCAGAGCAGGCTCCAGTTGTTAGCAGCGAGTCCTGGCCTTGTCCATGTGTGCGTAGGATGGCGAGAGGTTAAAAGTCTCTGGAAATCTTGAACTTCTGACTTTGATGATGCTATGACCTACTTATCAGCAAGAGGCATGCGCAGTTACTACTAATCATATATAACAGGTTTTGGCGCAAAATGTTACCATCTCAGAAGAGCTCGCCTGATCTAACTAGACACCTGAATGATGAAAGGAATGACTGACAACTGATGGACAAATGGTTCTGTACAGTGACTGGTCAACCTGACAACTGACAGGTGGCAAGGTGGTATGGATAAAACCAGCATGAGTGAGTGCCTGGGTGTGCAAATGTCAGTGCATGTTTGGTCGGTGAGTGTGTATATTGGAGTGGCGGGTCCATTTGTGTTGTGTTTACTGGAGTTATGGTGCATAAGTAGTGAATAGTAGTATGGAGGGGAAGAGAGAGAGTCAGGGCCATAGGAGATCATTCCCAGAAAGAAGAGCTGTTACCCTTGGTTTATTTGATTTCGGCCTGAAGACTTTGCTGATCTTCTCACCAGTAAAGTCAGTTGGTAATAGATAGTTGCTCCCTGGTTTTAATATTGTTTGGTGTGTTCTTAACTAATGTACTGCAGGTGGGGCTGGGATGCAAGCCTATACCTTGGGCTTTAAAGGGTATTTACCCTTTTAAATCCCCACCTGACCTTAGGAACACTAGCAGAGATCCAACACCCCTCCACTCTTAATTAATTTTAATTAGGAGTCCCTCCCACAGGTCCACACAGGGAGGCATTAAATGCAAACTTTTCCTGACAGCTTCCCTCTTCCTCCTTGCCAGCCTCTCTTTAAATAGTTAAGCACTACAACTAATACATTACATTTTTAAATGGGATGGTGATCAATTCGCAAAAGTTATGGAGGGGAGACTCCAGTCTAAAAGGTTCAGAACCACCAAACTATAAACATCAGTGACAGCATTTCCCCTAAAAATAAACAAGTTTGCATATTATTGTTTCATAATATGAAGGTTCTCCCAGCTAGGGCAAAGAGAAACCATTTTGAAATAAAAGTTTAGATTCTGAAAAGGTTTGGCACTTTAGACTTTCCACACACAGATTTTTTTAAACATTTCCAGGTAGGACTCAAATGAAAAAATGGTTTCTCTCACACAAATTGTTTAAGGTTCTAAAGCAGAGGTGGACAAAATATAGCCTGCGGGCCACATCCAGCCTGCCAGGCCATTCTATCCAGCCTGCAGGGCACCTAAAAAGTTTAGAAGATAAATATTTATCTGCTCCTCACTGCCTGTGAAAGATGACAGGAACCAGGGGCAGTAGGACCCAGGGGAAGCCAGTAGGACTCAACAGCAAGGCAAGCTCTGCCCCCCACCCCCGAAGTCTCTGCATATCACAGCTTTCCCTGCACAGGGCCCCCGGGTGCA
>NW_017728918.1:71096770-71099228 GCF_001723895.1 Crocodylus porosus
CCTCAGTCTACATTTTCACTGACTACCCATCTTGTATGCATACCAGACCAGCCTCTGGCTTCTTCACTTTTCATTCCATCCAGGAAGAGCACACACCAACTGCTGAAACTTCCTTAGCCTGACGAAGGGTTTTTGAACCCAAAAGCTTGCTTAATAATTGTTTTCTACCTATTTAAGTTAGTCTAATAAAAGATATTAGATTCATGCAAAGAACCTTGTCTTGCTGAAAGAAGTAATTCCAGGGGCTAGGGGAGGGACTTCTAGTGGCAAAGGGTGGGGGTTAAGGGATGGGACTTCTGGTCCCAAGATGGCGACCAGGGGGCAGAGCACCTGTCAAGGGGCAGGGCTATCCATGCAGCCCTTGACAGCTTGCCAAAACTTGGTTAGTGGCCCTCTGCCTAAAATAATTGCCCACCTGTTCTAAAGCTTTTCACAGCAAAAGTACCATAAAGCAACAGTTCATCCTTTGACTTCCTGTTGCTCTCCATCCAAAGACCTCTAAAGCAGGGGTTTCCAACCTTTTTTAACAAGTGTGTACCCCCGCTTCTGTATTAAAGTTTCAAGTCATGTACCTTTTATATTTTTTTCTTGTTTTTAATGTTTCCAATTATGTGATATAAGGCAAGCTACGCTTATTAATAATGCATTTCATGTTAATTTACACATTCAATATACATATCAGTTATGCCACAACAGTTCCGGCTGGTAAGTCTGTTATGGAGGAAGGGGTAAGGAAAGGGATGTGAAGGAGGCAGATCGAGGTCCCCACAGTGAGGGGGGGGAGTGGGGTTGAGCCAGGAGAAGGTGCTGCACAGCCGGGACAGCGTGGGACTGAGCCGTAAGCGGCTCATTCAGGGAGTGCAGGAGGCAGTTCCCACACAGGCAGCAAGCGGCTACAGCACAGGTCACCGGGCATGGGGCAGGCAAGGGGCTGTTTTTTCCATGCTCCGCACCAGCTTGTAACCTGCCCCCACAGCCAGCCTGAGACCTGCACTGGCTTCGGGCCCGCCTGTCAGGGCTACACACTCGCCTGTCACGGCTATGCGCAGCAGCGGTCCTCCTGCTTGCTGTGCCAGGTAGTGTTTGTTGCTGCTGCCCACCTGGAGCTCGCACACTGGGCAGCCCAGAGGTGGCGGTGGCAAACACTGCCCGGTGCAGCAAGCGGGGGGGCCACAGCTGCTGCTGCCACCACACAGCAATCCCAGTGGGCGAGCGCCAGTACAGGGCCCAGGCTGGCAGTGGGGGTGGGTTACAAGCTAGTGCTGAGCATTGGAAAAGCGGCCCCTCGCCCACCACACTGTGCTACAACCGCTTGCAGCCCACGTGGGGCTGCCTGTGACTGCTCAGAAGAGTCCCACACAGGCTGCAGGTGGCTGCAGCAAGGAGAGCCGCCCAGGAGGTGGGGGAGGGGCCACTTTTCCCCCGTACTCAACACCACCTCAATCCCTGCCACGGAGCAGGGGGTCAGGGATGCACGCTGCCCCCTGCTTGTACCACAAAGCTGGGGTCACTGGGAGTGAGTGGGTGTACGAGGCCCACACCAGTGTCCCAGGGCCAGCGCCAGCAGGGCTCAGGGCAGGGCAGCAGGAGTATAGGGGTCCCGGCCAGTAGGGAGCTCTATGAAGCGGGGCCAGCTCCCCCATCTTCCTGCTGGTGCAGCGCAACCCATCTCCACAGACCCCTGACAGCCTGTGCCCTGCTCTGGGCCCCACCAGTGCTGGCCCTGAGACACTGGTTCAAAGACATTGGGGCATTCATCCCAAGATGGTGACCGGGGGCAGGGCACCTGTCAAGGGGCAGGGCTACCCATGCAGCCCGCAACAGCCAGCCAAAACTGGGTAAGCGGCCCTCCGCCCGAAATAATTGCCCACCCTTGACCTAGAGAGAAGGGGCAGGACTAGCAGGTGTAACTGAGTTACCACTAGGGGACTAGTGAGCCAGGGCAGGCTTCTACCCCTCTCTATGGGCAGGGGTGCGAGAAATCCTGGGACACTGGAGGACTTCAACTGGGGAAGTACATCTTTGGGGAGTGCCCTCACCTTAAGGGAAAGGAGCTGCGCAGTGCAAGTCCAAGAGACTCCTGCCCTGGAGTGGCTGAACTTAGAATGCTCAAAATCACGTTAAGGTATCAAGGCACAGGCAATCCAGGGCAAACCATGTAACAAGGTCCAAATTAGCACTTTCCAGCATCCCAGAGCCTACCTGGGAGATCAGCCTGCAGCTGCAGCAGCAGCAGCTTTGTGCTTTAACTAAGCTAGAAGTTATGCTACCTCTGGGTTTGCCTGGAGATGTCCTCCCATCTCCGTCTGGGTGTTTTATTTTTAAATACCAGCAAGGAGCCGCTTGGTGCTGGGGACGGAGCAGGGCATGACATGTTCTGCACACAGGCCTGCCGGCGCCGGCCTGAGGCAGGGCAGGCGAAGGGGGGAATTTCGGGGGTGGAGGGAGCACGGAGCTA
>NW_017728918.1:71099328-71135583 GCF_001723895.1 Crocodylus porosus
GGCGGGGCGGGTCAGAAGCATATGTGAGGAAATGCGGAGGGGGTAGAGAACAAAGCCGCGGGGCGGACCCCTCGCTCACCTGCTTGGCCAGCAACCGGCTCAGTTCCGCGCAGCCCTTCTCGCTCCTGCGCGCCACCAGCTGCAGCGGCTCGGCCAGGCGCGCGCGCTCCATGCCGGCGCGGGCGCCGGTCGTGAGGCGCCGGGGAGGGGGGCGGGGCCGAACGATCCGCTGTTGAGCCGCCGCGGCCGCAACGCGACACGTGCGGGAGCAGCCGACGCGCAACTCGCGCGATTCCGCTTCCGGGAAACATCATCAGCCAGCGACAAGACAGCCGCTTTACCCAGCGGCGCCGCATGGGGGAGAACTACAGCTCCCGGCATGCCCGGCGCGGACGTACCGCCGGCGCCTACTGGGAGGAGTGCGCAGCATACTCGTAGGCGTAGTTCCGTACGCGCAGCACCCTCTCCCCCCACCATCGGTCGTTCGCCCCGCCCCAGCCATCCATCGGCGGTCTAGGCACAGGCACGTTTCGTGGCCAGCCGCCGGCCAGGCCTCGCGCACAGCGCGGGAGAGGGGGCGCCCGGCTGAGTGGGGGAGAGGAGGGAGGCACGAGGTGCAGCCGGGCGGGGGCTCGGAGTTGGTCGGGTGGGGGCGGGGCTGGCGCAGCCTCCGACTTTGGCGCCAACTGTTCATCCCCGGGGGCGGGAAGCGGTGACGTCACGACCGCGAACGTGCCCTGCGTCTCCGCCCATTGGTCGGCGCTGGGCAGGGTCCCGCCCCGCTCCCCCCGCCCCGACCTGGCCTGCGGCTCCGGCGGCGGTGACCGAGCGACGGCGGCGAGAGGCCGGTGAGGGGTGGGGCCGAGGCACCGACACCAAGCCTAGGAACCCCTTCCTCAGGGCCTCGCCTCCCCTCCCCCCCCGCTCCGCCGGTAACACAGCGGCCGAAACGAGCCTCGCTGCCCCGCGGGGGCTCGCAGGGGAGCGGGGGTGGCGGGGCCTTCACCGCAGCGGCCCCTGGGCGGGGACAGGGCGCCCGAGGTCCCGCCCGGGGGCGCCTGAAGGCTCGGTTCGTGGCGCAGCCTGAGCCACCTGCTCGCCTCTCCTCGCCTCTTCGTGCGGCGGGCACGTGGGCAGATCTCCCGCGAGGGGACGAGAGCGCATGGTGGTGAGACCTGCTGGACCCTTGGACAGGAGAAGGGTTGCACCCCCCAGTGCCATGGACAGATGAGAGAGCCTCAGCCTGTTCCGTTTGGAAACAGCAGCGCTGGAGGGGGATGCAATCAGGGTTTACTGCGAGCAAATACTAAGCAGAAAAGAAAGTCGATTGCGGTTTGCTGGTTGCTCTCTCACACTGCGACAACAGGGAGTCACAACAAGAAGCCTGTCAGCACTAAGGGCACCTGTAGACATGCGGGATGTCTGCTCTGGCGTTCTGTAGCTACAGTGCGTTGCAGCCAACTCAGTTAATAGAGTATGTTGCAGCACGCTGATTGGCAGCCTCCAGCGGCCCTGTGTTTCAAAGTGGCAGCAGGAGGCACTTTAAAGCTTGTTAAACAGGCACTGCTGCCGCCATTTTGAAGTGCAGGATGCTGAATACACAAGATGCTGCAGGCACTTTAGAGCGGCCCCGAGAGGTGCTCCAACTGAAGCACTGCCCGATACTCCCGAAGCATGTGTAAAGATGGCCTAAGTTTAAAGATAACAAAAAGAAGTTTCTTTCCACATTGCGTGTCATGAAAGTGTGGGTTGCTGCTACCAGCTGCTGTGGAAGCTGAGAGTTTATCCACTTTCAAAAAGGATTGGACAAATTCTTGGATGAAAGGCACCAGTAGCTGTTGGGCATGGGAGATGGGGACAAAGCCTCTAAATCAAAACTTCCTAGGTCTTATATACTGGAGGCTGTAAGTGAGAGAAGAACAGTGGAAGACAATCCAATTCACTCTCCCTTTCAGCACCCACTCACTCTCTGTTACTTTAACACAGGCCTATTTGTCACCTTGAGAGGCGCCATTTAGACATGGGATGCTGGGTAAGATGGACCTAGGGTCTAAGCCGGGAAATGGCAGGTCTTATACCTGTGTGTTATTGAACAAGGCAGTTGCTCTTGCCTGCGGTAATATCAAATCAGAGGAAATGTAATCCAGATTGGCAGCAGGGGATGGGGATGATTTAACTTAATTTTTTGAGAGTAGTGCTTTGGACGTTCTTGTCAGGCAATATTGCAATCTCAAGCAGACTATGTGTCAGCAGTTTATTCTTAGGAAGTTTACTTAGTAATGATAAATGGATTAAACAGTAGATTTTCTCACTTCAGAACTTTTGGGTTTTCCATGTAGCTGTGCCCTACTTCTGTGACAGTTGCATGCTTACTTTTCTGGGCCACAGGTCTCTTAATTTTTCAGCCTGGCACCAAGCCGCTTGCTGGCTGGTTTTATTAAAGACTAATGCTCCAAGTAAAAGCAAGTCAGGGTGCACCAACAGAGATTTTTGGGGCCAATACCGATAGCCAATTTTTAAGGAGGCATATTGGCCAATACTGATCCCATTTCCAATACGCAGCCCTGCAGCTTGAAGAGCAGCGTCTGGCTGGTAGGTCTTGTAGTGGAAGAGAAGGGGCGTGGGGAGGGCAGATTGAGGCCCCTGCAGTATGGGAGGGAGTGGGGCAGGCGCTGCCCAGTCAGGGTGGGATGTGGGACAGTCACAGCCCCTACAGGGTAGGGGAGGGGTGGATGACTCCCACCGCTGCATGCACCCCAGGAGGCATGGGGGATGTGTGACCCTGGATCTGTGCAGGGCAGGCTGCTGCTGCTGGGGTTGTATGGGGCTCTTCCCGGCAGGAGCTGGGCCAGGCTGCGCTGGGAGGGGGCTATTGGGTGGGGGGGGGCTGGAGCCACCCCAAAATTTGCTGTAGCCCCCCCAAGTCCTCTCTCCCAGCACTGCTGCTGCCTACCTTGAGAGCAGCCCAACCTAGCCCCTGGCAGGAAGAGTCCTGCACAGCCGCAGCCCCAGCCCACCCTGCCTCACGCAGATCTGGGAGCACATGCTGCCCCACCATGCCCTCCTGAGGTGCACACAGCAGTGGGAGCCACATCCCCCAGATGAGCCACAATTCCATCCCATGCCCCTCCCTGGCTGAGCAGTTCCTACCCCAGCCCTACTCCCTCACCCCAGGGGCCTTGACATAACCCCCACCCCTTCTCTCCCCCACCCCACACCTTCCACCACAACAGACTTACCAGCTGGGTGCAGCTCTCCATGCTGCTGGGCTCTGCTCCTCACCACCTATGCTGCACTGTGGCTCCGCACTTATATGGGGCGTTTATCAGCCACATCAGCCCAATTTTCAGTACAGTCAGTTTTCTTTATATTGGTGCTAATCCGATATCGGACCAATGTATCGACACACCTCTAAAGCAAGTGATGCTTCAAGATGCCTTTAGCTCATGATACTGTTTTGAAATTGTAACCTGTTTTGCTTTTCATGTTTTTTACACTTGCAGATGGAGAAGCCATAGGGAAACGGTATCATGGCAACAGATTACGATAATGGACTAGGACTACTTGATAACCTTTACGATGGTAAGACTTTCTATTGAATAGGTTGTTAACTTTATTTTCCAAGGAGGTAAACCATCTGTGTTACGTACACAGAAGGCAAGGCAGAGATGAACCTTGTGGGCTAACTCAATATGGTGCATCTCTGCCCTGTCCTCTGCCTGATTTAAAACTGTTACAAAGCTAATTCCCTCTGTTACATATTCAGTGAGAGTATGATGGTTAATAGTCAATTATGTTTCTAAAGGTCAGTTTAACTTAATTTGGGACAAAAAAATCATGTTTAATGATAATCCTACGTCTGTAGGCTGACTTCAGTATCGGCCAAAGTTAAGGTTGTTTTAGATGTCTTAAAACAGTGGCCACCAACCAGTCAATTGCAGAGCCTAGGAAAGTCGATCTGGGCCTGGAGGTGCTGAGCACATGCACGTGTCCACCCAGCCACCTCCGGCCAGCAGGTCAGTCTGTGGGGGAAGGAAGAGGCAGGGGCCAGATCAAGGCCCCCACAGTGAGGGAGGGAGCAGAGTACAGACAGGAGCAGGGGCTGAGGTGAGGGGCCCTGGCTGAGCCAGGTGGTGGGAGGATGGTAGCCTGCACGACTCAGGGCTGCCAGGGGCTCCTGTCAATGTATACACCCCAGTGGAGGCCCAGAGGACATGTGCTCCCTCTATCTGTGTGCGGGGTGAAGGCGGCTTCCACTGCACACAGGGCTTTTGCACCCCAAGCCCTGCTGCAGCTGCCCCAGGAGCAGCATGATGCCTTGCGCATCCTGCCACCAGGTGGAGGGGCGAAGCTCAGCCCAGCGGCAGAACACAGTGGTGTCAGGTTGCTCCCTGGGCAGCTGTAGTGTGGCTCAGGGTGCAGAGCCCAGCACAGTGGCAGCCGCCTCTGCCCTGTGCACAGATGGGTCATGTGGCCCCCCCCAAACATGGCTGCAGCAGTGGTGAGGGAAAGAGTGGGGCTGGGGATGGGACAGATGCTGCACAGCTGGGGCAGGCTGTGGGACAGCTGCAAGTGGCTTGTCCAGGGGCTGTGGGGAGGTGGGGGTACACAACCCGGGAGGGCTTTGGGGGTGTGTGCCTCCGGATTTACATGTGGAGCAAGATGGGCTTGGGGCTGGGGCGGTGCCAGGTTCTTCCTGGCAGGGGCTGGACCGGGCTGTGGTCAGGGCAGGTAGTAGTGCTGGGAGGGAGACTGGGGGCAGGGGGCTGCAGCCACCTGAAAATTCGCTGTAGCCCCCCCAGCTTCCCCTCCCAGTGCCACCACCCACTCCAGTGCAGCGTGGCCTGTTGGAAAGAGCCCAGCGAAGCCCTGGCCCCAGCATGCAGTGGCAGCCTGCCCTCACCTTGCATGCAGATCCTGGGCACATACCCCCCATGCCCTCCTGGGGTGCACACAGTGGCAGGAGCTGCCCCACTTCCCTTCCCCTGCACTGGGTGTCCCACGGATGAGCTGCTTGCAGCTCCCTCCCTCCTGCACCCCACCCTGGCTGTGCAGGGCCTGGCAGTGAGGGAGGAAACAGGGCACAGGCAGGAGCAGGGACTGGGGGGTGTGGGGCCCTGGCTAGGCCGGGTTGTGGGATAACCAGAGGCCTGGTGGGCATATGCCCCCCCAATTTGTGCACAGAGCAGAGGTGGGTGTTGCTGCGCTTTGCTCCCTGCTGCAGCTGCCCCACACCCCCTGCCTTCCCAGCAGCGGGACAGCATCGCACGGCTCTTGGGGCATTGGGGCTCAAAGCCCAGTACACAGCCACAGCCACCTCTGCTCCATGCACTGATCGGGGGGGGGGGGGGGCCCCCCAGGCCTCCGCTTGTCCCACTCGCCCCTGCTCCTGCCTGTGCCCTGCTCCCTCCTTCACTCACTGCTGGGGCTTCAATCTCCCTCCTGCCAGCCCTTTTCCCTCCCACCATCCATTCCCCCACAGACTTACCATTTTGAACTGAAGTCCAACCCAGGATCTACCATGCTCAGCCCCCACAAATAATTTTTTTCTCCCTCCCTAGAACTGCCCCCGCCCCCCCCTTCCTTCCCCACAGACTGACCTGCTGGAGTGGTCGCGCTCGATAGATCCTGTGTTGGACTTCAATTCAAAAGGTGATCTTGTACTTAAAAAGGTTGGAGACCACTGTCTTAAAAGTAGTCCAGACATGATTTCTGTAACCATAACTGAATGTCCTGGTTTTGTACTGCTTGATTTTGAGGATCATGGGAATGTTACAGCAATGTTTTACAATTTTAAATTAAAAATATACAGTGGATTGTAATTCTTCCTCAGTATAGAGAGTATTCTGAAAACTTTGGTGAACACATAAGTACTGCTTTACAGTAGCAATAACTACATGCTGTAGAATGAAAAGGTTTAGGAAAGGATAAGAAAAACACTCAGAGGCTTGAGTTGAAGTTTGAATGAAGAGATGTTGGAAAAGTTCAGTATTTTTAACTTTTGAGAGAAAATGAATAAAACTGTATGTTTGTTTATAATGTACTAGTCAACAATTGCATACATGAGATTTTTAACTGATGTATAGACTGCTTTCCTACATTTCTTATCTGTTTACTATAAAAAACTTAAAGTAGAAATTTTTTTATTTTTTTGTTGCATGATGCTGTAACACAAGCAGACTTTCTGCAAACTTTCAGAGTTTCCTATTCCAAAATGGTAGAATTTACCTTTTACTTGTAGGTAGGTAAATTGAATGTCATACAGCTTATTTCAGGACTTGTAGGGATTTGGAACCAAGGGCCTGTCTTTTCAGTATAGATACTAAAGTTCCTTTCTCATATAAATAGAAGCTTACCGCAGCATCCATCCAAAATGTTCCTGTCTTCCACTATTGTGAAGTCTCAACTTGTCATTCATCATCTCAGGAGCTGTAGTTTATTAACACTGTGTACACGGCTGTGAAACTCCTGGACATTAAAGATGCAAGAAAATATATGTTAGGTAGTGTCTATTATAATGTGAAATGCACACTTTAATGGAGAGAGAAGAGGTTGAAGCTTACAAAAATATAACATATTTATTTTGGTCTTCTCTTGCTTTATTTTAAGATTCTCCTTTTAGGGACGAAGATGAGAGTTCCGTGGATATTTATGATGGGTTGGACAATACTTCAGCTGTTCCTGGTAGGTTGACAGTCAAATGTGGTATAGCCCAGGAGGCTCCTTCCAGTTTTGGGGTCCTTTGCGTTCATTTTGGTGCATGTGATATTCTGTTATATGGGGATACTTGATGGCAGGGTAGATATTCTGACTGACTTCAGACAAATATAGCTAGCTAACTTTTGATACTTGAGAGGTCTGTTCTGCTGCTGCCTAGATCAGTTTTGAAACGTGTATTTAGTGTGTATTGTGACATAGTTGTGCTATATATATATTTGATGATGATCTCTTATTTTGAATTAAATATCCAGTTAGTTTTTTTTATGGTGGGAAAAAAAGGTAAGATTTCTTGAACTTGTAAAGCATACCACCAAAATAGATGTCTTTTAGTACTAGTCAGTTTTAACAGATTTGGTGCATGTGTGCTTTTCTTCAGATTTGTTTTACACATGGGCGACTGGTGCCACTTTCCCGCGACTGGTGGGGGGGTCAGTCACGCCAACCGGGGGAGGCGGGGGTGCCCCCATGGCCAATCACGTGGCAAAATGTACCGGCCAGTGGGTAGCCACACTGTTGAAAGTGGCTGCGTTGCTTCCAGGAGTGGCCGCGGTGTACATCCAGCATTTGCACTCCCCGGCCAGCACTTGAAGAGGGGGCACCGGTGTTCCTGCCTACCCATTGCTGAGTGGGGAGCATGGCCTGACAGGGTGCACCGGTGCTGTCAGTGGGTGCACGTGCAGCTGGTCACCGCTGGTTTTACGGTTGATTAAAATCAGTCTGTAAAAGTGTGGGTTTGACCATTGATATGTACAGTTATAAGAGTATAAAAGTTCTCTAAGTGGTTGATTGTAAACAGGACTTTAAAAAAAGAAGCACGTAGAAGTAATTAATGCACTGTGGACATCTTAGAAATCATTTATTTTTCAGTATAGCATAGGTCTCAGGATTTTTTTGTTTTATTTCCTTTTTAATGTTCAAAAATCCTCATCAGAGCAATCCTATAGGCAAATAAAATGGCATTTGCCTGACTGTCTGTATCATATGAATTGTTACTCTCTTTGTTTGATGGTGGCGTTAAATTACTTCGCTCAAGGATTGTGGGGTATCATTGTGTGAGTGTTGTTCTTACAAATAACAAGGTAATCTCTACCCTGACAACTCCTGATCTAGGTGTTTGAATAGTAAGTGAAAAGTGAACAAAAGAAACAAGTTGAGGGAGTGTATTGAGGTCTACACGATCTGTAATTCTGCATTTTAGTGCTTGTTCGTGTAGCAAAATGCAGTGCTGTGCAGCTACACCGCAAGGTAACTGCAAACATGCTAACTTGTGTACCAGTGTCTTTACAAATATGTGGCTATGCCATGCAGATACCTGACTTACTTTCATACATGATAATCTTACTTTCATGCACGATAATTCCAAAACCCAAAACAGTATAGTTGTATTAGTTTACTTCTGTATCTGGACTATTAAACCCAGCTTCTCAGCAGAGCTAAATTGGGCCAGGCACAATGATGTTGTAAATGTGGCTTATGCTGCTTCCAGTTCTATAACTAATGCATGCAGAGTCAGCTCAGGTATCACTCTTTAGCTCTGCGTTTCACCGTATGGATATAGCATTAGCAGGACTGAAGCAAATGAGTCAAGACTTAGGAGGAATCCTAAAACAACACAACTGGAATATTTACCAGTTATATTGTGAATTTCTCTTGTTTTAAAAAGTTCACCACCCAACTCTGTAATCAAACTGTTACCTTCTCCCTTTCTGACTGAGTGAGCACACTATCTCTATTTATAGGCGTGTATTTCCTGAATATCAGAGGCAAAGATTTCTTGGTTGCTGGGTCTCTGCCTGAGGAATTTTCTCCAGCTAGAAACAGTATAAAAACTGAAGCTGGTTACATGTTTTGTCAATTGCAAGATGAGCATCTTCTGACTTTCCATAAATTACTGACTCTGGATCTGGAAACTTCTAAAAATTTGCCCCTTTCTGTGCTTTTAATTATATTTACCTTTTGGTAAGAAGTATTTAATATTAGAAAATCCTGTAAATGCACCCAGATTCAGTTGGGGATAGGTTTTTCTATAAGTCTGTAAACCAAAACATTAACCACTAAACTTAGAACTAAATTTTCTTCCTTAACTTTTACCTCAGTGTTTTCAAATAAAACTAATATAGACATTGAAATTGAAGACCTAGAAGACTGTGAGTGATTGTGTTTAAATGTATGACATAAGACTTAAACTGCACCGGTGCTCTCAGTGGGTGCACGTGCACTTCTTACGCATTACTGCTGGTTTTACGGTTAGATACACCACTTAGATCACTTCTTCTTTTATACAAAGAGCATATCGTGTTTCAGATAATCCTATTCAACTGTCTTCACCAAACAAAAACTGTTTAAACTTGTTTGATGAGATCCTGATTGAAGAAGGAACTGCGAAGGAAGCATCTTATAATGATGTATGTATTGATTTGACTACTGTTAATTTTGGAAAGGGGAGAGGGGAAGGCAGGGAGAGTTGCATGCCCCGGAACTTGGAATGTCAAATTGTTATAAAATAGTGGCCAAACTACACTGAAAAGTATGAGAATTTTCAAGCAGACAGACCTACACTTTATCTTTATTGCTATGAGTATGTAAGGAAATTGGTCCCCTGCTTCAAATTTTAATACTACATTTTTCTGTTAAACTATGTAGTACTGAGATGAGACTGTCATTTAGCATTTTAGCTACTCTCCCAATTACATTATGAAGAAATTCTTTAACTGATTATGGAGGGAGAATCCTTCTATAATTGAGGTAATGATTAGTGTTTTGATATAAACCCAGTCTCAAAATTGTTGTTAGTTTTGCCAAACTTTAGACATTTCAGGTGGAGAACTTTGAAGTATAGGAAGAGAAGAAAACTTGGGCAGTTGTGTATATAAACATAAATCCAATAATTTTTTTTACCTGATGATATTCTGGTGTTGGGAAGAAACTTATTAACTGCTTCTGTAAGTATGTAGACTTTTCTCATACGAATCTTTTATCTGTTAACCCAGATTTTTTTTTGTATAATAATGGATTCGCTACAAATTGACTTCTTTATTTTACAGTTGCAGGCAGAGTATGGAAAATGTCAAGAACAGATTAAAGAGTTGATGAAGAAGTTTAAGGAAATACAGACACAGGTACTTTCTTAGGGGTCTGTTTGAGACTTGCTGATAAGAATTCAATTTTAACTACTTTGCAAACTTTGTTAAAATTTTTGTCAATAACTTACATAGGAAATTACTCTAAATCTGTACTATGTCACTTGTTAACCCATTGCCCCATGTTCTGGGCGCCACACTTCAAGAGGGATGTGGACAACATGGAGAGGGTCCAGAGGAGGGCCACTCACATGATCAAGGGGCAACAGAGCAGGCCCTGCAAGGAGAGGCTATGGGACCTGAACCTGTTCAGCCTCCACAAGAGAAGGCTGAGGGGCGATCTAGTGGCCAGTTACAAACTAGTCAGAGGGGACCAGCAGGCATTGGGGGAGTCCCTGTTCCCCTGAGCACTGCCGGGAGTGATCAGGAATAACGGTCACAAGCTGGCAGAGGGTAGATTCAGGCTAGATGTCAGGAGGTGCTACTTCACGGTCAGGGCGGTTAGGATCTGGAACCAACTTCCAAGAGAAGTGGTGCAGGCTCCTACCCTGGGGGTCTTTAAGAGGAGGTTAGATGAACACCTTGCTGGGGTCGTTTGACCCCAGTACTTTTTCCTGCCAAAGCAGGGGGTCGGACTCGATGATCTGCTCAGGTCCCTTCTGACCCTACGAACTATGAAACTATGACAAATCCACATACTAGATGAATATGCTTGTGTTTCTGAAGTTACATGCGATATACAGGTTTGTTTATTAGAAATCTATATTTAAAATGCAAGTATGTCAAACTGGCTGCTTCTGGAAAGCTGTACATCTCTCTTGATAATCTTTGCATTTTTAATTTTTAGTGTCATGATCTAAGAAGTCATTTAAGAGTAGTTGCTCATGAAGAAAGGATCTTAAAGCAGCAAGTAAAATCCAGATGCATTGTGGTGCTAAGCACTTAGATTCGGCTAATTCTAATGAGAGGTGAAGGTTTTTTTGATGCCTCAAAATTGGTTCCTACATCATTCATTTTCTCTTCTGCTGAACAGAATCTCATACTCACAACAGTAACTGTTCTGTCGTAAGCAATAACGCTATCCAGGAGAGGGTGACTATAATAAAATAGGAGTAAAATGAGAATATAATCTCTCAGCATTTTAATCATGTTTCATAGCACTCAAGAGGGCTAGGCAAATCACAAAAGACAAAGTTAGCTTTTTTGCTGCCAAGAGTTTACAAGTTAAATCTTACAGTTCATGTGACAGTGAAAATAAGCAGCCATGGAAGGGATAAAGCAAGAAAGGAAGATGGGGGTTAGGAATACAGCTGTATGGGTACTCAGTTTAAGACATGTTTCATTGTTAGCAACTGGTACATTAAAATAATTTTTAGAAGGAAGAGAAATTGGAGGGAAAATTTGACTTTTATAAGAAATATATCAACCAAGAGGCCATTTATTCTCTTTGACTTCTATGTAATTTTCAGTATGTTTTTAGTACGTTTTTATGTACTAATGTCTTTCTAATTGCTTTCTCATGTTGGCTTTACTCATGTACCTGGGTGAATATTTGTAAGGATAATTCTGTATCTTTTCTTTTCCTTCAAGTAGAACAGCATTCTACAAAATGAAAATCAGGCCCTTAAAAAGAATATTTCAGCACTTATCAAAACAGCCAGAGTGGAAATTAATCGCAAGGATGAGGAAATCAGTAATCTTCACCAAAGGTATCAGTAGACTAAGCTAATTTAAGACTTCCTTTTTGCCTGACCATAAGTTTACATCCATTACATGCTACGAGCATATTTTAAATTGGCAAGAGGAAAAATCGCACATTAGTATACATTTGCGTACTTAACTAATTTTAGTATATTAACACGAAATGCGTACATAACTCGTTGTCTTAAATGCCAGCTTGAAATCTTGAGGATTCTACTTAGCAGCTGACCAAGTGCTCATCCACATTTCTGAGCCATATTTTTTAACTTCCTGCATAATCTGGTCAGCCCTCATTTGTTTCAGTGCAATAAGTATTTCATCCATGTTTCAGCTTCAGAGTAGCATCATTTTCAGAATATAGTTTTATAAAATCCTGTGGATTTTTGCTAGTCTTTTAGCCAGGTATTAGAGAGCTCTATTTCTGTTGTTATTGGTAGGGAGCTCTGTGAATTTAGCAACTTGTCATACTCTGGTTGTCGAAGCTTGGGAAGTTAAAAGTATTGATGTATAGAATGGACAGCAGTTTGCTGTAACTTTTCTTGACTCTTGAGGTTGAGGCATTGGACTGGGACTTAGATCATATAAGTTAAACGCTTGTCTCCCTTGCTGACTTCCTGTGTGATACAGTGACTTAGTTTATTAGTTCTTCCATTAGAAAAAAAAAAGATAAAATGTTATTTACATCTCAAAATCTTGCAAGGAAAAAGCTCACTGACATAAGCAGATGATTGCAGTGCTGGAGGTGATTAGCACCTAGCCTATGCAGTAGTCTTTCTTCCCTAAAGAAGATTATTAGAAGCACTATGAATGAGGTGGAGAGTGGTTAAATTGTTTGTACAGGCAACTCCCGCTTAACACTCCTAATTAGTTCCTGAAAAACAATGTTATGTGAAATGGAAAGTATTTGACAACCCATGGTGGTGACCGCAAGTGTTTTTAATGACCCAAGATGGTGACTGCAAGCGTTATTTAAAAAAAACTGAGTAATATGTGGAATCTGGTATCAATTTAAAATGAGTGTTATAGCAAAATAATGCTAAGCAAAACAGTGTTAAGCAGGGGCTGCCTGTAATCCTAATTGCCATGAGGTACTGTCCTTCTGAATATACTTGAGTAGTATGCCATTTGATAAACAGAGGAAGGCAGGTCTTTGTTAGTTCTTTCACTTGGTTGCTATGACTGGTCAGCAGTTTTCTTCATAACTTTTGAGCTGAATATTTTAGCCCTCGATAATTTTCTTTTTTTTTATTCAAAAGTTTTCATTTCTTTTGAAAAATACTTTTAAACTCTGCTGCTATAAGTCCTAAAAGATAATAGCAACTTCCAGCTTTTACTGTTGCCTTTCAAGTCAACTATCAGAAACTCTAGGGGTATTCCCCCAGGCTCTCTGTGTTGCTAGTTGAGTCATAAACTGAAGGTCATAATTTAAAAATCATCTTTTGATCAATCATTAAAATTATGTTCTCATTTTAGGATGTTTTGTAAGGACTTTGTCCAGAGTTAATAGAGAAGGAGGTAGAGGCACTGCTGTAATTGTCTTGACAGTAACATTTTGGGCAAATATTTAATAAGAGCAGTTTAGTTTATACTGCAGCTGAAGTGTGTCCAGAGAAATCTCTTGGTTTTGCATATATTGCAAACTACTGTATATTTGGATGCCATGGTGATGAATTCAGGACGAGGGCATGACTAGAATTAAACTATTCTGAAATTCCTGTAACAACACAGTCTTAGCCCTATGACCAAAAATCTTTAGCAATGGCAGATCTGTGAAGGGAGGGTAATCATTTTTTAATCTTAAGAGAAATCTGTATAAGAATCACCATTTCATTTATTTATTACAAAATTATCACAGACTCTGATATTAAGCATACTGGCTGTGTGCATAGGGCACTTTACATAAATACTGAGTGAAAGCTAAATGGAGGATTCTTCATCTGTGATTTCCTACAAATTTCTTGGATACCGTCATGTTTGCATTGCATGTAAGCATCCATGTGATTTTTAATTGCTAGGCTACCTAACTTACATAGTCTTTAGCTCTTGGTGGAAATGCTATTCCCTTTGACATGTTTCTCTACTGTATTAAGACATGGCTTTTCTGCAGTTAAAAGACATCCCAGACATAAATACACAAAAAATTCTAGGCTTGATGCACCTGTAGGTGAATGGCTCAAATACTTTAGAGTCCCATCAGGCTGCTCTCACTTGGCCTGAAAAGAGATTGTATTTCAGTAGACTGGTGGCTCTCAATCTTTTTAAACTTGAGGTACCTCTTCGTAACTTTTGTGAATTGATATTACCCTATTTCAAACACTAACTTATTTATTATAATACTTCCCTCGTTTCAGAGGAATCAAGCGGGGGTAGCTGCAAGCACGGCCAAGCAGAGAATAGCCTGAGCCTGCACTTATCTGGTTGTCTCCTCACTTTGTGGCACCCTTCAAAGTATCTCACTGCACTACAGAGAGCCCCAGAAACCTGACTGAGTCACTGTAGCAGAGAGTTAGGTTTCATGTATAGTGGAAATAAACATTTTTATGTTCATATTTCTAACATAAAAATATGAAAAGTTAGAATTTTTACTTAACCTGAAATAATTTTTTACATAGACTTCTGTCTGACTTTGTCTCAGGCCAGGTTTTCACTCAAATAAAAATGAGGACAAAAATAAATGTCAGCACAAAGCAAAGGTTAGGCACACGTGAAAAGAATAAACATGAGAAACACTTGCAAAATAGTTCAAAATGAAAGCGAAACAAAAAAAAAATGGAAGGAGGTTTTAGGGAAATAGCTTCAGAAACCACAATAACTTTTTTCTAAAATTCAGTTTCCGTAAAAATATCACACCCTATGCTCTGGGAAAAGTATATAGCATATTTACTTGAATCTAAGATTAGGTGTCCCCCCCACATCAGCATTGTGGGGGGGAAGCCCCTCATCTTAAAGTTGCATACAAAGTAGAGGGGGCTGCAGGTGGCTGCCATGGTTTTGATTCAAGCCCTGAGCTCAGGTCAGGGCCAGAGTCAGACCCACAGCAGCCTCCTGCTGCCCCGTGCTTGCCCTCTGCAGCGTCTGGCTCTTGCCTCCTTCCCTTACTCTCAGGCTCAGACTGGATTCCCTCCCAGGCATGGAGAACATGGAAACTCTGTCCACTGCCAGGCCAATCAGCAGTGCTGATACAGCTGCATGGTTCGCAGGGTGAGACTGGAGCCTGAGTAGTGTCTGATAGTAAGGGAGGGATAAGGGAAGGGAAGAGACTGGGGAGTGGAAGGAAGGGGTGGAGACTGTGGGGAGGGAGAGGAAGAGGCTATGAGGAGCTGGATATAGGGGGTGCTGGAAGGCTGCAAGGGGAAGAAGTAAGGAGGTTGCAAAGGCAAGAGGGCTACCTGACTCCTCTCCCTCTTCCCCCTCAGCCACTGCTTTCCTTAGTATAGCAGTAGGGGATGAATTTAAGACCACCCTCCAATAATTTGATTCTATATCTGGAAAAATTATAATAACTTCACACATTTTCCATATATATATAATCTAATGGCAGGGGGAGATGTTAAATTCAGGGTATGAGACACTTTCTCTTTGAGAGGAATACACTTATTTTTCTTTTGGTTTCCTACAAATTTGTTCTTGACTTGGAAATAATGCTTTAATTCAGTTTCTAGTTAGACTTTCTGAAAATGGACATCCTGCCAGTAGGTCCATGTTACTGTCGGAGCCCTTTTATAGGTGCCCTTTAGAATTAGTTGCAAGAGGTTAAGAAACTTGGCTTTATTTTCAGCCATGCCGTTTTCGTGGAGTGCCACATATTGGTTGTGGTACAAAAGTATGTGTCTTTAGCTAGGTATTTTAACTGTGACCTTTTTAACAAGTGCGGTCTGCATAGGCTGTACATTTGTTTTTCTGTTGATGACTTTGCAGCCATAGCACACATGACCTAGATAAGGCTCAGTTATTGTAATTTACTACGTGATTTTCATTACTTGCCACATGTTCCAAATATAATAGCTCAATAGTGCTCAACATTTTTCTCTGGTGGGCTGGATTCTGATGATGGTCCTAATCTGGCGTCCTAGCCAGGGCAGTTAGCACTATCTGGCCACATAGAGGGGGGCACAGGGCATCTTAGCCACAACCCAGCCCACTGTGGGTGTGGCCTGGCCCTCCAATCCAGATATGACCAGTAGTCCGGGTCTTGGGGTTTGGGAATTTTGTGTGGGGATGGCCACTACTTCCCCACTGCCAAATTTCATGCCCCATGGGCCAGATGTGATGGCTTCATTGGCTGCATTTGACCTATGGGCCAAAGATTGAACACTTCTGCAATTGCATACTTATTTGTTGCTGTAACCAAGTGTGATCATAATACACCTCTGCTATGTGCAGAATAATATATTTGCTGAGTTCTCTCTGACATTTTACTTTTAGTTGCTTATGTACATCTTAGGGCTAAATGTATTTGATACAGCCTCTCTTGTCTGGCCCTGGTGCTTATAACTTTTCATTGCTTGGCAATGAAATGGTCATTTCAAATAACAAAACTGAAACTTAGAACAGATGGGAGATTTCACCACAAAATCTGTTTTTGTAGGGACAAGTCGATTGACTATGTCCTTTTCTTTTAAATTTCTAGACATTCATTTAGTAAAAAGTATATTTTTAAATATAAGTTTTAGCCAAACCATCCTTCAGACTGAGCATTCACAAAGTGCATCAAAGGTGTGAGTTGTGAATTATGAAAGATCAAGGAACTTAGGGTATTAACCTTCATTTTTTATTCTGCAAAACAAATGTTATAATACAGGAATCTTTTCCAGAAACATTAAGCTTTGTTATCCTGTAATTATTAATATTAAACAAATATTTAAGAACAAACCAGGGTTTCATTTAACTTTTTGCTTTAGTTAAATTTAAATAATATTTAAAACTAATATATCTTTCTGTTCACAAACAGGCTTTCAGAATTTCCAAATCATCGAAGTAACTACACTAGAACATACCTTCCAGGATCTACTAATGGAAGGTGCTCAGACACGTATAAATCAAAAGATTCTAATTTCAGAGCTGCTTCAGTTGATAATACAAGGTCAGATCATAAACTGAAAAATGACTGTTCTAAAGATGCACATCACAATTATTCACCTCACAATTCAGAGAATGAAAAACTATATTCGGAAAAAAGAACTACACCATATTTACTCAGATATCCTTCAGATGAACATTGCAGTGATGGTGCCCGTACGCATCCCCCAAACTCTGAACACTGTTCTGACAAGGATAGTACGTGGGGAAGAAAGGAAGTGAAAAATGGTGAACAGTATAGCAGGGGAAATGACAACAGATACAAAAGAGATGCATACCAGAACACTAGTAATGGTACAGATAGTGAACAAGGGAATGCAGAGTCTCAAAGGAAGTTGCAAATGCTTTCAGAAAAATCCGATAAAAATGAGCTGCAGCAAGAAAGTAAGAGCACAAAGCTCAAATCTAGTCCAGCCACAGAAAACCGAACAGATAGGTATACTACTTCTTGGGAGAAACAAGCCACCCCTAAGGAGAGATCTCAAACAAGAGTTGAATCTCATGGTGATATAAGAAGTGAAAGGTCCCAAAATATGAATAGAAAGGACCTTAAAACATATGATAAAGATGAAAAAAACTTTGGACAGAAAAGTAAGTCAGCTGAAAAGCAAAAAGAACCACCAAGGAAGTTTGCTCGAGGCAATAGTCCACACTCAAGGAGTGAAACTTCAAGGAGCTCGCACAAATCAAGTAAATGCCACACGGAAGACTGTAAAAGAGGAAGGGAGACAGATTGCAAAAGAGAGAGGGGAGCAAGTGATCATAATTCTCGAGAAGGAAGATCCCCACTTTCTACTTCCAGCAGCAGAGAACACAAATACTCACACTCTAAGGAAAGTAGCTGGAGACATGAATGGGAAACGCATTCAAAATCTGAGAGACATCGTACTGAAGAGAGAAGAAAAAGGGAGAAAGAAAGTCAGGAAGAAAGCAGACATTCTAGAAGTGAAAGAAAAGTAACAAAAGAGGTTTCACATGAGCCTTTAAAAGAATACAAGAAAGCTACAGATGCTACAAGACATGAGAGAAACAAATTGCCTAGACCAGAAGAAATGTCCAAAGTTGCAGATGGCTTAAAAGAGCAAATAGATGCAAGTAAAGAGAATCAGATTGAAAGAAAAAACAAAGACCTAAAGCTGAGTTTTATGGAAAAGCTCAACTTAACTCTTTCTCCTGCTAAAAAACAGTGTCTCTGTCAAACAGATGCACTTGAAACAGATTCCAAAAAGGTCAGCGATGAATGTAGTAGAGAGACACCAGTACGAGCAGAAAATCCTGTATTTGTCCAGTCTAGTAGTATTGATTCAACAGAGCAGACCAAGTCATCATTACAGGCTCCAGACAATATAGTTCTAACAAATTTGGAACCAGTGGCACCTGTTTCTGAGTTCAGAGAGAAAATTGAAATTGAGGCTTTAACAGAAACCCTGGAAGTGGCAGAATCTGAGGCTTTGGCAGAAACTCTGGAGGGGATTGAGTCTGAATTACCTGTTGGTGATACAGTGACCTTGCCTGAGTCTGGAATAAAGATGGAGGAGACGGATGAAATGGGCACAGCTCCTGATTTAGAGATCTGTGTAGATCAAAATCGACCTGAGAAAATTCCTTTGGATGAGTTGGAGACC
Source organism: Crocodylus porosus (assembly GCF_001723895.1). Taxonomy (NCBI): domain Eukaryota; kingdom Metazoa; phylum Chordata; order Crocodylia; family Crocodylidae; genus Crocodylus; species Crocodylus porosus. Next base: position 71,117,534 of record NW_017728918.1, read on the forward strand.
ATAACCTCTGATAATATGGAGACTCTCAGTGTTGCAGAGAATAGAGAAATGAAATCAGACTCATTAATGGAGGTCATGAATGTGAGTGAACATTTGTCTGGTGAAAGTTTTGTGTGTCCTGCTGAGGAAGACGGCATTTCAAAATCTGTACAGTACAAGAATGATATAAATAAATCTGAGCCATTTGACGGTGATGTTCCAGTAATTGACCAAAATATTTGTAACCTGGACCCAAATTTATCTGAAACAGATATAGGTGTAATTGCATCTTCTGTTGGTGAGGAGATGGATTCTAAAATTCAAGAAAGAGAAATCAATCCAGTTTCTGCTGAAGATGAGAGTTCAATACTGAGCATTGATCTCAATCACCTGAGGTATATTCCAAAGGCAATCAGCCCACTGAGCAGTCCTATGCGACCCTTGGCTAAAGCACTTAAGATGGAAAGTCCTTGCAAAGGACTTGTGAAAAGCTGTAATAAAGGTATTCATATCTATTTTTGTCTAAGTTTTTTGCTTGAATATCTAAAATAATGCATTAATGGAAAGTATAATTAAGCTTTTCTTAGATTTAAATCCTGAGAATATATTTCTTTTTGAGCTGTCACAGGCTTTTTCCTTTCCATCTGTCCCCTTTGCATGTGTACTTCATACTGGAGTCTTTGCAAAACGAAACACCTGTAGCCAATTAGACATTAATGCTTATGAGTCTAGACTCGTGTGGAACTAGAATCTTATTTGAAAGAAACTGATACATAAAAATTGATGTTATGTTTTGGTGATCATCTTAACTTTGATTCTACAAGGTACGTGTGCAGGTTCTTCATTATATAACAAAGTGCGTGTGTGTGTTTCTTTGCATGTATTTTAATTAATATTTTTAAACAAAGATTTAAACTATTTTAAATGAAGAATGAAAGCAAATTAAATTATGGAATTCTTACTAGTAAATCTATGACACATTTTAGATTTCTGTGGCTTTTTATGTTCCAAGATCTTATTGCTCTCTAAGTATCTGTGAAGTAGGCCTCCCAAAAGCCAAGTATGTAGGGCATAAATAGTAAGTAATACCTAGAGCTAGTTGAAAGTTTTTTTTCTATTGAACTCTTCTTCAGCAGGAAACTTGTTTTGATCAAATGAAAAGTCAGCAAAAAACAATTTGTATTGATTTTAGTTGTTTTTGCTGCTGTTATTGAAAAATGAAGTGGTTACAAACCAAAATATTTAGATCCAAACCAGAAATGTTTTCAATTTCAATGCAATTCTGGTGCTTTATGCTGCCATTTCCTTATGAATCAGACTGCAGTTTGACATCATCTCATAAAACACTGTGACCATGCAGCTGCTATAATATGTTCCCCCTTCAGAAGAAGAGATCGGCCCATCATGGGAAGTGTTCAACAAGGAAGTTTTGCCTAGAGAACAGAGTAGAAGCCTGGCATGGTGGCATTTCAGAATCTGACTGTTTTGGAATTTGACTGATATATTTCTGTTTTTCATTTTTGCCTAACAACTTTTCAAAGGTAGGGACCATTTTCTGACTAGCTTCAGTAGTATCTGTTTTAAATTTGGGAAACTGGGACAAAGCACTGAAGACCAGGTTTTAAAATGTATTTAGTTGCCTAAAATATAAATAAGTGCTTAAAGGAGCTTTCACAAGTGCCTGTTTAAAATTTTAAGTGTCAAAATACATTTAAATCTATAGTCCTAAGTGATTAGTCTACAAGGAAAGCCGAAACTAGAACTTTGATCTCATGGGAGTGTATAGACATGCTGTGGGAGGCAGGGGGGTGCTTTAATTAGAACAGCTCTGAGAGCCGCTGTAATTAAAGTGCCCAGAGCATCACATGTATCAGTGTCCTTGCACTGAAAAATGGTGGTAGGGGCGCTTTAACTAAAGCTTGTTGAATGAGCTTCAGTTAAAGTGCCCCGTCACCATTTTCCAGCATGGGGACACTGATACATGTGACGCTGGAGTGCGGTAATTACCATGCTCCAGCCCACTCAGTTAATTGAGTGTGCTCAGACGTGTTATAATTACAATGCATTGTAGCAGCCTCTCTGCACATGTGTAGGCTCTCCTAACTTGCAGAGGTGTAAGCTAGATGAAAAGGCCATTCTTTCTATTAAATAAATCAATTTGAATGTACATTTGTATACCATCTCAGTGGTGGCAGAGAACAAAAGGAGCAATGGTCTCAAGTTGCAGCATAGGAAGTTTAGATTAGATATTGGGAAAAACTTTCTCACTAGGAGGGTATTTAAAGCACTGGAGCGGACTACCCAGAGAGGTTGTGAAATCTCCATCTTTGGAGGTTTTAAAGACCTGGCTAGACAAAGCCTTGGCTAGGATGATATAGTTGGAGATGGTCCTACTTTGTGCAGGGTGTTGGATTAGGTGACCTCCTGAGGTCCCTTCCAACCCTAATTTTCTATGATGCTAAGTTAATAAATATGTTTTATAAATATGAGTTAGGATTAAAGGGAAGGAGAATTTTGTTCACTAATCATAAAGCATTGGGGTACATAATTAGCTGAATAGGAGCCAGCAATGTGCCCTTGTCACCGAGAAGGCTAATGACATCCTGGGCTGCATTGGTACGAGTGTTGACAGCAGATTGAAGGAAATGATTCTTCCCCTGTATTCAGCACTGGGGAGGCCATATCTGGAGTCCCGTGTCCAGTTTTGGGCCCCCCACTACAGAAAGGAATTGGACACTTTGGAGAGAGTCCAGCAGAGAGCAGTAAAAATGGTTGTGGGGCTGGGGTACATGACTTGTAAGGAGAGGCTGAGGGCACTGAGCTCATTTAGTCTGGAGAAGAGAAGACTGAGGGGGATTTAATAGCAGCCTTGAACTCCCTGCAGGGGGGTTGCAAAGAGGATGGTGCTGGACTGTTCTCAGTTGTGGCAGACAACAGAGCAAGGAGCAATGGGCTCAAGTTGCAGCAAGGGAAGCTGAGGTTGGATATTAGGAAGAACTTTCTTACAAGGAGGGTATTCAAGTGCTGGAACAGGTAACCTAGAGAGGTGGTGAAACTGAAATAAAAACTCTTTTAACACAGATATAAGGGGGAATAGGAACACAGGTACAATAACAATGTAAGGGTGTGGAAATAGTAGGTAATCCCATGTCTGAATTTCCTGGTTTATGGATTTGTTTTAACTTCAGCTTTCTGTTAGTATTCTATTGGAATGTTTAGTTTGTTCCTTGAAGAGAGAGTTCTAGCCCCATTTCATGTGTATGACAACATTTTTTATAATCACATGCTTTCTGCAAAGGTCAATGTGACCATGTCCTTATGGAACTCTGTTTCTCAGACTTGAGGACTAGTTCCATTTTTTTTTCTTTTACAGCAATATCCAGATATGCAGAGTGTTTAACATAATTAATTAATCAAATAGTATCTACTACTTATTGTTTTCCACATTGAGGTGCTACTATTTTTATACTGGGGTTGCTGTTGCCTCTTTTTTTGTAACATGGCATTAAATTGAGTATAAACGGGGTAAAAATAAAGAAAGGGAAAGTCTAAAGAGGTATAGGTTCTTTTGATTTTGTTAAGAGAGATGTAACACAATTTTTAATTTAGTCTATAACAAAATCTTTTATCCCTCTCACCTCCCCTGTTCCTGTAAATCAAGCAACTAAGCTAAAGGTCTTTCAAAATTAATAGAAGTTCCATTTAAAGGTATTTATATGGAGTCCTCTTTTTTTCTTAAGCTATTAGCTCCTGAGCTACAAATTTACAGCCATCTTCATGGTATGGCATGATGGAATTTAATCTCTTATTTGGTAGATTTGTGCACTTTTAAAGCCAAAAGGAAACACTAGATCACATCTGGCAGTTCTACAGTAGATAACAGAATGCAAAAGTAAATAACTGGTTTATGCTGCATGTTTTGACCTTTTGGTTAAAACTCTTAAGGAAAAGAAAATGCGATTTTTATACAGCTCTGATTTAATCTATGATAGTTGTAGTTAATATAAAAAATGCAATCTTGTACAGTGTAATCATAATAAATAACTACATGGAGAAAAGTCCAAAATAATAGGAATTACTGAGTTTCATTAAGAAACAATATGGTTCTTTGCAGACCACATTTTCAGTTAATGAAATCTCTGTAAGCAGTTGCTGTTAGTTTGTAAGCTTAAAGCCTAATGTCAGTTGTAATGCTTTATCTGTAAACTACTTTCTGAAGGATATTGTCTATTAACTGTCACATTTCAAGATAAACCATACTGAGCAGAGCTGATCATTCTAAACAGACTATTCTAAACTGCTACCTTCTGTTGTAAGTGAACACTTAAATAACTGAATCTTCTGCCTTTCTTCAAAATATCTGCCTTCTGTGTGTCTCTGGGTTGTTAACACACTATCTTCTCTTTATAGATTTAATTGTTGAAAATGCAGTTGTCTGTCCCTCAAAGAACCTGTCAAATGAGGTGAACAAAGAAAATCAAAAGCCAGTTTCTACATCTGATGAACACTTGGAGATGAAGTCCCAGCTGAGCACATCCTCCGATGAACTAGAAGAAGGGGAAATTGTAAGTGAGGATGAAAAATCTACACCAGCTAGAAACTGCGAAAATAGGAAGAAATCAAGAGCAAGAGCTTCTCCTGAAACACATAATTTGACCAGCAGTCCATGTAACCAAATGAATAAAACTGCATGTTGTAATGAAGATAATGGAAAATTAGTTTCTGAAAAAGACAGCTTTAAAAAAAGTAGGGAAAAATATAAAATCAGGACCAAATCCTCAAAGGAAATGAAAAAAAATAAAACCGTGAGCATTACATGCCTTGAGAAAATAGTTCAAGTTATTGCTGAACCCTCTACAGTACAAGAAATTATGCAGATGTTGCGAGCTATACGAAAACAGATAAGGAAAAATTATATGAAGTTCAAGATACATTTCCCAGTTCAGCACTTTCACAGAATTATAGAATCAGCCATTTTGAATTTTACATCATTGATAAAGTACCTGAACTTTTCCAAGATGTCAAAATTAGGCGATACTTTAAAACTGAATCTGTGTGACACTATAGAATCCAAACTTAAGCAAGTTAAAAAGAATGCAACAGTAGATCGCCTCTTTGAACAAAACCTGTCAGATATGAAAAAGCAGTTGTGGAAATTTGTGGATGAACAACTTGATTACTTATTTGAAAAGATAAGGCGGATTATAGTAAAGCTTTGTGATGCAGTAAGTGTAGGAAGTGAAAGTGATGAAGGAAAGCTTGAAATAGTAACTAAACAAAAACATAAAATATGTTATAAAGTGGATTTACAGAAGTCCAAGAAAAAGGTCCTAAAAGTCAGATCTCAAAAGCCTGAAGGCTATGTCCTTTCTAAACGAAGTTATCAATCATCTAAGTCTCACGATGACAAAAATACAGTAGATGCACCAAAAAGTGCAGTTACAAAATATTTTAATGCCATTGATAATACAAGGATCTCCCAAACCAAAGTGCAGCTTCCGAAGGAAAATGGCTTACAAGGTACTCTAACTCCATTCAAAGGCACAATATTTGAAAAGGAAGGCTTACAGATAGCCAGAGATGCTAACAAGTCTGATTTTAGTTTTGAACTTCTCACAGAACAACAGACATCTAGCCTTACGTTTAATCTGGTCAGTGATGCTCAAATGGGTGAGATATTCAAAAGTCTGTTGCAAGGCTCTGATCTTTTGGAAAAAAACATTAGCAATATTGATAGAAATCAATGGGAGCTTCGGACACCAGAGAAACGGATTCTAGAAAGTCATAAATACAGAAATAATCCTGTTCCTGTTATAGAAGAAGTGCTTCCAAAGGAGGTCTGTATGGAACCTCGACCTGTAGAAGACATTAGTTGGCCTGTGGTTTCACCTGTAAGAGTCTCATCTTTATCATCTAGACTTCATATCCCAGTTGATCCAGATATTCTGGATGAAAGCTGTATGTTTGAGGTTCCCACAAATGCAACTTCAGGCAAAGATGAGGAATGCAATTTACAAAAGAATAAGTCGGTTGTTTCCTCTATCCTCCTTGAAGATCTAGCAGTTTCTTTAACTATTCCATCACCTTTGAAATCAGATGCTCACCTTAGCTTTCTGAAACCTGAAAATGTATCCAACTCTACTCCTGAAGGAGTTCTTAGTGCACATTATAGTGAAGATGCTCTTCTTGAGGAGGAAGATGCCACTGAACAAGACATTCATTTGGCTTTAGAATCTGATAACTCAAGTAGTAGATCAAGTTGTTCTTCTTCATGGACAGGTCGGCCTGCTGCTCCTGGCTTTCACTGTCACCCCAGCCTGCCAATGCAAGCAGTAATAATGGAGAAATCCAATGATCATTTCATTGTTAAGATAAGGCGTGCAGTGCCGTCTACATCGCAAATCCTTGAACAGACTACTAGAACAGAGGAGTCTCCAGCAACCGTAACAAAGAATGGAAAGGAACTAATTGAATCTGCCAAAATGAAAATGGATCATCAGAGTATCATACGTGCAACTGTCAAGGAAACAGTAGCGCCTAGGATACGTCTGAATAACACCGATGAGCTGCATAATGTCAACATTGGACAAGAACAGAGTCCTGCTTTGCTTGAGCCTTTTAAGAAGCCACGTAATGCTATTGGAAAAGAAGAAATTCCTGACTTACTTAAATCCGTTAGTGAGCCATCAAACAAAAATAGCTGTAGAAATGAAAATGTAAGTGAAGACAGCAAGCTGCCTCAGCTTGATGAATTGAAAGTGCTTGAAAGCACAAGTGAAATAACTATTAGATCAGAAGCTGGTCTTCCCTTGGAAGGTGGTGTTGATACACATGTGTGCTTGACAGAAGATACTGGCAATGAAAATGAATCAAATTCATGTAATCTTTCTCTGGAATCCACTTTAAATCATAAAAATCCAGAAACTCATGCAAGAAGCTCAAGTCTAGGTGATAAAGAACATTCAGAGTGCAATATTAATACATGCATAGATTTAACAGAAGACCTTTCCAGTGAGACCATAGCAAACAAGTGCAATCCTGAAATAAAATCCACTTCAGAGGTCAATGAGTTGGGATATTACACGAGCCTTAATGATAAAGCTAGCAAAAAAAGGAAGAGGGAGTCTTTAGCAGACAGTTCCAACTCAAAGAGACAAAGAAAAGAAACCGAATCTTCCAGTGAAGGAAATGATAAAAATAGTATGATCTCTGGAGAGAGAGATTTACCTCCCAAGACACCTACTAGTACAAAGAATGAATTGCCACAGAACAAAGATCCTACGGTTTCCAATTCACTTTCTTCCACATCATCACTTGGTCTATATGCCAAAAACATCATTAAAAAGAAGGGAGAAGTTGTAGTTTCTTGGACAAGGTAAGAAAATCAACAGGGTGGTGTATTTTTTTTTCTATAAGGAGGAAGTGTGGAAGTTTTGAAGAATGGGTTTAAAAGTCAATTTATTTAGTAGGAAACAGGAATTTCCTGTTTCTGTAGAATTAATATAGCACAGGTAGCAAGTGTAAGCTATTACTTCCTATGTTACTATAGGTTGAGGCTACATTAACCTTGCTTAGGAAAAGCTCTTTAGGTTAGGAGAGTATTGTGATCTCCGAACCCTTTTAGTCCATAATCTCTTATTCTGAAATTGACAAGTAAAGATGCCAGTAGATTATTTGTTTTTGTTTTTTTTCCCCTTCTCAGATGTATGTTTAGTGGCAATTGGTCTAAATCCATAAATAATTTCATGTAATACACTGAGCAGCCATTGGAAGGTAAAGATTTTCAGTGATTTACTTGTATTAGGATCAGTCTAATAGTCTAATGGATAACAGTTCTATATCCAGTAACCAATTTCCTGACTTACCTTACCTTGACATTAAGACCTATTTTTAAAAAACTGTTTGGAGTTAACAGGCTCAAGAGTCAAGAATTTTTTGTGTTATTTTTTATTGGGCTAACTCCATTGTTGGGACAAGTTAGACAAGGTTTCAGGCGTCAGGGCGACCAAAGGAAGGACACTTCATGCCCCCAAATTTGTCCATTGTCTCTCCACATTATGTAGTTGGTCTGGTAAAAGATGTGTTGTGAAAAATCCTTGCCTCTAAGATGCTTCCTGGACCTTCCTGGCTGCAGGAACGCTCCAGCCCGTGTTAATAGACTCCCTTAAACTTTTCTAAATCTGTTTTATTTCCATTTAAATTTTAAACTGGTTCTTCAGAAATCTTATCCGTACACTTGCAGGAACAGGTTTTAAAAAACATATATTGAAATAAGTATACACGTCAAAGATTTAAGAACTTCTCATTTACAAAATATAGTCTAATTCAGAAGCCTGAACCTTTTTCCCCTTTTGAACTAACTCATAAGAGTATGAAATGTTTCTTTGGCTATCTTGTCAATCGTATGAATCCGTTTTGCAAAATGTGAGCTCTTGTGTACTTTCTGAATAATTAAAAATTGGACAGTTATTTTGGTATTTGTAGTATTGTATTCAAGGTCTTCCCAAACAATCGACTTTTCAGAACTACTTTGAAAAAATGGGAAATCCATCTTGTGTTTCAAAAAAGCCAGAGGGAAGAGGTGATATTGATTGCAGTGGCATGAATGATTATATAGCTTATCATTTGAACACTTATTTGCTGATGAGAGTCCTAGGTTTCAATTCTTGCTTCAGTGGTTAAACAGTTACCTTTTTAAAACAGTAAAATGGTTATTGGGAGTAGTAACTAGTACATAGGTCTCAGCTTCCCCAGGTGATTGCTGTAATTGCTACAGTATGGAATTATGCTTGCTGTTATGCACATGTTCATAATCATTCACGCAAATTCTCTGTATACGTGTTTCCATTCTGGTGAATTTTTAATTATTTTGTACTAAGTGGAAATACTTCAGTGGAAGATTGAACTGCTTCAACCCAAAACTTGTAGTATGACATTAAGGATATTCTCATGGGCAGCAGAAGATAATGTGTTTGATCCTTCTAAGATATAGCAGGAAATAGTACCTAGGTCTCCTATACTTGGATAAAGGCAGGGTGGGGTTGGGAACTGAGGAGTAGGCTGTTCAGTTCAATCTGAGACCTGCTCAAAGGATACCTACCAGATTAAGGCTTAAAGGCAAGATTAGTGAAGAAGTGAGCTTCCTGATGGGACTAACGTGAGCTGAGTGCGGAGCTGCTTAGCACTGTTAAAACAGGTATTTCTGAATATGTTGAAAAGATGACGTTTAAGTGTCTGAGCAACTTTACTAGCAAAAAACTGATGTGTTTAGGAATTTGTCACCTCCAGGATTAGGCAGCAACTGGGCAAGAGAGTTTTGAAGATTATGATTTTTTTTTTTTTAATTTGGGCACCTACATCTCAACTGTCACCCACTTTCAGACGGAAGTCTTTATAAGGATCTGTCCCTTAGTTTTGAGGTGGCTTAACTTCAGTGTATTATCCTATTATCCCATTAAAGGCAGAGAGTGAGAGCTGGTTACTTGGTACATGCCTGCCATAGCATCACTGCCTTGCCTCAGTAAAAGGGAGAGCCACTGTTGTGAGCTGTCTTTGGAAATAATGTGACTTTTTATGCAGGTGTTGGAAGTCATTTTATCTCATTTTTTAATTGCAGAAATGATGACCGAGAAATTCTACTGGAGTGTCAGAAAAAAGGACCATCAGGAAAAACATTTGCTTCCATAGCTGCTAGGTTGAACAAAAGCCCCAATCAGGTATGTAACTAATTTTTATTCTTCTTCTATGAGAAACCATATATGTCTCTGTTTCTAGTTGCCCAGGAGTACTGACATAAGCACTAAATGTCAGGGGTGTGAGTTCCTGCTAATGAGGAATTATTTTTGTCACATGCATTTTGATGGGGTTTGGAAGAGGAATCTCTCAACCCCTGCTTCTGGTGCTGAGTCAGCAGTAAGAGAAAACAGGGCAACTTGAGGCTATAACAGGAAAGTTTTACATCTTTTTTGTCAGGTTAAAAATGTACGTAATCGTAAAGAGAGTAAAAAGGTGATTTCAAAGTTTAACTGAAAAATATTTTTCATGAACAGTTTTTTTTCTTCTGTTCTCTGAAATTCTTGGAGTAAAGCTGATTTGAAAGGTCATGGTTTAAGTGCTGCACTTCTAGGAATATATATATACATTTTTTTTCCTCTCAGATGCAGGCTGGACTGAGACAGAATGCCCATTCCTCTCCATAACAAGTCTGCCTGCCTTTAGAACATTGTAGCCAGTTGTACAGAATCCACATTCAGGTTACCTTCACCACAGGCATCTTCTAGAGTTAAAAATGGTCAGTGCCATGACACTTACACAACTTCTTAAGCTTCCTGGGGAGTAAGCAATATTAAGTTATTGACAAACAAGTAAACAGATTGCAGCACATTAAAATTAATAGGGCTTACCAGAGGTCTCTTGCTCTGAAGGAAGGGCTTGTGTGCCTGCACTTTTATCATTGAAGTCCTAGTGACATAATTGTAGTCTAAACCTACCTCCTGTCCCACAAGTGAGACATGGGGTATCAAAACAAAAAAAAATGGGTGCAGCACAGTTCTCCAGTCCCATCCTATGGATTTGATTGTTGTCTGGACAGGTCAAAGCCATGGTTCCATCTTTTCCCTTCTCTTGACCTCAACTCTGATTTTCTTCTATGAGTGAGCCACTTTGTAGTGGCGCTTGTACTCAATTTTGGCAGGAGCTTGCACAGGCTGTTTCCTAAGTAAGTGGGGCATGATCTCCACTTACTTAATTGATCACAAGCTAGTCCTGCATTTGTAAAGGTTTTAATGTTGGGGGTACATATAGAAGATAGAGTAGCTGTTTTGTCCCTTTATTTTTTCTCAAGATTGCTATCACTCTTGACTTTAGCAAGTTGTCTTTCATCACAGCTTTTTATGTAATAGCATATATATCTAGCATCTCTAGGATTTCCTCCTGGTCCTGGTATTTGAGCTACCCAGGTCTTTTTCTTTTAATTTCACATACAGACAGTGTTATAATATTACACAAACACATAGTCCCTCGATAATAGGGTCTCTCAAAAAACCCAACACAACACAAAGCCTTTTTTTTTTAAATGGGAAATACTGCATCATCAAGGAATTTATCATGATTATTGACACAAAGTTCTACTAAGTTTATAGGCTATGTCAGTAGGATGTGATCTTGTCTGGGGTGCTCCCATACAACCAGAAAACAAATAATGTATAAGGTTCAGATATATTGAAGGACAGGCCCAGAATAAAATGAAAAATGGGATCTAGTAGTGCAGTACTGTACATGATTTCCAACGTGTCAATATAGTATAGACTGAATTAAGTCTGTATAACTTCCCATTATGAACTATGGGTTTAAAGACTGGCAGTCAGATTCCAGTGTGCCCCTATTAGGTGCCTAAGTGAACATAAATGCCCAAGTGTGACCTCATTCTGTCCTGCTTGACTCCTTGAAAAACTTGTAACTCAGAAGGTGGGTGGGGTCCTCTTCCTCCTAGCTACTCTACTAAGATAATAGAAGGTTATCATAAAAGATGTATTAATGGATTCTAAAGGACTTGGGATAGAAGAGGATTTTGCTAGCAAACCTAATAGGTGGAGTAGGATTTGGCCCTGGGTCTTAACCGGCATTCTGTGTTTGGAGATTAGGCTTTGTGGTATCATTTTTCTCCACCTTTACCTCTTCAACACATGCACATGCATTTTTGGCTTCTATTATTTGCACTTCTAAATTATCTGTCAATATTGCTCCAAAATTACGTGCGCGCGCGTGTGTGTGTGTGTGTGTGTGTGTGTGTGTGTGTGTGTGTGTGTGTATATAAACGCTTTAAATGTCTTAAAAGAACTTAGAAACTGATCCAACAAAGCATTATTCCTATGAATGATCAGTGGATCCACCCATTTACCAGAGTGAGGACTTCCTGAAGACACAACTCTCCTCTACAGAGGATTCCATTTCTGTGGAATGACTGGGTTAACTAAAACCTGAATCGCCAGATGTTCTAAGAGGTGGAGAGTGAGTGTAGCCCCTGGCAGACTTCACATTTAAGATGTGATTAACTGGTTAATTACATCTTAAGTATCAACCCAGCCATACACTGATGCAGTTAATGGCACAATAAAACCATTACTGTGGTTATAAATAGAGCATGGAATAAGCCATGAAATAACAAATGACTTTGCCTTACCATTGCACCTTAAATTGAACATCTGTCAGTAGTTTAGTAAAACACATCATACTTTCTATTGGAGAAATGAGTTTAAATTTTCATAGAATCATAGAAGTCGGGTCGGAAGGGACCTTGTAGATCTTCAAGTCCGACCCCCTGCCTGGGCAGGAGAAAAAACTGGGCTCAAATGATCCCAGCTAGGTAGGTGTCAAGCCTCCTCTTAAAGACCCCCAGGGTAGGAGCCAGCACCACTTCCCTTGGAAGTTGGTTCCAGATCCTAGCCACCCTAACTGAAGTAGTTCTTATGGATGTCTAATCTAAACCTAGTCTCCAACAACTTGTGGCCATTATTCCTTGTTATGCTAGGGGGCGCTAGGGGAAACAAGGTCTTTCCCAAACCCTTCTGGTCCCCCCCTAGTGAGTCTTGGAGTGTGATTTCCATTGACTTTTCTTTGGGATTCTGCTCCTAAATCTCATAAACCCTTTTGAAACCGCCTATAAAATCTTGCAAAAGCAAATGGCAGCTGGGAAGAGGTGAGAGTATCAAAACCCGTGAAAGTCCAGTTAATGTTCTAGTACTGTAGGATTAATCTGAGCTGTTACATATTGAAATCCAGAACATTACTAATGTGATCTTTTTCCCTTCCTCCTTAGGTTTCTGAAAGATTCAAGCAGTTAATGAAGCTGTTCAAAAAGTCAAAATACAAGTAATTAATAAGGAAGCTGCTCTTGTCGTACAGGGTTTAGTTGTCATCAGCAATGATGAACTGCACAAGTACACACAGATTGTGGTACCACTGGAGGTATCCAAGTCAGAATACAGAGTTCATTAAACTGTTAACTGTTTGTGTAAACTATCTTTTTTACATACTGTTGAAATGTTTTATTATATCTCAATAAGCAATAGTTTCCATTCTTTTAGTTTCTCAATAGATGTGGGGGGAACTAAAACAAACTAAGGTGGTTGAAGAAGAAAACACATGTACAAATGTAGCAGCATCAGTTTAAGATGATGGAGATTCCTGTCATTGAAACTTGTTACATAACCACGAAAACTTGTGCAGTCAAATGAAAGTTACTGGTTACACCTGGTAAAATTTTCTGTATGACAGCATGGAACATGGTTTTTAAAAACCTGAAGGACTGCTTGGAGCCTACTTTTCAAGAAATCTGCCCTCAGCTAGCAAATGACAAATGTGCCAAGTTGCATCTGTTTGAAGCATCAAAATACTGTCAAATGTTTGTTAGGACATTGTGCTTTTCCCTTTAAAATAATGCAGTTTTATCATAGCAATATTGCTAAATATAGTTTCTCAAATACCTGGATTTCACATTAAGGGACATACTTTCTAATTAACTTCTGAAAAATGCTCATTAACATAGTCCCTTCCTCAGACTTTTTGGATCAAATTCAATGTGTATTACTTAATGACTTAAGTGGTTTAGAAACGGAGTTACGCAATTACCTATAAAGTGTGATTTCATATTTACTGACTAGGGGGAAGCCCATTCCCCAAACAGCAATTAAAAAGCAAACCCATTTAAAATATTTTGACAGCACTGGGTCCATTTTTCAAAGTTACTTCTTAGCATAAAATGTCTAATTGCATGTGTTGTCATCCTTAAAATCTCAACATTTCAGTTTTATTGGTTTATGATATTTACAGTTTACTTTAGCTTCTATCTTCCCCCCTACACCCCCTCAAAAATAATCAGTGAAAACTTATTAAGCTACCAGTACATCTTTCTTTTCCTCTGCCATCAAATCCATATGGACAGGAGGTAATGTACTGGAGGTGAAAGTCTGCTGGACTGTTTAAATTATTCCTTGATAGGCCTTTTTTTTAATAAAGCCTTCAGGTGTTACCTGTGGAGTCATGAGTGCTGTATTGACAGAAAGCATGTAATCTATGTTTTAGATGACAGTTGTGACAAAGTTATAAGGAATTATTTAAACATAGGTTGTGATGTCTCCTTCAGTCTTACTCGCTTCTAAAATTGTATCGCTTTTGATTTATCAGATTTTTGTCTTTGAGGCATGCAAGCAATACCTAATGAGGTTTTAATAGGAGATGGCCCCTGTTATGCCCTAAAAACTATTTGTGGCAATTGTTTAACCTGTTGGAGATTAAACAGATTAACAACTCTGTGGACATATACAAATTGCAGACTTTCGTTTGCTTGCTCGAAGTTTGTCAGGGCACTTTTCTTTTTAAAATGCACCCTTACAGAACAAAAGGCACTAACAAAAAGTTAATGTATTTCAATGTTCCCTCCTTCCTTTTGCCAAAGCAGGCAAGATTTTGTTGTTTAATAAACCCTTTTTCTCTCTACTCAGCTTTTCCTCTGCTTTAAGGGGAAAAAAGATGACTGTTTCAGTTCTGACTTGGATTCCTTTTTTGTAAATTGTGAAACACTTTTAAAATGTTATGCCTATTGTAAGTACGTGTACAGGTTCCTTTGTGTAAAATATTGTGCGTGTGTGTGTGTGTGTGTGTGTAAAGAGAGAGTGAGTTTGTTTAGCCAAAGATAATTTTTAAATATGATAAACTCCAAGTTTATTTTCTATAAAACAGTTTGCTGACTGTAAGAGTAATGCAAAAAATAAAACCTTGTAAAGTTCACATACTTATGTTCTTTTTGATCAAATGTTGGCTTGGAGTGTTTTGTACTATTGTTTGTAAGTTATTTCTTCATTAAGACTTTTGATACATATATGCAACAAGTACTGTATGTAAATCTACAGTCTTATTTGTGAAACCTCAGGTAAATGAAAGGAATTTGTCTGAATAACTGTTGGTCAATGGTTTGGCAAATGCAACTGCTATGCAGCAGTATTAAAGCAACTTCTGTTATAAATAAGGAGGCTGGAAGTTCTGTCCTTTTCTTCAGGAGGAATGGTAAGCATGGAAATGCTTAGCGAACACACTGATGCAAAAGCAACTTGAATTATGTTTTGCTTATTTCAAACTGGCCTCAGAGCACCATGTCCTGTTTTAGGCCCCACGCTTTATTAGAGTTGGACAAATTGGAGCACAGCAAAAATGATCAGTGGCCTGGAAGACACAAAGTACAAGGAAAGGATGGAAGAAATGCAGTTTATGTAGTCTAGAAAAGAGAAGACTGATGACTGCCTTCAAATACAAAAGTTATAAGGAAGGTGGTGATCTGTTGTCCTCCATGCCACAGAGCACAGGACTAGAAAGAATAGGCTTGAATTGCAACACAGAAGATTCATGTAGGCTTGATGGTCCTCTCCAGCCAGATGCCTCCCTGCTATGCAGGGTCACCCGTTCTCCCAAGCTGCCCATCCATATTGTCCTTTGGCCCTGTGGACCACTCTTCCTCCAGGGGTGGGAACAAGTGCAGAAAGTAGAAGCTGGAGGAAGGAAGGGGAGTCCAGACATTCAGCAGCAGTAGCAGCCAGGGGAAAGTGATTCCTGGATTGGGAGCCTGGAGACTACAAATTAGGTTTGTTGTTTTGTGATGTTTTTTTTTGGGGGGGGGGGGGGGGTTGAGGGGAGGGTATAACCCTCTGGCCAGTTGCACAGCCCTGATTTAGACAGCTCCTTTCCCAAGGATGGTAAAATAAGAAAATCACCTCAAAAGAGTATACAGTTTCTATCCTTAATCTGTTAAAGTTCCTAAATACCTGGCTGGGATGTTTAGAGAGGCATGGTCCTGGTTTGAGCTGGGGGTGGACTACATGCTGCTGGGCCCATCCCAGTCTCACTTTTCTATGATTCTAAATAATAAATCTCTTAAACTTTTGTGATTTACAGAAGGACTGGATCACAAATGTTGCCCCACTACAAACAAATTCAAGTATGTCTTTAAAAGTCTGAGAATTAAGTATTTTCTCTTGGAGTGCTGTTAAACCAGAAAGAATATGGCTGGTTTAACCCCACTGAGATTTCTCATCCGACTTGTGATTTATGAAATAAATTCTTCTGGAAGACCACCTCGGTCCCACAGCAAAACTTTGGGTTTTCTAGGTTTCGGCTCCAATAAAGCTAGCTGACAATATTTCTGAGAAATCTGCCAAATACTAGTTTTGAATTTCAAGATCTGTGGAGAAGTTAGTCATGCATAGGGTTGTGATGACCTGGTGATTAGTAATAATTTAATCTGTGATCTTCCTGTATTCTTTGATGAACATAATTGGCAAAAGGGTAGAAACTTGAAGGATACTTTTTGCAGCCTGTGCTACTGATAGCACAATTGTCTATCATTGTTGCTTCACTATTTGAAAGTTAGGACTACTTGCACTTTTCACAAGTTGTGATCCTTAACTGCCAAACAAACAACCTGTAGACATTTGCATCAAATTTTTCTGGATAACAATCAGTTGAAAAACGCCTGGAAAGACTTGTCAGTACCCTGTCTAAAAAAGCTAGGGCTTACTTAAATTATCAGTGCACCTAGGATTTAATTAAGAGAATGCTTAGCTTTCCTAGGAAAAATATTAAATTAGGCAGTAGGTGGCAGGTAATCCAACAGATGAAATCTTCACCTATCTGAGGATGGCTGGCACAGTTTCTTGTCTAAACAGTGAAGAATAAATTAATTACCATACAACACCAAAATCAATTGTCTCACGAGCTGTAAGTAGTGAGGCTTGAGGACTTCAGACCATACAAAATCTCAGCAGAAAGCAAATCAAATCTTGCCAATGGATGACAACAGCAGGAGAATAAAATTCATAAACTACAATACTGATGTAGTTAATCTGCTTGATAGTCTTTGTTGTTGTTTTTAACTGACGATGTTCAGGTGAAAGGACTATAGATTTCAGAGTACAGGCAGTCCTTAGACTTACGATACAATTAGTTCCTGAAAACTACATCTTAAGTTGGAATGTAACTCAGAACCAATTTTCTTATAAGAAACAATGTTTTAAATAGGGGATTGGTTCCTGAACCAAGGCCCAATAGCCTATTTTCACCAAAAATACCCCAGAATTTTGTATTCAATCAATTATAGATGAGTAATATTGTATTTATATTGTAAACAGTAATCATATTGATTTGGAAAGACTTCTTTGAGGAGACTTTGCTGGATGTTTTGAAAGGCTCTTGATTGGATTTTTTGAAGGGTTCTTGGCTAGAGTCTTCTCAGGAGTCTTGCCTGCAGGTTTTTCTGGAGTCTTGTCTGCTTTCTTAAAGAAAGTGTCCAAGGAAGTTTGGACAGATGTTCTCCAGGGATATGAGTGACTCGGCCAACTTGTTTGCTGGCGTGGCGTGGCGTGGCGTCGCATTGGATCAAATGCTGAAAAGTTGAAACTGATGTCATAAAGTTGAAACAGGGTGTCAATTTATAAATGTTGCAACTGGAAACGTTGTAAGTCAAAGACTGCCTGTAATCAGAATGCTGCTTGTTTGCTTAAAAAAAACATGGACAGCTGCTTTTGTAGTGTTTTTGGCTGAGGACAAGGTAATCTCCGTAATCATAAATTATTACACATCATGCTTTTCTATGTAACACAAGATAACACTATAATCTGTCTTCTAAAAGATCCCAGTATCTTTACTTCCAGCCCATTGTACAGCATATGATTCAGCCTGCCAGACCACTAGAGTTAAGATGTGTTCAGTTAGGAGGCACTGAATTAAGCATGTAGAATTGAAAAATTTAATACAGTGTCTTTTGTGTATGTTATCTGGTTAAAATAACTGCAGATCAGCATCTTGGTATAAGTATCACTGGTAGTGTAACTAATAGGGCTGTGCGAAGCTTTGGGGGGTGAGTCAATTCAGAGGAGATTCGGCCCAATTTGGTGGCCAAATCTCCAAATCCAAATCAAATCAGGGGACCAATTAAAAGGTCCAAATCGGTTCAAAGCTCTCCAAAGATTCAGAGAGCTTTGTTGATTTGGGCAGTTCCTGGTAGCTGGTAAGTACTAGGAGCG
>NW_017728918.1:71135908-71139286 GCF_001723895.1 Crocodylus porosus
GTCTGTCCCCTCTTGTGCCTCCTCCCTGCAGCCTCTGCCTCCCTTCTGCTCACCTCCTCCCTCCCACCCCCTACCCAGTGCCATCTCTTGTCCCTCAGAGCCTCAGACCCCACTTCTCCCTTCCCTCTTGTCTCCCCTTCCCTCTCCCCAACCCTCTACTCAGCAGCTTCTTTCAGGCAGACAGAATTAGCCACCATAGAAAAAAAGCAACAAATATTTGCACATTGTCTTGGACAATGTCAGCTACTAGCATTTGCCAGCTGCCAAAGATAAGCAGTAGAGAAATAACAAGCAGGAGCGGACAACAGGGAAGGCATCCTCATTCTTCCTGAGAAAGCAGGGCACTCGGCTAGTTACTTCAGGTGCTTGTACACAAATGCACGGAGCCTGGGAAACCAGCAGGAAGAACTGGAAGTCCTTGCACAGTCATGGATCTATGATGTGCTTTGAATGAGAGAGACTTGGGAGCTCACATGACTCAAGTCTGTTGTGGAGATAGAAACTTCAGGAAGGACCAACAGGGGAGAAGAGGAGGAGTTGCTCTCTATGTAAAAGGGCCATATGATTTCTCAGAGCTCCAGTAAGAAACAGGAGACAGGCCTGTTGAGAGTCTCTGGGTTAGGGTCAGAGAGGGGAGAGCACCAAGTGTGATGTCATGGTGGGGCTCTGCTATAGACCACCAGCCCAAGAGGAAGTCGTGGATGAGGCTTTCTTCTAACAACTAATGGAAGTTTCCCAATCAGGCCCTGGTTCTCACAGAGGACTTAAGTCACCCTGACATATGCTTGGAGGGCAATACAGCAGTGCTCAGGCAATCCAGGAAGTTTTGGGGGAGTGTTGGGGACAACCTCCTGTTGCAAGTGCTGAAGCAGCCAACTAGGGGCCATGCGCTTTGTGACAGCTGAAAATTATGGCTGTGTGATAAAGGTGCTTGGTGAAGCCTCTATGAAGATTAGACCAAGTGTTTTTCTGTCATTTGTTTAGATATTAAGCTATATGTTGTTGCTAAGAGCCTAGTTAAAGTTTAAAATGTAGTAAGGCCTTGTATAAAGTAAGGCCTAGTAAATTTAGCAAAGCCTTAAAGTAGTAAGGCCCTGTGGCGTAGTTAAAATTAACCTTATCAAAAGAATGCAACGCTTATACTGCTATTGGTCAGTCTAAGGACAGTTGAAGTAAAAGGAATCTGAATGGTTGTAAGTTATTAGCACAGTTCAAAAGTTATAAATTAGCTAAAACATCTGGAAATCATTCAGAAGGAAGATACAGTTCTGTGAAAGGGATTAATTAGCTGTTGACCTAGTTCAGTGGGCCTGTGGATCTCGAGGAGCCCAAGGACTGAATACCAGGGTCCTTCCTGGTACCTCTCGGATAGCGCTGATTGGGGACACCTGACTTCACTGAGCTTTGTGGAAAGAGAAACCTGTCATACATCAGGTATCAGAGGGGACTGCTGATAAGTTGCCAACGCAAATTATTCTTGTCTGTCATCGTTTGTCTTGTTACTACGCATAGTCGTGTTTTTGTTAAGTCAATAAACCTTTCCTACCTTTCTACCCTCGACCATACTCTCAATCCCGAACCCTCCGCTGGCAGCTGGGACATAAATTGGCATGGCAAACAGGATTGAGAGGCTTTGGTCCGTAGAGAAAGGTTGGAATGGAGGGAGTTGTGAGGGCTCCATTGGTGGCTCTGCTTAAGGAAGTGACAGGGATAGAGAATCCCGGGTGAGATAAAGATAGGTTGAGACCTGCCTAGAGTGACCCAGGAACTGTACCCGATCACTGGGCTAGATTTGCTACTGCTGCCCAGGGTAAGCCCAAGAAGGGGTGCCTGTCGTGGCTGCTGGCCACATGCCTGCAGTTAGGGGCCAAAGAGAATGCCCAGCTCTGGGAAAAGGTCACCCAGCTGAGTAAGGAGTTAGAAGATGTAAAAGCTTCCAACAGTGTGGTGTGCGAAGCGGCGCAAGCCACTCAAAGCCACTTGGAGACTTTAAAACAGAGGGAAGGAAAAATTATGATTGCACACATGGCCACTTCCCTGCAGAAGAGGGCGCAGTTAGCACAGGCTATGGAGCCATCCTTCCACAAGGTACGGCAATGTCTTTATGGGAAGAAACCGGAAGTTGACCTCTGGGAAGATCAAGGGGAGGAGATTGATGACAAGCCTGGTGCTGAACCACCCCCGCATGTCCCTGCCTAGGGGGAGGAACCTAGCCAGGTCTTCCCCGTGGTAGTAACCCATTAAGGGCCGCAAGGAGGGAATCCCTGAACAGAGAATCCTTTACCCGTGCAGAAATTTGAGATATACAAGAACAGCATAAGTCCAAGCCAGGAAAGCCAGTAATAGACTGGCTAGTTTGAATGTATAGTGAAGGAGCTTCTGCAATTTCAGTGAGTAGGGCCGAAGCCACACAAATCGTTTTGCGCCCTGAATTCCAGTTAAATCAGTTTGCAGAAGGTAATGAAAATGTTACTTAGTTTTCTTCTGTGCTCCATGCCAGTTATGGTAATACAGAAGAAGAGCTTAACCCTGCCCCTCGGGCGCGGGCCAATTTAGAGGAGAATGTCCGTTGCTTGAATCAGTTAGCACTAACTGAAATCATTCGTGCAGCAGTTTGGACTCGCACGCCAGATGCAGAAGTCATGACAGCACCGTTGTGGAGGAGCTTTTGCCAATGGGCATCAACGGAGTGCACCTTAGCCCCGTTGGCCTTGGAGCCAGAGGCAGTGAATCACCTGGTAAGAGATGGATCCAGCAATTAGTGCAGCTTTTACCCATTTTGCAGAAGCCAAGGCTGGCTAAGCAAACAAAAACCGCCAAGGCCATGGCAGTGGCCTCAGCAAAAGACAAACCCCCTGACATCCACCAAATTGTTAGAAAAAGCTAGGGAAGGCCAGCCCAAGACTCTGCAAGCAAAAATGTGGAAAGACTTGTTAGCTGCCGGTTTCTATAAAGTGCAAATGAATGGATTGCCCACCAATGTTTTGCGAGGGCTGTGGGCTAAACACTGCAGCAAAAAAGCAAGCCCAAAAGCAGAGCTGTCTGCACCACCAGCAGGGTCACCAGAGGGATTCTCTGCCCTGAGGGCAGAACTGTCAACAGTTTCCCAGGTATATGCGGGGCCGTCAGCCTTTACCCTCCCTGATTATAGTTTCATAGTAGCTAGAGTTAGGAGGGACCTGATCAGATCATCTAGCCTGACCCCCTGCCACAGACAGGAATGAATGCTGGGTTCACAAGACCCCAGACAGGTGATCATCCAATCTCCTCTTGAATTTGCCCAAGGTAGGGGCGAGGACCACTTCCCTGGGAAGTTGATTCCAGATTTTGGCCACCCTAACTGTAAAATATTGCCTTCTGATCTCTAACCTAAACCTA
>NW_017728918.1:71139386-71148289 GCF_001723895.1 Crocodylus porosus
CTGCCCTCTCACCAAGCGGGTGGCCCTCCTCTGAACTCTGTCCAGGCTGGCCACATCCCTTTTGAAGTGTGGCCCCCAGTGCTGAACGCAGTACTCTAACTGTGGCCTGACCAATGTCGCATAGAGGGGGAGTATCACCTCTCTGGACCAGCTTGAGATGCACCTTTGGATGCATGACAAGTTATGGCTGGTCTTGCTGGCTGCAGTCTGGCATTGGCGGCTCATGTTCACCTTGGAGTCAATAATGACTCCAAGATCCCTTTCCGCCTCTGTGTTTTCAAGAGGGGAACTCCCCAGCCTGTATGTGTGCTGTGGATTCCTTCCCCCAAGGTGCAGTACCCTGCATTTGTCTATGTTGAACCCCATCCTATTCTTGTCTGTCCACTTTTGTAGGCTGTCTAAATCTATTTGCAGCCTCTCTCTCCCTTCAAGTGTGCCCACCTCGCCCCACATCTTAGTGTCATCAGCAAACTTGGACAGTGTGCTTTCCACCCCCTCATCCAAGTTGCTGATGAAGATGTTAAACAGTGCGAGCCTGAGGACCAAGTCCTGGGGAACCCCACTGCTCACATCTCACCAGTTTGAGTACAACCTGTCCACCACTACTCTCTGGGTGCGTCCCATCAGCCAATTTTTTACCCATCCAACTGCCAGTTTCTAATCCCCTGGCACCTGGCCAGATGACCACGAATGCTCATATAGCCTGCTCATACAGCCAGGCCAAGGGCTCCAGTGTGGCCTAGGAATGTGTGGCCACAGGAATGTGGCCTAGGAATCCCGGCCAGCCCAAACCCCAATGAAAGGGGCCACAATGGGGGTAATAGCAGGCAGGGGCTGGTATCTAAAATTAATATTGGCCCCTTAATTTATATACCTGTACAGAGTCAATTAGGTAAAAATGAAAAGTCAATTGATCTGCTATTCAATTGACACGGGTACCCAGATTTGCATTTTAGATTACGCAGGTTGAAAGGGGGAGAAAGGAACCCCTTATCAAGTAATTGGAGTCAAAGGCACCAGACAACCAGGACATCTGGTCTGAGCAATCATCGCATTACCTAATGGCTCTAAGGTTATGGCAGCAACAGTAATACTTAAAGGGGGACCAAGCTTTCTGGGACTTAATGTGGTAAGAGGACAGCGGTTTGCCCTTGAACAGGAGAACTGGCAGTTTGGGTGCACAGTGCCTCACCGAGAACCAGAAGAAACAGCTATAACAGCTGTAACTCGATGTAGCATGATCCCACTAATCCTGCCTCCCATGAAAGGAGTACACAGACCCCAGTATCAACCCCCCCTCTTGAGGCCACCCAACCTATCCAGTGTATTATAAGCCAGTGGTTAGAAGACGGGACTATTATCTGAACCCACTCTCCATATAACAATCCAGTGTGGCCAGTGCACAAGCCAAATGGAGGGTGGCGGCTAACTATTGACTTTCAAGCTTTGAATGCTAATACTGACCCCTTGATGGCTGCCGTCCCATCACTACCAGCCTTAACAGAAAGCATCTGGTGTTATGGGCCTAAGTAGATGGGATCCGTTAATATCAAGGGCATGTTGTTTGCTATTCCCACCCATGAGAGTCACTGGCTAGTATTTGCTTTCATGTGGATAGGGCAGCAGTATACCTACACCATGTTGCCCCAGAGGTGGATACATAGCCCCACCCTGGCTCACAGAGTTTTAGCTATAATAGTTCATGAGGTCCAAGAAAAGTACCCCAATGTACGCATGTGGCAGTATATAGATGATGTCATGGTGGGCAGTTGAGACAGAGAGGCTGCTACCAAGGCCTTTAAATCATTAAAAGAAAAAGTGCGTACCTTCAGATTCATGCTGTCTGAACAGAAAATCCAAAATGTAGGGCCCCAGTGTGAATTTCTAGGAATAAAATGGCAGAATGGGGGGCCCATAATACCTACTGAAAGGCTGAGAAATATAGTAGAGACCCTGACTCCCACTAATATGAAAGAACTGCAAGCCCAATTGGGAGTACTCAGTTTTTAGCATATGCATGTTCCTGAGTGTAGTGTATTAGCTCGTCCTTTGTATAACCTATATAAGAAGAGAACTAAATAGGAATGGGGTCCTGAGTATCAATATGCCTTATGAGCCCTTAAAGAAGCAGTAACTGTTCATGCCTCCCTAGCAGCACGAGGTCCCAAAGGAGAGCTTTGGCTCCATATAGGTGTCTTGGAAGGAGGACCACACTGGAGCCTGTGGCAGGAGTCCTCAGAAGCAGAAGGAAAACCCCTTGGATTCTGGATCCGAGGCTGGAGAGGGGCAGAGGCAAGGTCTCTTAGAACAGATGTTGTGTGCAGCAACAGTGGCCCTGGAAGCCACAGAAGCACTGAGAAGAGAATTAGCCACAGTTATCACAACTCTGATACCTGTTCCCAGAATGGCTCTGTCAGACTGCCAGCTACCACCTGGAGGGAGAGCCCAAGACGCCACGATCCAAAGGTGGATTTATTACATTTTGAGCCAGGTCCAACAAGTAACCCCAAAGGGACGCCCTGCATTAGTTGAAAAAGTCACAGAAAGTAAAATTAATGTTTATCCTGATCAAACAAGCTGCAGTAAACCTTCACCCATCAAAGAAGCACCTTCCTTCTCACCTGAAATGGAGACATCAGCCGATAGTAAAGTCTGGTTTACAGATGGGTCTGCTCAAGGTCATGCCTAGAAAGCAGCCACCTTGAAGAGTCAAGATGGCAAGCAAGTAGTATTACAAGGTCTCTGAAAAACTGCACAGTATGCCAAGCTAAAAGCAATGCTTAGTGTGGCTGTGTGGGAATTAGTAGAAGGTTCACGTCCTGTAAAGCCCATTTATATTTATAGCGACTCCTGGATAGTGGTAAAAGGATGTACTAAATGGCTATAGAACAAAGAAAACTTTAAAAGATGAGGACAAGACATTTGGAGTCACGGAAAATGGGAAACCTTATGGAAGTTAGCCCAAGATGAGCTTCTCTACTCAGCCAACATGTGAGTGCAGCACAGAAAAATAAGGCAGGAGAAGGCCCGGAGGCAAAGTGGAATAAGCGAGTTGATCAGCTAACAAGAGACGAGGGCACAACATACATGCATACATGTTGAAGAAGAAAATAAAGCAGCGAGTCTATCATTGCCCAATTCCTCCTCCCACTGTATACCAGGAGAATGAGCCGCAGAATGGTTACATCAACAACTCGGACACCCCGGGCGTGATGGAACCGCCCACCTGGCCACATCTTGGGGCATTCATGTAACTAAAAAAGAAGCACAAGGAATAGTTGACAAATGCATCACCTGCTGCAAGGTCAAAATGCGACTAAAACCTTGCTGGACTGTCCCGTTGTCATTATGTGAGGGAAAGGTAGCATGGCAGGTATAGCAATGTGATTTCATAGGCCCCCTCTTCCTCAGAATTCCCAGAAGCAACAGTATGTGTATATAACTGTAGAAGTTGCCACAGGAATAATGTTCGCCCGTGCCTCAGCATGAGCTACAGCCCAGGACACTTATGCAGCACTGGAAACTCTGCTAGCTGTGTATCCACCTACTATAGAACTACAGAGCAATAATGGCCCTCACCTCCGCAATCATCTTGTGTATGACTGGACGGCAAAAATATCATGTTATGGACATATCACATCCCATACCATCCACAGTCTAACAGTATGTAGAGCAAGCCAATGGCATCTTCAAACGCAATTTGCAGTTGGCCGTTGGCCCAGCTCTTAAAAACTGGGACTTGCAACTGAATCAGGCCATCAATTGGGCCAAAAACCAACCCTGTCCGGGAGGTAGCCCTATGTAACAGGCCTTTGGATTGGGTGGTCCCCATGAGCCAGCAGTGGAGCGACCTAGGGGTAGTGGTAAAGCTCCAGGCAGGAGATCGGGTAGTAGTGAAGCATCCTCAGGGAAATAAATGGGAAAGGACACTATTAGCAAAAGGTATGCATAATACATAGTAAGTACTTAAGTCAGATTCATGTAATGGGAGCCAAGCTCCTTGTTGTCTTGTTTCTACAGAATGGATCTGTCCACAAATGCAACCATAACCATTCCTAATTAAGCCTGCCACTGAACACAAGTCCTGCTCTGAAACCAGTCTAAATTGACTGGCACCATAAAGTGGTGGACTGTTATAACTGTACTCTTGTTATTAATGCCTTATTGTGTTTCCTGGATAGGGCGTGTCTACTATCCTTCTTAGTACCCAGATATTAACTTGCTTCTGAAGACCCCAAGCAGTGGCCTGACCCTGAAGAGCATCCCCCGGAAATGCGCTCAGATGACCTTCACATGGTCCAGCCCCAGTATCCATTCCAGAAGAAACCCACCACCCAGAGCAAGTGAAGTCCTGGTCTCTGAGTAGAAGAAATAAGATAGTAGACTGGCAAGGTGGTAACTGTCAGTGCACCTGTGGCACCAGTTATTATCTTGGGTACATTCCCTACCTGAAGGCTAGAATGGCTAACTGTGGGAGGGGAAGTAATTGTTGTAGCTCTGCTCGTTTAGAGGTTTGTTGTTACATACTTCCTAAGGGAAATCCCATTAAGCTCAACGCCCCTAAGTCTGTGCCCGGGATTGTGCATTCTGCATCTGTTCAGCCTCTCGAGCCATTGTGTTTATGGGAGAATCTGCCCCCTCACATTCCTATGGCTGACAACACTGTCCAGCAATGGTGTAAAGACCATCAAGTGGGAAGGTGCATTACAGGTTAAAACAAAGTTATTAAATGGTTTGTAAATCATACCTATACAGAGGCGTGGTAAAATGGTACCCACTTTAATACAACTAAAAGGAGGCTGTATCCGCAAGTCTCCACCACTTATCCCCATCCTTTTATACCAGCAAAGTTCCTAAAGCAAATAAGTGCTATGATTATGCCAGGGCAGTGCTGTTTCATCAACCCAGTACAGCATTGTCCCCATGACCAACAGTGGGAACTCTTTTGCCCTCTGAAATGTAAAAGCGTAGTTACAGGCTCCCAAGGAGGGAAAGATAAATGTGATCTATGAGAAAATGGGGTGTTCACTACTATCTCTGGCTGGTCCCCCATGGGAGACCCAACACTGCCCGTGTATAACTCCAAACCCTGGTGGAGGTCACAGGTAAAGATCCCTCCCCATTCCCTAATGTAGCGCATGTAGCTTTAGCATCTCAACTGTAGGTATCATAGTGCTTCAGCAAGCAAGTGGTAGAGTGTGACAGCTGAAAATTATGTCTGTGTAATAAAGTTGCTTGCTGAAGGCTCTATGAAGATTAGACCAAATGTTTTTCTGTCATTTGTTTAGATATTAAGCTATATGTTGTTGCTAAGAGCCTAATTAAAGCTTAAAATGTAATAAGGCCTTGTATAAAGTAAGGCCTAGTAAATTTAGCAAAGCCTTAAAGTAGTAAGACCCTGTGGCGTAGTTAAAATTAACCTTATCAAAAGAATGCAATGCTATTGATCAGTCTAAGGACAGCTGAAGTAAAAGGAATCTGAATGGCTATAAGTTATCAGCACAGTTCAAAAGTTATAAATTGGCTGAAACATCCGGAAATCATTCAGAAGGAAGATACAGCTCTGTGAAAGGGATTAATTAGCTGTTGACCTAGATCAGTGGGCCTGTGGATTTCGAGGCGCCCAAGGACTGAATACCAGGGTCCTTCCTGGTACCTCTCAGACAGCACTGATCAGGGATGCCTGACCTCGCTAAGCTTTGTAAAAAGAGAAACTTGTCATACATTAGGCATCAGAGGGGACTGCTGATAAGTTGCTGATGCAAATTATTCTTGTCTGTCATTGTTTGTTTTATTACTATGCATAGTCGTGTTTTTGTTAAGTCAATAAACCTTTCTTACCTTTCTACTCTCGACCATACTCTCAATCCTGAACCCTCTGCTGGCGGCTGGAACACTCTTCTTGACTTGCTGCTCACAAACAGGGAAAGAACTCGTACCTGGCAACTTGGATGTCAGCAACCATGAGATGGTTGAGTTTAGGATCCTGAAGAAAGGAAGGATGGAGACCAGAGTAAGGATCCTGGACTTCAGAAAAGCAGAGTTGGAATCACTCACACTGATGGGTAGGATCCTCTGGGAGGACAGTTTGAAGGGGAAAGGATTCCAGGAGAGCTGGTTATAATTTAAAGAAACCTTACTGAGGGAGCAGGAACAAACCATCCTACTATGCAGGAAGACTAGCAAGTATGGCAGAAGACCAGTTTGGCTTAGCAGGGAACTCTTCAGTAAGTTAAAAATGAAAAAAATAAGCTGACAAGTGGAAGCTTGGACATATAACTATGGAGGTGTATAAGAATATTGTTTGGGCATGCAGGGATGCTATCAGGGCCATGTCCAGGCAAGTGGGAACATGCGTTTCCCCGAAGTCAAGTAGCAGTGGCGCACCTTGTGTTGCTGCTTTTTGCCCCTGGGGAATGCCTGTGCCATGCATGCTCTGGTGTGCAGCAGATTACCCCACGTGGGGTAGGGAAGGCTGGAGGCAGCAACTGTGCTGTCCCCAGCAGCCTTACCTGGGTTCCTGAGGGCCTCTGTGGTGCTTCTGCAGCTAGAAGCCAGGCCAGCAGCCGGATTGCAGCTCCAGCCAGCCAGGCTCCAGTTTTGGATGGCATATGCTACCGCCATGTACACCACGCTGGGTTTTTTTGGTGTGTTTTTTTTTTTTACCCTGGGAGATCCCAAAGTAAAAAAAAATAAAAACCCACACTGCAAAGTAGTAGCACAGGTAATACCTGCATGTGCAGTGTGTGGCACCACAGACAGGTCTGGAGTGCCACATACCGCACGCCTGTGCTTGTCTGGACGCAGTCAGGAAGGCCAAAGTGCAACTGGAGTTGCAGCTAGCAAGGGATATGGAGGGTAACAAGAAGTGTTTTTACAGGATATCAGCAACAAAGGGAAGATCAGGGAAAGTGTGAGTCCCTTACTGAATATGGGAGGGAACCTAGTGACAGATGATGCAGAAAAGACTGAAGTGCTCAATGCCTTTTTCACCTCAGTCTTCACAGGCAAAGCCAGCTCCCAGACTACTAAACCTGGCAGCAGTTTGGGGAGGAGGTGAGCAGCCACCAGTGGTGAAAGAAAAGGTTAGGGACTATTTAGGAAAGCTGGATGGGTACAAGTCCTTGGGGCCAGATGGGATGCACTCAAAAGTGTTGAGAGAGCTGGCCAATGTAATTGCAGAGCCCTTGGCTGTTATCTTTGAAAACGCACAGCAATTGAAGAGGTCCTGGATGATTGGAAAAGGGCAAATCTGGTGACCAACTTTAAGAAACAGAAGGAGAAGGATCTGGGGAACTACAGATGATCAGCATCACCTCAGCCCCTGGAAAAATCATAGAGCAGATCCTCAAAGAATCCATTTTTAAGCACTGGGAGGAGAAGAAGGTGTTTGGGAACAGTCAGCATGGATTTACCAAAGCAAGTCACGCCTGACCAACTTGACTGCAATTTATGATGAAATGACTGGCTCTGCAGATACAGGGAGAGCAATGGATGTGATATACCTTGACTTTGGCAAGGCTTTTGATACCATCTCCCACAACATTCTCACAAGCAAGCTAAGGAAATATAGCTTGAACAAATGGACTGTACAGTGGGTAGAAAACTAGCTGGATCATCAGGCTCAAAGGGATAGTAATCAATGGCTCAACATCTAGTTGGCAGCTCGTATCAACCCCAGGGGTTGGTCCAATGGCTGGTTTTATTTAATTTCCTCATTAACCACCTGGAAGATGAAATAGAGTGCACCGTCAGCAAGTTTGCAGATGATACCAAGATGTAGGGAGTAGTAGATACATCATAGGGTAGGGCTAGAATTTAGAGAGACTTCAACAAACTGGAGGATTGGACTAAAAGAAATCTCACGAGGTTCAACAAGGACAAGTGTAAAGCCCTGCACTTAGGATGGAACAATCCGATGAACCAGTACAGGCTGGGGCTGACTGGCTGGGCAGCAGTTCTTGCAGAAAAGGCCCAGAGGGCTACAGTGGACAATAAGCTAAATATGAGCTAGCTGTGTGTGCAAAGAAGTTTAAATGCATACTGGGCTACATTGGTAGGTGTGTTGCCAGCAGGTCAAGGGAAGTGATTATTCCCCTCTATTCAGCACTGGTGAGGCCACATCTGGAATACTGTGTTCAGTTTCAGGCCCCCCTGTTACAGAAAGAATGTGGACAAATTGGAAGGAGTCCAGTGGGGGTCAACAAAAATGGTGAGGGGGCTGGGGGATATGACTTATGAGGAAAGACCGAGGGAACTGGGTTAATCTAGCTTAGAGAAGAGGAGATGGAGAGGGGACTTAATAGCAGCCTTCAACTACCTGAAGGTGGTTCCAAAGAGGCTGGAGCTAAACTGTTCCCAGTGGTGGCAGGTGACAGAACAAGGAGCAGTGGTCTCAAGTTGCAGCAAGGAAGGTTTAGGTTAGACATTAGGAAGAATTTTCTCACTAGGTGGGTAGTAAAACACTGGAACAAGATACCCAGAGACATGGTGGAAGCTCCATTTGTGGAAGTTTGCAAAAGCTGGCTAGACAAAGCTTTGGCTGGGATGATCTAGTTGGGGATAGTCCTGCCTTGAGCAGGAGGTTGGACTAGATCATGGGTTCCCAACCTTTTTAGGCTAAGGACTGGCAAGCTGCGGACCGGAGGCGACCACAGACTGGCAAGCCACAGACCAGCAGTGACCAGCATACTGTGGGCAGGTACAGACTATCATAGAATCAATGAGTCAGAAGGGACCTAGACAGATCGAGTCCGACCCCCTGCCATGGGCAGGAAGGAGCACTGGGGGTGGCAGGGGACATAAGACCCCAGCCAGGTGCCTGTCCAGTCTCCTCTTGAAGATCTCCAGGGAAGGTGAGAGCACCACCTCTCTGGGAAGCCTATTCCAGGCTCTGGCCACCC
>NW_017728918.1:71149104-71163675 GCF_001723895.1 Crocodylus porosus
CCTGTAGTTGCCAGGCTCTTTCTTCCTCCCCTTCTTGAAAATAGGGACCACATTGGCCCTTTTCCAGTCCTCAGGGACTTGGCCCGAGCACCAGGAGTTCTCAAACAGCCATGCCAATGGCTCCGCAATGACACCAGCCAATTCCCTCAGCACCCACAGATGAAGGTCATCCGGGCCTGCTGACTTGGATACATCTAAGCCTTGCAGGTAATCCTTAACTAGGTCTGAACTAACAGTCGGGGGACTCACATCCTTCCTGGGCCTCTCTACGCTGTCACCCGAGAGCACCCCATTGTCAGCAGACAGGAACACAGAGGCAAAGAACTTGTTGAAGACTATAAAAAAAGGGTTGGCTGCCAGTCTGCAGTATGCTGGTCACTTCCAGTATGTGGTTTGCCAGTCCATGATTTGCCAGTCCATGGTCACTTCCAGTCTGGCAGCCAGTCCTTCGCGGCCCAGTATCAGGCCACGGCCCAAGCTTTGGGAACCCCTGGACTAGATGGCCTCCTGAGGTCCCTTCCAACTGTAACCTTCTATGATTCTTCTTAAATGCCTCTTAGGCACAACCCCTTTTTTTTTTTGGATGTGACCATTTGTAGTTACAGGCATATGACTGAAGCAATCCTCAAGGCTCTTCTCGGCCCACCTTCTGCAGGAGGACTAGTAGCAGATTGTCTTTGGAAGCCTGCATTGCTAACATTAGAACATGAGTCTAGGTTATTGTTCTCTATAGTTTCAAAGTATCCATCTAACGGATACCAAATTAACTCCAAGGGCAATAGACTATGAAATCGGACATGACCGATTGATCCCTCAGCATTGATTCCCATTGAAACTAATGGAATGTAAAGAAAATGTAAGCTTCTATACCAAGATAAAGGGAGGTTATTTATTTGTTTTATAAAATAAAACTTTCATTTATTAGCTGCACAGCAAGGAAGCATACAATTCACAAAACTGAAGAAAACAACTAGCAAGAATAATACAAAGCATAGAAGTACATGCTGAGCCTTGGGGAATGGCTTTGTTAGAAGCCACTGACTCAAATAATTGCATGGTAATTCTGGCTAGGGGCACCATCCCATCACCAGCTGATCAAACTCTGCCTACATAGTTTGGTCTCAGCAATCCCAGCATCAACATTCACAGAACTATGAATTATGTTCAGAGTACCACATCTATGTGTCTGCTCTTGAAAAGACGACTATCAGTTTCAAAGGAAGTTCTCTGGGCTGTAACATTCAGCAGCAGTACATGTTCCATCTGCCGTGCTCTAAGATATTAATAACCAAGAGATTTCTTATAAGGTAAGCAGCAGAAAAACATTTTAGCTTATTTGTGGGAAAAGCCTGGAGCAGACAGATAGGTATAGATACCAGAAAAGAAGCAATACCAAAAAAAAATATTTGTATATTAAATATGTTATTTTTGATTTAAAAACTATCCTTTGGGAAAGGTGGGGGACCTAATTAACATTGATCTTCTGATTAATTTAATAATACATTCTAACCATGTTATATGGTTAGAATAACTATAACCATACTAATAGTTAAGTGCCTGCTAGCATTTAACAGGTTTGTAACTCAGCTTTAATTTGGATCATGTAAATGAATCAATCTAATGTTCAAAGAACAACTCAGTAAAAAACCAAGAAAACCCACTTTTCCTGTACAAGTCTAGTCCTGACCCCCAGTTCTAGTTGTGTGCGCATTTTTGGAGGATTTAATATAGACATAAACACTTACAGTCTGTGATGTCAATTAAGCCTTTTCAGTCATTCAAAAAACAAAATTAGAAACATCCAAAATATTTACATGCTGTTCTGGCTATTTTACTTTTACAAAGGGTTAAACAAGATCCAGTCATTGTATTGTAAGGGGCTATCATTCAATATATGATTTTCCTTTGCACTCAGCTGCTCATATTCTGAGATTGATATTGAAGAGTAGATCATGGCAAGGAGCTCAAGTAAAAACAGACAGAGAGACGGGCAGGGGCACGGGGATATTATGACTAAAAGAATATTGCCTAACTATAACTTTATGATGAATGGCAAGTTTTGCTGCTTTTCTTCAGAAAGGTGGCTTTCAGGAAAGGCAGCTAATACTCCCTTTCACAGTCCTTTCACAGGGAAAGCCTTCGTGTAAATAATATTCTTCTGCCACAGTAACTGTCTAGATAAAACAGCAGTGGTACAAGTTTAAACTGTACCATGCTTGAATTACTCATTTCATGTGGGTATTAATGAGAGGCAGGGGAGAGTTATTTCAAGGTAAATATGGCAAAGGCAATCCAAGAGGCAAAATGCTTTCGGTAGAGCTTGGGCACTATCTTCTCATTTTGCTCCCCAAAATGGATATTTTGACTTCTCATTCTCTATAGGTCATTGCTGTTCTACCTTTTGTGCTAGAAAAAGGCTAGGTTTTCCCTGCCTCTTCACCTTTGACATTAATAGGTCCTTGTCACTGCTTTGTTGTCCCCCCATGGTTCTTGATACAAAGCTTGACAACTTAGGATCATAGGGAAGTAGGGCTAAAAGAGATCTCAAGAGGTCATCTCGTCCAGCCCTCTGCTCAAGTTGGGGTCATTCCTAAGTAAACCATCCCAGCCAAGTGTGTCCAACAAGGACCTTTAGATGAGGCACCTGACATCTCAAAAATGTACATGAGATTCTCTTAAATTGCTATACCCTCCATGAAGTGAGGCATCTTTCAGGAATTGTGCTGTAGCAAGACCTGTTAAGGCAGCAAATGACAGGAAACAATGCTCAACTCATTGAATTCTTTGGAAAGGGAAGCTGGCTACTGTGTGTAAGCCTGGTTCTCCCACTCTGCGGCTCAGTAGTTCATAATTTGATTGAATTTATTGATGTTTAGGTGTATTTGTTGACATAAAATTGCTACATGGAATTATCACAGATTAGCTTTTCTGACTTGCAAGATCTTAAAAGTGTGACAGAAACTATTCCTCTTGCACAAGCTAAGAAATAACATTTCTCTAACGAACATTTCAGAATGGGACAGATCTTTCCTTCCCACAGCTTCCTGTTGATCTTGAAGATACATAGCAAGGTATCCCATGTGAAAGAAATGTTGTAAGAAATAACCTTAAAACAATTCACAAAAACAGGAAATTCATTGCAATTTTCTCCAGAAAATTTCTGAGGTACTTGGTTTGGTGGTCAGCAAAGAAGGGCAAAGAGGGTATCCCCAGATGTGTGAGGGAAGCCAGGAGACTTGGAATAACTAGGTTTTCTGAACAAATGTCCTTTATCAAAAGAGAAGTCATGGGAGAATTCAAGTGTGCAAAAAAAGAGAAATGCAATGGAAGAAAACGTGGGACACATGCAGACTAGTGCTATCAGAATGACCTGCTTCATGTGTACTTCATTTTTCTTATAGAACTTTTGCCTGTGGTATGGATGAGATGACACTAATATAGAGCCTGGATGGGGGATCATACTGCATCATAAACTACAGCCTAGGCTGCTGTGGTTCTGCAGTAGTGTTCTTCCACGCTGCAACCCATAAATCACATTAGAACATGAGTCTCCCAGCTATAGCAGGCAACTGAAAGCCAGCATGTTAATAGAGCTGCATTGTAGGGTGGAGACCTGGAGCCTGAGAGACGCAGTAAGGTGAAGAAGTTCAGATTTAGCACAGCTCATGGTTTGAGAGAATGTCAGGCATCATGAGGAATAAAAAGGAGCAGAAGAAGTTCTGAGCAACTGGATATCCTGAGAAAGTGTCCCAAAGAAGTTAAGCAATGCAATTATGGCTCAGAAAAAAATATGGATTTTTAATTTACTAAATGTTACCAAGTGCTTGGAGCCAAGAACATACATGCTGGATGTCAGAGGCACCAAGCCACCTTTAACCATCTCTTGAACGTATGGACAAAGCAAATACGGATTTATACTATTTGCTCGTTCTCAATACTAGAACTAGAGGGAATACAATAGCATTTCTAGGTACAGTTAATACTGCCTTAACTGGCAACTTACAACCTGGCCTGCTCTATTAACTGGCATGCTGGCTTGTAAGGTAAAAGTGAAACCAGAAGTGCCCACTGTGGCACTTCTAGTTTCACCGAGCCCCCACAGCCCAGGGCAAAGCAGCCTGCGCTGCGGAGCCCCCAGAGCCCAGGACATAGCAGGCTGCACGAGGCCCGCCTCCCTGTCCCTTGGGGCATGCGGGAGGGGTGGTGATGCCCCAGACGTGGCAGGAGAAGCGGCGGCTCAAACAGGCAAAGATGCTTGTTCGGGCTTCTCAATTAACTGGCATATTTTGTTATCTGGCACCCTCCATAGGTACTACTGGGAGTTTTTTACTAGGTCCAATTAAACTGGATTGGTATTAGCACAAATGGCATCCCTATTGTAGAAAACATTTAACCAGTATCCTGTATTTTGCCACCATACTAGGGAAATTTCAATCTCTGAAGTTACCTGGAGCTTAGACAGGATTTCCAATTTACTATCCTGGGGTGCCACACATGCCACTGATTCTTGCTCTAGTTTGCTGAAGAAAATAGAGGCTTTTGGACATGAGCTAATGAAGCCTGCACTTGCTGATTAAAACCTTTCAGCCATGCCATCATGCTTTCTCTTGTCTATAAATGCACACACAAATCCTGATGTTCATGGTCAAGCTAAAGTCCCATTGCCCTCGGTAAAAATCACCCTGGTTAGAGGCTAAGATCAAAATCCTACAAACACATTCTTGCATGTGAATTTTCTCATTCAGCTGAAAAAAAACTCTCTAGCTCTTAATTATTTGGGTTCACGTGAAAACTTCTGGATTATGCCTAGGCATGGTAGGAAGTAGAGGGATGAATGGAATTATTCTAATATTATAAAAACCTTATTCCATCTGTCTGTCTGTAATGCTTTAGTCACATGCTGATTGGTTGTCTCAGCAGCCATTCAGAGTGCTCTGCACAGACAGAGACACGTGGCAGAGCACCACCACTACAGTGGGGACTGAGGGGCTGGATTGGGTGGGGGCCAGTGGTACCAGCCTTGCCCCGCCCCAGTACTGCTCCTTGTTGAGCCCCCCTGCACTCAATAACAGCTGGCAGAGAGTGAGAGGTGGCAGGGATGAAGGGAGGGAAGGAGGGGAGTAGGAGGGGGGGTTGACTGGTGGCAGTGCACAGCCATGTGCAAACTCACCCCCCACCCAGTCCTGGGAGGCAGTGGTGCAGGGTTGAATGGCAGGGGGTGGGAAGGGTGCAGGGGTCCACACCCGAAGCAGCTGGTGAGGAAGAGTCGGAGTGGGCCTAGACCCAAGGTGGCAGGGGGCGGGGAAGGGGGGAAGCTGGACACTGACCTGAGGTGTGGGGGGAGATTCAGGTCTCTGCCCCTGCCCCACCCACCCCCATCATGCTTGATGGGCAATTTGCTAGATCTTCATATAAAGCAACAGCTATGAAAATCTCATATCATGGCTGTTGACTACTTTTCAGCAGACCTAAGTTTGCTTGCTGGTCCTCTGTTGAAAAGAATTTGCATTAGCTGTCTCATACCAAGCCAACACAGCACTACCAACCATGCAATTGTTTGGGAAAAGGCATTTCCCTGTTGAGACAAGACACAATGAACAATAATGGAACGGCAAAATTGAGTGCTTAAACAAAAGTAATAATGTAATTAATGTAAGCCAATAGGTGAGGAAGCAGAGTCAAAGATCATAGCTGAAATCATCCTCTCTCATCTGAGGATGATCTTCCTCATCTCAGGCTGCTTTTTAGCAAGATCTTAGCTTTCATGTGTATTTAATGAGCCATTGATCAGAAAGTAGTGCTGAACTTTTACAATCTTTTCTCCTATCAGTATTCATAAAGAATTAAGGAAAAATGGTTAAAAATAGCCCAAAGAGTAAGATCTTACTGAAATGCAGTTTACCATGGGCTGATATAACAACATGAGACTTTCCATTTCAGACATGAACCTCTGATCATGGGGGATTGGAACTTGCTGGGCAGCATCCTCGAAGAAGTGCATATCCACTCCACCATTGTGGGCAAAATCTGGCTCACCATCCTGTTCATATTCCGGATGCTGGTGCTGGGAGTGGCTGCAGAAGATGTGTGGGATGATGAGCAATCTGAGTTCATTTGTAACACTGAGCAACCTGGTTGCAGCAACATCTGTTATGATAAAGCTTTCCCTATCTCTCTGATCAGATATTGGGTGTTGCAAATTATCTTTGTCTCATCCCCATCCCTCATTTACATGGGGCATGCACTTTACAGGGTAAGGGCCCTTGAGAAAGAGAAGCAGCAACAGAAAGCCCATCTCAGAGCCCAGTTAGAAGATGCAGACCCTGTCTTGGAAGAGCACAAGAGAATGGAGAGGGAGCTGAGGATGTTAGAAGACCAAAAGAAAGTGAACAAGGCACCCTTGAGAGGGTCCCTCCTGCGCACTTATGTCTTGCATATCTTGACCCGGTCGGTGTTAGAAGTGGGTTTTATGATAGGCCAGTATCTTTTATATGGGTTTCAAATGTACCCTCTTTACAAATGTACTCATCCTCCCTGCCCTAACACAGTGGATTGTTTTGTGTCCAGACCAACAGAGAAAACCATCTTTATGGTTTTCATGCATGGTATTGCTGCCGTCTCCCTGTTCTTGAACATCCTGGAGATTATTCATCTGGGTGTCAAGAAGATAAAGAAAACTCTTCCTGGAAACCAGAGGAGGCAAGGAGGCATCACTGAGGAAGAGACAAGCATTTATGAGTCCCAGAAGAACTCAATGGTCCATCAAGTTTGCATCCTTAGCAACTCCTCCCCACAAAGCGGCTATACACTTTTGCCAGACCAGCAGGTGGGGCTACCACTTTACCTTCCCCTACAACAAGGATACAAAGTGCTCCAGGTGTCTGCTGATCAGGGCTTGCTTGCAGTGAGGATGGGTGCCGAGCAACAGCAGTGCAGCATGGAGAGAAACAGGGGCGACCAGCACCACAGACAGTGCCACCGCGCCTACAGACACTTGGCCCACCCTCTAGCAAGTCACCAGGAGCAGAGACCGCTCCCGAATCAGCACGTGGGACAGCACCACAATGACCAGCAGCAAGAGCCTTCCTCTAGCAGCGGGGACACCCAGAAGCAGCCCCGCTTGGGCTGTGAGGACTGCTCAGAAAGTGAGCAGCACACCCAGGAGCAGCCCAGGAAACCTATTTATTTGGCTAAGCCCCCCTGTAGTGCCAACCAGATGGAGATCCCCCAAGCCATCCACAATGCCCTTCGCAAACACAACTGGGTGAGCAGCTGCAAGGACCTTGGGGAGGTTTGCTGTGACTCTCCAGACAGCGGGCACTATCAGGGCAACCACCACTCCAGCTTTCTGTCTGAGGTGTTATCTCAGAACCACCTGGCCAGTGACTTGGACAGTTCTGACTCCAGGAATGGCTCCGGCTCGGAAAACAAACACGGAGAGGAGAGCAGCCCCTCCGCCACCCCGCCACCTCTTTCTGCAATAGGACGTAGAGTGTCAATAGCAAGTAGCATCAAGTGGCCTTCCCTCTAAAGCTGACTAGTGTGAGTTACTCCTTATTAGTATTACATCTAAGCCAGGCTGCAGTTGGAACCAGAGTGCAGCTGGAGATTTGGCCAGATGCATTAATAAACCAAAATTCCTTGAGCTTTCATATCAAGCCATTTCTATGATTGAATTGCTTTCCTCCCCCACCCGAGTGAAAACAGTGATCAGTAACAGATGATTCATCACCTGAGGGCTTCAATCATTGATGTTTGTTAAGCATATTGTGTCATCCTGATTGATCTTAGATGGATTATATCTCATCCCAGTAGATCTCCATTCTTTTCTAGGTTTCTTCCAAGAGACAGTGTGTGAAAACCCTGGTCCTGCTGAAATCAATGACTAAACTCCCCTTGACTTCATTAAGCCAGAGGACTTAAACATGGCCTGGTCTACTCCTAAATGGAAGATTTAAGTCATTATAAATTTAAAATTTCAACTAGATTTGGTATTCTCTGTTACCATGAGACATTGGGTAATACTGATGTCATTAGACTGATCAAGATTTCATTTTCAGTAGCTGTCCATATCCTAAGGGTGTGCAATATGAAAATTAACCTGGTCACTTTCAGTTTCAAGAAACAATTGCAATTCAGATTCACAGGTCAAACAGGTTGTTGGGTTTTTTTAATAAAAGAAAATAAGATGTTGCAAATCACTACTTTGGATCATAGTCCTGGGCCCACTGAGGTCTACAGGACTGCTGCAGGAAGAATGTGCAAGACTGGGCCTGCATGTATTCCCTTGCAGGGGAGGGGGGCAGGGGGACTTAGTGAAAATGACTTTACGTTGCAAAATACTGTAGTCCAGCTAATCAAGTCCATTCTATTTCCCTAACTACTCCTTAATAATTACCTTCTTCATACATTAAAAGCATACATTGCAAGCTAAAATGGTTTCTCCTTCAATAAGCAAAAAACCCTTTGGCAAATTATTCACCACGTATTCATGCTCTACAGTTTCAGTTGTGTCACTTCTACAACGTATAGATAGTCAGCAGGAACCAGATATAAAGTTCTTTCAAGCAGAGTGCAATCACTTCTCTCCCTTTGCTGTTTTTTCAATGTTGTGTGCAAAAAGGGGAATAGAGTCCAGCTTGGTGATTTTCTCCTGGAGGGCTGTTCTCTTCCCCAACTGAATGGGATTATTAAGAAGGAAAACAGTAAAAAGCATTTGCCTGGCATCTCTAAATGTTTGGCATAACAGTACCTGTAACCTTTATGCCAGACCTTCCAAGGAAATAAATATAATTTACAAAAACAAAGAAACTCAATATTGTTGAAAGTAACATGTTCTTTGGAATGCCATTTTGTACATAATGAACACACTTTGTGGACCACTTTACACCTATCACTGGCATGTTAAAAGTTGCACAGGCACATTCATCAGTCTTTTGCTTGCTGCCTATAGTGCACACATGATATCCCAAAGTAGAGGTGCTACTACATACAATCTATTTCACCATTTCAGCAAATACAGTTTGATACAAATGTCTGTAAGAGACCAGAGAAGAACAATATAAACCTGCCAGTAATAAGTATATATTCTCTGGGTCTAATTCCTTCTTTTGTCTAGGGCTACTTTCTGGGTGGCTTTATCAAAAAGCATTCAGCAGTGGTCTAACTTTGTACACCAGTTGGAATTTTATCATATGGTGAGTTTTAGATGAAAGAGACATAAGTGAGTGTGATTGTATTTTATTAACAGATGTGACAGGACCATTGGGAAAATGAATTATTTGCTCTGTGTGTGAGGTATCAGTAATGGACACATATCTTACAAATGTCAAATGAAGTACCAAAGTCACACCTACTGCTGTCTCTGTTTAACAATTATGTAAACCAATAATACAGACAAAGGATAGCCACTCTGGAACATAACTTAATTCAGGGCCATCCAACTTCTAAGTGGCCAAGGGGGCTGCACATCTCTTGAACTGCACCAGTGGAGACCATAGGACCCAGAAGTTGCATGTCTATCCTCCCTACACTCCCTCACTAAATGCTGTACCTCCCCTGCTGCACCATGTGCCCAGGAGTCCCTGCTGCTGTTCCCTGCACCCCCTGTTGTGCCGCATGCCCAGGCACCATGATTCACCCTTACCTTCCTGGCCATGAGCTCCCCATGCTGCACCACTAAAGCACCTTAGGCTGTGGGCTCCCTCCTCTCTGAGGCAGAGATAGGGACAAAATGTTACTACCTTCATCTTCATCTCAGCTGGAATGAGTTTCAGAGCTTTCTCTCATAAGTGTTCCCCCCCAGACTTTAGTTCAGACACTTGGCAGCAGTCAATGAACTAGATGAAAGATACCCAGCTCTGTGCATCATTTTCACACTGAAAGTATCACCACCTCTATCTCATTAACCTTTCTATCAAGCCCCTAATTGAAGAAGTTACTACCCCCTCACTTTCTGAGTGCCTTGCAGGGAGCAGGAGAATTGCCTTCAAGTCCTATCTGTAGCCTCTCTTTGAAGCTACATAAAATCAATTTTATCTATTTCTGCTTGGGTCTGCGTGTGAGTCGATAACATCCTGTGATTAATGGTATTGAAGGCAGCTAACAGATCTAATAGTACAGTCATGGACACTTGATCTTTATTTGCTGCCAAGAGGAGATAATTGATCAGCACAACCAGTTCAGTCTCATGGCCAAACTCAAGTTTCCAAACAGATTGAGGTGGGTCAAAGATACCAAAGACATGCCAATATTGTGTGTGTTGTCACACTACAACTTTTTTCTCCAAAAGTGAAGACTGCATGGTGGACAGTAACTTGCCAGTTCACAACTAAGCAAAAGTCTCTTGGACAGATGCAATAACACTGCTTCCTTAAAGCCTGTTTGAAATAATCCTTCTCTTCTTGCTGTTAGGGCACTTACAAGTACTCTGGGGCTGGGGGCGGCTTGTTAATTAGAGTGGCTCTGAAAGCCACTTCAATTAAAGCACTGCCATGTCTCATGTATCAACATCCCTGCGCTGAAAAACTTTAGAAAGGATGTGGAGAAGCTTGAGAGAGTCCAGAGAACAGCCACTCGCTGATTAGAAGTCAAGAGAACAGGCCTTATAAGGAAAGCCTGAGAGGCATGGGACTCTTCAGCCTGGAGAAGTGCAGGCTCAGGGGTGGGTGACTTGGTGGCAGCTTATAAGTACACAAGGGGTGTGCATCAGGACCTGGGAGAACGTCTGTTCACCAGGGCACACGAAGGGAAGACAAGGCCTAACCGTCACAAGCTTCTGGAAGACCATTTTAAATTGGACATAAGGAAAAACTCCTTTATTGTCCAAGTCTCCAGAGTCTGGAATAGACTCCACACAGAAGCGCTGCAAGCACCCACTCTGGATACCTTTAAGAAATGCTTGGATGCTTATCTTGCTGGGGTGCTCTGACCCCAGCTGGCTTCCTGCCCCTTGGGCAAAGGGCTGGTCCTGATGATCTCATAAAGTCTCTTCCAGCCCTAATGTCTATGAAATCTATGAAAAATGGCAGTGGGGGTGCTTGAACTGAAGACCATTCAACAAGCTTTAGTTCAAGCACCCCCACTGCCATTTTTAAGTGTGGGGGATTGATACATAAGACACAGGAGGCTGCTGGAGTGTGGTAATTGCCACACTCCAGCAGGGTCAAGTAATTGAGTCTGCTCTGATGTGCTGCA
Source organism: Crocodylus porosus (assembly GCF_001723895.1). Classification (NCBI taxonomy): domain Eukaryota; kingdom Metazoa; phylum Chordata; order Crocodylia; family Crocodylidae; genus Crocodylus; species Crocodylus porosus. The sequence goes on from NW_017728918.1 coordinate 71,160,301, forward strand.
ATTACAGCATGTCTGAGCAACTTCCACGTCTGTGTACAGGCACCTTTGATTTTCACTGAGAGCGACCACAGTATTCTGTTTTACCAGTCAGGAAGAAAATGGACCCAAAGCACCGACGTGACATAAATTTTCCATATGAAAAGCGTTTCAGAGAAACTCTCAGAAAGTTTGCCAGCTCAGGATGCTATATGGTCCTCACAAATGCTGACACTTTGCTCCACATCCTAATGGTTACATCTTCAAAATGAGATATTCCCTCAGCATAGGTTGGAGTCTGACTTGACACTGAGTGTAGGTTGAGCTCCTCTATCTCAAACTCCTTTCTCTGAAATTGGTGGAGGACAAGTGCCAGTCGTTAGCTTGATGTGCAGACACTGTATCAGAATTTTAAAAATCTTTATTGTGAAATCAATCAGCTTTAGCCAATGATTTCACCACAAAACACTCCACTCATCTTCCTGGTCATTTTATTTTTCAAAGGTTATTCATGAACCAAAATAACATGTAAGGCTATGGCTGGTGAAGAGAACATCTAGAGGACACCTTATCGACAACGATGCCCTAGAGATTCTTAAATTACTCATGAAAGAGGGCCTCACTGGAAAAATAATAGTTTTTCCCTACAGAGATCACTGAAAAGTCTGTAGTTCTATTAATCTACAAGAACAAAGAAACCTTGATCCCGTTAGGAGCAATGTGTTATAACCTCAAAGTGCAGGAAGGAATACTCAGTCCATGACAATTTTCTTCACACAAGTTCAGCCCTCCAACTAGAACATTACCTGCTTTATGAGTGAGTTGGAAACAATCTGGGATAGTCTCAAGACCACGATAATTGTTATCATCTGACAGTTGGGATTCACCATCTATGTGGATTTTGGAGTTAGTGAGAACAAGCGGCCTCAAGAAGCTCAAAAACCGTGGTAGCAATTAATTGAATTAAAAGGTTCTGCGATTGCTGAAGAGTGGCAATTGATACCGGCTCTAACAACTGGTTTCCAAGGTTTTCAGGAAGTCTAGCTATGCAGCCCAGCTGGCCCCACTTCTGATTTCAGTTACGCAGATGTAACCCCATTTTAGCCAAAAGACAGGACACAACCACATAACTGAGGAAAGTATGGGTTCCTTCCTCATGGTCAGATCCTGCAAATCTTTCTCATTTCAGCAGGAGTCCCACTACATAAGTAGTCCCACTGAAGTCAGTGAGAAGGGACCTATCGACTTCAGTGCAACTGTACATATGACAAGGGACAATTACAAAATGGACTTGGGTCTGGTAGCGCTCAGCATTGCCATGCTTCACTATCGCCAACTGGCTCAAAATTCACAAAACCATGTTAGGCCTTAAGGGTGCGTGTAAACATGCAAGGAGGCTGCTCCACCCTGCTCTGATTATGCATCAATAGATTAATAGTCTGCTGGAGCATGCTAATTAGCACATTTCAGCCAGCCTCCACATCTGCTGGAGCTCACTATTTAGTACATACATCTTGTGTATTAGTGTTCCTGTGCTTCAAAAATTTGGCAGGGGCGCTTTAACTAAAGCTCATTCGACAAGCTTTACTTAAAGTGCCCCCACCACCATTCTGAAGTGCGGGGACACTCTCAGAGCTGCTCTAATTAAAGCACCCCCTGCTTGCCACCAGAGAATGTGTAAAAACACCCTACGTTTCCTACACAGTGAATGGGAAGCAATAGGCAACAAGGATTGAGATTCACAGGAACAAAAATATGCGCAAGTGGGCAGAGGGGGGAAGGTTATGACAGGGGCGTTTATCTCAACTAATAGGAAACACTGAAGAGACAAGTACGTCAGAGCTCTTGCCTCCCTGCAAGACTCAAATGCCTAAATGAGACTACATGAATTCACGCTGCAAAACTGCTGCATACATTTAACCCAAGTCATCCCTTTGATACAGACTACCAGCCCACACTTTTCTCTTAAGAAGTTGACGGTGGTGTTTGCTTTTTTAATGCAATAAATTAGTTGTTAGAGCACTCACAAAGGCAGCAGGAGACCTGGGTCCTAGGTCCTCCTTGCCTTGAAGAGGTTAAAATACACTTCTCCTTCATCCCTTCGATACTACTCTAAGGACCATATCCTAAGCTAGGGAGGGTTGCGGGCACTCTCTACCCCTTGTTGTAGCTGTACCACTGTTAGAAAGAAATGCAACATTCAAGGGCCCAGAGAGAACAAGACCAAGTATACACAGGAGGGAGCATGACTGTAACCAAACAATGAAAGCATGCCCCCAGAGAGGAGCAAGTCCTGAGTTGTAGTCCTTGAAGAGAGCCCAGCTGGAATACTGTGCACAGTTCTGGTCATCTGAGTTTAAGAAAGATGACTTCAAACTGGAATGGAGCTAGGGCTGCTGTATTATCAGGGGAATGGAGAACTTATTATATGAGAGGAGATTAGAATTTGACTTGTTTATCCAGGCAAAAGGAGGCTGTGAATGGATAAGATTGATGGCTATGTGGTTGCCTGAAATGGCAGACAACTGGACTCAGTGACTCAGAAGGTCTAGTCAAATCCTCTATGGCTACATCTTAGCTGGAGACTATAAAAGAAACAACTGAGCTATCTATGAAAAACCTTCTACTGGCATTGAATTCCATGCATACGTACGTCTTGCACAGAAAAAGCCATGAACAGAGCACAGGTCTTTAATGCTTTATTTAGAGAACTTTCCCCCAACCATACTCAGAAGAAAGCATATTTTAGTAATCTGAACCTTCCCAGATGAGGGATGGAAGCAAACACTTTGTAAAAGGGATCCTGAAAATGTTACTATATGTGCATGCTACAACTTTAATCTCAAAAGGGAATGCAATGCCATCTCTTTGCCATTGAAAGCAATATACTTTCACAGACTGCAAAAAGATTAATCTTTTAATAGAGGTTGCAGAACCTTCAATTTCAGCAAAATGTTCTTAGGAGCTACAGAACCCACCCATCAGTCTTAGATGCTCGAATCTTTTCTGTACAAACAAATCTTTACCCATTCTTTTGGCAGGACTTAAGGAGCCACCATACTCTATGGAGTGAAGTTCCAGATAGAAATGACTGAATATTTGAATACTATAATGAAACTTAAAAAAGAGGAAGACATGGAATTTAATAAACTGAGGCTCCCCAAAAGACCCTAGAGATGGAACTGGAACCACAAAAAGATGCTATGTTCTGTGAAGGTGTTTGGGAAGCCTTAAACATGACATTTAATGCTTGTTTTCATTTGTCAGAAATCACAGTTATTTTCATACAGATTTTGTGGGTGTACATACTAATGTTTTACTACTCCAGATTATTACACTCAGGTAGGCTCCAGAGCGGTGAGAGACGCGCGGGTGAAGCCCGCTGCACCCCCGCTCCCC
>NW_017728918.1:71163696-71164793 GCF_001723895.1 Crocodylus porosus
TGCAGTTTGTAATGCAGATAGTGGAGAGTACCAACTTCTGTAAGTTTGGCTTGCTCAACCAAACTCTCCCATATCTCAGACCTCATACCTTTTAGCTTTTTTAACCAATGCACAGCAGCTGGTCCAGTTTAACTATTACATTTGCAGGAGACTGTAGCAGTACAAGTGTGCTAGATCACCCTGACTTGGGTCTTGAATGAAGTAGGGCCAAAGCTGAAGCAGGTCTACTACATTTGTACTGTATGCAGCTATAACAGTTGCATCTTAACAGCTTGTATCCTCAGCCTTTGATAATCACAACAATTGTTAGGTGGCATCTATACATACAGAAATAGGAGATTGAAAATGTCCAACATGGGGGCTAATAGGAAACAGATGCTCAAGGATCCTATCTGAGAAATTTGTACATTAGCAGAGATCAGTCCAGTTTTAGAAACTGAAGGTCTACTAAGTGCCTTTGAGAACATATTGATTCCTAGCAAATCTACCAAGAACTAGAATCTAGTAAGAACTTGTGTTTATTTGCTTGCATGTTTCCAGACAGAGGTGAAAGATAAAGCTCCAATGACTTCAACAGAGTTACACCCAGCGTTCATTTAGCCCTTTTTTTGGAAATACAGCCATTTTTTCCCTGTTGTTATAACTGCAAAAGGCAATGTAATAGGGTTGGAAAGCCAGTCAATCGACCACTTATTATTTCACCACAGTCAAAACTGTCAAATATTCCATGCAGCTAAGAATGCCCTTGTCTAGCTAGTTGTCACCTTTTTCATGTATCATAGTATTGTCTGCTTGGCCCCCAGTCCTACAGGATACTTCTCCACCCACCCCAACATACACACACTTCCTCCACTTAGAAGCAGGTACCCCCTTTCCCGCTGCTTTCTCCTGAGATATTCCAGCTTCCTTTCTCTTCCTTTCCATTAAGCCATGTGGGGCTAAAGAGCTACTCTCCACTGAGGGAACCAAAACCAGCAACGTGGAAATACATCTACTGTAATGGTAGGCATCTCCAAATGAGAAGAGCAAAATGCTTGAAATCTTGGCCTGCTGCCTATTTTGCATAACTGCATTTGACAAACTGACTTTTTTTTTTT
>NW_017728918.1:71164804-71174924 GCF_001723895.1 Crocodylus porosus
AGCCTCATCCAGTCCTCCAGTATGTAGCAATAACAAACAAGAAACGTAAAGCTGTGAGCCAACTAGCTATAACCAAAAATAAGCCTCCTGGCTAGAACTTAAGTGCCGTGCCCTTACGGCCACTATGTCCCACCTTTAAGCTTCCCAATCAGGGTTCTCTCCCCTTTTCCATGACGCAACCGCCTGGGTGACCAGGCTGCATCGCTCGCCTCTGCTCTGCTTGGCTCTACTGCAGAGCTCTTGCATCTTCGGTTGTCAGCAGGGAACTGCTAGTTAGGCTTCGGCCTGGGCTGTTTATAAAGGCCCGGCCCTGCCCCCTTCTGGTCACCTGACCAGCACGGTTGCCCCAGCAACCATCACTTGAGCTGCCCTTGTGATTGGCAGCTGCTCTTATTCCTGCCTAGGAACAGGGCACCTCAGTGCCCCTGTGACACCGTGATCAAAATAAAGCTTTGGTTTCTCTTTCCACCAATTAAGCCTAATTCTCCCCTTTTCTCATTACCTTTCAGAGCATGCTTCTAGAACTATCATCTGTCATGAATAAATGACAGTCTGAGGGCAGGACAAAAACTAAAGAGTTGAGTACAACTCTTTTTCACCAGGAAGCTTAAAAAAAAGCAGCTCATCTGCTTTTTCCTACAGCAAAGCAGCATGATACAGTTCAAAGGAAGAAAGCACTTTGGTTTTTTTGGGGTGGGCTTTTCCTTGGCAAAGTAGCAATATATCCTGGCTGCTGATGTGGACTGTGAACCTACACCAAATCTTCTTCATGATTTTTTCACATATACTGAGCAGCAGCTGATTAGAATATGCAGCTGCTGAAGAAGTAGCCTTGTGTCCCTGGGAGAACCTTTTGGGAAGTAAAACTTATTGTATAGGCCTGTGGAGTTTATGGTGAAGTTAGTGGTAAGATTCAAGGTATCTGCAAGGAAGGGTTAGTTGGATTTGAACCTTTTCTGAAATATTATCTCTGTTTCTCCCCAGGCCCACAGAGCCAGTGAATAAAGGATGAAAGCACCACACAAGAACTTTGTAGTATAGTTCTACTCATTTAACAAAGGAATCTAAATTCACTCAAAGAATCCAACTGCTCATCCACTTTTGCTAAAGTAATCCTGATGTTCTTCTAGGGATTCATTGCCAGTCTGACATTGCCAGTACTCCACCCTACTCTGAAAGATTAACCACACTAAAATCATCTGATTTCCTTTTTTGTGGGAAACATCAATTTTTTTTCAGTTTGCTAAACAAAAACATGCTTAAAACATCTCCCCCGGATTATAATCTCATTTCTTTTGTGTATTCCATCAATTCATAGACGGACTGTAAAAGGTGGTCTGATTTTTCTGCTTCCTTAGGCATCACTGCTTGGAAGAACTGAATTTTTAACATGTACATGAGTCAAGACAATGGAGTATCTGAAAAATTAAGCACCTCACCTGAACTATCCATGTAAGTGTCCCTGTTCACATGCTCATCAACTCGCCCTGTTCATTTTTCATTTGCGTACTGTCATGTCTTGCATTGGCTGTCAATGCTCTATTTGTTCCACATTTTTAAGGAAGCTTGTCGTCTGTGATGCTGGTTTCCCTAATTATGACAATTATTTGTGGTTTTGACAACTGTAAAGAAACAAGTAATAAAAGGCAGAATGGAGGGAGGGGGAAGGGAATAACCCAAGTATAAAAAGCAATTAGGTTGCTCACAGAGATCGCAAAGTGCTTTTATCTTCATTTTAATAGTTTCCATCCATACACCAAGCATGAGTCATTGCCTCAGTTACAAACTGTTTAGTTAAGCTATTCTTTTTTGGTTGGTTTTTTTAAGTGAAAAAATGAAAAAGAAAATGCTGACCGTTAAAACCAGTAGTGACTTATCATGGATGACAAGTCAAACAAAGCCCAACTCCAGCATGTCCTGCAACATAGTCCCATGTATCTTCTGATAGACTTGGTAGGAGGGATCCTTTATTAATGGACAGAGTCCCTACAAGAGGCCGGAAGGCACTAATTTTTCATATACGTATATATAAAAACCATTCACCAGATTCAGATTCACTCCTGTAACTTATTTCTATCTCTAGGAGTGGCAGCACAAAGAGAGGCATTACTTATCGCCAACCCCTGGGCTCCTCAGAGCTGGGCAGCCTGGCTGCATCCCCATGAGTGGGAGTATGTGGTTTGCAGCTCCTCAAAGTCTTTTGAGACACTGCAAAATGCATGTGGCACATATTAATCTGTTTACTGAGCTGCATATTTGCAGTATGGAGGCAAAATCAGATACCCTGGTATCTAAAAAAAAAATACACTAAAAAAAGTGGGGTGGGGCACACGGCAGAAATATGTGCCACCTGAAGCCAGAGGCTGGCTAGCTAGTGCTATGCTCCAGCTGCTGGCTAGACTCTGCATGCTCACACTGCTGCCACGGGAGGCCTCCAGGACCCCAAGTAAGGTTGCTAGGGCCAGCTCAGGTCCTGGCCTCAGCCTCCCTTACTCCACCCAAGACAACTTGCTGTGCACCACAGCATGTGTGCAGGGGTGCACCTGGGGACAAGTAGCAACAGCACACGTATGTGCCACTGCTATTTGTCCCCGGGGAAATGCGTGTGTACACTCATGGGGATGTATATAGTTTGGTATATACATTGTCTGGTATAGTTTTATAAAAAGGCCAAGATACTCTAAGGAATCCCCACAGAGGCAACCTAGGAAATAGGCTAAGTCAGTGCATCTCTCACCTTTCCTAACCAGGCTGCCTCCAACCTTATTCAGCAAAGCACTAGAGCCTCATTGAATTAGGGGCTCAGCAAACTATTCAAGTAATCTCTGGGCCCTCAGCTGCACTCAGGGCTGCTGGCAGCTGGTGTCACTTTGCTCCCAACAGTCTTGCCTTCATGGTGATTTACACCCTTACCTTCAAGGGGATTAACTGCCCTTCCCTTCCAAAACCTGAAAAACCCAACTAGAGTTCCCTGCTATCACCTCGCATTAGTAAGAGAAAACCTTAAAAAAATATTTAATGTACATCTTTAGTTATGCTCTTTCCTTTCTGCATTTTTCTCAGCTTGAACATTTCTAATAAAAATGAATTTCACTTTCTGGTTCCCACTTTGTTGTGGACTGCTGCCAGGTTTGAACTTCAAACACTTCAGGGGTTCTGCTTTGTTTTTCCATTTCCATAGAAAAACTAGTTCTCTGTGTTTTTATGTAAAGAAGAAAAATCCATCCTTACAGTATCCTTTTAAAAGCCTGACAGTCAAGGGAAAAGAACTGTACCAAGTGTTATAGGGAATGTATGTTGTCTGAGTTGCTCTATACAGACCTGCCAAAGCATTTTAGATCTGAACTGAAAGACTCCTGTAATGTAACCCAGTGAGGAGGGTGTGGCAGCTGAAAAGTATGTCTGTGTGATAAAGGTGCTTGCTGAAGGCTCTATGAAAATTAAACCAAGTGTTATTCTGTATTTGTTAGATATTAAGCTATGTGTTGTTGCTAAAAGCCTAATTAAAGTGAAAGATGTAGTAAGACCTTGTATAAGGTAAGGCCTAGTAAATTTAGCAAAGCCTAGAAGTAGTAAGGCCCTGTGGTGCAGTTAAAATTACCTTATCAAAGACTGCAAAGCTTGTACTGCTATTAGTCAGCCTAAGGACAGTTGAAATAAAAGAAATCTGAGTAGTCGTATGTTATCAGTGTCCTTTAGAAGCTATGAATTACCTAGAATATCTGGAAACCATTCAGAAGGAAGATGCAGCTCTGTGAAAAGAATTAGTTAGCTGTTGCCTGGATCAGTGGGCCCATGGACCTTGAGGAGCCCAAGAACTATATTCCAGGGTCCTTCCTGGTATCCCTCGGACAGTGCTGATTAGGGACGCCTGACTTCGTTGAGCTTTGTAGAAAGAGGAACTTGCTGTGTATCAGGCATCAAGAGGGGACTGCCGATAGGTTGCCAACATGAATTGCTTTTGTCTGTTGTTGTCTTGTTACTATGCGTAGTTGTGTTTTTGTTAAGTCAATAAACCTTTCTTACCTTTCTACCCCTGACCACTCTCAATCCTGAACCCTCCGCAGGCAGCTGAGACAGAGGGCATTAACCTCGGTTTGCTAGGGGATGAAGAACCTAGCCTAGAGGTAAGTGGGGAAGTGGATGACCTGGAGGAAGCACAAGCAGGAGGGGGCAACAGGGAAGGTCTTCTCATTCTTCCTGAGAAATCAGGGCAGTTGGCTACTTACTTCAGGTATCTCTACACAGAGCCTGGGAAACTAGCATCAGAGTAAAGACCCCACACTTCAGAAGAGCAGACTTTGGCTCACTCAGCGTGGGCAAGGTCCCCAGGAAGGCCAATCTGAAAAGGAAAGGAGTCCAGGGGAGCTGGTTGTATTTTAAAGAAACCTTACTGAGGGCACATCCTGATGTGCAGGAAGACTAGCAAGTATGGCAGAAGACCAGCTTGGCTTAGCAGGAAGTTCTTCAATCAGCTCAAACACAAAAAGCAAGCTGATAAGAAATGGAAACTTGGGCAAACTATTAGGGAGGACTATAAGACTACAGCTCAGGCATGCAGGGATGAAATCAGGAAGGTTGAAATGCAACTGGAGTTGCAGCTAGCAAAGGACATGGAGGGTACCAAGAAAGGTCTCTACAAGTATGTCAACAACAAGAGGAAGGTTAGGGAAAGTGTGGGTCCCTTGTTGAATAAGGGAGGCAACCTAGTGACAAGCAATGCAGAAAAGGCTGAAGTACACAATGCCTTTTTACCTCAGTCTTCACAGGCGAGATCAGCTCCCAAACAACTGCACCTGGCAGCAGTTTAGAGAGGAGGTGAGCAGCCACCAGCAGTGAAAGAACAGGTTAGGGACTATTTAGAAAAGCTGGATGTGTACAAATCCATAGGCCAGACACAATGCACACAAAGGTGCTGAGGGAGTTGGCTGATGTAATTGCAGAACTGCTGGCCGTTATCTTTGAAAACTTGCAGCAATTGAAGAGGTCCTGGATGATGAGAAAAGGGCAATATAATGCTCATCTTTAAGAAACAGGAGGAGGAGGATCTGGGAAATTACATACTGGTTAGACTCACCTCAGTCCCTGGACAAGTCATGGAGCAGGTCCTCAAGGAATACATTTTTTTGGAGCAGAAGGCAATAAGGAGAAGTGAACATGGATTCACCAAGCACAAGTCATACCTGAACTAACTGATTGCCTTCTATGATGAGATGACTGGCTCTGTAGACACCAAGCCATTGTCACTACCCTTAAGAGCCTGACAATACTAGTTGGCAGCCAGTATCAAGTGGAATGCCTATGAGTTGGTCCAGGGGTTGGTTTATTTAATATCTTCATCAACACTCTGGAAGACGAAACTGAGTGCATCCTCACCAAGTTTGTAGGTGATACCAAGCTGGGGAGAATAGTTGATACGATGAAGGGTAGGACTAGGATTCAGAGAAACCTCGACAAATTGGAGGACTGGACTTAAAGAAATCTCATGAGGTTCAATAAGGACAAGTGCAAAGTCCTGCACTTAGGACAGAACAATCCCATGCACCAGTACAGGCTGGGGCTGACTGGCTAAAGTAGCGGCTTTGCAGAAAAGGCCTTGGGGGTGATAGTGGATAATAAGCTGAACGTAAGCTGTGTGCCCTTGTTGTGAAGTATACGAACAGCATGTTAAGCTTCATTAGTAGGAGAATTGCCAGATTGAGGGAAGTGATTATTCCCCTTTGTTTGGCACTTGTGAGGCTTCATCTGGAGTACTGTGTCCGGTGTTGGGTCTCCCACTATAGAAAGGATGTGGACATATTGGAGAGAGTTCAGCAGAGGGCAACAAAAATGGCTGGAGGGCTAGGGAATATGACTTCTGAGGAGAGGCTGAGGGAGCTGGGCTTATTTAGTCTGGAGAAAAGAAGACCGAGGGGGAATTTAATAGCAGTCTTCAGTTACCTAAAGGGTGGTTACAGAGAGGATGAGGCTAAACTATTCTCAGTGGTGGCAGAGAACAGAACAATGAGCAACAGTTTCAAGTTACAACAAGGGAAGTTTAGGGTAGATACGAAAAACAACTTTCTCACTAGGAGGGTAGTAAAACACTGGAACAGGTTACCCAGAAAAATTATAGAATTTCCATCCTTGGAGGTTTTCAAGACCTGGCTAGACAAAGCTTTAGTTGGGGATGGTCCTGCTTTGTGCAGGGGCTTGAACTAGATGACCTCCTGAGGTCCCTTCCAACTCTAATTTTCTATGATTCCCTGCAGCAGAAGACAACTAGTTATGATGCTCTTGGTTTACCTGGATGGTAGATTAACCACATTATATTAATCATGCCATTCAGAATCTAAACTCTTATTCAAATATTAATAAATGATCATAACATTAATTTCAGAGACACGGTGACTTACAATACATAATGATATGTCTTTATTTCATCAACAGAAATGGTGTCTAGACAAAATTCAGTTAACACTAGCAATTCAAATGAATGAAAAGGGTTTTTTTTTTTTGCACAATACTGTATTTACAATGAGTAAATGAAGTTTTAAATTCATTAGTTCATAGCAATGCTTTTTTCTTCCAAAAAGGTAAAAATTCTTAGTAACAGAGAGTAAGCATTAACAGCCATCTCATTTATACAATAAAAATCACAAGAAACCACAGTCACCTAGAAAAAAAATAAAGACAAGCTTAAGAACTAGTACAATAAAATGATGCATTGAATTAAGTTACATTAATCGCATAGAATCTGTGTAAAAAGTATGTAGAAAAACACCTGATGTAACCTGTTACAGTCATTGACCAGTTATGAGAGGTACAGAGGATTATACAGGTAGATATGTGTGAAAACTGTCCATACTGTTTGACCTGGGGAGGAAGAGAAAAGGGGTTGCACCCCCTTGCATACACTGATAAAACCCTGTTTTGAATATGGCCTCTGAAGTTTGTAAGGCATAGATTAGAGGTGCACTTGTATCCAACTGGTTCTGGAACAAACTCTTAGGGCATTTCCACCATTGAAATTAAAAGTGATGCTTGCTATTAATGGTAAGCAAAAAGCATCAAAGATCACCAAAGTGTTTAGTATTGTTTCTGCTAGTCTGAGGGATCCAGATATTTTCAATCAGAGCAAGAGTAGAAAGAACAGTATTTAAACATGCACAATTCTTTCCATTATATCACAAATGCAGGATAACACTGTCTTAATAAATTGTAAGTACAATGGTCCAAGACACAGCAATCCAAATGATGAAAACGTTCTCCCCTTCCAACCCACAAATGTTCAGGTGGTTGCTTTGGCCTTATGATGGAGATAAGCCCCTTGGGGCTTAGATTCAGATTCTGGACATTCCCAGAAGTTGGGGGTGAAGGGAGATGCCTGGATCCATACTTTGGTGCTGTCCCTACTTCCAAGGAAATCAAATTATGACAATTCTGCTATTTCCACTTTTTTCAATGTGCCATTTATGTTCTGCATGCCCTTAATTAGTCCAAAGGAACAATTTCTGAACCACATGTATGTTCAGTCATGTGGCAAATCACACCTATGCAAAGGACTATTTCATAAACAGCTAAGAAGAATGATATTCACCCAACTGTTAGCTTATCTATTGTTTGATTTGGCTAATTGTGTTACACAGTTATAAAAACGCACTCTTCCCTGCCAAAAGTGGTTTTATTTCCAAAATGGCAGCATTATGTGTGTATTACATTAAAAAGCATCTCATTAGTTTTAACATGATATAAATAATACCTATCTTGGTGGAGTGTAGGAAAATACTGTACACTTTTTCACTGCAAGTAATGCCATTAACTTTCAGACTACAGAGAATAACTTATTATTCTACAATCCACCAACAATAGATCTTTTATATGTACACATATTATTTGAACACACATATGTATATACACATATACTGTATTCTGCAGCATCAAAACTGATGCTGGAGTCGTGAAATACTCCAAACAGTGTTATAAATACACATATACGTATTATAAACAGGAAAATGTATGCACACACTAGCTATAATTATGCACGCACACACACACACGTGCATCTGTGTGTGTATGTGTGTGTATAAATTAACTTGGATTGCCATGACGGAGGAACTACAATACAACCTTAACGTGTTAAGAAATTCTTTATGTTAAATGTTTCTAGTTATACTTTACGGTAGATAAAAATAAGCCACTCCATACTCAGAAGATCCTCTTAGGCAACAGCATCACCACCATTACTCTTATTGAAGTAAAACCTTCCCTAGACAGAACCTAAAAGATATATATTAAAAAAGATGCAAAATGTAGACTTGAGAACTTACTAAAATAGCCATCACCCACCATATTTTAAATCAGAAAGATGTGAACAGATTCCCCACGTTGTAACTGAGGAGCAATCAGCTGAACCATGGAAGGCTGGAAATAAATCAGATTGCAAGCTTTTGAAGGCTTGGTGGATGTCCACATTATCTTATGGCAAAATATACTACAATTCTATTCTCCAAGCTGAGCCTTATTTCTACTTTTCACATGCACAGTGTTGGATTACATGACACCAGCGAGGATGTTACGTAGATGCTGGAATTGCAGCGTTTCATCAGGTTTTTCCTAAAGGGTCCAACCGTATAATATTATAGGATTACACTCACTCTGGCATGCAGGTATGTTTTTTGAATTGGCAATCATGAGGTTCAATATTAAAATCTAACTATACAAATATTTGTTTTGACTTCTTTGTAAGCCTTTACAAAATACAGACTTGACAAAATGTTGAATTTAAAACTAATAACATACTAGCAACATTAATCGTTTCTCTGGCAGCCAGTTACATCATTCAGCGAAGTTACTCTATGCAGTTCCCACTCTCCCTTTTAAAGAGAAGTAGCAGTTGGCATACTAATCACTGTGGTTTACCTCTGCAGCACAATGTTTTACTTCCTTGGGAAAAAAATACAAGGATTAGATCCAAAAATATAGTGCATATTAAAAGCAGCATATACCCTTAGAAAGACATTTCATAAATTACTTGTACAATATATAAAATAATAGTTTATACTGCAGCATCAAACTCTGACGCCTGAGTCATCATATGTTAGGAAGTCTGTGATATAAATACTGGGATGTCCTGATAACATGGCTGACTTTTTTTTTGCGCTACCTTTTTGTTCCAGAATCAGCTTGCAAATAGCTTTAATTGTATTCAAGGCACCCCCAGATAACGCAGAGAAACAAATACATTATATAGTGTAGTACTCACCTGACAAAAGCATAATAAGTCTAATGAAATGAGGTTTTCTGGCAGTACAAGTAGAACTAAGGTAAATAAAAAGGAGGACTAGATGCAGAACGGACATAGCTAGATGCCCCAGGATTCACGTGCGTGCTGTATTAGCGCAGCATTCAATATGACAATCCAGTCCCATCTAGCACAGAATTTCAAAGCAGTATGTCAGAGCAAAACCTGCTGATTTCTTTGCAAATAAAACTGCACAATCCTTATTTAAAGATAAAGCTTGTTATTGGCTAAAACTCTGAAGTTGCTAAATATAGCAGTTAACTTTTTTTTTAATGAATATTTTGGTCATTTGTTTTAGTTGTTCTACCAGCACTACAAGATGTTTATACATCAACTTGTGTCCAGTTCTGAAGCTAATTCTCCTCAATGTTTCCCTTCAAAGTTAACCGAATAACAGTTTTGAAAGCCATGTGGTTCAGAATAGCAAAACAAAACATAACCAAAAAAGGTAACACGTGACTTCAGCTCAAGGAAGCAATGACACAAATTAGTCGCTTCTAATGATAAAGAATGATACCAAATATCTTGAAACAGCTTGAAGAGAGAGACTTATTTGAGCAGTGGTTTAAATATCAGTTCTCATGAAAAAGAAAGTCAAGAAACCCAGCAGCTGTCTGAGCCAGGTCAATCCAAAGAGCTGCAGAACATGTTCTATGGGTGGGTTGTTTTTAACCATTGGAATGAGGTCAAGAGTACCAGTTGCACATGAGTTATTAGTAAATTCTCATGTCAGGAAACTAATTAAAATTTGTATTTTATACTCATAAAATGTTCTATCTACTATCTATCTAGCTATATATATATATATATATATATATATATACACACACACACACA
>NW_017728918.1:71175024-71215773 GCF_001723895.1 Crocodylus porosus
ACACACACACACACACACACTTCAATGGGGTGTGTATATATATCTATATCTATGAATATTTATAAGAGGTCACTTAAAAATAAAAAAGGCAACAGAAATATCTTTAAAATACTGTCAGTTGATCAAAAAAAAATAGCTATGACTATAAATGTCATTCACATTTAGTTTTAAATTCTAGCTTTCACCATGGTCTCACAGAAACAAAACTTCTCTGCGAAGCATGGAACTGCTTTGCAACGTTAATGAATTCAAAGGAAAATCAGATTCTCCAGGAACAGGTGCTAAATCAATTACTTGCAGAAAATGGCTGGAGATTCCAAGTATATTTCAATCGCTATCTTTTAAAAGAAGGGATGATTTTCCCCTGTCCTTCAACCGTTTGAATTAGGAATTTATGGCATTTGTATATTTGTGAACATTTAAAGATAAAGATTTTATACAGAAATGATTAATACTTAAACATAAATATTATCCTACATTATATACTAATTTTTCTTTGTACATGCGGAAAAAACATTTTTCAACAAACATGGCACATGCTATATGCATTTCCTCCTCTGTAGCCAAGCTACGGTTGTTTGGGAGAAGAGGGTAAAAAGCAAGACTGTGGCAAGTGTGTGACGGTCCGCAAGCACAATCTTAAAACACATACAATGGAGCAAGGGAGCTGATTCCTTCTCCAATATAAGATGCTGATCTGAGTGCCTCAAAAAAGCACCAAGACACCCCTCTAGTGTAAACGTTAGCACAAAACAACGTTTTGTCACTTAGTACTTGTGAGAAGCTGCTTCTTTAAACAGGTGTGCACAGATGATCAGTTTTGCAGCAAAAGCAAACAATGTCAACCTGTAGAGTATGGGTGTTGTTGTCAGGGATAAAGCCATTATATGCTGGCACAAGTGAGGGCAAAGAACCACAAAATAAAACTCAACACATATATAATAATGATAATAAAAAACATGAGGGTGTTTTTAAAAAAATCTATACTGTACATGCCGATGCTATGCTTGGAAAGCTGCTGTCTCACACAATCATGACATGATTCACTGATCACTTGATTGCTTGAGATACAAACTCAATACAGTTCCAACTAAGCCAATTCACTGAGTAGTCTCCTTTGAGACCGTGATCTTTTAGACTCGTTTGTGCTGATGACAAATGCTGTTAAAATTAGAAGATCCTATAGCAAACACTTAAATGGGTAAGCAAGCAAATCAGGTATTGAAAAGTATATGGTTTGTTTCTTTAGGGATACAATACTAACTTCACTTTTGCAATTATAGGCCTGGTCTTGCAACTGTTTCCTACAATGAACAGTCCCACTGACTTGAAAGAGCTTGATTATGACACTCAAAAGGCAAGTCCATTGAAGTACATGGAGTAATATCTGTGGAAAATGGGCATGTAAGCAGAATTAGAGCCAATGGACTACTCAAGTGAATAAAGCCTACAAGCTGGGGGCCTGCTAGAAATCTCACTCAAGTCAATGTGGGTATTGATATTTACTTCAGTGGGCTTTGAATTAGGACCTAACATACAAATTAGGAATACTTGTCAGATTTTCCTTTTTTAAAATGTCTTAAGACCCAAATGTATCTTACCCAATAGGAATCCAAAAGCATCACTAACAGCACTTAAACGTTGCATGGGAAACAGAAATAAACAAATATAAAAAATATTCAAGCAGATTTGCTATTACACATCATATGGTGAATTCAGTATTTGGCAAGACTGTTTTTCCTACATGATCATCTCCTGAGTGTTTTGTTATTAGCTAAATCTTTATAATTTTCTTTATATGATAAAGCAAACAGTATTCTCAAGTTATACTGAAGTCACAACTTCATTTATGAAAAGAGGTTTGACCAGAAACTCAGTGCAAGTGGCAAAGTTGACCATTATTGTACAGTATCTGAAAGAAAATAAAATAAATCCACATTGCTCAAATGGCACAAAATTGCTGTGCCAAAAAAATATGTTGTCTATAATAACATCTCAAATAAGCTTCCAACATTAAAACTGTATAAATAAGTACAAACTGAATGATATTGCTGAACTGTGAACCAAAAGGGGGGAAAAAAATCATGTAACAAGTTACCAAACTAGTTCTAGCATCAAAGACAAAAAAAAAAAAAAAAGGAATGTTGGAACTTGTTTATACAACAGAACTGAAAGTTTCCAGTTGTAGGATGAGAAAAATTGAGGCATGCAGGGGACTTTTGCATATGGATATATATACTTTATATATATTATATATAATATGTACAGTTTAGCTATAAAACTTTGATGTGTAAAGAGGCTGTCTTCAATGAAAAATTGAACATTCAGAGGAAATTCCTGAGTTAGGGTTTTGTGACATGGGCCACTGAGAAAAAAAAGCTGCAGTTGGGTCCTCAGAGGTGTTATGTCCATCCCTGTTAAGATTGAAATCAACATACAAAAACAGACAGTGTTGCCACTGTTTAGTTCCCTGCCTAAGCAAGGGATAGCACCATTGTGAAGAAAACTCCTGCTTGTAGAGAGGAGGGAATACTTAAAAACAGTATTGCTGCTAAGACCACTGTAGTGTGCACCAAATACGTTCTTCTAGACAACAAATGAACACTGCCACTGGCTGACTGAAGAACACCTGACCAGGTGTAACATAAGGTTAAAAGTCACTAGGTGTAATCTTTCCTAGGCTGTTCATCCGTTGTACATTTATCAGTCATTTCCTGACAGAAGTCTACTGTCACTGTTTGGCTACTCTGTTCTAGAGGAAGCTCTCTTTCTGAGTAAGTACCTTGGTCAGCTCCATCCAGCCCTCTTCCAGCTGTACAATTTTCGGAAACGTTGTTAGGTAGCCAGTGAGCTCCCAGTTGCACAGAGCTTTGCTCTGAGCAGCACTGCATGCTTTCTCCAATACACTGGGATGTCACTAGGTTTTGCTCTACTCCAGCTGGTGAAGGGTCGATATTTGTGGCTGTTGGTAGATCCATAGGCCTGAGAACAGGGCAGTATCGGTGAAGGGCTTGGATCTGTTCGGGGCTCTGCATATCCCTACACACTTCTTGGGAAAGACATGAAAAATTATCTAACAATTCTCCCATGCATGCTTTCAGCTGGTTCCTTTCCGACAGCAATTTCTCTTTCTCGCATACCTGAAAAAGAAAGAAGGCATCTTAGCTTTCCAAAGGCCCATCCACTTGATGCTGTTAAGGCTATGTTCCAGTTTTCTATATTCCATTAACCACTGCGTAAAACTGAATGGCATTCTGATTTTATGCAGCAAAGGACAAGTCACATCCTCATTTCATAACCGGGTCTCCATGTGTCCTGCCAACAAACCACTGCTAACAAGATGTTTGACTACATCAGAATAAGGTCACTAATTGTGAATGGCTGTTGCTTTCTTCTCTGATATTCTAGCTACTGATATATGGATTCAGAAAAGAGGATTTTCTATTGGGGGAACTCC
Organism: Crocodylus porosus; assembly: GCF_001723895.1. Classification (NCBI taxonomy): domain Eukaryota; kingdom Metazoa; phylum Chordata; order Crocodylia; family Crocodylidae; genus Crocodylus; species Crocodylus porosus. The sequence goes on from NW_017728918.1 coordinate 71,178,482, forward strand.
ACTATCTACAGAAGTATGAGGTTTTATCAGGTGGATCAAGTGAGGACAGGTTGGGAAAGTGCAGTTCATTTTATAACCCAGAGCCAGTCCCCTTGGTCAGGCTGGTACTGACTAGTGGGTGGGGAGAGGGTTGCCTTCCTCTGTACCGTAGCATGTGGTCCTTTTCCTAAGATCTTCTGAGCACTTATTAACCTACCATTTTCCCATCAATGAAGCAGGGGGGCACTAGTAGTGCTCTCATGATTTACAGTGCATGTTAAAGGTTTTTTTTCTTTTTTCTTTTAAAGCACTTCAGTTATTGTCCCCTGTAGCTGTGGGAGAGGAGTGATTTTAGGGATCCTTCAGTTAATGACTGCTTGAGAAAGCAAGAGACTGGACTCAATTGCCCAGGGTATCCATTCCAGTTCTATGTCCCTGGAAGTGTGGTTGTGTGTGCATCCCTACTTTGGTTTACATTTCAGCTAACAAAGCTTTTTATAACTCCTCTGTGTGAGATGGTTGGGTTGCTAGAACAACAGGATCTATGTAGATGTGGATCTTGTGCTCTGTGTCATTGCTTGCTCCCTTCCTGACCTACTGTTTCAGCCTGCATGCAACTGGAGCAGGCATTATCACCCACAAAGACTTCAGCCAGCAGTTCACTGCACTCACACGGCACTCAGTTTCTTTGTGAGGCTTGCATACTGTAGAATGGAGGGAGCCAAGCTTTTTGGCCGGGGTGCCACGTATTAGCCCCATACTCTATCTCTCTGAGTGCTACTTAATCTGCTGCTCTGCTTTCTATATTCTGCCCTGTGCTCCCTGCTCAATCTGTTCTGCTTTCTGCCTTATCTCCCCTGACCAATCTCCTGCTCTGCTTTGTTTCCTGTCCTATCTGCCACTGTGCTGCCTATCCTTTCCCTGACCCGCCACAGGCCACACCAAGAGACAGCCTATGCCACTTGTGACGTGTGCTGCATGTTGACCACCTTGGAGTAGAAGATTGCATGCTGGCCCTGTGTACCACATGACATCCACTCTACTGGAACGAAACCAGCAGTATCTGACTTATTCTGTCTTCATTAGCCATTGTGAGATCACTACCAATATAATCTCTCTCCCTTTCTTTACTAACAAGGACTTGTACCATGAAGGTGCTTTTCAGATACTATTCATTATGTTGCGAGCAGGGGATAGAAGCCGTGCTTTGAGGGATTTGTATGGTTAAAGACTGCCTACAAATGCAGGGATTGGACCCAACTGCCCAGAAGGCCCCGTCCAGCCTTAGGATAGGGGGAGAAAGGGTTGGGTGGATTTTATACTTAGCTCTGAATGCAACAAAGTCTGCAACAGTTTTTCCTATTTCTGCCAGTGTGTTTCACAGGCTTAGTGCAGCACAGGTGGAAACTGTGTCCTCTACTCACATGTCTCCTCCCACTCAGGCATACAATTGTTGAGTGTCTTGTTATACCAGTGGAATGAAGATCTTATGGAAGGAAGTTAAGGAGTGAGAGAGAGGGTCTCTCAGATAACCAGAACTAATCTCATGCAGGACTTTGAACTTGTATTATAGAAGAGAAGGAATACACAGCTCAATTTACATACATAGTGAGTGAGTGAGAAAAGGGTTTTTTTCTTAATGAAAAAATTACTTTAAACAGTAGGAAAATAAAAATTAGAGAAAGGTTTGAATTCATACAAACAACAAACTAGAATCTAAGGCCAGAAGAGAGATTAGCATGATTATCTAGTCTGATCTCCTACATAACACAGACAATGGCATAAAATTACTGAGTGAAGTTTTGTGTATTAAAAGATACTTTCCCAGTGCTTTAAGACAGTGCATATCAGAAAGTTAGCTGCAAGATGACAGTGATCTTTAGTTTATGATGAGTCTAAAGCCCATACTTGGATCATACAGCTTCAATGAAGCCACGAGTATAGGAGAGAGACAGAGAGAAGAGATTACATGAAAACTACCACTTCCTAAAATACTGATAAATCTACCAAGCAAGCATAAAAGTATTAAGCAGATGCCAAAGTGCATCTAGAAGGGGATACATTATGTAAGAGAATGTACTGTGTGTGTGCAGATGACGGGGAAGGTAAGTGAACGGAAAGATGCGTCTATGAGGAAAGCATACAGAAAAAGACTAATATCAACTGCAAGGAATACCATTTCATATACTGCCTAGTAAACCACTAGTGGCAGAAGGCAGCTGAGGAATAGAAAATAAAGACAGTGGGAAACTCCCATTTTTAATAAAAAGTAAAGCAGTCTAGGTGGTGTTCCATAAATGGTGAAATGGGGACATACTGGTCACCCACGGAGTGTGGCACAGTAATTTCATGAAAGGTGCAATCATGTGGCAATTTAAGTCAACAGCGAGTTTAGCTGTTTGTGTTCCAAAGGAAAAAACTAACATGCAGTCCTGACAAATGTCCTGAAATGCTTACAGTCAAGGAGGGAGAGTTAAGGTTACCCGAGCTATCTTAATGTTGTCATTCTCTAACCTCTCCAAACTTTATTTAGGATTCTTTTACCATAATCTTTTTATGTAGAATTATATTATGCAGGCATACACAGCCTATCTCCTATATCATGTTTTTGAGACTTATTTGAGAAAAAGTAAGTGTTTTCCCCTTAAGAAAAGATTTTTGATTCTTGAAATTTATCAGAGGCCTGGGTCCATAGTGACAAAGACTTCTATCTTGGATTTAGCAGAATTATAAGGATCTAAGATCCCTGGCATTGGTTCACTTAATGGTGTGATGGGATCGGTTCCCTGATCCCAACATTTGCACCTCCTGCTATGTCACATATGCATGGTAGGACATGCGATTTTGGGATTGGGGATTAGATCCCAATCATGCCATTACTATTTGCCATGTTGGTCCCAGTCCTGGGTGGGACTGTCCTGAAGTGAGTTTGACACTCGGGTGCAGTCCTAGAGCTGGGACCTGCAAGCAGCTGATTATTAGTTCCAGCCTTGGGACTACAGCAGCATATCAAACTTACTCCAGTGCAGTCCCCAGGCTGGGTCTGACAATCACTGACTGTTGATCTCAGCCCTAGGACTGCACTGGAGCTAGTTCAACTCTGGTGTGGTCCTGGGGCCGAGATTGTGGGTCCCACCCTTGGGACTGCACTGGGGCCAGTCACAAAGCCTCACCATGCAGCCAGGTTGTGTGGCAGGGACCCTGTCACATCTTCTATTTAAGGTGTGGAAACCATGACAAAATTATTCCACATATTTTATGAAATAATGTTGTGGCTTATTTCCTTTTTATTGCACCATTAATTGCCTGAATGTGTGGTCAGGATATTATTTAAGACACAATTAACTGGTTAATCAGGTCTTAAGTGTAGTGTCTATCAGGGTTCTAAGGAATTTTGCCCCTGAAGGATGCATTACATTAAATTATAAAAATACCAGTCTGTTAGAATTAAGCTGCTATGGTGCATGTGGAACAAACCAGTCAGGACTTGTCTTTACTTTTACAATATAGAGTGAAGCGTGGTGTGAATTCAAGGGGCGACAGCTAATCTCAGATAGTTTTCCATGTTCAGAAAAGCCATTTGTTGTGCTTTTCTGTTAATGGCTAATTGCACATACAGAATAAAAGCCTCGCTACTGGAATTAGGTCCAGATTTAAAAATGAGTCCAGCATGAGAATGTTATGCTTCGTTTTGCCAAAATTTACACGTGTGCACCCCTAAGTAGAATTAACCACCTCAAGTATCTGGGTCTTCAGCCCCTGAATGAGACATTTAAGTGTCTTTTGGTCAGGATTCATAGCAGCCAGGACACTATGCAGGGGGGTGTAGACAAGGGGTAAGTGACAGGAATTCTGACTCTCTCTGGGAGACAGGTGGCATTTACGCAACCTCCAGTTGAGTAGAATTCAGAAATACTTGCCAAAATCCCTGGCTTACTGAATTGCACTTAGGTCAGGACAAGCAGAAGCAAGATGGCCTATTCACCCTTTTTTCCTCAATGGCCTACTAGTGATGGCACTTGTTCAGAAAGTGGCAGACCTGGGCTTTCTAGGAGGCGTTTGCCCCATGTTTTCTACTTCCTAGGAAAGATCCCTAACCAGCAGATTAGGAGGTAGACTAGCCTGAGAGAACCCTCTACTCCCCATCTTGAAATGGGCCCACTGGGCATCCACGAGTGTAAGAGTTGTGGAAATTAACAGAAAACAAGAGAGAACCTGACTCTGACCCAGTGACGGGGGACACTCCCCTGGGAGGGAGTGAAGGAGCCCTTTTGTACATTGTGGACCAATAATTATTTAATACAAGCATATTTGGTATTAAATAACTAAGCAAAACTTAGTTCTAGATTCAGAACCCAGAGGAGTACCTTCCTTACTAAGTCACTGAAGCAAGCTCTAACTTGCTTGCTTCATACATTATGTTTAGTGAAGCAAGCAGCTATTTAATATATGACTCCTCTTTTATGTGCCTGACTAAAAAGATTTTCTTTGGCCCTATTTTTTGAGGGCTTCAACATCACAGTGTCTGAATGTTTTGCCAATCTTGATAGACTTAGTCTCCCTACCTTCTTGTGAGGTCCAAAAGTCACCTCTGTTTCACAGACGGGGAACTGAGAGACACTGAGAGACTAGGTAACTTGCTCCATGTTAGACAGTATGTTCTGCATTCTCTGTGCCATTTGGCTTCTTCCACTGGACTCAGCCTCATTCCTGCTACATAGTGCATGGCTGAACAAGACTATTTTAACAAAACTATACTAAAAGCCACTCCGAATGGGAAACCTGTTGTCTTAATAATCAACTGGACAAGCCCCAAATTTTCCAGCCTTAACAGACTAGCTGACAGCAATATCCTGAGGGATACTCAGCATGGGTTTGTTGCGGGTAGGTCTTGCTTGACCAATCTCATTTACTTCTATCTCATACTCAAGATACTATTTCTCATATAGGTGCTTTTAGGGTTGGTTTGACCACAGAAGAGTTCAAGCAGAGAACGTATTCTAAAGTTATCTGAGGTCGTTGCTATCGGCACCAGAAAATAAGACATTCTGGCCACATCTCAGCCGTGAACAAAACTCTGGAGGCGGGTTTGATGATGTATTTTTTCATTTGAGAGATTCCTATTGTTGTTGCTGGGTTTCTCTATGCATTTGCACTCCTTATCATGGTTCTTCAATTTCTTTCCAATGTTTCTAGTCTGCTTGGTGAATCAACAAGTTGGAGATAATGTGTGAGGAGCTGAAATATCCAAAAAAAGGAGAAGAACTACCCTGGGCTAAATAAAAAAAATTGTTCTCAATGGGGAGACTATTCTCTACACAAACACCCCCTTCTCCAGCACAGCACTAATGATTCCTGCAAATATTTAAAGAGATTGTTGAGTTGCTCCACACAGCACTTCTCTCAAGATGCTGATATTTATCTTGGTTGCCCTATTTGAGAAATAAAGTCACGAGTAAGGGCTAAATCTCAAAGGGGTGATCTGATGGCCACCTGTAAGTTTATCGGGGTGACCACCAGGATCTGGGGGAATGTCTGTTCACCAGAGCGCCCCAAGGGATGACGAGGTCAAACGGTCACAAACTCCTGCAAGACCGTTTCAGGCTGGACATAAGGAAGAATTTCTTTACTGTCCGAGCCCCCAAGGTCTGGAACAGTCTGCCAGCGGAGGTGGTTCAAGCACCTACATTGAACACCTTCAAGAGTAAATTGGATGCTTATCTTGCTGGGATCCTATGACCCCAGCTGACTTCCTGCCTTTTGGGCAGGGGGCTGGACTCGATGATCTCCCGAGGTCCCTTCCAGCCCTGATGTCTATGAAATCTATGAAAGTGGGTATTGGTTTGGTGATATGGGCATTCTATGTCTAAATGGCAGCTGCACATCTCTGGGAGTGGAATCCACAAGCCCAAGTAAGAAGCCTAAATTCCTCATGCCTTAGAGAGACAAAGGGACTAGGACTGGGGTTGAGATGTACTGAGCCTAAGATGGCCAACAGAAAATGCTGAAGAGGGACATCCTCTCTCCCAGAATTAGGTGCCTTTCTGCAGCCTGGATGGACTTATCTGTGAGACTGAAGCTAAAAACAGACATCCTTGAGTGGGATCAGCTGTGGTGGGATGTGTCCCAGCAGAGCTGATCTGCTTTATTTGGCAACACAGATACTATGAGTTAGGGAGCAGCAGCACGATACACGCCCAGTGAAAGCCCTACTAAGGGATTCCTGAGACACATGTCCGCAAACAAGGGAACTAAGAGCTCAGATATGCAGGGGAATTCCCTACGTGTGCAGAGTCAAGCCTCTGAAGCCCTGGGAGTGGCTGCCTGAGGAGGCTGGAGAGCATGGGCAGCTCTGCTGTAAGACAAACAAGGAGGCAAAAAAGTGGCACATATTTTTACTACCTATTGTCATGGCCACAATTGTTGACATCTGTGGTGCAACAAGGGGCACAGACCTCTGCTTGGATTCTGTGCCGCCATTAGCATTTTTATGGTGGCCCAAAAGCAAGGTCTACTTCCAGCTTTAGATTCACTCTCCAAAGTCCATGCCTCGATTCACTTCAGATATATGTGCCTGGCTTACTCTCTTCAGGCATGGTCAAGCATCTTAAATCAGTAGTGGGATAGTCAGTCACCTCTTATTTCTTTATTTGATTTACATGCTGATTTATATTGGCATATAAATTGATCTGATATAATAGTCCAGTGTTAGCACACTCACTGTACAAGCTCCTCTTCATCCTAATGGGGAAAGGAGACGGGTTCAGTTTCTCTCTCCTAATACCTAGGACAGCTGGAAGCCTGGCTGGGGTCACTTTCTAGCCCTCCTGTTGAAGCACGGCCACTAGGCAGTGAGAAATTCAAGATTCATGGGCCAGAATGAGACTAAGCAAGAGGGAATGTGATTCTGTAGCCCAGCGATTAAGGTACTCCTGCTCCCACGAATGGTTAAACATTTTAAAAAATGAGTCACTTATGCAAAATGCACACACAATCCCTTAAGCAGGATCTGTCTCCCAGGCTAGAAATAGATGTGACTGAATGAAGCAGATCAACTGTGCTATGATGTGCCTTGATAGCGCAGGACAAGGGGCAATGTGATCTTTGGAGGTGGGTCTGGCTGAGTGGGGAAAGGTTCCCTGGGGTGCTTTTCTGTAAGTGGGGAAAGTGTGCAGGTGGACAAGGGTCTTGTGGGGTCCCTAAGCCCCCAGACCACCTCCCCAGTGTGGCTGGAGACTTCAGAGCAGCAAAGCAGCAGTCTAGTACTACCTTTTGTTATGTCACGGATTTTCTTTTGACTTAGGCACAACAAAGGCGAGTGGCGTCTGTTTGCTCAGCACTTGTGCTGCCATAAATACGTTTATGGCATCACAAATGAGACATCAGTTGACATCTGTTTCCACCCTATGCAACTTGTGGGGGCCAGAGAGAGGGGTGAGTTTCAAGTAATCAGTCAATCATTTCTGATCTCTAATCCAGGGCTCAACCCTCTAAACTAAATTTACACAGTGTAAATTAGCACTTACTTGAATTAAGCACTCACTTTTTGACTTTTCCCACCTCTCTCACCATAAGGCAAGGAAATTAAACTCATGTGGCCCCATGGGTCAGATGTGGGCCACATGCTGGAGCCAGTGCATCGGGCCAGTCTGGTGCAGCGCTTGCCATGGACTGGCCCCCATGTGCTGCTTACAGTCCATGCACTGGCTCCAGCCTGCACCAACTCCGCAGGTCAGTCCAAGGCATGTTGTACACATGGCATGCAGAACCAGTTTGGAGCACATGCTGCATGTGGTACCTGTGCTGGATCAGCTCTATGTGCTGGTTCTGGCACGCGGGGCTGGTCTATAGGCCCAATCCAGACTGGTCCTGGATCCAGCATGTGGTGCCAGTCTGGTACAAACATCGCATAAAGCAAATGCCCCAGACTGGTCCTGTGCACTGTATACAGTACAGATCAGCTCCAGCCCCTGCATGCTGTGAGCAGCATGTGTTGCCCATGCCAGACCAGCCCTGCACACTGGATCCAGCATGTGTGGATGGTCTACGGACCTGATCACACAGGGTGTGCCAGCTCCAACCCTTGCATCATGTGCAGCCTGCACTAGATGGGCTCCATGAAGGGCAAGGCCAGTGCATGCTGCCTCCAGCACCCCAGTTCAAGACCCACAGGCAGCTCTACAGGCCAGATGAGAGCTCTGTGGGCCATATCTTTGATACCCCTTCTATAAGGTATTTTTACTGGCATTCCTAATAATGACTTACACATGGCAAGGGTAGATCTAGGGAAGTAATCTAAACTCTCTCCACCGCCCTGTGCTAAGGTCCCCTCTACTACACTTATAAATCTATCTTTGTGAAGGCAAAATAAATTGATCACTTGGACTTACCTCATGTACATATTGGCTACAGACTGAACTGGAAGCATACTGAATACCCGTCTGTCCCTCAACCTATATTCATGTTATCAGAGATAAGTGAAGGTGCCACACGTGACTCACCAATTTGCGGATTTCACATTCTAAGTTCTGAATACAGTCCAGTTTTCTTTTGCGGCAGCGCTGGGCTGCGATCCGGTTCTTGCTGCGCCGGCGGACATCATGGATAAACTCTAACTGTTCTGAGGTTAACTTGTGCATCTTTATCATCATCTGGAAATCGTTCCTTGGAAGATCTGTGATTTGATCAACGGGGAAAGGAAGTTTCACCTAAAAAACCAAACCCCCCCACCCCAAAAGTCAATCTGCTTCTTAATACAGTTAGAATAATGCTGCAACAAGGACTAAATGTTCCACACCTCACCCCCACCCCCAATAAATAGATTATCAACAGTTTCACAACATTGTCTAAGGAAAATAAACATAAATATTTGAATACAGCTTCCCCAGAGTTGATATTGAGGGTAGGGAATAAACTGTGTGGGCCAGGCTCTTGGCTGGTGCCAATCTGTTTGATTCCAACAGAATTGACGAAGTTTTGCTGATTTGCATGAGCTAAGGACCAGGCTGTATGGGCACCTATACACGAGTCTATCGCCTGCTCCAATGCATGCTAATTAGCATGCATCAGAGTAGACTTGACTGAGTGTGCTAAACAGGGCTCCAGCAGACTTGGTGTCATGTCTATTCAGCATCCCCGCACTTCAAAATGGCAGTGGGGGTGCTTCAACTACAGCTCGTCAAACAAGCTTTAGTTAAAGCGCTCCCTGCTGCAATTTTGAAGTGTGGGATGATGAATACACAAGATGCTGTGGGCACTTTAATTAGAGTACTTCCTGAGAACTGTTCTAATTAAAGCACCCCCACTTCAGAGCACATGTAAAGATGCCCTATGTGCCTAATACTCCCAAAGGAGGTTCATGAGAGATTCTATTCCACTTACATGAAAACCAGTACGTTAAATTGACAAGAGCTTCTTGGGAGGAGTTAAGTGACTATATTCTACTAATTTTTGATGAGCCCAGTTTCAGTGGGAGTTTTGTCTGTTAATGAACCACTGAACTGAGTCCTTAGATTAATGGCCAGGTTAAATGTGCAACCAGTACACAGCTGTGTGACTACTGGGGGTGTGCGAAATGGGCCGTATTCGATTTGGATCAAATCGGGGACAGTGATTCAATTCATTGATTCGGATCACTGTCCCTGATTTGATTCAGCTGAATCCGAACCTGAAGATTTGATACTGATTCGGAGGATCAACAATTCGGCCATAGACGCAGCTTTAAATGTCAGAATAATTCAAGACAGCAATCCTTATACTGTCCTCATTAAATATATTCATGCTAAAATCCCACTGTTCAGATCTCATAAGAATGTGTCACATTTCCAGGAAAAATCCCCAAACTGCATTACTGTAAAAACATTTTCCTAATTTCCAGAATTCTGTCCTGCTTCCACAGCTGCAGGCAAAGACACCAGTTATCTGGTTTTGATTTTAGAAATTTTACCTGTTTTTCACAGAGCACATAAAGTCAGGCCAGGACACAGCCTTTGAGGTAGCTTGTGTGTTTGTACAAAGGGAAAAGTTGCTTGATGAACTGAAACAAAAGCATTTTTGACGGTGGAAGTGCTGTTCATCATGTAGTTAGTGAGCCAATAAGAACGGTGTGCAAAAAAAGTCCAAATAACTGGAGTTTTTTTTTTCTTTTAGTCAGAAGGCAGGGCATGGTTGTACCTTATGGACTACCTTGTTCAAACAGGCATAAGCTTTTGTAGGCTATAGGCTATATAGCATTTGACAAAGTAGGCTGTCTACAAAATCTCATGCTTCTTTGTAGTCTACAAAGTGCCACCCTACCCTGCCTAATTTCAGGCTAAGACTGCTAACTAACATCTTTTTAGTGTTACACCAGCACTGTCCAAAAGGTGGCAGGAAATCTTTTCCCTTTATATAGTTCCATTCTTTTTTGATCAGAGTAAACACTGCTAAATCCTGGCTATTGAAGAAAATGCACTTAACTCCTGACCACACTAAAGCTACCTTTTCACCAAATTGGTGGAAAGGTTTCTCTGATATTCAAACATGCAGCTATCAATCTCAACCAGTAGCCTTTAAGTATTTGGAGATAAAGAGATTAACTACACAGATAACTAAAAGGCAAACACCTTTTTTTGGCTGTTTCTGTTTGATTTGCCTCCCTTCACATACAACAGTTTGCTCAGGGCAGACACATAACAACACACACATTGGCACAACCATTTACTCTCTCCACACAGGCAAACATGACAGTAATTGCTTCATTTCCTTATTTTAGGGCTTGTATTTTTATGCTGTCTTATGTCATAGCTTCACTTATCTCTAAGCCCAGGCCACGTGAAACTCTGTATAAGCACCTAGTGTATCCTTTCACACAACTTTCATGCCATGAACTTTGGCCCCCTGTCCCACCTCTGAAATGAAGGTCCAGAGACTGCTTAATATAATACACTACACTCCACGTCAGTTTAATGTAACAAGGAATAGCATGCAGGCACTGCCAGAGAAAACAGTACTTTGCTGTTTATACACAGAGACTGACCTTAGACATGGTGATGTGGACTATCTTGTTTGCAGACTGCTAACTAATGATATGAAGAATGTTTGATTTCCCTTTCATACCCTTTGGACAGTAAACATAGACTTAATGTCATAAGGTTTACTCTCAAGTTTCAACCAGTGGCTAAAAAAGAAAACAGCTTGTGGCTTCCTCCATCATAGTTTAATCACAAAAAAGGCTTTTACATTCCCATTTTTCCTCACTTGCTTGACACCAAAGGTGACAGTGATGTCTGATATTCTGCTCAAAAATCATGTTTATCTACTGACTGGAAACATGCTTTCATGTCATGGCAAGGAAAATGTTAGTGGTAAAGCAATAGCATCCCTTTAAAACTTGCAGGCAGAAACAGCTTGAGGAAATGGTAACATCTGAAAGAAAAAGATTCCTATAAAAAGTAGATTAAAGATGAAAATTTGCATATAATCTGCCAACTATTGCAATCCATTAGAAAAACCACAGTAATGCCACTGACTTCAATGTGCAGAGATATACAAGATAAAAAAGGGCAACATAAAAAGTGCACTTTTTATATTCTACAATTTATTTTACTGCAATCTATCCCCACTGTTACATACATATTAACTGAAAGAAGTAATCCAGATCTTGGCTATGGTGGCTAACTACTCAACTGTATGGCTCAGATAAGATTCCACTGGTATTTTATGGTGATTGTGGGCCAGGTTACCATTTAGTATGAATCAAAATGGAGCCATGTCAAATTACATTAACTGAGAATTTGGCCATGTGTCTTTGAGGCTGCACAATACAATATGCTAACACTGGTTTCATCCACTATGTAAATTACCCTGGAATCCAGATTGGACAGGTCAGAATAGCTGTTGCAGTAGGTACCATTAAAGCAGTGGTTCTCAACATTTTTAGACTCAAGGCATTCCTTGAAAAATGCCAACTTACTTTTCATTTGTTTCTTGACTACAGAAAAAATAACAAAGAATTTTTCTGTTGCCAAGAGCTCAGAAAAACCACAACAGGTAAGAATGGTTTTAACACTATGAATTACTATTTGAAATTTCTGGGTTTATCTTATGAATCATGTTTGCACACCTGACAGTGCTAATAGTCTACTTTTTAGACCAACACAGCAAGCTATATACCTGAAACATGGAAGATATTGTAGTTAGCCATTTGGAAGTGTACACTTCATTGCTAAACAGAAAAAAGCAAAATTCAACTCCCTGTCTGACAGCTGAGACCTTCAGGAAAGAAACCTGCGGGAGCTTTGTGCTTGCCTAATCTGCATATTCAGCAACTTGTTCACAAATGGACTTTGAAACCTAGGGGAACCTCACCATCCTTCTCCTCCCCCGTGGAAGATGAAGTTTCTTTTCTACCTTAGAGAACTTTTACGATCTCTGAATTCTCCTCTGCCTGATGAAGGGTGTTTGGACCCGAAAACTTGCAAAGAAAGAATTTTTTTTGTTACTATTTAGTTGGTAATAAAAGATATTGCCTCTATACTAAGAGTTTTGTCTGTAGACTACACTGTATTTTTTACTGCTGGTTCTTCTTGCAGTAATTCTACATCAGATTTTAGTAGCGTTGGAATGATGTTGTAGCTGTGATGGTCCAGGAATTATGCGAGAAGCAAAGATTTTTGTGGGTAATTTTTTTTGTGGCCTTTTATTGGCCCAAACGCATGGCTGGGATAAAGTCATTCTTCATCAGGTTTGTGAACACCTCATCTAACTTTATCCCAATCAATTAGTCCAATAAAAGATATCACGCACAAAAATCCACACCAGATTTTAGTAAGTTATAGAATATAAGGCCATATGTCATGTCTACTCCTTTTTGGGTCAATGCTAAGGCAATTTCCATCAGTTTAAATACATCATTAGTCTATCCCCGCTCAGGATTTGTTTAAAATGCATAGACTTTAGGATAGTCTTGCTGTAAACCAAGAAATAATAGGGAAGTAAAAGAAAAAGGAAAAGGAAAAGTTCTTAGAATTTTTTCTTTCATACAATAAGTCATTCTGTATTCCCTGGTCTGGGATATTTCAAGTTCAAAACATCAACAGGCACTCCATTCTTTCAGTGAGTTATTACAGTAGAAGCTGACTGCATCAGGAATAGAGCAGTTAAGTCTTCCAAATTCTTATTTACTACCTGCACAATTATTCTTGCTGGATCTTTAGCTCAGAGCAGGAGTCACTGTTTCTCACTCAATGTCCTTCAGAATTACTACACCCTGCATAACTAAGCACACCAGTGCATTCAGCTATCACAATTCATAACTTTCCTGAATTATGAATGACCCATTCTGATGAAACCCAGCCAACCCAGCCTTGTGAAAAGTAAAACTTCTGTATCATCATGGGGAGTTGTTCTCTCTTTTGGCAGTGGAGTGTCAGTATAAATGTCAACACTTCTAACGGTTAAGTCAGCAGTGATCTAGACCAGTGTTTCTTCACCTGTGGGTCGCAAGAATATATGAAAGGGTCATGGACAAACTTTAAAAATGGATTCTCCTTTAAAGGAGGAAAATGTGGGTAACTGTGAACTCTGAACAACTAAAGGACTTATACAACATACACTGCACAGCTCACAGGGGAGGGATGAAATGCTTCAGGGCAGGGGAGGCCCCTTTAAAAAAATCAACAGAATTTTTCCTCTTTCACTGCTCCTTTGTTTAACTAACAGAGTAAAAACTTCTGGCTTCTTGTTTTTCCAATTGAAAGACTGAGCCTAATGACAATCTCTGGTACTTAAGCTGTCTGGCACCGAGAAAGCTTGCAACCCAGCAGGAGCCGGGTGCACTCACTATATTTACTTGACTATAAGATGACTCACATGAATTAGTTTTAACTTGAGGGAAATTTATAACTTTGTTATAATTTTCCAGGTATACAATCTAATTATTGAAAGTCTGCCTTGAATTTGTCCCCTTCCCACTGCTATAGCAGGGAAAATAAATCTGAGGGATCAAGTGGCCTCCTTGCCCTCTGGATCCCAAACTTCTTCCCTACCCCTTACTGTCAGACTGTGCTCTCACTGAGCACATGGGATTGAGGAGCAAATTTGAAAGCAGTGACTTTGAAATAAACATCTAGGCAAATTACCATGGTACCCATAGACTTAGGTCATCCAGAACTGACAGAATTTATCTTTTTTGAAATGGCTACAAGTTTTAGCACAGGTACCCCATAAACACACTTTTAAGCAGCACTTTTGTAGTTACTTGGATATAGTACAAACTGCATAATCATCTAAAGTAAAAAAAACTCATGATTTACCATGAGTAGTTCACTGGACCAGGCCCCAGCAAAGTCAAAAGCATTTCAAGCCACAATAACTCGGAAGCTCAGCACTTAGCCTACAAAGGCTTCATGTGCTAATTGCCTCCTGTTCATCACTGGAACCAAGCGTTCTTGTCACAAGTCTTGGCATCCTTCACAAATTTATATGCAGGTAAGGCGCTATGCAACCTGGTCCAATTCCACCTCATGGAGGGTAGGGCCACACTAATCACATGCAACAGGCTGAGAGAGGAAGCAACAGAGGGATTCTGGGTGAACTGCTTGGGGTCCCATTTGGTTCAGCGATCATTTGAAATGGGAAAGAAAGGTGCAGCTCAGCTGTGGGAGTAAACAGGAAGTCAAAATGTATTCAGTGTTGCGACTCACCACGACATGAAAAACAATCAATGCCGATGAGAACTACACATAATAAGCACTACCATATATCTAATTCAGACAACTTATTCTAATTGCCTGCATGTAAGATTCCTGCCAAAAGATTTTGGAAATATCTGAAGCCCCTGGTGGGGGTGGAGGATAGTTGCCAGTTATAGGGCCACTGATGGTTTCAGACTGACTTATGGATTTAGACTTGATTTGGCTTGGAATGTGAAAAGTTTCTTAAAAAAAAAAGTTTCCATATTTACCTGGCAGGAGAAATACCGTGACCAAGATAATGCAATTAAAATGGCACAGTGGAGTGGAAGGTGCGCCCTTCTCTGCTTGTGGACGTGACTCCCTATGACAGTCTCACAGTTAGCTTCCCACTGGCAAGCTTCCAGTGGGAGGATCTTGGCTACACAGCAACTTCATGGAAATGGGAGATTCTTCCCTAGCTTGGTCCTGCAGCTGTATGGCTGAAGGCAAGCAAAACCTGGGGGTATCCGAACTCCAAGTCTTGGGGCTTGGGCCTGCACACAGGATGCCTGCCAAAAGATCTGGGTATATCTGAAGCCCCAGGCTGAAAAGTCTGGGATGAATGATACTTGCTGGTATGGCCACATATGGTTCTTGAATGATTCAAAGGATTTGGAACTGATCTGGCTAGTTTGACCTGGGACACAAACAAAATTCCCTTTTTCCCCCAAAAAAACAGGTGCATGTCTTACCTGAGAACATGTGGTATGCAAGAAAATACAATATATCCAGTCTGTCACATGCTCTGAATGTTGGCATTGAGCTGAACAAAAAAAAGTATGTTCCCATTGGTGTATTTGAGGTTTCCTTGTATGTGAATATAAAATGAGGCACTTTTTTCTCATGCTAATTGGGGGAAAAGCTTGTCTTATATTCAAGTAAATATGCTAATAGATGGACTGTATCTTAGTAGCAAAGTGCATGGTCAGAATAGTGGAGGACACCCTACCTTACTAATGCTGTTAATGCCTTCCTATACACAGCTGGGGGAGAGTGGGAACAAAAACACTTATTATAGGCTCATCTCTATTTACACTGAAGGCAATGGTTAGCTGCAGGGGGAATGAATAGAATTGTACCAGAAGTGCGTGCTTCTGAAATGCAGAGCTGCGTACTCTGTAACAAGGCAAAATTCTATATGCATGCACACAGATATGTTCATATGCACATGCATTTTTACATTTTTATTTCTTCAGAGAAAGATTTCTGAAATGGGAACTGCATTTTCTGGCCTCAATCTGTTCCTCCTCCTCACCCAGAGGACAATCTAGCATGGTTCCCAGCCCAAAGAACCCACACAAGGACTTCCTGTCAGTGGTAAGCAGTTTCAGAGCTGAAAATTAACCCATCTGTGGGATGGGTAAAGTGCAAGGAGAGCCTTAAAAGTTAGGATGTGGGGGTCATAAGGCTTTTGTTTGAGAGCCTTCTCGTTCAGACTTACTTCTTCAATACACTCATCTTTCGTCTATACCAATCACAATCTTTTCCCAACGCTGATTCTGCCAGATATCATAATCTCCTGTCCACAATTCTTCTTTAGTCAAGAACTCTCAGTCTGGTCCTGCCAGGCATCTCTCCCTCTTGGCCATGATCTTTCCAACCCCCTGGATGGTGTACAGTAGGCCAGTGATCCCACTCAGCTCAGTGCCAACATTCAGAGCATGTGACAGACTGGATATATTGTATTTTCTTGCATACCACATGTTCTCAGGTAAGACATGCACCTGTTTTTTTGGGAAGGTAGAATGAAGAAAAAAAAAGATTTTTTCCAGAGTTATGGCTGCATAAAGCAGGGACAGAGCATAATGTTCAGCTGAATCACCCTCCTTTTTCTGCTTAACTAAAAGTTGAAACCATAGTTGTTGCTAAATACTGGTCTCCATGGATGGATCTATGATCTTAAAAAGAGCTAAAAAGGAGCCTCCAAAACTATGAAATAGGAAAAAAAAGGCAAAGAGCAGCTAGCAGGCTTCAAAATCACTCAAGGAAAGATTAGCTTGATTCGTGGAATATCAAGACTATCAAAAAAGAGAGATGATTGATCATTCCACAGATGTGGAGTGAAAAAACAATGAGTCATTAAGTCAATCGATTCCCTCAGCTGTCTGAATAGTAATGCCACTGCTGGTGCATGGTGGAGCAGGAATCAAAGCAGGGTGTTTCTATTCTGTGCAGAAAATCACCTTCTCTATTCAAGACATGCAACACAATTTTGGGGGGTCTGATTTTTTGGGAAAAGGTGCATGTGGTATGTGAGTAAATACAGCGATGGTACTGCTTTCTAGGGTTTACAGATCACTTATATAGCATCCATTACCAACTCATCTGAGCTCACTTTCCATGATTCAGCATGAAATGTATTAACATTCCCAAATACAGGGAGAAAATTATTTCTTGCCAATGTTATGAGACAGGAAAAAAATTCACACTAGTAAAGCAACATGTCCAGGATTCCAGAGCTTACAGTTAGTGCAGCACCTGGATACAGAAACAAGGCTTGCTACTCATTCTGTGTGGCCAGGTTTGGGCTTTCATGAATTTCTAACAGGAGTGAATTACATAGGCCAGGACCTATGACATGGAACTTATCCTTCAGCTTTACAGAGACAGAAAGAAGATAGCTCCAGTGCAGAAGATTGCTGGGTCAGGAATGGAGAAAACGTGTTTTATTCAACTTGGGCTTAGGCTACCAAACTGGTAAGCAGCATAATACATTGAACATGTGTGATAAATTTCCACTAATCTGCCTCCCTCTGAGTTAACAGGTGCATCCTGTACCAGCTAATATTTTTGAGTAACCTTCCAGCAAAGGCAAAGATATTTGACTTGTGCAGTCTCTGAAAAGAACAGCATCTTGACTGTACTAAGGTGGGAGAGGAGAATGAGCAGAGATACAGCATTCCTAGGACTGTACCGAGAGCAGGTGTGAGAGTGCCCAGGTCAGCAGATATGGAATCAACTACCTCTCACACAATTTCTGGGCAGCGCCGTGTGACCAGGCTGCTGCATGCCTACCCAGAGTGACCTCCTACGTCATCTCCAGATGGCTCTGGCTCCTAGAGAGGAGCTTGAGGAGTGATAGCAGCTGCATATAAGGTCTTTGAAAGGTGAAGATATGTTCTGTGAAACAGCAGGCACAATGGATAACTCATTCTCTGCTTAACAGAGCTTCTGTCAGGCTAAGTAGGGCTAGTTTAGCTCATCTTTTGCTAACTGCAGCTGATCAATTGATCAGTAGGTCCATCATGCAGCTTGAGTTTTATCAGCTAGTTTATAGTTGATAGCAAGTCTTCTGTAAACCTGACTGAGAGTCTAGAAAGAACACTAAAATCCAGATGATGTCCCTTCTGGTAAGGGAATGCATGGTATTCACATCACCAATACCTGTTCCTGGAACATTTCCTAACTCTACTGGATTAGCAGGGTGTATTGCTGCATCATCACTGTAGTGCACTATCTGCCCAGGCGAAAACAGATACATATGCCAGCAACAGGCCTTACCTGAATCACCCTAAGCTTCTTCTTAAAACAGTTTTTTAAAGTGGGAGCTCCTGTAAATCTACTAAACTCCAGGCACATGACAGACTGTGCATCCTTGAACAAGTCATACTTCATCACATGTATAATGGAACTGACAGTACTTCCTTGCCACATAAAATGAGGTTTTCAGCTGTTACAGTTATGAAGCCACATGAGTACTTTAGATTTACTGTTGGGATGTGGAACAGGAAAAAAAATCTATGGCATTTCAGGGAAAACCTGGTTTTGTTGCCAAAACACCCAGAAACAAAACCAGTGTTTTATGTAGTGCCAGCCAGTAGCTTGTAGTTTTGGAAAAAATGGGATATCATAATCATTTTAAAGCTAAAGTCAAATGATTCAGAATTTAAAGGATCTTTACGAAAAGTTTTAGGTCTAGCACTTAAATCTCGTGCCACTATTAGAATCTGAAGAGGGAGTTTGCAAATGCAAATGCACCAACATCATTTCTAGTAAAACAACATTTTAAAACCCCAGCTATTAAATAGATCTAATGCAAAGCAGTATTTGGTGCTTCCCCTTCTCACCAGCAGCACTAGAATGCAATTCCCAACATACTGCTGAAATCCACTAGGGATACTGGTCACAATTTTTACCTGAAACCTATATATGTGTCAACAATACAACAGCACTCCAACAGATGGTATTTCAAACTCCTATGTTTGAATCGTGGCTATGGTAAATGTTCTTGGTCACTACATATTTTAAGCACATAACCTCAACTGATGGAAATAGTAAAGTCTAGATCCTCAACTGGGGTGTAACAGAGCTCTGATGGACCCTAGGTAGAGCTCTACTCTAGCTCAGGATTAGGGTCTTAACACATAAGCAAAGAAAAGCTGTCTGTCTGTTATTAGGCATGAAAGCTCTGAACTTTCACTGAAGAAAAAAAATGCTTGCGACCTTCTTCAGTGGCTCAATTGCATCAGTACTGCACTTGTGAACATTTCCTTTTAAAAGACAGTCACTACCCCAAGATGGAAAGTTATTCTTTTATATAAATAAAAGTTGCATTGAATGGAATTCCCTATGTAATAATAGTTCTTGGAAAACTCAGTCCCCTCCCCCCTCCTACCCTAGATTATTGTTTTTCCAGGAAAACTTAGCTAATCAAAGTGGACTGAATTAGGGGGGGTTGTTTTGTTTTTTAACACATCTAGTCTGCCATAATAGAGCAATGTTTAAAGGTTAAATTCTAATTGTTTTACAGCAACAAAACAATATTTGGGAGAAGAAATTTTAGAAAAGCAAGGTATCACCAAAGAGAACAAGTTCATAGCTTGGAAAGTTTACAGATCAACAAGTCACTTCCTTCTGAAGGATTTATTATTTCCACTCTTATTTTTATTGTTGATATTTTGAGCAAGATCATTGGAAATTGGTTGCAAACTGAAAATACTTGTATTCTTGTCAGTGGTATTAAACTCCAGTTACTGACCTTAACTGTTATTTGAGGGATGGAGAGGAAAGTGCCAGGAGAAGTATTTGCATGGAATTAGCCACTTTGTCAGTCAATTGTCTAAAATCTCAACAGCTCTTCACTATTTCCTCCTGTACTTGCAACACATGGGGGAGGTTTAGCTTGCACCTGTCCTTTTACTGTCTGGAGAGATCTGACAAGAAAAATCTCAGCAACACCAGGCACCTTCAAAGGGTCACAGGGAATAGAATACAAAGGCAAAGAGGAATAGAATTCAAAAGAATCTCTATACTCAGTATCAGTTTCTAAGGCCCCATCTATACATTACATTTAAGGCATGATTAACCAGTTAATCATGCCTTAAGTGGTCACCCTGCCATATGTTCAATCAATTAATGGTGTGATAGAAAGGTATAAGATACAAATTTATTCTACAAAATATGAATAAATTTGTATTCAAAGTGGTTTCCTATCACACCATTAACTGAATGTGTGGCCAGGGGCCCCTGTGGCTGGAAGCCCTGTCAGCTAACCAGAGTTTCTAGCCATGTGCACTCCTGAGCCTGGAAGCTCCCAGATGAAGGACAGCCCATGCACCCCCACAGCTGGAAGACCAGCTGCTGTGAACTCTCAGCTGTGAGGGTGCATGGAGCATCCCTGAGACTAGGAGATCACAGCAGCTGGTGTCCCAGGCTAGCGACAGACATTATACATCAGCCAGTTTAAGTGATTAGAAACTGGTTTAAACCTGTAACTGAACAGATGCTCAGTGCACATAAACCAGTTTGAAAATGGCTAAAAACAGTTTGAAATAAGCCTGGCTGAATGTAATATAAGACTTAACTGGTTTGGGTCAAACCAATTTATGCAGTGTCTGTCCCAGACCCCTTGCTGGTTTAAGTTATATCAGACACCCCTGCATCCTGGCATGCTCGCTGGGCCGGGCCGGGCCGGGCTCTCTGCTCCACAGCAGGGCTGGCCCCTCCCCTTGGCTCCCTGGCTGAATCGCCGGCAGAGACTTGCAGGCTGCTCCCTCCCTCCCCCTCTCCACTCCCTGCTAAGCAGAAATTCTCCCCTCCACTCTGCCTTGCTGAGAGGTATCTATGTATTAGCTAGCAAACCACATGCTGGCTCTGGTTGATGTTGTGACAAAGGCAGAAGCAACAGGTAGCTGGTAATGTGTCTCTGTTGTTTCCTGAAAGGGGTGATAAACACTGAATTAGGGGTAATAAACACTGCTACAAATTCCCTGCTGGGCTAATCAGAGTGTCCTGATGCCCCCGCCCCCCTCAGCTCAGCACTATAAAATGAAGGGAGGGATGCTTTAGAGCTCTCCTGGCTTCTAGCCTGGGCCACTGCAGGCATGTGCCTGCATTTCTGGAATGAAAAGGTAATGTCTATCCAGCTCCAGACCAGTTCAAGCTTTGCAGGTTAGACTAACCCTCAAAAATTGAATCAATTCAAGCTCAGGCTTTCTGAATGTCTGTCCCTTCCCCCAGCCATGGGGGTATGGGAGGTGCCCCTACAGCTGGGAGCCCCATCAGCTGAAGGGGTTCTGAGCCATAGGAGCCTGCTTCTTGCTAGTACAGGGGGCGCCCAGGATTGGGTTCCTCCTGCACTGGCAATAAGGCATCATAGGATCTGATTTGTGAGCCCACAGTCACACCTCTTGCCATGCACATGGCATGGCAGGATGTGCAATTGTGTGGATGGTGCATTAGATCCCATTGCACCTTATCCAGCGTGTGTAGAGGGGCCCTAAATAAATCAGTTGGAGTATGTATGCTTCTGCCTAGCATCCATTCCCTAAGACAGCAAAGTTCCTAGAAGCCCAAAAGGAGAAAAAACCTTTGACACATATTTCACACATGGTCACTATCCCAGGAAAAGGCATTTTTGTGACATTAATTCTGAGCACTGAAAACATTCTGGGATCCCAGTCAAGAACAACCAGGTCCAAACTCTGAGAGACCTTACGAACTGCATCTGATAAGTGAGGGTCAGAGTCTGTCAGCCTTTTTCACACCAGACTGTCTCGATGAAATCAACACGGTTACTGATTTCTGTCAATGGGTCTACAGTTGATGCCTATTTGCAACAACACCAGTTAAGAACAATCATCACTTAACCAGCAACATTTCCCTTGGGCACATTCCCTGCCATGTATTCAGATGACACTTTCTAGAACAACAATAGTTGTTTAGGAACAACACAGCACCTGGGCATGGACATATTGTCACGAACAAGCATCAACTGTACTTAAGTAATGTCAGTAGCATGCATCTGATTGCAGAACACAGCTCCTCACTTAACATGCAATTATTTTATCAGTTACATTTTTTAAAAAAGTAAACCATAACTAGATTAACTTTATAATGAGTAGACACTGGGTCAAGGACCAGAATACAAAGTGATCCAGATAGCCAAAGGAACAGCTTCAGGGTTTGAAAACCCCACCAGTTAAAGGTTTAAGAAGATGGAGCTTTTAAAAGGGGGTGAATTTTTCAAGGTAGTACATGTGCTGCCCACTTATCTAATAGCCAACTTGCTAAACTATATGGAGTGATTTAAAAAAGAAATCATTTCTCTCCACTGGATAATTTGTTTTCTGGTTTGGTACATTCGTTACTTTACCTTTTTCACACTATAACTTCCAGGGACATAGGCATCCCAACACACTGTATAATATCTATATGACAGGGCACTTCCTAATGAGACTATACTGCATTTCCATCAGCTGTTCTACTGCAACAGCCTTCCCACAATCCTTCTCAAACAAAAATCTGAACTAGTACTTTGTGCCCATGCAATATGGTTTCTTGTTGCCTTGGGTTGTTTATCTGTGTTCAGAGAAGATCAACACAACTGACACCCACTACTTCTTACTAACAGTTTTCATCAATATAACTTAACAGCTTTCTCCAAAAGTCCGCAAGGGCCCTCAGCCTCCTCATTCAGCTGCTTCAGACCCCACACAATTAGCTAATTAAAACACTGCATTAGTCACTTAAAAATCCAACCTCCCACCCTCTTTACTATGCCATGCTGGGCATCAGTTCTCACTAAGCAACTATCATTTTAACCACTCACTCCCTTTTTGTCTCATCAACCCACCGCTTGCAGTCTCATCCTTGTAAATGAGACCTCTGCCCCTGTTTACAAGGATGGCCACTAGTTGCAATAGCGCCATGAAGAGGAATAAGGACCCTTTTATTCCTCTGTGGCTGCTTTAAGACTTTCTGGATCTGGAATCTTGGACAAAGCAGGTCCAGAAAGTCCTGAACAGAGTGCTTTAGATTCCCCTCCAGGGAAAGGAGCAGTTTCCACACTTACATTGGCTAAATGTACAGTGGAAAATAAACAACCCTTCTGAAATGACTTTGTTGTCCATGGAACATGGTAGGGATCGAGACCCCAAGGCACAACATCTGGGGCTCCATACCTGCATCCTATTCCTTCCTTATGACAAACACAAAAAATATGACAATGATTTATTTTTGTGTTAAGAGTATCCTTCCGCACCACAGAACCAGGCAGCAATAGCATCAGTAATTAGCTAATTTTCTCAAAATCAAAGTCACTCTTCACATAAAACAAAGCAAGCAACAGATGCGTACATCTCTTTCCCCTTGTTTCTTCATTTCACACCTGTTGGCTTGACCCTGGTCTGCTCTGCTCCAGACTATCATAGCAGACAGTAACCCAGAGGGCAGATCTACCTATTCTCCACTGCAGCAGATTGTAATGAAACATTTTAGGAGGGCAGCAGTACCACACAGTACCACACAAAAGTGACCTTAGCAAACTCTCAATTACCTGCTGGAGATCCATAAAGACATGTCTCTCTCCTCAGCTCCTGCTATGCAGTACACCTACATGAGATCATGCAACATTCTCCTTGGCTTATGGATCAGCTCTTGGTTACTCAGGTACCCCACTATAGCATTTACACATAGCCTTGTTTTTTGGTGGGGGTGGGGGAATTTGTTTTTTCTTAAGCTGACCCCATTTCTCTCTCAGTGCTGCATAGAAAGTCTTATTCCCTCTCTCTGGTTCCATTAACAGCTCCTGTAAATAAAACAGTAACAATCCTGGAAACTTTTTATGCAGCTATCTGCGAGGGACTCTCCAGGAAGGAGGAAAGAGGAACCCACAGATGGGAAATATAATCCTGGTATCAGTTCGTAATGAGACAAAGTCCATTGGCTACATGACAAGAAGATACAAAGGAAGGCTGCATGGTCTATTGAATGAGGCATTAGACTGGAAAGAAGACCTAGATTTTATTCCTGGCTCTGACCCATGAACAGACGCAAGTTATTTCACCTCTGTCTGCCTCTCCTTCTCCTCTTGCCCTCTGTCTGTCTCCTCTATTCAGGCTGTAAGCAAATTGCACCAGGAACTCCCTCGTGATTTAGACAGCACAGTGCCAAACACAATGAGGCTACCATCTCAACAGGACCTGTAATACTACCATTGATATGTATTGATATGTAGACCAAGCTGCAGGCAACATTATGGTATTCTGGGTGAAAACATTCGTTTTAATTCCTTGAAGAGGCTGGTTATACTTCTCCCCCACCCTCAATATAGGTAAGGAACAAGAAGGAAATACTGAGAAGATTAGAGAGTAGGTGACAACACTTCTATGACCATAAATTCACTCTGGTCACTATTGGTTTAACAATAAAATTTCATTAGTGCCAAGCATCCTGGAGGTCAAATAGCTGTTTATGATCTCTCCTCTGTTAACTTAACCATGCACACTCAGGTAACAAGAAGATAAATACAAGTTACCCTTTGCCTCTGTAAACAAGAAATTGCTGGGAAAATGCCAAAGTTGTTTGAAAGAATAAAGGAGTGATTAATTGGGTCACAATGACTGTTACATGTGTACTTATCTTAAATCCCTACCTCATGCCCTCTGTCTTGCACAGGACATGATTCACTGTCTGCTTCTGAGAACGACCCAGACTCATCACTGGAGTTTGTTCCATAGGATGGCTCACATTTAATCTGGGGTCTGACTTGGTTGTACATTCCATCTCCCATCATGCCTGGCTCCTGATGCTCAGGGGCCAGGAATCGAGCTCCTTGAGAACAGGGGGAAGATGAAAACTCACACAGAGGGAGGCTACAAGGAGAACCACCACTGCCATCCTCTGCATATGAGTAGGAGGAGCATGAGCTGGAGGTCCTGGTTCTGGTTTCCAAAGGAGGAGAGCGAGGGCAAACTTTAATTGGCACTGGGCAGCTGGTGTTAGGCCGCATCCTTCCCGGCAAGTGATCAGCTGTCAGTCCACTGTGGGAATAGGTCTGTGAACTAGGAAGGGATTGGCTGCCTCCAGCCCACAGACCTTTTGGCAAAGTCTCAGCAAGGTCTTTCTCCAGGCTGCTCACACCAGAATATGAATGCACCGAAGTGTTTACTTGGTCACAAGCATTTGAAGAGAATATAACGCTCCTCCTGTCCAGTTCACCTTCCTGCTTACAAAGAGCTTCAAAACCAGGCCCCCTGAGAGGTGATCCTCCGGGGAAGTTGGAAGCATCCTTTTGAACAGCATGGGACTGCCCATAATTCCCTGTGAAAGGGCTGTAGTCAGTTTTGTGGTCACCCTGAGTTGTCCCCTTTTCAAAAGGGCATGCTGGACTCCTGGCAAAGTGCTGTTGGGAAGTACTTGGGAAGCCAACCAAATCTACATTTTTTGTTCTGTTGAAGAAAGACCTTAAGCAGGAAGGAGAGGACCCACTTTTAGACCTGTCAACACAAGTAGGGCTTGGCTGTTTCCTATCCATTTCAATATCCCCCTCTTTATCCCTGATGTCAGGTTCATCTCCAGACAGGCAAAGTGTGATGCTTTCTTCATCATTTTCCTCATTCGAAGGTTCACTTTTAATCTGCCCCACAGCAAGTCCTGATTTGAGGCCATTACCAGAGCTCTCATTACCAAATGTGCTTGCAAAACCTGAGGTACTGATGTGTGATGTGTTGTAGACATTCTTGGTACAAGCAAGCTGGTATTTCTTATATCTGGGGTACCGTGTTACTGCATCTTTGTCCAAACTGTCTTTGCTATCTCTCAGCATGTCCGAGTCAGGCAACATGCCTTCTTCCTTGTCTGCTCCAGAACCAGTGGATTCAAAGTTAAAGGGCTCCTGCTGCATCCTCTCTCTTGGGCAAGATATCTTTGAAGTCTCTGATTCCATAGTTTCCTCCTCTTCCCCATCTGAGTTCTCTTCATCATGCATTCGCTGACAGGCAGTATCCTTTTTGCACAAGAAGAGGCCATCTTCATTGTTCAGCAGCTGCGTCTGAAGAAAGCTGAAGCAGGAATCCTCCAAGTTGTGCATGCGCAAGAATTCAGCACAGTGGATGACCTCTTGGATGTTTTCTCTGCTGAGTAACAGCTTAGCAGTGTAGGCAAACTGTAACAATGGACCAAATCCCCTGGCAGTGACCTGCAAAAAAAACAGGGAAATTGCTAGCATTACCATCAACACAGCCATTGTCCAAAGTCCTTCAAGTGCAGTTAGATAATCTGACAGTTCTAATGTCCAGAAATAAATACTGTAAAGTACCAGTTAATCTTTTATCAGGTCAGCAACGATGCTACCTCCAATAATTAACGCTGCCTGCTCCATGTTGCTTTAAAATCACATTAAAAGTTATGCAAAACATTCTTTAGATTGAATGACTAAAAAGCTATGAACCAGGTGCTTTTGCTAATAAGAGGAGTAAATATATATTAACAAGTGTGTTATTAACTTTTCAATGCGCATATGGGCTTCCACACGATGCACTGTAATTACCAACAAGATACAAAAGAAAGATTTATTCTTCTAACCCTGGTGCAGAATGGCTTTTTGGAGAATAAAGGAGTTGCACTTAAATCTGAACAGTGTTCTGGGGGGAAAACATTTCAATTTTAATATTAAACAAATATGAAATCTTTCCCCCTCCTTAGCTAGCCAACCAAGCTGACTTGTGTCTTCAGAATTGATGCTAGTCAACACTCAACAAGTTGCTATTTACCAGACAGTGGATTTGTGCTGCCCAGTGGCTCTCTTCCACTTGAGAAATTCCATTGTTTCTGGTTTTAGTGTGTATGAAGTGTAGCATATAGGAAAGAGATGAGTATCCACATTTTAGCTGCCACAAAACATACTGAAGCTCATGACAGCACACAATTTCATATCACTTTTCTTTAGTGAAAAAGTTAACAATGACCAGAATTGTGGCCGCTTCACATTATACACTTGTACCCTGACAGATATGCACATGCATAAACTACAATGCATATGTAATATATACCCCAAACTGGTGTAGAAACATACATCCTCTCCCTCAGATATACTGTGATGATACTCATACACAGAGCTGTCTGATAAACTGCAGAGCCATGTGACAAATATGGTTATTCAGGCACTTTCAACTGTGTTGCTTGTATTCATTCCACTAATGTCTGTTGCCATAGACTTTAATTAAATAGTTTTCTAATGCAAATGGCTCTGAAGTACAATTACTATTCATGTCTTGGAACAGCAATAAGTTTAATATCGGGTAAGTCCTGAGCATTCCAAAACAACTTACGGCTCTGTTGGTCATAACTGCAGACTTGTGTTAAAACTACCCTGTAAGCCAACTAACACAGGCATGGTTCATCATCAAGACACAAGGTTTCTGAACAGGAAGGGTGATCCAGTCCTTCAAGAACTAGCTTTGGAGGCCTGGGTTCAAATTCCCTGATACACTAAAGACGTCCTATGTGACCATGTGCAAGTCACATAGCCTCTGTGCACCTCCATCATTAAAGTGAGGAGAACAGTTTCCCAGCTCACCAAGGGTTTAGGAGGAGTTGAAGGCTGGAAGCTGCTAAGCTATTATGGGTGTTGGGGGCATGCCTAGATTATGCCTATACTGCATTTGGGTGATGTGATGTGCTGATATACCTAAGTGTGCTTTAACTTAGCCCAGGCAGTACAGACTTCACTGTAAGTTGTATCATTCCATCAAGGATCCTGGATACTTATTTCCCACAGCTTTGCTGCTACTGGTACCTGCCTTGGCTAGACTGAAGCTTGCTCAGGTATGCCCATATGTGCTGCAACCACACCTCAGACTGCTGCATAGACACAGCTATGGAGAGACACATAGCTTTCCAGTGAGACATACAGCACCTATTTTGAGATGTTCTGGCATTCATAACTCCCCAGATTTAGTTTCTGAAGGTCTGTACAGTTGGATTCAAGTATATACAGACAAGCCAATGACTCTGTGAGGTCCACGAATATAGGAACATGAGCTGGGGGAGCCTTACTCAAGAATTTTAAAACCATAAATGATTCATGAAGGGCTACCGTGTCCCACACACCTTGCCCTTCAGTATTTAGTATAAACTACATATATACTTACAGAAGAATTTCTTTAAAAAACAAGTCCTTGTTATTTGCCACTTTTCACTTGTTAAACCAGATAATCAAGAGCCCTACATTGCAGAAAGGAAAATATTCTAAATATTATTTAGAATAAATTTAGAAAAAGCTTCTAAATATAGTTCTCAATAGGTTTTCTGCATATAACTACTACCTGTAGCTTACAAATTCCTTCCAAAAGCCCATATAGCCCTGTTTTGCTATGTGTTCTTGAACTTAAAATTGCCTAGATTTACAGGTGGATATTAGAATGATTTCTGCTCTGCTGGTGTTACATCTTCTGTTGCTTTGCTAGGGTGCGGACACATGCATGTTTGGAGCTCTTTCAAAAGGGGATTTTTTTAAAAGGGCAGCAGCTGATATGTTCTAACTGTTAGGTGTGAACAAACTTAGCGCGATTCAAATGTAGCAAACGCACTCCACATTTAACCCTGGAAGAAGGAGTGTTAAAGTTGGAGGGAACACGAATGCATCAGCTACTGCCCCTTTGAAATGTTCTCCTTCTAAAAGGGCTCAAAGTATTTGTGTCCACATGCTTAAATTAAGATTTCCCTGAAGGCATACCTACATTTTAGCTCTCCCCACTCTGATTAGCTGCAGCATGTGGAAATGTAAAATGTCCTATTCACGGGTCATTATTTTCTGAAGATCTTCAATCTGTTGGCTCAGGTATCACTGCACATTCTATAAAAGCTAGCAAACACCGTATGTCTTAGGGCAGTGATTAAAAGAAGTCTTGAGACTCAGCAAAAAAAGTCCTTGTGGTAGTTACTCAAGTGGGCCACTAGGGGGAATGACTGCAAAACAAGTTGAACATGGCTGTTCTGCTCTGCTTCCACCTGTATCCCGTTTACTACAGTTCAATTCTCAAGAACCTCATAATGACTCATAACATTCCAGAGTAAAGCTATCTCCCAAGCTGACTCAGTCCTTCAGTCCCAATAAATCAAGATGCTAACAAAGAGAGCATTTAGGACATCTGTTACATTTGTTTTGTGCTGAATATTAGAAACAGAGCTCTTGCCACACAAAGAAGGAACCATGGGATACAGACCTTTAAGAGTGTGTGCTGGGAGGGTGGGAGGTGGGTAGGGGAGAAAGCCTAAATGATGGAGAGATGAGAATAACTGTCAGACCTGCATCATGAATTAGTTTGGGTCATCCACAATTACAACATTTCTAACAGCTTCATAATATTCATTTATAAACACACACGGAAACGAAGAGTTACTTTTAAAGTACCAGAATGAGCATGTTGTCAGCTCTAATAGATGCCCTCAGGGAGGAGGCTCTGAAGTGGTTCAAATCGGAGCCAATGATTTAAACTACATAAACAATAACTTTGATAATAAATGCATGCAAAGCTTGCTGGCAAGTGTTAAGATTAGCAAAATCTCAGTAGCCTGAAGCTGTCTAAATATTGATTTGGCCTCCATTGTGGGTCCACTGTCTTACAGACTTTGGAACTGCTTGTATTTAATTCATTGTGACAAGAAAGCAGATATTCAGGCAACGGAGTGTGGTTATAAATATTGCACATTTTGAAAAGAAAGGTTTAAAAGCTGTATATACTACAGCAACATGCATACACTTCTGTAAGAACGAGTAGGAGTAGTATTTTAAAAGGTGTACCTTACCAATGCACTGGAGTTAAAACAATTAAATAAAACAAGGTGCTGAGTTTTACTAATGGAACTGGGTTTATTGTACCACACTAACACCCATTTGCTATTTAAAGTAACAGTAGTCCAATGATTAAAGTAAGCTTTATCACTACAAATAACCTTTATTTTTTTGTATATGATAGCCTGTCTCCAGGATCTATTTTCCACCAAATTTGAGAGATGTTTTCCATACCACCTAATCTGTAGTTAGATAGCCCAATTTGTGGGAATCTATATGGAACATCTCCTGTTTTATATGCCAGACTACTACCCTACTAATAGCGATCTGCTCATTCTCATCTCTTCTCATACCCATTTCTGGTGTTAGAGATTGAGTGCAAAATAATAGAGTCAATCTGTGAGTACAAAGACCCTAAGCAACAAAAATACGCCAAGGTACAATAGTTTGCGTGCACACATTGTTTCTGCTAGCTTTCTGCCAATATGCTGCATTCTTTTCTTTCACTCTTCATTGATTTCCTGTTTTTCAGATTTTTAGCTATTCAAAGAAAGGCTGAATCCTCACCTGTATCTAAATATGTCAAGGAAGTTGTAGACTCTATGCTCAGCTACGTAAGAGATTATTTTGTTTTTCTCTCGTGTCATCTGCTGCATCCAATTGGATTGGATATGCATCCTATGTCCTGCTCTGTGGCTAATTCAAGACAGCCTCATTCTTTTGCTCAAACTATAGAAACTCATGCATGAGCTGTGGAAATCAGTGGTTCAATCCCCGTTTTTTGTCATGATGATAGAGGTCACGCTTGCTCCCAATGATCAAATCTTAGCATGGAGCAGAAAGTTATTTTAGTACTGTGAACTAACGTGAACCACAGCCAGCTGGGCATGCAGAACAGTGCAATGCTGAGCAAGATGTTTACTGGACTCTATATGCAGTAAAATGACCATTGTTGAGAAATAGGCTAATCAGCATTAGCACTTAGTGGCAAATCAGGCTCATAAATTAAAAAAATTGTAGAAACTCAGAAACTAACACTTTAGATCAGTGTCTCTCTGTTCCCTCCAGAGCAACACTGAGTGTTTTGTTCTGTCTAGTTGTCACTGATTTAAGTGCCGGACTTCCACCACTTCCTTTGGGAAACTTACCAGAACTTACTTACGACCTCACTGTTAGGATATCTTTTCTTCCTTATTTGCCTCTCTTCTTGTTACATTTCATTGAATTGCTCTAAAAAATTCCTCTCCCACCTTGGCATTTACACTCTTCAAATATCTGAGGAATAATCATACTCCCCCTACCTCACATTCTCCCTTGCTTGGTAATAAATCATTAGTTCAGTGGGGGAGGGGGGTAATCCTTTTGGCAGGCATGCAACAGATTAGCCCTGCACCTTCCCCAAGTGCCACTCGAATACCTTTGCCTTACCCAATTTGCTGCTCCACTTTCTGCTTCCTTCCCTGTGCTCATTGCCTGATCGGATGCTTTTCTTTCTGCTTCCTGCCCTATCTGCCACTCTGTAGCCTGCCTCCGCTCCCCGGCCCCTGCCCCAATGCATTGCAAGCCACACACAGAGACTGTCTGTGTCACTTGTGGTACCCATGCTGGAGGTTGGTCACCCCTCATCTAAATCATTCATGTATCTAAGGATACCATCTAGGTTTATTTAGCATTATAATTATTGTCAATATTTAGAAACCCTAAGTAATCTAAGGAAAATATTAATCCCTGTCATTCAGGGGTGAGAATGGAAATAGGTTAGATGTGAGTTGGCAATATGAAACATTAAAAAAAAAGCCAGCCCCACTTTGGGTCAATTATGCAGATATATGGACACATTTTTTTAATATAGGAACACCCTAAATTGCATGGAATATTCTAGGACTAGGAGTGATTTATGAAGAACCAGGGAAAGAACTAAATATGAAATGACAACTAAAATGGAAGGGGGCACCATTTACAGTAATCTGAAGAAATTAAGCACCCAGGACAAGAAGCGAATGTTTAGGATGCTAAAGAGGGAGGGATTGCTGGGTACAATGGAAGGAAACTGGGAAAGTGAAAATGTAGGCAATTTTTTTGACACTGAGTGTCATTATATTACAATGTGAAATGGCTTCCCCAAGTGCAGTGATAGATGCCTAATTGCTTAAGGACTTTAAACTGAAACTTGGCAAAGCAGTGAAGAATATGCTGCAAAGAGCCATTTGATCTCAGCAGGGGTGGTCCAGATTATTTGGTAGATCTTTTCCAGGCCTAATTTTTGGGACCATGACAATGAAACCATTCAGCAAATAACAAAAAATTAATGACCAAAGTATATGCTGCAGCTTCTTCTAAGGTAAAAAGATTCTGTTTAAAAAGAAAGTCTGTGGTGGTCAGGGAGGGTACCAGCACGATAGACAGCTCGCCTACAGCATACACACATTTCTGTAGTGTTTCAGCCACACAAACGTGCACTGCCTTTAACATAAGCATGAATTACAAGGTCAGAACTTTGCAGTGCTTTGCGAACTCAGAGGTAGATACCTAAACAGCTTAAGACCCTGAATCTTAGGCTCTTAGGTACATGATTATCTTTCTGTATTTGAACACAGTCACTTTGAAGTGAACAAAATTACTTGTGAATGGAGGATGAAAGTTGTTGCAGGATTATAATCACGTTGATAACATTTAGAAGCTAAAATTTAAAGGCCTCAGAGCATCTAAAACATCTCTGTGTCTAAAAAGCACCTTACTTATTTTAAGCCATTTTTGTGAGGCAGGGAGAAAAATACACCTTGAATATCAAATTCTGAACTAAATAGTAATTAAAACCAATGCATTATAAAGGTGACAGAAGGTGCCTGTGCATATATGTTTTCAAGTGAAATCAGAAATAGACTATTCACAATGATACTGCTAAATGGTTTGATATAATACCATCAGTGAAGCTCTAATGAAATGACAATTTATAGGCATGTGTAAAGACATTTTTAAACCAACTTCAGAGCTGAAGATTGTTTCCTAAATCCTCAAGATTAGTCAAATTATTAACTGTCTCACTAGGCCAATATGTTCCTAAAGCTGTAACTTAAATAATCAAGCACATACTAGGAATAGGAGATAAGATTAGTGATGGTTAACTGCTTCTATTTTTTCCACAACCTGAAGAAGGTCTCAAGGATTAAACATCACCTCTAATCTGATTTGCTATAATTAGCATAGGCTTTATTCTTTTTCTTTTGCAGCCAATTGTGAGCACAGAGTGTGCATTAATTTCCAAGTGTAATCTGAGAACTCCAAACAGTACACTGCCTTGCAGTTAAGAGTTTTGTGACTTTCTTGATATTTACTTATTTTTTACTTGGAATTATATAGTCTGGTAGATCCCATTTTTCCCATTCTGGGGTTATTTGTTTTATATCTTTCAGCCAATTTTACAAACAAGCTATAGGGGTGTAAGCTGTAGCTGTGTTGGTCTAAGGACATAGGCAGACAAGGTTCTTTGAGTGAATCTGATGCAATAAAAAAATATATACATCTTTTATTAGACCAACTGAAATAGTTGGAAAAAACTTTTAAAGCAAGCCTTTGGGTTCAAAAACCCTTGGTATCTACCACAACATGCTCAAGAGATCAAGCTTGCTTAAAAAGTTTTTCTAACTATTTAAGTTGGTCTAATAAAAGATATCAGATTCACCCAAAGAACCTTGACAAACAAGCTATTGCACTTGAGCACGAGAATGGTCAGTTATATGTACAAGTTGAGCACATTAAACTGATTGGCCTATATACACAAGCAAAATCAGTGTGCACAAGATTAGAAGCTGGTTTGAAATGGTGTCTTTTGCAATAGAAAACCAAAAAAAATAGAAAAGCAGAAAAACAGACATCCGGATGATGAAAAACGTGTAAAGAATATAAGCTGCTTTTACATCAACATTTAATACATGTTTTTGGTTTAACTGAGCTGACCCCTTGGTTTAACAGAAGCTGACCCTTTTTAACTCATCAGCTTAAAAACTGGTATCCCTGCCATCACAGGTGTGTCTTCCCCACCTGTTCAAGAGGCCATAAGGTTAAATATATTCCTTTATTTTTTAATATTAAAAAAACCCTAATCAATCGTTACTTTTTAAAAATTGGTTCAAAAGTAGGGAGGTGACTTAAATCTGTATCTGGGCATTTACACAAAAACTGGAATTTCCCTGCTACTGTACAAGTAATCAAAGCTCCATGGATGGCCTGCAATCTTGCTTTAAAGACTAGGTATGTTCTTAGCCCAAATCTTATATTCTACCTTCTCTGGCTGTAATTGTGATCGGGACATCAAATGACATCTGACAAATTTGGATGTCAGATCAGAGATGTGAAAAGTGTGAGTGACAGCATCACAATGGAAACATCTTGACCTTCCTGTATTCTAGAGGGACCATAAAACTCTTTTCTTCAGGAAGATGATTTACCTTTTCTGCTGAAAATAAAACCACCAAAACAGCATCACCACCTGTAAAGCAGCTCTGCAGCCTGGCTATGGGCTGTGATGCAATAGCTTCTCTTTAAAGTATCTACCACAACAGCCTCAGGAGGTCAAGCACCAGCACTTCAAGAAATAGTTTATCTTCCTTTGTTGTTCTACTTTTACCTAGGAAGCCAAACTGGGAGGACCTTGGACAGCTTCCAGTTTTTTAGAAAAAGTACAGCAGCACGCCCCCCCCCACCAGGTTTCACCTTCTCATAAGGAGGGAAATAGGTCTCCCAGAGCTTCTCATTCCTTTTCCAGTAGTATTTACAAATTGGAGCAGAAAAAAAGGGAAAACTTTCTTTTTTCCTTTATCTCCCTGACATAATGAAGGTATTGGGCTAACATTTAAAGGATTAACATAACTGTGGGAGTACCCATTATTCACTCAGTAGATCATCAGGTGCTTGAACGCTCATTTGTAAAGACAATAATTCAATACCTAACCAGTAATCCTAGATTCTGGTATATTTTGAAAGTGAGAGATTCAAGTCCACCCCCACAAAAAGACCACTCTGAACAGAGGCTGCAATCCTATATTTTAATCTGCACTGGTGGAGGTCTGAAACCTGCTGAACATCCCACAGAATTCAACAGGACTCTAACTTCTTAATGGAACCATAGCTTTAATCAGTCAAGACCCAAAGCTTTGTTATAACTGCACTCCTTGAGAGGATTTCTTTCTCCAGGGTTTTCAAAGCACAAGCCTGAAAGTTGAGAGATTTGGGTTCAGGCTCTAACACAGACTCTCCCTGTGCAACACTGGCTAAATCTCAGCTTTTCTGTGACTACTTCACTGTCTGTGTCAGAGAAAGAAAGCCAACATATTCTTCCCTTTCAGGGTAGTGGGGACTTAACTATTTGCTGCTGCTAAAGCACTTAAATGGTGTGCACTACAGTGACAAAGTATACTGAAGAGAATGGGAAAGAAACAGTGACTCACTTCACATGTATTTCTGAACAGGAGCTAACCCTTCTCAAGTGTGATGGTGGTAGATATTTCAGGCACATACATAGGTCTCCTCCAAATTAGGTTTCCTATAATAATGGTGTGCACCTTCATAGCAGGCTGGTACTGAACACAGCTGAGTGAACAATGGGTTTTTGTTCAGGGGATGAACTGAAGAATCAGAAAAAAATTCAGTGGTCACCCCTAGATGTGGCCAGATGCACTTTAGAGATGCACTCCAGGGGTGTTCTCACACCTTCAGGGTTGCTCTTCTGCTCCAAACCCTTCTCTTTTATCTGCTGCTTGACTACCGAGAAGAGACTGAATTGTGCCATGGGCAAGTCCCCCACTCCCCAGTGTCTCTGTGAATTGCAGCTGAGTGAGGGTGGGATTTGTTCCCTGGGATCAGGGTCTGGGGGAGGGGGTAATGCCCCAGGAGCCCTTGAGGCGGCTTTGGCTTATTGCCTCAGTCCCTTCAGGGACAGACTCTCCGGGCTCCAGCCCAGCTCCCTCCTCCCCTGCTGTGCTGGCCTAACTCCAGAGCAGTGCCCTGGACCCAGCAGGGTGTTATGTATAGGTAGCGCTATAAATCCAGAGCCAGTCTGGTTTGGTTTCCTGGTGGAAAACATCCCTTGATGACCCCCTATGCCCACTGCCTAGGCACCAGGGTGGAGGGATTGTGGTGAGGATGTGCCATTGTGTCCTCTCAGCCTCTCTGGGGATAATGGTTTAGATGCCCTGAACGGTCCTGCCAGCTTAGGGGAGCAGGTGGGTGGTTGGGCTGATGGGCAGGCTCTGGGCCAGGGCCTGGGCCTGGGCCAGCTGCGCTGTAGCCCGGGGGCTGGCTCCCTAGGGAAGCCCAGGGCCTCTGGTGGGCCCAGGGCATTGTTGGGTTGGAATATGTCTGGTGGCCCAGCAGCCCGGCTCTGTGCGCATGCGCATTTGGTTGTGTGCATCTGTGTGTACACATGTGTGTCTGGTTCTAGATGTGTGGGTGCATGTGTCTGTTCTGGTTCTGTGTGTCTGTACACGTGTGTGTGTGTGTGTGTGTCTCCGTTCTCTTTTTTCTTTCTTTCTCTCTCTCTCTCTTCCTTCTCTCTCTCACTGCAACATGCTTAACAAAAAAGGAATACACAACAACAAAAGCAACATTTATGATTATTAAATATACCAATATGCATGGCGTCCTGCCATGTACCACCCCCCAGCCCTCATTTTATTTTTCTGGCATGCTGGCACTCTGACACCTTCCAAGGTAGACACCGTGGGTTTTTTTGGTAATCCGGCCAAAAAATGTTGCCTACCTCTATTCTATAGGATACGTGAAGATCAAATATGGTGTATATAAAGTACATCTCGTAAACTAGTCATGCATCTTTACTGATCCATTTATGACTGAAGGAAAATGTACATCCTGTCAAACAGATTATTAGTCCAGTCTTCCAGCTGTAATCCAATACTATCTGGGTAGATGGTTATTTCCCCTAAAAAGCAATTCTCCTGTCTGGTTCAGGCCTCAACACTTGATATGCACAGCTTTGGAAATTTAAATATAAGAGTCTACTCTTCCAAGCCACTTGGTCTTTGATCCTCTAGGTGTGAACAGTCTTTGTCTCTCCTGAAGTTTCATCTGTCCTCTTTGACTGGTTATCATACTCTAGTATGGAACTAAATCCATACCAAACCTCATAATGTATATAAATATACAAATAAAAAATTAGACACAGCCTACTGTGCCTGTTTATAGACACTAGAACATTCTATATATTAGGAAACTTAATTTAGGGAAACATACATGGCATTGCATGAACACTTCAGACATAGCGGATTCATAGATTTCATAGATTTCTAAGGTCAGAAGGGACTTATTAGATCATCAAGTCTAACCCCCTGACCTAGGCAGGAAAGAGCGCTGGGGTCAGTAACCCCAGCCAGGTGCTTGTCTAATCTCCTTTTGAACACCTCCAAGGTAGGGGAAAGCACTACCTTCCTTGGAAACCCATTCCGTATTTTGGCAACCCTCACCGTAAAGAATTTCTTCCTGATGTCCAATCTAAATCTACTCTCCTTCAGTTTATGGACGTTGTTTCTAGTAATCTCGAGGGGTGCCCTGGTAAACAAGAGTATCCC